>NC_073633.1:65022500-65647500 GCF_029407905.1 Bubalus kerabau
CAGTATACATATATCCCCTGCCCTGAACTCCCCCTATCGCACCCCTCTAGGTTGTCACAGAGCACTGGGTAGAGCTTCCTGTGTTATATAGCAGCTTCCCACTAGCTGTCTGTGTTACATATGACAGTATATATATATGTCAATGCTACTGTCTCAAGTCATCGCACCCTCTTCTTCCCCAACTGTGTCCACAAGTCTGTTCTGTCTGCATCTCTATTCCTGCCCTGTAAACAGGTTCATTTGTACCATTTTTCTAGATTCCATCAGTCAGTTCGGTCACTCAGTTGTGTCTAACTCTCTGCAACCCCTTGCACCGCAGCACGCCAGGCCTCCCTGTCCATAACCAACTCCTGGAGTTTACTCAAACTCATGTCCATTGAGTCGGTGATGCCATCTAACCATCTCATCCTGTCATCCCCTTCTCCTCCCACCTTCAATCTTTTCCAGCATCAGGGTCTTTTCTAATGAGTCAGTTCTTCGCATCAGGTGGCCAAAGTATTGGAATTTGAGCTTTAGCATCAGTCCTTCCAATGGATATTCAGGACGGATTTCCTTTAGGATGGACTGGTTGGATTTCCTTGCTGTCCAAGGGACTCTCAAGAGTCTTCTCCAACACCACAGTTCAAAAGCATCAATTTTTCAGCACTCAGCTTTCTTTATAGTCCAACTCTCACATCCATACACGACTTCTGGAAAAACCATAGCTTTGACTAGATGGACCTTTGTTGGCAAAGTAATGTCTGCTTTTTAATAAGTTGACATTAAAGCTGACATTAAATTGGTCATACCTTTTTTCCAAGGAGCATTAATAGATTCCATATATGAGCATTAACATGCAGTATTTGTTTTTCTCTTTCTGTCTTCACTATAGGTTCATCCACCTCAGTTCAACTGACTCAGATTCATTTGCTTTTATGGCTGAGTAATATTCTGTTGTATGTGTGTACAACTTTATCCATTCATCTGTTAATGGACGTCTAGGTTGTTTCCATGTCCTGTCTATTGTAAATAGTGCTGCAATGAACATTGGGGAATATGTGTCATTTTCAATTATGATGGTCTCAGGGTATGTGCTCAGTAGTGGGATTGGGTAGGTCATGTGGTATTTTTATTCTTAGTTTTTATTTTTTTATTTATTTATTTTTTTAAAGGGATCTCCATACCATTCTTTATAGCGGCTGTATCAGTAGTCTTTTTCCTTTTTCATTACATTCCCACTAATAGTGCAAAAGGGTTTTCTTTTCTCCACAACCTCTCCAGCATTTATTGTTTATAGAGTTTTTGCTGATGACCGTTCTGACCGATGTGAAGTGATACTTCATTGCTGGCCTCTTTTTCTGCCAGGACCAAGAGAGGGTCTTTGTCCACTGTCCATATACCATGAGTATATGATAAGGTTACTAGAGGTAGAACTCAGACAATTTTATCACACTTCCCCACCCCCTTAAAAAATTAAGACCTCCAGAAGTCCTCAGTCTCATGCTAACGCATACTCTACCTCCAGTAATTTTCCCACTTACCACTTGACTTCTTGTCACTATATGACTCTAGGGGCTTCTGCTACAGTTCATGGTATGCAGCAGCTTCTGCTCCAGTGGAACAACCAAACAAATCTTGGGATTCGGGCATGATGACAAGAGATTAGAAAGACTTCCCTGGGCCCTGACTGTGGAGACATCGGTAACATGTGGAGTAAAAGATTGCTTCTCTGCCCCTTTCAGTCTACAACCGTATAGCAATCACAAGTCAACAAAGGTGCCTCTGTCAACACAATAGGATGCTGGATAACTCCACACATCCATACATATAAAGCTTGGTGATGGGAACAAATAGAAGTGGAACCGAGGGAACTGCAAAGTCAGCACCTTCAGGCCCCGCCCTCTGACCGTGGCAGCTGACTCCACAGCTCCAGAGAACCTAGCAGCAACAGGTGAGGTTGCTGTGTGTGACTCTAACCTAATCACAGCAGCGCCAGAGCCACAAGTGACTTGGCAACAATGGCAGTGGGGCGAGGACCCCATTCCTCCAGCCACTGGGCTGCCCACAATCCAACCTCCACCTCCTTCTGCAGTGGTGGAGCCCATGAGCCTTATAGCACCTAAGAGGTAGAGGTGCCTGTGCGACCTCGGCAACCATCCCACCAGTGTCCTCCTTCCCCCATGGCAGTAAAAGCTACAACTCAGAGGTTGCTGGATGTGAAGGAAGAGCCCACCATGTCAGTGACTGTGGTGGTTGTGGCAGAAGCAAGGCAGCAGTGACCCCGGAGGCATAAGAAGCAATAGTTGAAGGCACAGAGGCACACCTCTCTCAGAGGTGGAGGCTGGAAAGTGCCCACTCTTGAAAGTGGAGTGGAGTAAAGGATTGCCTTTCTCTACCCCTTTCAATCTACAACCATATAGCAACTACAAATCAACAAAGGTGCCTCTGTCAACACAATAGGATGCTGGATAACTCCACACATCTGTACATTTATATATAAGGGTTGAATGCAAGCAGGGGCAGCTCATTTAACAGAAACCAAAACTTGTGTTATAGCACCACCTACTGGAAAACAGAAGAAAGTACTGTAATTTCTTAAAAAAAAAAAAATAAGGGTGAGTGTTAGTCACTCTGTCCTCTGACTCTTCTTGAGGCCCCTGGACCTGTCAGGCTCCTCTGTCCATGAGATTTCCCAGGCAAGAACACTGGAGTGGGTAGCCATTCCCTTCTCCAGAAGATCTTCCCAACCCAGGGATTGAATCCAGGTCATTAATACATGATATTTGTTTTTATCTTTCTGACTTCACTCTAGGTTCATCCATTTCAGCCTTGCTGTCAAGGCTGTATATTGTCACCCTGCTTATTTAACTTATATGCAGAGTACATCATGAGAAATGCTTGGCTGGAAGAAGCACAAGCTGGAATCAAGATTTCCAGGAGAAATATCAATATCACATATGCAGATGACACCAACCTTATGGCAGAAAGTGAAGAAGAACTAAAGAGCCTCTTGATGAAAGTGAAAGAGGAGAGTGAAAAAGTTGGCTTAAAACTCAACATTCAGAAAACGAAGATCATGGCATCTGGTCCTATCACTTCATGGGAAATAGATGGGGAAACAGTGACAGAATTTATTTTTTCTGGGCTCCAGAATCACTGCAGATGGTGACTGCAGCCATGAAATTAAAAGATGCTTGCTCCTTGGAAGAAAAGTTATGACCAACCCAGACAGCATATTAAAAAGCAGAGACATTACTTTGCCAACAAAGGTCTGTCTAGTCAAGGCTATAGTTTTTCCTGTGGTCATGTATGGGTGTGAGAGTTGGACTATAAAGAAAGCTGAGCGCCGAAGAATCGATGCTTTTGAACTGTGGTGTTGGAGAAGACTCTTGAGAGTCCTTTGGACTGCAAGGAGATCCAACTAGTCCATCCTAAAGGAAATCAGTCCTGAAGATTCACTGGAAGGACTAATGCTGAAGCTGAAGCTCCAATACTTTGGCCACCTGATGCGAAGAACTGACTCATTTGAAAAGACCCTGATGCTGGGAAAGATTGAAAGCAGGAGGAGGGGAGGACAGAGGATGAGATGGTTGGATGGCATCACCAACTCAATGGACGTGAGTTTGAGTAAACTCCAGGAGTTGGTGATGGACAGGGAGGACTGGCTTGCTGCAGTCCATGAAGTCGCAAAGAGCCAGACACGACTGAGTTACAGAACTGAGCTCCTGCATTGCAGGCAGATCCTTTAATGTCTGAGCCAACAGGGAAGCCCCAGATCATCACTTAAATTCATATGCCCCAGCGAGGAACAATTCATCAGGCACCACGAAGAACAACAATAACACCGTACTACAAAAAGAAAGTGACAGTCCTTTAGAAAGCATACTTACAGTCATGGAATATTGTGATCTGACTGATAGAGAATTCAAAGATGGGGATACTTTGTCATGGGGATACTCAGTGGGCTGCAAGAAAACTCAGGAAGGCAGTTTTGTGAACTCAGGAATAAAATAAATGAACAGAAGGAATACTTTATCAAAGAGATTGAAACTCTAAAAAGGAACCAAACAAATTCTGGAGTTGAAAAATTCAATAAATGAGATGAAGAATGCACTGGAAAGCAATGGAAATAGAGCAGATACATGTAAAAGAGAATTAACAAACTCAAAGTCAGACATTAAGAAATGATATAAGTAGAAAAGGAAAGAGAAAATATTAGAAAATTAGGAAATCCCATGAGAGCTGACTCTCTTAGGAAGGGCAACATTAGGGGAATGGATATCTGAGATAGAGAAGATGAAGAGGGAACAGTTTATTTAAGGAAAGAATAGCTGAGAGAATTTTCTAAACTTGGGGGAGGAACTGTGTATACAAGCCCTTAAAGCTAAGAGAACACTTAATTATCTCAATGCAAAAAGACCTTCTCCAAGATACACATTAAAATGGTCAAAAGTAAAATAAAGTGTTTTAAAGGCAGCCAGGAGTAAAGGACAGTAACTCATTGGGTTATCAGCAGATTTCTCAGCAGAAATCCTCTAGGCCAAGAGAAAGTGGAATGGCATTCTCAGAATTCTGAAAGATAGGCTTTCACCCAAGAATACAGAGCAAAGTTGTCATTCGGATGTGAGGGAGAAATACTTTCCCAGAGAAATAAAAGCTGTGGGAGTTCATTAATACTAGACCTGCCTTACAAGAGATGTTGAAAGGAGCCCTTCTGTAGTTGATTAACAATGTGTTCATTTCAGGTATATAGCAAAGTGATTCATTTATACATATGTATCTATGCTTTTCCAAATTCTTTTCCCATTTAGGTTATTACATGGTATTGAGCAGTGTTCCCTGGGCTATACAGTAGATTCTGTTTGGTCATCTATTTTAAATTTAGCAATGTGTACATGTCAAACCCAAACTACCATTCTGTCCTTCCTCCCCCATTCTTCCCTTCTCTTAAGTGTGTTTTCTGCTTTGTAAATAAGTTCATTTGTATCATTTTTTAAAAAAATTCACATATATGCAATATCATATATTTGTCTTTCTCTATCTGACTTTCTGCACTTGGTATGATAATCTCCAGGTCCATCCATGTTGCTTCAAATGGCATTATTTCATTCTTAATGGCTGAGTCATATTTCAATGCATATATGTACTATGCTGTCTTTATCCTTTCCTCTGTTGATGGACATTTGACATTTAGGTGGCTTCCGTGTCTAGGCTATTGCAAACTGTGCTGTAGTGAACATAGGGGTGCATGTATCCTTCAGTTTTACTTCTCTCATTCCAATTTGGATTCCTTTTATCTCTCTTTCTTGTTTGACTGCAGTTTTTAGGGCCATCACTAGTATGAATTAAAAGTGACAGAGTGGATAGCCTTGTCTAGTTCCTGATCTTAGCAGAAGTGCTTTCTTTTTTCACTGTGAAGCGTGGTGGTAGCTGCGGACTGATAGCTTTCCTAAGTTTGAGATAAATTCCCTCTACATCCACTTTATTGAGAGTTTTTATCGAAAGTGGATTTTTAATTTTGTGTGTCGACTGAGATGTTATTTTTATTCCTCAATTTGTTGATACAGCATAGCACGTTGATTGATTTGTGGATATTGAATCATCATGGTATTACTGGAGGGGCGGGTGTATAATTACTGGAGGGGCACTTGATCATGGTGTATAATTCTTTTAAGGCATTATTAAATTTGTTTTGGTAAAGTTTTGTTGAGGTTTTTTTTGCATCTGTTCTTCAAGGATATTGACTATTAAATTTCTTTTTTCTTTTTTTGGTAGTGTCTTTGTTTTGGGTATCAGGATGATGCTGGCCTCATAAGTAAGTTTGGGAGTGTTTCTTCTTTAGTTTTTTAGAATAGTTGAGAAGGATCTCTTCATTGGTATAAGTGGGGTGTTAAATTGCCCTAATTTGATTGTGATGCTGTTGACCTCCCCCTTTCTGTTTGTTAATGTTTGCATTGTGTGTTTAGACTCTTCTGTGTTGCTTGCATATATACTTACAGTTGTTTACCTTCTTGTTCGATTGATCTCCTGATCACTTTGTAATTCCTTCTTTGCCTCTCTGAGGCTTTATTTTAATGTCTATTTTTGTCAGTACAAATTTTGCTACCCCAGTTTTCTTTTTGTTCCAATTTGCATGGGAGACATTTTTCTCTCTTCTCACTTTCGGTCTGTGTGTTTCTTTAGATTTGCAGTGAGTCTCTGGTGGGCAGCATATATATGGGTCTTGTTTTCTTTATTCATTCAGCCACTGCTTATCTTTGGATTGGAGCATTTGGTCCATTTATGTTTAAGGTAATTATTGATAGGTATGTACTGACTGCCATTTTGTTAATTGTTTCTATAGTTCTTTTTTTGCTCCTTTTTCCCCTCTTTTTTCTTATTTGATGAGTGTATTTAGTGTTATATTTTTTGTATGTGTATCTCTTGTAGATTTTTGGTTTGTGGTTATCGTGAGGTATATGTGTGATTACCATGGTGGTGTGTGTATGTGTTTATATATTTTTTCTTTAATAATCTCTTAAGTTCAAACATATTCTAACAGTGCTGCATTTTACCTCACTCTTGCCCATGTTTAATATTTTTTACATCATATTTTACTTCTTTTTGTGTATCCCTTAACTATTTATTGTTGATATAAATGATTGTGCTACTTTTGTCTTTTAACCTTTCTACTCACTTTAAAGTGGTTAATCTGTTATTCTTACTCTTCATTTGCCTTTACCAATAAGATTTTTTCTTTTTGTAATTTTTGAATTTCTAGTTGTGGTTTTCCTTTTCTGTTTAGAGAAGTCTATTTAATATTTATTGTAAATTGGTTTAGTGGTCAGAACTCAACTTTTACTTGTTTGTTAAACCTTTTCTCTCTCCTGCAAATTTGAATGCTAGCCTTGTGGGGTCGAGTATTCTTACCTGTAGGTTTTTTACTTTCATCATTTTACATATATCCTGGCACTCCTGTTGGCCTGTAAAACTTTCACTGATTAACCTGTGGGAGTCCTTGTATGTAGACAATTGTTTTTCCCTTTGCTGATTTAAGATTCTCATTCTATCTTTTAATTTTTGGCATTTTAATTACAGTGTGTTTTGGTGTGGTTCTCATTGGGTTGATCTTGTTTGGAACTCTGTGTTTCCTGGACCCAGATGTCTATTTCCTTTTCCAGATTATGGAATTTTCAGCTATTATTTCTATTAAATTCTCTACCCTTTTCTCTCTCTTCTCTTTTTGGGACCCTTATCTTTCAAATTTTTGTATGCTTCATGCTGTCCCAACGTTTCTTTAACTGTCCTCATTTTTAAAAGTTTTTTTTCCTGTTCAGCTTCACGTAGTTTTTCACCACTCTGTCTTCCAGTTCACTAGATCATTCCTCTGTGTCATCTAATCTACTGTTGATTCATTCTAGTGTAATTAAAAAATTTTTACTTACTATATTCTTCAGTCTGTTGGGTTTTTCTTTATATTTTCTAATTCTTTGCTAAACTTCTCACTGTGTTCATCCTTTCTTCTCCTGAGTTCACAGAGCAGATGTATTAGGTAGGTTGTCTACATCTCACGATCTTGGAGAAACAGACATGTCTCTGACATAAGGGGCTTTTGAGGCTCAGAATCACACTCCCCTCTTGTCACCAGAGCTATATGCTCTAGTGAAAGTGAAGTGAAAGTGTTAGTCTCTCAGTCATGTCTGACTGTGTGACCCCCACGTGGACTGTAGCCCACCAGGCTCTTCTGTCCATGGAATTTTCCAGGCAAGAATACTGGAGTTGGTTGCCATTTCCTACTCCAGGAGATCTTCCCAACCGAGGGATCAAACTTGCGTCTCTTGTGTTTTTAGGTCTAGCTTGCCCCCTTCTTGGTTAACTGACTGGTCTTGCCTTGTGCTGAGGCTGCTGGTTACTGGTGGGAAGAGCTAAGTCACAGGGTGCCTGGCTATATGGGCTGGGTGTTCTTTGGTTTGGTGGTGGCCTGCCAGTGGGTGAGGCTGGGTCCTTGAGCAGCTGTCTAGTTGATCTTAGGAGCTCTGGAACTGATGTTGGCCTGCTGGTGGATGGATAAGCTCCTGACACTAACAGGCTAGATTGGGGACTACAGAATGGTGCTTGTCAGCACCAGTGTCCTTGTTGTAGAATGAGCTGCCAAAAATGGCTGCTGCCAGCACCCGTGTCCACAGGGGAAGTCCTCATTGTCTCTTGCCTCTCTGAGAGGCTTGCCAAAATCAGGAAATGGTATGACTCAGTCTCCTTTCAAATTACTGCCTCTGTACTGGGTCTTAAAGTGTGTAAGATTTTTGCATTCACCTTTTATTTATTTATGTATTTTTAAAAGATATTTATTTATTTGGCTGTGTTTCTTCGTTGCAGGATCTTCTTTCGTTGTGGTGCGCAGACTATTTATGGTGCGCGGGCTCTGGAGCATGCAGGCTCAGTGGTTGTGGCACATAGGCTCTTTAGTTGTGGCACACAGGCTTACTTGTTCCATGGCTTGTAGGATCTTAGTTCCCCTACTAGGGATTGAACCTGCATCCCCTGCACTGTGAGGTAGACTGTCTACCTTTGGACCACCAGAGAATTCTTTGCATTTATCTTTTAAAAGCAGAGTGTCTATGTCTTACAGCCCTCTAGCTATCTCATACACAATTCCTGCTAGCTTTCAAAGCTAGTGCTTGGGGCTCATCTTCCCAGTGTAGGACTCCCATCCCCCCTGCCCCATCCAGCTTGAGAACCAGATATGGATCTCAGAGCCTTCACTCTTTGGGAAGAACTTCTCTCTATCCTCCTGTTTGTGGTTGCCCACCTGAAGGTATGAGTCTTGACTATACCATGTCTCCACCCCTCCTACCCATCTTTTTGTATTTTCTTATTTAAAATATTTTCTGCTAGTCTTCAGGTCATTCTTAGATAGTTGCTCTGTAAATAGTTGTGATTTTGGTGTGCCCCTGGGAGGAGGTAAGCTTAGGGTGTTCGTATTCTACCATCTTGGATATAACCCTCCCATCTTGGCTGCTTCCTCCTCTATTAATATTTGCACTATTTTAACTGCATATTATTTTGTTTCACTTGTGAATTTTTTAAAGTATTTTATGTATGTATTTGTGAATAAACTATGTTCCCAAGTAGACTGTGTTTAAATGCTCTTATTGAGTCTTTTGTTGGAGTTTCAGACAGTTTAGTACATTGTAGTGGGTGATTCAACATAACTTTCTTTACACTGGCAACTTGCATCACAGTATTTTTTTCCGTACTATCTCAGGTCTTGAATTTGGGGACACTCTGAGGGTCTGTTTGCTTGGACTCTCTCTTGAGGTCTCCACACTGAGAATTGGAATTCTATTGGTATTAAAAGAGGCAAGATAAGGAAGAACCACTGTTGTTCTTCAGCCACTAAGTCATGTCCTACTGTTTGCAACCCCAAGGACTGTGGCATGCCAGGCTTCCCTGCCCTTCACTATCTCCCAGAGTTTGCTCAATCTCATGTCTGTGAGTTGGTGATGCCATCCCACCATCTTATCCTCGACTGTCCCCTTCTCCTCCTGTCCTCAATCTTTCCCAGAATGGGCGAGACTTTTCCAGTGAGACTGGTAGATAAATACAGCCTGTGAGGAGATGAGGCCTGCACCAGGGGAAAGATGCAGCTGTTGGAAGTGAGCAGAGTGGAGCTTGCAGAGAGGTGGAAGCCAGCATAATTTGGATGCCTAAGGATGCTCAGAGATTGGACTTCAGTCCCTGGAGGTGGGGGATTGCCTGATAGGAGCAAAGTAGATCCCCAGTTTTCAAGGGGTGTATTCCAGGGAGAGGCTGGATGTGGGAGAGAAAGTTACCCAACTTCTGCGGTACTTGGAGGTTTGGGGTTGGACTGAATGTCACAACAGTCTAATTAGATGGTAGGTTCTACTGGCAACAAGCCCCCCATGGTTAGATGCTCTCCAAAAGTCACCTCATAACAAAAGACAAGCCACCTCAATTACTCCTATCACTTAGGAAATTGCAAGGGTTTTAGGAGCTCTATGCCAGTAACAGGGATGAAGACCACATATATACTTCAGTTAAAAAAAAATTATTTGACTGCATCAGGTTTTAGTTGCAGCTTGCAAAGTGTTAGTTGTGGCATGTAGGATCTAGTTCCCTGAGCATGCATTCAACCCAGGCCCCCTGCATCGGGAACACAGAGTCTTAGCTACTGTACCATCAGGGAAGTCCCTGTTCTTCTTATTATAAGTCACAATATCCCAGGAACAAAATTGATTAAACAGCAGCAATATGCTAGGCATTGTGCTAGGTACTGGGGATAAAGCTGTGAATGAGACAGACACAGTCTCTGTTCTTAGGGAGCTTAGAGTCTTAAGGAGAGGACATATCATTAAACAGAAAATTACAGGTAATTAAA
The DNA here is from genome assembly GCF_029407905.1 of Bubalus kerabau. Classification (NCBI taxonomy): domain Eukaryota; kingdom Metazoa; phylum Chordata; class Mammalia; order Artiodactyla; family Bovidae; genus Bubalus; species Bubalus kerabau. The sequence goes on from NC_073633.1 coordinate 65,032,858, forward strand.
TAAACACTAAGAGCATAAGGAGGTAGATTCTGCAGAAATGTGTGAATCTTGAGACTTAGTCTCAGTAAGAGGGAGACGTGCAGGATCAGAAAAGGACTGGACTGGCCCTGTGATCTTGTGGGTAGGGGCTGAGTTGAAGAGCCTGCGGTCAGAGGAAGCTGAGCCCAGATAGTGGAAGCTGAGTTTTAAGGTTCTAGGTACTTCCTCTCAGAACCCCCAGGGGATGATCTTTCTGCACTGTTTGTGTTATCTTCTGTGCAAGAAGCTACCAATTTGTGCTTTTCCCAAGTTTAATTTCTGCCCATCAGGCAGAAACTATCCTACTGTGCATGTGAACTCTAGGATTCAAGATAAAATGTGATTTCTAATAAAAATACTTGACCTAGAACATAGTGGTTAAATGAAGTTTCTTCCCCTAATATGTGTAGTCTAGGGTAATATGGATTTTCTCAAGTTCAAGCTTGAGATTTTGTGGAAGGGTGATAGGCAGTGAGAACTATCTAATGTTTGCACCGTTAGTTTCACTCTGATACATCAGAGTCACTCAAAGTAGCATTGACTATCTATAGAACAGATACATTTATTTATTCACACAGTTTTCTTCATACCAGCAATTGAGTCCTGTTCATGCCTACTTTGACTTTGGAAAGAAAGAAAGGATTTACAAGGCAGGTAGACTTCTTGGATAATGAAGGTGGTGTGCTCTCGGTGGTTGGTATGGGGAAGTAATAGGAGTGGCAAAGGGAGAAAAGGCTATGTGTAAAAAGTGACGCAGTGATTAAAAATAATTTTTTCTCTAATTTCTGATTTGAAATTGGGATATTTGCAGTCAGTGAAATTCAGTTGACTTATTACATGATGGTTCCTCCTTGGCATTGTATCTTCAATTCTGGTATCTGCTAGCAGGTGGGCAACAGTGCCTTTCAGGGTGTTCTAGTGTGGCTACCTGCCTAGTGAACACTTTTTGGTTATATAAATATAGCTGAAGCTGAAACTCCAGTACTTTGGCCACCTCATGTGAAGAGTTGACTCATTGGAAAAGACTCTGATGCTGGGAGGGATTGGGGGCAGGAGGAGAAGGGGACAACAGAGGATGAGATGGCTGGATGGCATCACTGACTCGATGGACCTGAGTCTGAGTGAACTCTGGGAGTTGGCGATGGACAGGGAGGCCTGGTGTGCTGCGATTCATGGGGTCGCAGAGTCGGACATGACTGAGAGACTGAACTGAACTGAACTGAACTGAACTGATATACCTATATAGGGCTTCCCTGGTGGCTCAGAGGGTAAAGAATCTGCCTGCAATACCAGAGACCCAATTTCGATCCCTGGGTTGGGAAGATCCCCTGGAGAAGGAAATGGCAACCCACTCCAGTATTCTTGCCTGGAGAATTCCATGGAAAGAGGAGCCTGACAGGCTACAGTCCACGGGGTTGCAAAGAGTTGGACACTGAGTGACTACACTTTCACTTTTCATATCTATAAATGAACTAAGGATGCCTTGTGATTTGCTCACCACATATATATATGTATGCATATTTGCCACATTGCTGATCGTTTCTTAGTGAACATTCCCAGAAATGGGAGGATTAAGTTCCAAGGTGGAACACATATATAAGTTGTTTGGAACACTGCCAGGCTGCCCTCCAGAGAGGTTGCCCTAGTCTACTCACCTCCAGTGTGAAAGACAGTGTTCTAGCACTGTTTATAGATTTTAAAAGGAAGAAAAGTGATAGATGCTGTCAGTGATACTGAGATGGGCATTGCAGTTGGCAGGCTATGCTCAGTCTTACCAAAGTGTTGATACTTAAATTGTGATCAATGGGAAATTTGGGAGAAGAATGTGCTTAGTTGCTTCAGTCATGTCCGACAAATCTTTAAATCTTGCTACAAGGTGTGGTACAGTGGAAAGATCATTAAAGTGGCATTTGACATTTAATAAATGTTAGATTCCTTTCAGTCCCTCTCCGTTACTTTCTCTAAAATGGTGCCCCTCCCACCTCTAAACCTGTGTACAGCTTTAAGGAGCATGGGCAACACTTCATGAGAGAAACCTGCTGAGCGTTCTTAACAGGGAAGAGATAGCAGACACTCATGGTGCAGAGTGACTAAAAATGACACTCTTTTTGTGCCTCTCTGCTGTGTACTTCCTGGCAATATGTGTTTTTACCCTCAGAGGCAGCGAAAGTGTGATAATCGCTTAGTCTTGTCTGACTCCTTGTGACCCCATGGACTGTAGCCTGCCGGGCTCTTCTGTCCATGGAATTCTCCAGGCAAGAATCTTAGTTGCCATTACATTCTCCAGGGGATCTTCCTGACCCAGGGATTGAACCCTGGGATCCTGCATTGCAAGCAGATACTTTACCTCTGAGCCACAGGGAAGCCGATGATTTCACATCTTATCCCAGGACCATGTTCACTCTGAGGAGCTTTCAATAACTGAAGCAAAATGCTGCTGGTAGTTGGTCAAGATGTTTAAATGTCACTTGGTAACTGATCACTTTTGAGTCATGATGATGCACTATGATGCTCAGTCATGCAAAGGCCCAGTGGCTCGCCTCAGCCAGCACTGCAGAGAGGTAGTTGCATAACTCTCCATCCTTTGGAATAAGTCCTCCTAGAACATTCTGGCATAGGGTATCTAAGCCTTTCTCTAAATGTTGCTTTTCTAGAAAAGTTTATTCATTGATTGGTAAGAGCCAGGGATATTGGACAACTGCATTTGGATAGCCCGTTGACTGGCATATAATAGGTGCTTATTGGGTGAACAAAACATAATGAGAGAATAAACAGGAAGGTATTCATGGAAAAATTGACATTACGTTTTGCTTGATTTTATGTCTATAATATGTATGAGAAACCTCTTTCAGTGCTTGATGCAGAGGAGGACATCAGTATTCCAAGTGTTCTAGTAAAGTATGAACAGAATCTATGGGAATAGAGAATTCAGAGTCCTCTCAAAAATAATTTCTATTGGTCCTTCAAGGCCAAATCCCTGAGGTGAAAAGTATAAACTTTTATTTCTTCTATCTAGTGTTTCAGTTATAATAATAGTACTCATTGAATACTTTCCATGTATTGCTAAGTCACTTCAGTTGTGTCCAACTCTATGCGACCCCATAGACGGCAGCCCACCAGGCTCCCCCATCCCTGGGATTCTCCAGGCAAGAACACTGGAGTGGGTTGCCATTTCCTTCAATGCATGAAAGGGAAAAGTGAAAGGGAAGTCGCTCAGTCGTGTCCGACTCTTAGCGACCCCATGGACTGCAGCCCACCAGGCTCCTCCATCCATGGGATTTTCCAGGCAAGAGTACTGGAGTGGGGTGCCATTGCCTTCCATGTACTATACACATACTATCTTATTTGGTCTTCACAGCTTGATAAGGCAGGATCCTTTACAGATAAGGCAACTGAGACACAAAGGGTTAACTTCAGATCAGATCAGTCGCTCAGTTGTATCCGACTCTTTGCGACCCCATGAATCACAGCACACCAGGCCTCCCTGTCCATCACCAACTCCTGGAGTTCACTCAGACTCACGTCCATCTAGTCAGTGATGCCATCCAGCTATCTCATCCTCTGTCGTCCCTTTCTCCTCTTGCCCCCAATCCCTCCCAGCATCAAAGTCTTTTCCAGTGAGTCAACTCTTCGCATGAGGTGGCCAAAGTATTGGAGTTTCAGCTTTAGCATCATTCCTTCCAAAGAAATCCCAGGGCTGATCTTCAGAATGAACTGGTTGGATCTCCTTGCAGTCCAAGGGACTCTCAAGAGTCTTCTCCAACACCACAGTTCAAAAGCATCAATTCTTCGGTGCTCAGCCTTCTTCACAGTCCAACTCTCACATCCATACATGACCACAGGAAAAACAACTTACCCAGTGGTATTTGGCTACAAAGTGGCAGGGGTGGGCTTCACCCACCTCTGCTCTCTCACAAGGCCTGTTTTGTGTTCTCAGAACCATGTCATAAAGATAATTCCCCCAAATGGGACATCTGGTCACTTTTAGAAAAGAGAGTGGAGAGGAAATGAATTCATTTCTACTTACCAATTAAACATCACTCATTTAGCAAAGGAAAAAATTAGGATAAAATATCTTGATCATGGAAAAATTAAATGGCCCTTTCAAACCAATACTTAAGTCACATTTGCTCCAGCCTGGCTTTCTCCCTGTATGGGTGGTAGACCAACTAGCCTTTCTGTTTTTCTCTTGGACATTTTGGCATTTTATAGACATACAAAATGCATTTGTGAAGTGCTCATAATTTACAGTCTCTGTATAGCACTTCTCCCTTTATTCCCTGCTATGATAAACATAACCAGATAGCAAGTTCACAGAAGGTTGTGAGCTTTGAAGTCTTTGAAAAATCCGAAAATTATATGACAATATTGTATATGTAATCACTGCTGAGAGCAAGCCAACATCTTTCCGAATGCCAGACACATGGCCCCTATAAATCCTCTGCTAAGAGCAGAGAGAGGTGGTCCTGTTTATTTAAACTTCAGAGTGGAATGGACATGGTCAGCATCATGGTAATTGACGCAATCAGGATATTCAAATAGAATTGCTGCTACTCGTGTATTTAAATGTCATGCTTACATCAATAGTTCAGAAGAAGAAAATCTCCACACTCAAGGTTGGAGTAAATAAAACAGCTTCACCTTTCATTGAAACGTATGTGAGAGGATTAGTAAATGTCTGAGGACTGTATAGTTTAATCTCGAGGAGATAAACTTTTATCAGTGAAAATTTGCACACTTTTTGAAGCCCTTTGAAGTTACATTTGTGTTCCCTTAATTGGACCAAAAGTTTCCTAGTTGAATACAAGAGGAGCCTAAGAAATTTCTCTTTATGGTGCTCTGCTCCAATGGTATCAGTATTTACCTACAGTTTTATATATGTCAGGTTTCAATTATAAATTTATGTCCAGGAAGGAGACTCCATTGCTCAGCATAGAGTTATCTGCTTATTGTGTTGCTAGATACAATCCTGTGTGGAATTCTTGAACTTGAATTTTCAGTTTGCTGTCCACACTTTTGGAAAAATATACAATTTGTACCCAGATTGTTTTAAACTTAAAAGACTCTAGGAGCATAGATAAATGTATACTGAAAAGGTCACCCAAAGCAATCGTGATGGACAGATGTGACATGTCAAAAGCTCTGGGTGTATCTCAGTCAGTTCCTACAAACCAGAGTGAGAAAGATTCATGGAAACAAGGTTAAAATGAAAGATTCTCTGATGTGTAATACCATCAAGTGATGGTGGTGTGGCTAGAGATTAAGAGCAATGTGGAAAAAGCCTATTCTGAATATTGACAGAGGGCAAAATCAAATGATGAAATCTAGAGTACCTCCTTGATCAATTTAGAAGTTGAGAATATGTCATGCTAACTTTTTTTTGTAACTGTAGATGAAACTGAAAGTTTGGAAATATGTCACAACTACATCTCAAAAGAGAAAAGATAGCTTTCAGGTTTCAACTAGTTAAGGATTAAAGAGGGGAACATAAAGGCTTTAAAACTTTCCTGTAAGGTTAGATTTTGAGGCTCTGAGTTAAGACTGAGTCATTCTAGACAGCCCACTTCAACATTTTCTTGCTCCTGAAAGATCTGGCTAATCACGTGCAGCTTTTGTTTTGTTTCTGTGAGAGAAAGTAACTTCACCCTCATGTCTGATGAATCACAAAGTGACTGTTGGGTTCGAAACATTCTCTCCTGCTTGGTGATAAGTTAGCTGAGGCTAGTACATATGGCAACCCACTCCAGTGTTCTTGCCTGGAGAATCCCAGGGACGGGGGAGCCTGGTGGACTGCCGCCTCTGGGGTCGCAGAGTCGGACACGACTGAAGCGATTTAGCAGCAGCAGCAGCAGCAGTACATATGGCTCAAATAGATGGATCAGAACTCCTTCTTTCTTCTTCTTCATGATTTTTGTCAAGGTCACCAACATTGTTTTAGAATTAGGGCTCAGAACTCAGCATCATCTTTGACTTTTCCCTTCCCTCTTTCCTTCCTGTTGCCAAGCGTTGTTTCTATCTTTGGAATGCTTCTTGAATTTATCCTTTGTTATGCATTTGCATTGACATTGCCTTAAGTTAGGTGATTATTACCACTTGCCTATATAATTGTAAGAGTCTATAATCTAAACATATGTTTTTGTTCCTTAATTTTTTTCAGTGTCTTCTGTATGCTCAATCTGGCAGATTGAAGCACAGTATTTGTTAATTCTTGCCCATACTGTTTTTTGATTCTTTCTGACTTTGTTGTTGTTCTCTCTGCCTGAATGATTTTCACCCTTGTTATATACATAAATCATACCAACCCTTCAAAGCCCAGCTCGAATATTTTCTATCCTGAGTTTGCCTTGATTATGAATCTCTTCTCTTTCCCTTCCTATTGCAACTTTCTTTCTCTCTTTATACAGGCACTTATCACTGCATAATTTGTCATAATAATTTATTTTATTTTTTATTTCTCCTACTGAACTGCAACATTCTGTGTAAGAATCTATGTCTAATTAATCTTTATATCTCTGGCACAGACTTAGGATAGTCAATTCTATACTTTTCATTATGCAAATAATGGAATTCAGGAAATAGAATACTAATTACTCAATAGTACAGTATATGTCTAAGTGTTGTCAATAAATTGTATATTTTTGTATTAGCTTCCTAAATGTCAAACCATAGGCCAGCTGCTAAATTACTATTATAGTGTGACTGTTATCATTAGGCACAGAACCAGTGTTTTTTCACATTAACATTTTTTAATCATTAAAGGTAATTTTAATACTGCATTTTATTCAATTCAATACAGTATATCTGGAATATTACCATTTCAGCTTGTAATAAATATAGACATTTACTAAAGAGATATTTTACATTCTTTTTTTCCATACTAAGTCTTTAAAATCATGTGTGTGTTTTATATATATATGTACCTCAATGTAGGCACTTAATTTTCACTGGAGATATTTGGTCTGTTAAATTTCATAAAATTTACCACTAGAAAAGTAGATTCACATGCCCAAGTTGTTCCAAATATACTTCAAAGTTTTACAGTAACTGAATTGAGGATCAGTTTTTAATTTTAGTAATACATTTTAATTCAGCAATTAAAAAAATTGAAGTGTAGTTAATTTACATACTGTGTTAGTTTCAGGTCTATAGCAAAGTGGACTGGAGATATAAATGTACATATAAGTGTATTTTTTCCTTCGCAGTAACTTAAAAAAAATAGCCTAAAGGACAAAGTAAATCTGATAAACCATGTAAAAGTTTGGTCTAATATAATCAGTTAAAATTTCTAGAACAAAACATTTTTATTTCTGTTATTGGGTAAAAATCTGAGAACATACAAGAGTAATAGCATGATTTTATAATCTTTTTGAAGGTATTACTAATTTTAGTTGTTGTTAATCAATACATAATACATATTGTTAGCATTATTCCTAATAATATTACTAACTGTGAAGATGAGACTATTGAAGTATATCAGTGGTTTTAGATATTGTTGTTAAGGATTAAGTTATAAGGTTTTGGGGTGCTTCTGCTGTCTTTACCTGATTGTAATGAAGTGAGTTTATATTCCTAGCACATTATTGGAGAACCAGACACATCTTAGTTTTTGGGGATGAATAAACTCACACCAGCTCCTATAAGGAGTGAAAGGAGGCATAATTACACAGAAGCAGAGACAGGTTAGGCACTACACAGTCCATGGAATTCTCCAGGCCAGAATACTGGAGTGGGTAGCCTTTCCCTTCTCTAGGGGATCATCTTAACCCACGGATAGAACCCAGGTCTCCCGCATTGCAGGCAGATTCTTTACCAGCTGAGCCACAAGGGAAGCCCCAAAAGGCTTATATGTCACAGTATTGTTTTAAGAAAGAACTGAGTGGCTATGTATAAAGCACTTAGAAAATTGTAAGTACTGTATAGTTATTTAGGAGTTTGTACTTATCACTGTTATTATGGAATGTTAGATTTAGGATGGTTGCTTAGGCATTGTAGTCTGAGACTCTTATTTTATGGATGAAGAAAGTGAGACCCCAAGAGGGGTCATCAAGACTTAGGAAATCTCTTCACAGGGTCCTGGGCTCTTACATTCCGTGCTATGTGTGAGACCTTGAGTTGTGGGTGTTGCAGACCCTCAAGTGTTTCAGGCTTGGACAGGTGGAGATTACAGCAAGACCAACACCATGATGGGCAAGTGCAGCTTCTTACTCAAGAGGAGCTCCAGATTTCTTAGATTCTTCTCCTCTCCCTGCCCCGCTCCAAGATGGCATCTTGGGAAATGGAGGACTCATTTGCCTCTGTGCCAGTGACAAGGTGAGAGCCTTGGATCCATGCTGGTGAACTTGAGTGACCTCAGCCTGCAGCAGCTTGAAGCAGGATTTCGGTTCCCTGGCTACAGGTTGAAGTCAGGTCATGTGACTTCACTGAAAGTGAAAGCACTGAATCTTAGCCACAAGACCACCAGGGACCAGAGATCAGTGACAAGGCTCTGGCCCATCAACTTTACAGAAAATGAGTTTCTACAAAGAGGCAGAAAGTAGTTAAACAAGCAAAGTGTTTATTAGGAGGAAAAGAGTAACTATGGATATGCACACAGGTGGGCTCAGAGAAGTCACGCCCTTGCAGCAGTTTGAATCACTTATATAGGGCATTTCTTCTGGATTTCCTCTGGACAATCATCATGCTTCGCCAGATTCTGTGTCCTTATTTGGTTTATCTCAGGGTCCTCCCATGTGTGCATGTGCATCTCTTAGCCAAGATGGAGTCTAGTGAAAAGGCCTATGGGTAGGTTGACATTACTTGCTATGAGGTGACACCCCCTTTCTTTTGACCTCCAAGGAGTCTTTCTCACATATGTGGTCAGGAAGGTCTCCTTGACCTCGAGAAAGAGAAAAATGTGGTCTCTTATCTGAACAGTGTTCAGCTTTTCCTCCTCTTTATCTTGCAGTATCTGTCCACAGGAAACAAATTCTGGTTGCTCAGCCTGGGGCCCATCTGTCTCCTGCCTCATGAGATCCTCTGGATTCTCTTTGTACAAGGAAATATCTTCATCTTGATTTAGACCTTGCTGTTCATCAGCAGCCAGGAAGCAGGAATACAAGCGTAGGTACCTGAAGCCACTGTCCTCCTCCAGTGCTCACCTGCTGTTCCATTCTCGCTGGATGTAGTGTCATGGTGGACAGGGCATCCAGTCTAGCTGGAGGACACAGGACACTCAGCCATATTTCCCAGGTGCCTCTGTATATCTCAACTCTCTCTTGAAAGCTTAGGCCCAAGCTAGGAAAAGCCAGGACTTTAGTGTCTGCCTCCATCATTTCTCTCTTCCCTCTGGTGAGACATAACCCCAGATCTCATTCTCCTTTTCTGGGAATGTATTCATGCCTGCTTCCCTTGAAAGACTGGATACAGATGGTGGCTCAGATGGTAAAGCGTCTGCCTGCAATGCGGGAGACCCGGATTCAATCCCTGGGTCGGAAAGATCCTCTGGAGAAGGAAATGGCAACCCACTCCAGTACTCATGCCTGGAAAATTCCATGGATGGAGAAGCCTGGTGGGCTACAGTCCATGGGGTCGCCAAGAGTCGGACATGACTGAGCGACTTCACTTCACTCACTCCCTTGAAAGACCAGATACAGATGAAACATTGGCTTACCAATAAGGGAACTTCTGAAAAACACCTTCCTTACCTAAAAGGATGCATAGAAACATGAGGATGCGCCAGAAGTAGCTGTGTCATACACTCAGTCAGCGTGGGTCCTAGGCCTGGAGACTGGAGCACATTCTACCTCAAGGCGGCTCAGCATTTGTGGGAATGTGTTCAGAAATGGGGGGGGGGTGTACTCTTTGTTATTGTTCGTCTGGAATTTATATTTTCCCAAAGAAAGCTTTTAATGGGGTCTGTTTACCTCCCTTAGGGGATATCTCTAGAGGGTGGGATAATCCTGCAGCCACTTCAGATAGCTTGGTCTCCCTTCTTCCATCTTGAGTTTTCACCTCCTGCACCATGCCCCCTGTGCAGTATTCCAGCTTCACGGTAGGGTGCATTTCCTTACACTCTACAGTATAGCACAGGGTCAGCACCTTACGCAGGTAAGAACACATCCATCTTGCTTTCCTCAGAGGTCGAGTGCCCAAGGCAGCACTTGAGGCTTTCAGGATTCAACTCCTGCCTAACCCCTGCCTGCTTTCTGATCCCCCAGGGCCTAGTAATTACCTTTACTGATGTGCTGAAAGTGCTCACTAACTCACTTTTGTCCTCCACATTCATTAATGCTGTAGGATGCGTGACTCTGGCCATTTGGAATGAAAACCCAGGTGGCAGTAGAGGGCAGCTGTTCTTTGAGGTGGGATGAGTAGTAGATGAACAGAGGATATAAAAGCTACCAGTGGCATTTTCCTCTTGGACTGTTGGCTCATGGAACTACACACATCTTCTCTACTCATCTCTTGGGATTCAGCTTCAAGTGGTATCTAGAGTTTCCTCCCTGACGCTTCCACATCCACAGGAATAAGTTCTCCTTCTACGTATATTCCAAAGCATATTTGGAACAGGGACACTTCTCTTAGAGTTTCTATTATATTGTATCAAAGTGACTTATTCAGAACTTATTTCTCTTCTGCTAGAAAGATTCTTTCTAGGGCAGAGACCAGGTCTTGTTTATCTTGGCATCCCTAATGTCTTGCAGAGGTGTTGGTTCAGAACTGGGCCTTAGAAAATGGTGACAGATGTGTGAAATAGAGATAGTTCTGATTAGGAGCCCGAAATTCTTTGATCTTGAACTTTGATCCTGCACTTTCCAAATGACATGCTAGGAGTAGGGAGTGTTCATACTTATTGATGTTGCAGGGATAAAAATAAAAATAAAATAAAATTTAAAAAAATGAAGGGAAGAGCTTTTTAAAAGCCGTATGGCCAAAATGCTTCTTTCTTGCCGGGTGATAGCCTGCTAAGAAGAATGTGGGGCTGGAGTGAGTGTCAAAGAGTGTCAGGCTACTCCTGTGTTTTGAAGGTGCAAGAACCACTAGAACCCTGAAACCATCCAGATCGAATCCTTTCCAGATTGACTCCTCCTTTCAGGTAAATGCCCCCTATTATTTAATGGCTTATGATGTTGATCTATTTTAAAACAGAGCCCCCAGATATCTCCTGGTCACTTATTGTGTTCAAAGAAGACACCATGCTCCCCTGATCTCAAGAGGTACATTGTTCTGGGGAGTGTTTCTCTCACTGGGGCCAACAGTCTAACCCAGGATCCAGTTTTGTCTGTGGAACATTTGGAAACGAACCTTTAGAATGACTTTTACAACTCAGGATGCCAGTTGTCTGACTTAGATTAGGCCATCGGGTTTAGAGCTGGGTCATCTAGCTCTGGAACACATGGTTCAGAACACATTTGAAAGGACAAGTGAAATGCAGATCACCTGGTTTTGGTGAGTGGGCTTGGATGATAACAGACTTTCTGGACCCCACTGTTCTGCTTTGTGTCTGAGTGACTGCACTGAAAGGGATATTCAGGAGAGCCCTTGAAGAGACGTCCAAATTTCTGGGAGGCGTTGGTCCCCAAAAGTACTTTTAGCATCCAGGAATTTATGTATCTTATTTTAAAAATCATACTGGCTTAATTTTAGTATAGTCATGGATATATAATATTTTTAGTTTACTTTTAATTCCTGAAATTTTAGTAGTAGAGGAGGAATCTCTTCTCTTCCTAAATCTGGATCACTATGAGGGCCTAACTTATAAAGAAATGTCTTCCTTCTTGCTTTCCCTGGTTTCTTTTCTGTTCTTTTTGTGAGTTAGTTCAGTAATAACTAAAACTCAACCATGTGTCTCTTCATCGAGGATGGAAAGTTCCACATAGGAAATTACGCTATCAGTAATGGGTTAGTCGTTGATGTTGACCAATGTAAGGAAACCTACTTTCTTACACAAAAGGTTAACTGACCAAGGGGAAGTAATTGGTGGGGAGATTGGTGGAGGAGGAGTTGAGTTGTAGTCTTGTGGTGAACTTAGCTAAACACACCACGGAAAGTACCAGGCAGTAAATGAAACTATAAGAGGTTAGAAAACTCTCCCTCTTTTTTTGAAATTAAAGACTGTGACGGTATGTATGCTTTCTAAATTTGGTGAACACATTTCTGAACCGAAAGTGAGTAGGTTTCAATCACTGAAAAGAAAAGGACATGGAGGGGCAGGAACATTTTCAGAGCACTTATCTCACTGGCTGAATCTTTTCATAGAGCGGTGGTTTTCAAACAATTCCTTGGAGTGTAGGAAGAAAAACTAAGACTTGTCCTTATCCTTACTGAGCTCATTCTTTAGAACTGTCTGTTTCTTGTGCTGTTTTATGGTGTATTGAAAGGAAATGCTACAGAGAAGAGGGGAAAGCAGGAGAGCCCCTGGTGGTTGTATCAGGATGGGAAGAACTGGAGATGCGGGGAGAGCTCAGAATTTGGAGGTCTCCCCACTCTTCCAATCTGGGAAATGTAGCCATTTGGGAAGATTCTGGAGAGATAGCACGAAGAACGTTGACCATTGCCCAGCAATGACTATGTGACAAGTACTGGGTTTTGTGTTATTTATTCTTGTTCTGCACATGCAATTTGCTCATGCACTTATACTTCATATTCATTTATTATTTGTTTAGTGAATATCTCATTTGATCTAGACAGATTAAGAAGGTTTTAATTTTCCTAATTTTATAAGCAGAGTTTAAGGCATCACTGACTCGATGGACGCGAGTCTGGGTGAACTCCGGGAGTTGGCAATGGACAGGGAGGCCTGGCATGCTGTGATTCATGGGGTCGCAAAGAGTCGGACACGACTGAGTGACTGAACTGAACTGAAGGCAGTTAAGTAGTTTCACAACAATGTATGGTTTATAACTCGGCGATTCCCTTGTTTTGCTATGTAGGTTTGTAAATCTACAGATCGTCTTTCAAAGAGATTCTTCAATAGGTTCAAGATGGCTTCTTGTCTACACATAGCAGGTGGATTGTTTATAGAGTCAAGGTATAGTTTGTTCTGATTTTCTTTCCTTTTTTATTGTGTATGTCCGAATTGTAATATTAGGCCAGAGACACTTCCCTGTCACTCAGGCTGACACCAAGTTTTGGTTTGCTACTTCAGTCAGCTGAATCTTCCTTTCTAGGCATTAAAAAAGTGAGCAAGCAAAGAGAATAGCTCGAAACTCTTGTAATGGCTAAATTCCAGGGTACCTGTTACCTCTTAGTCTGTTTCATTGTGGTGGTGTTTTAGTTGCTAAGTTGTGTCCAACTATTTGCGACCCTGTGAACTGTAACCTACCAGGCTCCTCTGTCCACGGGATTTCCTAGGCAAGAATGCTAGAGTGGGTTGCCATGTCCTCCTCCAGGGGATCTTCCCAACCCAGGGATTGAACCCATATCTCCTGCATTGGCAGGCGGATTCTTTACAACTGAGCTACCAGGGAAGCCCCCCGTTTTGTTGTAACAAGATTTCAATCAATACAAAGTGGCTGACACTCCTGTTCCACAGTCTCTTTCTCAATAGCAGAGCCTGCTGTTTTCCCCTTTCCTTGTAGAAACCTCTCATCTGCATGTCTGTTGTTTCCCAGCATATGACCAGGGGTCTCAGGAGCAAAAGTCACATTTTGTTAATCTTTCTGTGTTTCACAAAGTGCCTATCAGAGAGAGTATCTACATTTTTTGAATGAAAAAATCTTCGTTAAATGCATTTCTTCCAACTGTAGATTTCTACCTATGAATCAGTGCAATCCACTTGATGTATAGGTGATTATTCTGTTTGGTAAAGAATCTGCCTGCCAGTGCAGGAGACGTAAGAGACATGGGTTCGATCCCTGGGTTGGGAAGATCCCCTGGAGGAGGGTGGGGCAACCTACTCCATTATTCTTGCCTGGAAAATTCCATGGACAGAGGAGCCTGGTGGGCTACAGTCCATGGGATTGCAAAGAGTCAGACACAACTGAGCACACATGCAACCTGTTTACTTAAAACAGTGTTTTCAGCTCTCAGCTGTCTTGGTAGTAAAGCTAGACATATTCATAGGTTCTAAGAAATATACTGCTATTTTTTTTTTCAGAAAAACTGTGTGGATTTAGAATCTTAAGTATAAAGAATTCCATCTCTTTCTTATGATGAAATGTGTGTGAAGTTGGAGGACTAACCAACAGAGTAGGTAAATGAGGAAAGAAAAACTTTTCTCTCAAGTGCTCAGGCATTTAATCAAAATTCTTTTAACATAATTCACCGGATTGTTGTGAGGACCAATCAGGGCAATCATTGAGAAAGTTCTTTGGAAACTCTAGATTACAGACAGGAAGGTCATTTGTAAAAAGTAAGGTTTTAAAGCAAAATAAGGCCTTCAAAAAACACAGAACTTTTGATGTGTGTGTATATCAATGTACATGCTGACCAGTGAATATTAAAGATAAAACTGTGTTCAGGTAATATTATCTAAGGGGAATAACATAACATATACCATTTTAATCATTTTAAGTATATTGTTCAGTGACATTAGTGGCATTAAAAATTCTGTATAATCATCACTATCTCCAGAATTTGTTCATCATCTCAATCTCTATACACCGTAAACAATAACTCCCCATTCTTTCCTTCCCCCAGCCCTTGTAACCTCTTTTTTTTAAAAAAGCTTATTTTAGGTACATCATATAAATGAAATCATATATTATTTGTCCTTTTGTATCTGGCTTATTTCATTTAGTGTGTATTTTCAAGGTTTATCCATGTTGTAGCATGTATCAGAATTTCATTCCTTTTTAAGAATGATATTCCATTGTATATTTATACATTTTACTTATCTCTTTATCCATTGACAGACATTTGGGTTGTTTCTATCTTTTGGCTATTGTGAATAATGCTGCTATGAACATTGGTGTACAAGTATCTGTTTGAGTCCCTGTCTTGAATTCTTTTGGTTATATGTACCTAGAAGAGGAAAAAAACAGAACATTTAAACCCTTATTTTTCCTGTTACTTCGAGCACAGATACACTTTTTTTGGTTATCCAGAGAAAGTGTAGAACCTCTGTTGGTGCCCTAAAGAGTGGGCACCTTCTTTATTCACCTTCAACTTGCTCTAGGCCTCTATCCTTTCTCCTTGCTGCCTCCTCCTCCTCCCCTTAATTTGATGCTTCAAGATGCAGCTATGGAGGATTCTGAAATCTGACTCATCACTACTGGTCTGTGGTGAAGTCTATTTAAATTAGGTCTGCCAACTGGTACTACTTTGGGGACTGATAAGGTGGACTGAGAGAAATTAAGTTAAGGGCACAATATAAGGGGAAGTTTAATAGAAATGGAAAGTGTCCTATAGAGCAGTGGTCCACAAACTTTTTTGGTACCAGGGACTGGTTGCCCAGAAGACATTTTTTTCTTGGGGGCAGGGAATGGATGGTTTACGTGGTAAAAGTAAGTGCTGGGGGTGCTGCAGATGAAGCTTCACCTGCTCACCTGCTGCTCACCCTCCTGCTTGGGGACCCCTGATATAGAGAACTATGCTTGACAGAGTTCAGCTTTAATTCAGTTATGAATAAATTACTCTCTGCTGAGCACTGTTAAAATACAGCAGAGAAGGAGATAAGAGCTAATGTTCTGGAGGGAGATGCAGACATATTTACTAAGCAGCAAACAACTATACGTTATTACTATCCATTTGTTTAGTCAGCATTCATTAACACCTACTATGCATGGTTCTAGGCCCTGGATATACATCATGAACAAGACAAAGTCCCTGCTCTCCTGAAGCTGACCTTCTGGAGGAAGAAAGTGGACAAGACAAGAAAATACACAGTATTTTTCCTGTGGAGAAAAATAGAGGAAGATAAGGGACAGGAATTGATTGGGTGTGTGTGCTGTTTTAGGTAGGTTGACCAGAACAGGCCTCTGGGAGTCAGTGACTTTGACCACAGATCTAAATGAAAAGAAGAAACTCAAGGGGAGATGTGGGTGATGAGAGCCTGGCAGAGGAATAGTGGCAACTCCTGTAAGCTTATATTCCAAAGATGGATACAGAATTTGGGGACTTAAATTGATGGGACAAATAAATTTGATGCTCTGTGATTTTAAGGACATAATCCTTAATAGACTATTGAGAATCCTTAAAAGAATATTCAGTGGCAAGGTACTTGCATTTTTAAATGAATGTTTCAAAGTAAGTAATCAGTGCTAGAAATCTCTCTCTCTCTCTCACACACACACATAAGCATGCATTATGAGAGCTTCTGTGCATGGGGTAAACATGAGGCAGGTGTTCGTGGTCTTGGTGTAGGCGTGGAACCCCTTCTATACTTTCTCCTCCCATTAAGATTCCTCATTCTGTCAGTGTCATTGGTTAGTAAAAAATACTGTAACTTAATCAGTTCAGACTAGGTAGAATAGGAATAATTAGAGTGTTTTAGACCAGTTCAGATCTCTTAGAAGCATTTAACAAAAATATGCTTAGTAAGCTGAAAAAAGACACCTCTAGTCTTGAAATTACAGGAAGGATGACAAAAATGTTAGAAACTTGTGGGCAAATGGAAAAAAAATCACAGCATGTAGCTCCTTAACGTTGACTCTCTCCTTTACAATATAAAACCGTGTGTGTGTGTGTGTGTGTGTGTGTGTGTGTATGTATGTATGTGTATGAGGGGTCTTGCAAAACAAAAAGCACAATTCTTATAGTCCTACCTTAAGCAATGTATAAGCTGGGAGGGAAGATAGCAGACATGAGAGGGGAAGGGCTGGTGGATAGTACCAAACCTAAACCTAGTCTCTGGCATTGCCTATGAGGGAGGGACCAGAGGTGCTAGGAAGACAGAAAAGGCTGGAAGTGAGGAGGGAGGATGTGATATGGTTCTTTAAGGACAGGTTGGGAAAGGTCTCTCCAAAGGAGAGGATGACCTGAGCAAAGATACCAAGTTAGGATTGTGCAGTTGATGTTTAGATACAGGAAAGGGGTTCCCATGGACTAGGGCAGAGCCTCCCTGGCTTGGAGATTATAGGAATAACTGGAAAAATCAATAGAAAGCCAAGAAGAAAAAAAGAGCTCTGTGCTTTCCTTCTTTTGTAAGTTGCTTTTCGACTCATTAATTTATCTGATTATGGGGGAAAAGCATCACTTGCTCCTCCATCTGTGTGCTGCTAGTGGGGGCAACAGTAGATCTCAAGATATTCCATGTAAAAAAAATAATCACTGTTTTCTAAGAACTACATTTTCATTGGTTGACTGAAAATTTAAGTAGTACAAAAGGGTAAGAACCAGTGAAACATTTCTCCCAGGGCCCACCAGGTCTTATTATTAATATACTACTGATTATTATTATAGTATTAATAATATAAATATTATTAATATATTAATAACTATCTTCACTGGTAGTTCTTATTTCTTCTTGCTCAGCTTTCTTGCTATCGTCCATTTAGTCAACAATTATTTATTGAATGCCTCTCATGGACATTGGTGATACAACAGTGAACAAAAGTCCCTGCTCTCAAGAAGCTTATATTTTAGTTGAAAGAAACAGTAAGCAGCAAGTGTATTTAAAATATTTTGACTAAATGGGATTATCCTATACATATTCTTTTGCAACTTGTTCTTTTCACATGACAGTACATCTTGGACATCTTTCCCTGTCAGTCTGAAAAGGCCTACTTCTTTTGTTGATAACAACTAATAATTATTGAGCATCTGGGAAGAAAGCTGAGCACCGAAGAACTGATGCTTTTGAACTGTGGTGTTGGAGAAGACTCTTGAGAGTCCCTTGGACTGCAAGGAGATCCAACCAGTCCATTCTGAAAGAGATCAGCCCTGGGATTTCTTTGGAAGGAATGATGCTAAAGCTGAAACTCCAATACTTTGGCCACCTCATGTGAAGAGTTCACTCATTGGAAAAGACTCTGATGCTGGGAGGGATTAGGGGCAGGAGGGGAAGGGGACAACAGAGGATGAGATGGCTGGATGGCATCACTGACTTGATGGACATGAGTTTGAGTGAACTCCAGGAGTTGGTGATGGACAGGGAGGCCTGGCGTGCTGCAATTCATGGGGTCGTAAAGAGTCGGACATGACTGAGCGACTGAACTGAACTGACTATGCTCCAAGCACTGTCTTATTCACAACAATCCTCTATTGTAAATACTATAATTATCACTTTTTTATGGAGGAGAAGCTGAGGCCCAGAGAGGTTTGAGAACTTTCTCAGAGTCACCTGGCAAGTCACTAATGGAGTCAGATCTGAACCCAGACCATCTGACTCCTCACTCCAGTTCGACCCCCTCCTGATGGCTGTGTAGTACTCCTTTGTATGAATGTAAAAGTTGGCTTAAAGCTCAACATTCAGAAAACTAAGATCATGGCATCCAGTCCCATCACTTCATGGCAAATAGAGGGGGAAACAATGGACACAGTGGCTGACTTTATTTTTCTGGGCTCCAGAATCACTGCAGATGGTGATTGCAGCCATGAAATTAAAAGACTCTTACTCCTTGGAAGGAAAGTTATGACCAACCTAGACAGCATATTAAAAAGCAGAGACATTACTTTGTCAACAAAGGTCCGTCTAGTCAAGGCTATGGTTTTTCCAGTGGTCATGTATGGATGTGAGAGTTGGGCTACAAAGAAAGCTGAGTGCCGAAGAATTGATGCTTTTGAATTGTGGTGTTGGAGAAGACTCTTGAGAGTCCCTTAGACTGCAAGGAAGTCCAACCAGTCCATCCTAAAGGAGATCAGTCCTGCGTGTTCATTGGAAGGACTGATGTTGAAGCTGAAACTCCAATACTTTGGCCACCTGATGTGAAAAGCTGACTCATTTAAAAAGACCCTGATGCTGGGAAAGATTGAGGGCAAGAGGAGAAGGGGACAACAGAGGATGAGATGGTTGGATGCCATCACCGACTCAATGGACATGGGTTTGGGTGGACTCGGGGAGTTGGTGATGGACAGGGAGGCCTGGCATGCTGCCATTCATGGAGTCTCAAAGAGTCGGACATGACTGAGCAACTGAACTGAGCTGAACCTCTGCTTACTTAGCCAGTCTCCTATACTTAAGCCATTTTTAGATTTTTTGCTATCACAGCACTGTAACATTTTTGTAGTATGTTTGCACATATTTGTGATCATCTTATAAGGTAAATTCCTGAGAGAGGGAAACATACACATTTCTATATTTGACAGGCATTAATTTCCCTTTAAAATATTTTATCAATTTTTATCCCCATTAACAATGTAGGAGAAGGTGTAGATTTCCTTAAATATCCTTCAACAAAGGTAACTACCAGACTTGTAATAGTTGTCAATATGACAGGTAAAAAATGGTATAGAGGTTATACTTAAATTTTTTTTTAATTCAAAGGAGTTTTTCATTATAAATATTTAAAAGAAATGATTGCTTCTTCATATAGACTGTTCTTGGTCCATTTTCTCATGTAAGGAAGGGAGCCATCACTCTTGATTCAAGAAATTCAGTTCAGCCGCTCAGTCATGTCCAACTCTGGACTGCAGCATGGACCCCATGGACTGCAGCATGCCAGGCCTCCCTATCCATCACCAACTCCCCAAGCTTGCTCAAACTCATGTCCATCAAGTTGGTGATGCCATCCAACCATCTCATCCTCTGTTGTCCCCTTCTCCTCCTGCCTTCAATCTTTCCCAGCATCAGGGTCTTTTCCAATGAGTCAGCTCTTCACATCAGGTGGCCAAAGTATTGGAGTTTCAGCTTTAGCATCAGTCCTTCCAGTGAATATTCAGGACTGATTCCTTTAGGGATGGACTGGTTTTACCTCCTTGAAGTCCAACAGACTCTCAAGAGTCTTCTCCCACACCGCAATTCAAAAGCATCAATTCTTTGGCATTCAGCTTTCTTTATGATCCAAATCTCACATCCATACATGACTACTGGAAAAACCATAGCTTTGACTAAATGGACCTTTTTCGGCAAAGTAATGTCTCTGCTTTTTAATATGCTGTCTACGTTGGTCATAGCTTTTCCAAGGAGCAAGTGTCTTTTAATTTCATGGCTGCAATCACTATCTGCAGTGATTCTGGAGCCCAAGAAAATAAAGTCTGTCACTGTTCCCCATCTATTTGCCATGAAGTGCTGGGACCAAATGCCACGATCTTCATTTTTGGAATGTTGAGTTTGAAGCCAGCTTTTTCACTCTCCTCTTTCACTTTTTTATCAGGAGGCTCTTCAGTTCCTCTTCGTTTTCTGCCATAAGGGTGGTGTCATCTGCATATCTGAGGTTATTGATATTTCTCCTGGCAATCTTGATTCCAGCTTGTGCTTCATCCAGCTTGACATTTCACATGATGTACTCAGCGTATAATTTAAACAAGCAGGGTGACAATATACAGCCTTGATGTACTCCTTTCCTGATTTGGAACCAGTCTGTTGTTCCATATACAATTCTTACTGTTGCTTCTTGACCTGCACACACATTTCTCAGGAGGCAGGTAAGGTGATCTGGTATTCCCACCTCTTTAAGAATTTTCCACAGTTTGTTGTGATCCACACAGTCAAAGGCTTTGGCATAGTCAGTAAAGCATATGTTTTTCTGGAACTCTCTTGCTTTTTCGATGATCCAGTGGATGTTTTTTTAAATACAGCTTGAACATCTGGAAATTCTTGGTTCACGTACTGTTGGAGCCTGGCATGGAGAATTTTGAGCATTACTTTGCTAACGTGTGAGATGAATGCAATTGTGCGGTAGTTTAAACATTCTTTGGCATTACCTTTCTTTAGGATTGGAATGAAAACTGACTTTTTCCAATCCTGTGGCCACTGTTGAGTTGTCCAAATTTTCTGGCATATTGAGTGCAGCACTTTTATAACATCATCTTTTAGGATTTGAAATAGCTCAACTGGAATTCTGTCACCTCCACTATGTTTGTAGTGATGCTTCCTAAGGCCTATTTGACTCTAGACGGCAGGATATCTGGCTCTAGGTGAGTGATCACACCATCGTGGTTATCCATGTCATTAAGATCTTTTTTGTATAGTTCTTCCGTGTGTTCTTGCCACCTCCTCTTGATATCTTCTGCTTCTGTTAGGTCCATACTGTTTCTGTCCATGATTGTACCCATCTTTGCATAAAATGTTCCCTTGCTATCTCTAATTTTCATGAAGCGATCTCTAGTCTTTCCCATTCTGTTATTTTCCTCTATTTCTTTGCACTGATCTCTGAGGAATTCTTTCTTTTCTCTCCTTGCTATTCTTTGGAACTCTGCATTCAAATGAATATATCTTTCCTTTTCTCCTTTGCCTTTTACTTCTCTTATTTTCTCAGCTATTTGTAAGACCTCCTATAGACAACCATTTTGCCTTTTTGCATTTCTTTTTCATGGGGATGGTCTTGATCATTGCCTTCTGTACAGTGTCATGAACCTCTGTCCATAGTTCTTCACGCACTCATGCACATCTAATTGCTTGAGTCTATTGGTCACTTCCACCGTATAATTGTAAGGGATTTGATTTAGGTTATACCTAAATGTTCTAGTGGTTTTCCCTGCTTTCTTCAATTTAAGTCTGAATTTAGCAATAAGGAGCTCATGCTTTGAGGCACAGTCAGGTCCCGGTCTTGTTTTTGCTGACTGTATAGAGCTTCTCCATCTTCGACTGCAAAGAATATAATTAATCTGATTTCAGTGTTGACCATTTGGTGATGTCCATGTGTAGAGTCTTCTCTTGTGTTGTTGGAACAGGGTGTTTGCTATGACCAGTGCATTCTCTTGGCAAAACTCTATTAGCCTTGCCCTGTTTCATTTTGTACTCCAAGGCCAAACTTGCCTGTTACTTGAGATACGTCTGGATTTCCTACTTTTGCATTCTAGTCCTCTATGATGAAAAGGACATCTTTTTGGGGTGTTAGTTCTAGAAGTTCTTGTAGGTCTTCATAGAACCATTCAACTTCAGTTTCTTTAGGCTTAGTTGTTGGGGCATAGACTTGGAATACTGTGATATTGAATGGTTTGTGTTGGAAATGAACAGAGATCATTCTGTCGTTTTTGAGATTGCACCCAAGTACTGCATTTTGGACTCTTTTGTTGACTATGATGGCTACTCCATTTCTTCTGAGGGATTCTTGCCCACAGTAGTAGATATAATGGTCTCTGAATTAAATTCGCCCATGCCAGTCCATTTTAGTTCACTGATTCCTAAAATGTCGATGTTCACTCTTGCCATCTCTTATTTTACCACTTCCAATTTACCTTGATTCATGAACCTAACATTCCAGGTTCCTATGAAGTATTGTTCTTTACAGCATTGGACTTTACTTCCATAGCTGGGTGTTATTTTTGCTTTTGGTTCATCTCTCCATTCTTTCTGGAGTTGTTTCTTCAGTAGCATATTGGGCACCTACTGACCTGGGAAGTTCATCTTTCCATGTTATATCTTTTTGCCTTTTCATACTGTTCATGGGGTTCTCAAGGCAAGATATTGAAGTGGTTTGCCATTCCCTCCTCCAGTGGACCACGTTTTGTCAGAACTGTCCACCATGACCTGTGTGTCTTGGGTTGCCCTACATGGCATGTCTCTTAGTTTCATTGAGTTAGACAATTCTGTGGTCCATGTGATCAGTTTGGTTAGTTTTCTCTGATTGTGGTTTTTATTCTGTTTCCATTGATTCAAGAAATCTCTCCTTTCTTTGTGACTGTGGAGCCCTGGCATGGAAAGGCCCTCCCTTCTCTCTGATCTGGCTTTCAGTGGAAAGTTGAGGGCTCAGTGTCATGTTGTTTGAGAAGAGAGTTGACGCAGGGGATCAACTTGCTCTGGTTAGAGAGATATGATTAAAATATATTTGGTTTCAGTCCTTAACTGCAAATCTGTTGTAACTTCTGGAAATCCTATCAATGGCTTTAGATATATTGAAAAGTAGCCCTAATCCTTTCAAAATAGACATGGACCAAAATATTTTGTTTTTATCTAATCCCATGTTAAAAACCAGAACACTTAAGAAAAAAAAGCACAACAACCAGAACCCTCTCTAAGCAATTCTAAACTAAGAAGTTTAAATCTGTTTCCATGTGCATTTGTTCTTCAGCATCCTTAGGGTTAATGGTTTGCTTCCTCTGAGCTGAAATTAAGGATGTTGGGGGAAAAAGAAGTCCTTGCTCTGCATGTTACATGTTGCTTGAATGTGCTTAGCTTTCATCTATAAGAGAGTTGAAGTCCCCTTCTAATGATTTTTTTAAAATATTGACATCGCTGATTCCTTCAACTCTGGCAAAAACAGGTAGGAACTAACTCCAAAGATATTTACTTATCTCCCTCAGTTGAGGGTTGATAAAAGTTTGATAATTCGAAGCCATGGTGACCCCTTTCCTTATCTGCTTCTGTTCTTCTGAACTCTTGATTCCTACAGAAAAAGCAATCCTGGGGAAGCCAGCCTCTAGGGAGCTCCCTTTTGTTTTTCCAAGATTAACCAGTTCTGCCCTGGGAGTAGTAACAGGCAACTCTTCCAGGAGAAACTCTTCTGGGCTTTTGGTATGTTGCCAAGGACCGTTTTTTGCTCCCTTTGTGCTTCACTGGTAGTGAAGCTGCTTCCCTGCAACTCCTTCCTCCTTTTCTGATGAGATGCTACTTCTGATCTACCCTCGAGCAGCTTCCGGTAGTGGTAAGCGGCCAAGAGTGTTTTTCCGGGAGTTGATCTCAGATTTTCAAGAATGTCCCCTAGAGACCCAGTTTGTTTTCTGTGTAATTACTAGAGCTTTCAGAATAGCCTGGCTTTTCTCATTGTTCTCACTGATATGGTCACGGAATGGGTACCTGTTTGATCTTGCTGCGTTGCTGGGAAATCTCCCTTTTGTGGGGAGAGGCTTAGGTCCAGGCTGAGGTGAGTCTGGGGAGCACTGAAGGGTTGCTGGGACCAAGAGAGAGTTAGCTCTGCCTCCTTTGGTGCTTTTTGTTTCTTTTCTCTGGGTTACTCTTTTGTTTTTATTTTCTCTGTGTTGAAGTTTAGCAAACAGTCATTATTCTCCTCTCATTAAAAAATAATTTTGGGGGAAAGTTAGTTGGATTTGGAAAATAGGACATTTTCTTTTTTTCCTTTGAAGTTCAAATGTTGATTCTGTTAGCATCATCTATTACATGGCTAGTGGAGAAGCATCAGTGCAGCATTTTTTCTTGGTTTCTGGATACTTGTCACTTCCTTTGACCACAGTTAGTTTTAGATTTTTTTTCCCCCCCAGAGGGCTCATAACTGATGCACCTATTCAAGATGTTGTTCATTTTATGATCCATTCTTCCTTTGGACATAAACAGTTTGTCACTGAAGTCTCCCTCTAAGGCATAAGGGGTAGATACGTTTCTAGTACTGAGATTTCTCTGAACAGAGAAATGGATTCTTCTAGTTGTTTTGTTGATAGACATGAGGGAGTCTCATTTTCTTAGTTAACAATGAGCTGTTTTGAAGAAAAAAGAGATGAGTGAGAAACATTAAATAGAAGCTGAAAACTTATCATAAAGGAGGTGAGGAGATATGGTATCATGTATGGGATTACCAACACCTGTGTTCAAGACCAGCCACCTTACCTGTGTCATTCCCTGCCTGCCTTTACAGCGGAATGTAAATTCAGAGGGATTTTGAGACCTATATTTGTCTGTCTTGTGTTTTTATATTGTTTCATCATCATGATGCATCTTTTACAAATGAGGAGCCAAGTGATTTTTTTGTGTTGTTGGAGGATTTTTTTATGCTCAGAAGGATTTTATTTTTTTCTTACATGATACATTAGAAATTTTCATTTAGTAGGAAAAAGAAACTTAACCTATTGTTTCAAATAAGAAACTGTTACTGTCCTTGAAATAAAACTTCTTAATGTATGTATACTAGATGGTTGCAGAGCATGTACAGGAATCAGATGCTAGTATTTGCTTTCAGGATTTCTCAAGAGATGTCAAGGAAAACACGGTAACCTCAAAATGCTCCACGTTTGTAGCGCATGCCTCAAGTCTTACTTCTTGGCAATATTGACAAATAATATTCTAATTAAATGTTAAATATAAACACTAAGTATTAATCATTGTATTTTTGGAAACAGTCCTTCCTTAATTTGAGGCTACCTTTTTCTTTTCTCCCCTTCTTCACTCAGTGTTAGTTTGCTGAGCACCTGCCTACCCTGCACCAGCCTCTGTGCTGGATGCCCTGAAGAAGAGGGTGTAGGAGGAAAACTACAGCATTTTGTTTCCGTATATCTTTCTCTGAACCTTCTTTTGATGTTGGGTGTTCCCTAGGACCTTGTCCTCCTCCTCTCCGTGACTCATCCTCACCCGCTGGCCTCTCCTCACTTCTCTTCGTTCTTCTTCTTTCTGAATGAGATCATTCATCCCCCATGACTTCAGTGCTTCCTTATATGTTGATGATTCCAAGTCTACAAATCGGTCTCTTTTTTGCGCTGAGGATATTTTCAGTGATCAAGAGGCGTTTCAAGCCTAGTGTGCTCAAAGTGAACTTAACTATTGCCGCACCTCAATTCCTGCTCCTGCTCCTGCTCCCCTGCCTTCTCCTTTCACTGCTCTGTTTGTCATTTTCATTAGTTATCCTCTCTTGTCCTGAGCCAAAAGCTCAGAAGTCATCCCAGATTCTTTCTTGTTTCGCGCCCCAGCATATGGACCATTTTTAACATTTGTCAACTTCAACTGCAGACACATTTCTAGAATCCAGCTCCATTGCCTGTTGCCATTATCCCCCATCTCTTTCCATTCCTGTTCTTGGCTGTGAGAGTAAAACCTTCCTAAAAACTCTGTCAGCTTGCACTCACACAGAGGGACACGAGGAAGCAATGACAGTGGACAAGGGAGCCTAGATTCTAAGCATACCTTTCTGCAGAGAGAACACTTCTGCCTCCCCAATACCTGAGGATCTATCAGGATCTTGACTGTAACAATGTCCTGTGTCAGTTCATCTATCAAATGGGAGAACAACAGTTCCTGCCCATAATATTTTGGTGAGGATTAAATGAGAGGTTACATTTAACAAGTGCTTAGCATGAGGCTAGGTACTTAGTGGATGGGAGTGATGACGCTGACAATGATGACTTCTTTCAGACTCCATCCCTTACCTATCCTGCCAGCCCCCTCACACCACACTCCTCCATGCTCCCTGTAGTCTGCTTCCATGACTGTCACTGCTCCCTTTCACAATACTTGGTCTTTCCACTTGCTATTCTTTTTGCCTGTACTTACCTTGTTTTATTGAGCAAACTCAGGACTTGACTGGGAATTACCATGTGTGAGATCATAGCTGACTCTGCAAAGCACGCTTGGTGACTCCCTTCCCTCTGTCTCCATGGTTCTCAGTCCCTTCTTCTGACACAGACCTGCAATATTGAACTTTCTATGTTTATGATCTCATCTACCCCAGACTCCTGGCTTTTGAAGAAATGATCCTTGCCTCCCTCTACCCAGCCCAAGTTTGATGTAAAACAGGTGTCTGATAAGTGTTGGATGACTGAATGTCAGTAGAGATACTCTCAAATTTGATAGGAGGTTTTCTGCATATATAGAGTTAAGGATATATTTAAGAAAAATTAAAGTAATAGCTTTCCTTTCTTGAGTGTTTAACTTTGTATCAGGAGGCACTGTGCTAATTTTTTTTTTTTTTACAGGCATGACCTCAGTTTGTTAAATGATCCCATGAGTTAGCTGATTCTCTCTGTTTACAGATAAGAAAACCAGGGCTTAGAATGGAGGGGAACTTGCTGGAAGGAGAGAGCTAACAGGATCAAACCTGGTCCTCTGGCTCTAGGCTAATGGAGAAGGGGAAAGAAGAAGGGGAAAGAAGAAGCCGGGGGAGGCATGTTTGATAGAGAAAGGGCAGGATGAGGAAAAAGTTTTGAAAATGCACAAGAGAGGCAGTGAGAGCAGATGAGGAAAGGATGAGAAAGGAAAGAGAAAAGGAAACTGTTGGAAAATAAGCAGGACATAAACAAGAGGAAAAAGGAAGCAGGGTTCCCACCACTTTAGTATTCTGTGGCTGCATGCCTAACAGAATATAAACAGACTTCAGTGTCGACATAATAACTCACAACACCATCGATCTGATATATATTATATGGGAAATAAAATACTTTATTGTTGAGGCATGGTAATTAGATATAATTGGTAGGCAGTTTATACATTTGGCTGTGCTAACCATCACTTTGACAAACACATACACAGACTGGCTTAAATTTTTTTACTTTTATTTTTTCCCAGTATCTTCGCTCTGCAAGCACTATGGGTGCTGGCAGTTGTCACTGACACCAAATATGATGAGAACATTATCTATACCTCCTACTCTCACTTCATAGTCAAAGCTGTACACATGTAGGACTGAGGCCTGGGTTTATTCTTTACTTTATCCATTGTTGGTCTAACCTCCCAAGGCTGAGATTTCCCTTTTGGACCAAAAATATCCCTTCCCTGGAGTCTCAGAGATGTGCTCCCTCCCCGACCCCATCCCTTAGAGGCCCAGAGCAGGGGGAATATTCTTGGGCTGATGGGCAGTGTTGCCAGCATATATGATTGCAAGGCCACCATGTTCAGAGGTGGGAGGACTCGCTGAAGCTTTGCTTTTGAGCTTCTGGGAACCTAGGGCCAGAGGGAGAATAGGGGCAGGGGCAGGACCAGAGACGGTGGACAGCAGAGGAGGAAAGAAGGAGCTAACTCCCTAATCCTGCCATCCCACTTCCCATCCTTAGGCCCCCACTATTGCTCAAGTTGGAGAAGGCAATGGCACCCCACTCCAGCACTCTTGCCTGGAAAATCTCATGGACGGAGGAGCCTGGTGGGCCGCAGTCCATGGGGTCGCTAAGAGTTGGACAAGACTCAGCGACTTCACTTTCACTTTTCCCTTTCATGCATTGGAGAAGGAAATGGCAACCCAGTCCAGTGTTCTTGCCTGGAGAATCCCAGGGATGGGGAAGCCTTGTGGGCTGCCGTCTATGGGGTTGCACAGAGTTGGACACGACTGAAGCGACTTAGCAGCAGCAGCAGCATTGCTCAAGCAGAGGGGTTCTCCCGCTCACCTAAGCCTCAGCCCTCCCCTCTCTCTTGGTGGATTAGTCTTCAGAAAGGAGGTGGGTTGGGTTAGAAGGCAAGTGCTTTAGTGAGAAAGTGAAAGAGAAGGAAACAGGGAAAGGAAACTGAGAGAGTGAAAGCAGAGAAAAGGGGAGGGAGTAGGAGGAGAGAAGACAGATGGGGAGGAAGGAAGGAGGGGGAGGGATCACATTTTTATGGAGTGAGCTGTATATTCTCGCTACAGCCCTGGGAGGAAGGCATTATTTCTTCTGTTTTACAGATTCGGAGAGTGAGTCTTAGGAAGGGTAAGTGACCTGGTCAAAGTGACGCTAGATAGAAAGTGGCTGAGCTCAGATTGGGGTCTGCTCTCCAGAAAGTCTCTCCTGTTCAGGACATGCCTCCCAAGAGGAAGAGGAGGCAGAGCTGGGGAGAGAGGGAGGCAAGAACAGAATGGAGACAGGAGAGCAGACGGGTGGGGGGGCTAGAGACCTCACAGGGGTGAGGGCTGAGTCGGGCTCCTTGAAGCTCTCTGGGGTCTTGTTGCCAAGTCCTGAGAACTGGAGAGGATGCACTGCTCAAAGGATGTAGAGGATCCTCCTCGGGCACACCCCTGTTCCTCCCTTGACCCTGAGATGAAGCCAGGCTGAGGGTGCTCCCTGGCAGCACTCTGGCGAGAAAGGAGAGTGGCCAGGAATCTGCTTGCCCTACTCTCCTGGCTTCAGCTGCTCCTCCTGTCCCTTCTCCAACTGCTCCATCCCTTCCTTTCCCCTTTCTTTTCCAGTCTCCTCTGATTCTTTTGTCTTGCTGTCCCCTTCCCTCATATTTTCATTCTCTCTTCCCACTGGTTTTATTCCCTCAATTTATTGCTATGGCCCTGGATCCCCACTGTAAATACATCTTCTCTTTAAAGCCTCATTACCCAGTTGCAGTTACCTCCTTTGCTGCAGAATGTCTTACAGGAGTTACACTTACTGTTCTCATTTTATCCTAATGTTTATTTAGACATTTTGACAGAGGAAGTTCAGAGGACTGCCTTCAAGATAGCTATATAATGAGCTCCCTTTTCCCACTGACCTGTCCAGGTATGTTCTGAGGCTTAGACAGCTTACCTGCCCTGGATTCTGTAATGCTGGTGGAAAAAGCAGGAATCCAAGATCAGTTTCTTTGACTCCAAAAGACAAGCTTGCAGCTACCACATCCTGCTGCCCCTTGAGCAGATCAGCTGGCCCTGCCCTTGGTGGCCTGTTGTCGTGAGTTCATTATGGCCAGGGTGGGTCATTTGTCCTGTATACTTTAGACCATAAGTCAACAGCATACCAAAAACAGATCTACATTTCTGGGGCAGAGTAATATAGCTCAGGAGACAGATGATCTAGACAGATGAACCACAATTTATTAATTGAAAATGTACAATGTAACTGTCAGGAGGACCAGAATGTTCACTTCAGCATGCATGGCTAGTGTATTCTTTCCCTGTAGGCAGACTTCTGTGGGAAAGCAAGTTATTATCAGCAGGTTGCTTGGTGATTGTGGAATTGGAGCAAGGGGAATTAACTATAATAACCTGATTGTTGAATGGCCTCCGATCTTTAAAGAGAAACTCCATTTTAATCCTTTACTTAAAGTGTTGAGTCACCTGTACCCTAGTGTACCCATTTTAATTGTAAAGTAAGGACCTCTATGAGGAATCATAATATGACCCGTACACCCCCTTATGCAGACAGCTGCTTGAGTAGCATTTCCAACTTGGATGTCTTTTTATGGCCCTTAATCTCAAGGTATCTGAAATCAACTTCTTATTTTCCCTAAACAAACTGGAGTTTTCTTTTGACTTTGCCATTTTTTTTTCTATTAGAAGAATTAAATTCTGTGACCAAGATTCAAAACCTGAACTTGAAATTAAAAAAAAAATCAAATTCTTCATGCAAGCATCACTCTCAATCTTTTCCAAGAGTACTCACATAAATGAATTAATATAGGTAAAGTGCCTAGCTATTATTTGAGTTACATTTCTCTCTCTTCCTACTTTCCCCAGACCTGTCTTTCTTATAAAAATCCAGCAAGACTTTGACACATGAAAACCACCATCTTAACCCCTTGCACGAGATGAAGGCAAGGGTAAGATAAAACCTATTCAGCGACTTACCTTCTTCCACTTCTTCTGCTTTTGGTGATTTCAAAAAAGGAACAATGTTTTTATGTAAATAATGTTTGCTTCAGCACTTGTAAATGGCTGAATTTCAAAATCCTAAACTAGATTTTATTTTAGCAAATCCTTTATCACTTTTTTTTTTTTCAGTCTATTTCCTTAGACTCTCACTGATCTGAAAGTTCAATAGAAGATGGCTTTTTCTTTTCTCTAACATCAGTGAGTGTCAGCTGGGGTATTTTGGTGAATTGATAAATATAAGACAATAAAAGAACTAAATTTTACTTCCTCAAATTTACACTAGGATCTGATATATTACTATGAATACTCCATTAGATCTATCTGGGTTGCTGTTATTATAAAGAAAAGATTGGATTGGAGGAAACGTGGACTTGAAATCTTAATTTTTGTTACAACCACATGTTTTAGAGGATAAAAACACTTGGATAAAATCATTAATAAGGAACAATTTTCACAAACCTCAGAGAAGTGTTTAATTCATACAACAGTAATTATATTATCACTCTGCATTAAATATGAAATAGAGCATATTTTCTACAAAGGCAAAAATGACTAAATTAAAAAAGATTTATTCATTATATTAAAAATAAAAAGTTTTAAAGATATTTTGGAAGGTGTTATTAGAGAAATTAAAAGCATTGAAATAATTGTAAGGCTTAAAGGTAATTTTAGAAAGGATATGGTTTTGCTTTATGCTTAATTGTCTGGGGATTTTAAAATGAAAAGTGCTTGTAGGAAGGTCTAAAATAAGAGATGGAAGGGGTTACATGGATATTTTTTCTTTAGTTACCTTTGTATTGCACAAATATATATTAAGTTCATCCTGTGTACTGGCTATCTGTTAATGCTAATCCCTCAAAGCAATCTAGCAAACCAAGAAGGAGAAAGGAAGAAAATGTTGGCCAGTGGCCAGTACTCCTAATAACTTCCTGAGAGATTAAATTTCTTCTTCTAGCCTGCATTCTCATTGGCACCTGTCAGGGTGGAGAGTCCCTTTTGCCATCCTGCTTAAAGAACTGTTCTTCCTTTTACCTGCTCGAGGGACTCTGAGCTCATGAAAACAGAATATGTTAACTTAGTCTCCAGAGAGTTTTCAAGCCCTAACAAGTTGACTTAGAACTTTCTGATGAACCTTAAAACCCATTGGCCAGACGGGGCCATCAGATCGAGGTGTCATTGTCACTGAATCCATCCACCCTTTCCCGTGTCCACATTTTGTATCTGTTGTGAAATTTTGTTGGAACAAAAATAGCTCCTCATGGATAAAAACCTACTTTTGTCCATGTTTTTCTCACAGAAAGTCTTTTCCTCAAAAAAAAAAAAAAATCCTTTTTGTGCATCTTCTTTTAGAGTCAGGGTGCTTCCTCTTGCCCTTCTCCTCCCAGAGATTTGCAAATTTCCTTCTCCTTTCTCATGCTATTCAGTTTGCCTGCAACACTCTTCCTATTGCTAACCAAACACTTCTCATTCTTTGAGGTTCTTCCTAGGCTGGAGGTGGGGTTACATAGGAGAATAGGAACCAGCCAGAGAGAGAGTGGCCAAGAAAGCCACAAAGTTCCCAGTTTGGGAGAATCTAAAACTGTCTTGAACTTGGAGTTGGGGTCTAGGAAGAGAGAGTTGCTAAAAGGGAAATGCCTTTAGTATCAGGAAGCTCTTACTTCATTCCTCATAGAAACTGAGAAATTCATTCTTTCATTTAGGAGACATTTATTGAGCACTGCTGCATGCCAGTCATGCATTTAATACGGAAGATACAACTATGATCCGGACAGATCAGTTCTCTGCCCCACTGGAGTTTGTAGACTAAGGAAAAAACAGCTAATGTGATAGGCAAATAAATTCTAGAATTATAGAGGCTCTGAGATGGTAAGTTCTTGATTCTATGGGAGAACATAGGAAGTGGTCTTACTCTGATTTGGGGGGCCAGGGGAGAACTCCTATAAGTGCTGGGAGTGCAGTTTGAGTTGATATTGAAAAGATAGGTACAAATCAGTCAGGTGTAAGGATTGACCATGGGTATTAGATTATGACTGACCGAGGAAAGAACATGCATCATGGCCCTCAAATGGAAAAAGCTGAGTTGAGTATTTCTGTAGTATAGACATGAGGGGGTGTGAGGAGGAATGGGGACTGTAAGGAGAGTGATGAGAAATCAGAGTAGAAAGACTAGCAGGGTCCAGGTTGCAGAGGGGCCACGGAATCACGTGGAATTTGATCTTTTTATTTTTTTAAGGCCAATAGGAGGTGATTAAAAGGTTTTAAGTAGGTGTGTGACATAATGCTGTTTAACTTTTATCAATATCACTCTGGCTTCAGTGAGGACCCAAGTCTATGGGTGGTCAGGGCTGGAACAGGGAAACCTATTAATGAAGGAATGCAGGGGAAAGCAGTAACTGGTCAGCCAGCCTGTCCTGGAGGTGTCTGCTGCCTAGGGCTGGGGAACAGTGAGGGGAGGGGAGGATTGTTTTAGGCAGCCTTGTAGCAGTTCGTAGAAGGCATTGGAAGAGGAACAGAAGAGTTATTGATGGGTCATATTGGAGGACCTCTCTTGGCTTCTCACAGCACCCAGCAGTAGTAACCCCATCTTCATGTTGGATTCATCAATATTAGTGACTTGTTCCTGGAAAAGCAGTGGGTCTTAGAAAGTGTTGATGGCCCTACATGTCAGGGACACCTTGTGGTGGGCATTATTCCCTCAGCACTGCTGAGGCTATGGCTTTTCCTGGCTGTAGTGGATAGGAACTTATAAATCTAGGTGCACAACAGGGAGAAATGCTGATGGTTCAGGCTTTTTAGATTCTAGAAATTGATAGTGGAGAAATAGGTGTTGATGAAATTCCTCTGCATCCTCCTTTCTTGTAACTGCTAAGCCATACGCATTGCTCTTCCTCTTTTCTGGTCTCTAGTTGAGTGACCAGCTTCTTCTTTCGTGGGTGTTTAATGCATCCTGCCACACCACATCTTTGAGCACGAACAAACAAGTCATTTCTCTTGCTAACCTAGGGAATATGAATTCAGAAGCTCTCCTTACTGTCATGTGTTTGCAGAGGTGTCTGAGTTCATGTCTATGGTCTACGGGGTTGACGTTGTTTACCCTTTATTGATTCGTTCTAGATCTTTAATGGAGTTTGCCATATGAAAAAATTGAGACCACATGTAGGGGAAAAAACGAAACATAATATTATTCTGCCCCTTATTTATTTCTAAATAATTTTATTCTTCCAGTTTTATTGAGAAGTAATGGACATATAGTGCTGTGTAAGTTTAAGGTGTATAGCATGACTGGACCTACATCATGAAATGATTACCACAATAAGTTTAATGAACACCCATAATTTCATATAGATAAATTATTTTTGTTGTGATGAGAACTCAGGATTTACCCTCTTAACGACTTTTGTACGTAACATGCACTACTGTTATATTGATCATGGTTGTGCTTTACATGCCTAGTACTTATCTTCTGACTGGAAGTTTGTATGTTTTAATCACCTTCATCCAATTCCCCCTCTTCCCACCCTTTGTCTCTGGTAATAACAAATCTGATCTCTTTTTCTATGAGTTTGTTATTTGTTTTTTGAGGTATAATTAACCTATAACACTATATTAGTTCCTGGTGCACAACACAATGATTCAATATTTCTATACAAAGTGATCACCATGGTAAGTCTCGTTACCATCTATCACCATGCAGAGATATTATATTCTTATGTACTATGTGCCCCACACAGTACATCTCATTCTCATGGTTCATTTGTTTAGTCACTGCAAGTTTATACTTCTTAATCTCCCTATTTCACTCATTCTCCTTCCCCCTGTCTCCCCATCCCTGCAAACACCTGTTTGTTCTCTGTGTATGTGTTTCTGTTTTGTTTTATTTATCCATTTGTTTTGTTTTTTAGATTCCATGTATAAGTGAAACCGTACAGTATTTGTCTTTCTGTTCTTTCACTTAGCATAATACCCTCTAGGTCCATCTATGTAATCAAAATTGACAAGATTTCATTTTTTTTTTTTATGGCTGAACAGTATTTAATTGTTTATATACACCACACCTGTATCCATTCATCTATCAGTGGTTACGTAGGTTGCTTCCATATCTTGGCTATTTGCTTCCATATCTTGGCTATTGTAAATACTACTGTGATGAACATGGGGGTGCTTAATGTCCTTTTGAGTTAGTATTTTTATTTGGAAAAATATCCAAAAGTGAAAAAATACCCCAAAGTGAGATTGCTGGATCTTATGGTAGTTCTAATTTTACTTTTTTGAGGAATCTCCATATTGTTTTCCATAGTGCAAGTGCATAAGAAAACTCTTTTCTCTGCATCCTTGCCAACACTTTCTATGTGTCATCATTTTGATAATAGCCATCTGACATGTGTGAAGTGGTATTGCATTGTAGTTTTTAAAAAATTTAGTTGATTTTTAATGTAATTTTTATGGTATAGCAAAGTCCAGTTTTATATATATACACATATACACATTCTTTCTTATATTCTTTTCTGTTATGGTTTATCACAGAATATTGAGTATAGTTCTCTATATGCCTGCCAATGCAGGAGACATAAGAAATGTGGGTTTGATCCCTGAGTTGGGAAGATCCCCTGGAGGAGGGCATGGCAACTCACTCTAGTATTCTTGCCTGGAGAATCCCGTGGACAGAGGAGCCTGGCAGGCTACAGTCCATGGAGTCACAGAGAGTCGGACATGACAAGTGGCTTAGCCGGCACACATACTGTAGGATCTTGTTTATCTATTGTGTATATAATAGCTTGCTCTGCTGACTTCAAATTCCCAATCCATCTCTCATCAACTCCCTTCCCCACTGGCAACCACAAGCTTGATTTTTATATCTGTGAGTCTGTTTCTTAGCTAAGTTCATTTGTATCATATTTTAGATTCCACATATACATGGTATTATGTTATTTGTCTTTCTCTTTCTAATTTAGTTAGTATGATACTCTCTGGATCCATCCATGTTGTGGCAAATGACATTCTTTTTTATGACTGAGTAGTATTCCATTGTATGTATATATGTGTGTGTATACACACACACACACACACACACACACACACACACACACACACACACATAGTGCATCTTCTTTATCCATTCGTTTTTCAGTGAACATTTAGGTAATTTCCTTATGTCTTGGCTATTGTCAATGTTGCTGCAATGAACATTGGGGTGCATCTCATTGTAGTTTTGTTTTGTATTACTCTGCTGATTAGTGATGTTGAGCATCATTCTTATGTATCCATTTGCCATCCATATGTATTTTTTGGAAAAATGTCTCTTTGGGTCTTCTGATCATTTTTTAATGGGGTTAGGTTTTTTTTTTTGATATTCAGTTGTACGAGTTCTTTGTATATTTTGGATGTTAACTCCTTATCAGATATATCATTTGCAAATATCTTCACAAATACAGTAGGTGGCCTTTCTGTTTTGTTGACAGTTTCCTTCACTGTGCAAGTATTTTAGTTTGATGTAGTCCCATTTTTCTTATGTTTTCCTTGCTTACTTCATACATATACTTTTATATATTATGTAGCACATATACATTGGAGAAGGCAATGGCAACCCACTCCAGTGTTCTTGCCTGGAAAATCCCAGGGATGGCGGAGCCTGGTGGGCTGCCGTCTATGGGGTCACACAGAGTCGGACACAACTAAAGTGACTTAGCAGCAGCAGCACATATACACACACACACATATATGTACACCACACACACATACTTTTTCAGATTCTTTCCCCTTATAGGTAGGTTATTACATAATATTGAGTATAGTTCCTTGTGCTATACAGTAGGTTCTTGTTGGCTACCTGTTTTATACAGAGTGTGTATATCTTGGAGAAGGAAATGGCACTCCACTCCAATATTCTTGCCTGGAGAATCCCATGGACTGAGGAGCCTGGTCCACGGGGTCGCAGAGAGTCGGACACAACTGAGCATGTGTGTCTGTTAACCCCACCTCCTAATATATCCGTTTCACTACCCTCTCTCCCATTTGGCAATCATAAGTTTGTTTGCTTTCTTTGTGAGTCTCTTTCTTTTTGGAAATAAGATCATTTGTGTCTTTTAAAATTTTAGATTCTATGTGGAAATAATGTTTGTATGATTTTTGTCTTTGGCTTACTTAGTACGTGGTACTCTTTAGGTACATCCATGTTGCTGCATATGGGCATTATTTCATTCTTTCTTATGGCTGAGTAATATTCCATACACACACACATGCACATCACATCTTTATTCATTCATCTGTCAATGGACATTTGGTTTGCTTTCATGTCTTGACTATTGTAAATAGTGCTGCAGTGAACATTGGGGTGCATGTATCTTTTTGAATTATGCCCAGGAGTTGGATTGCAGGATCATAGCGTAGCTCTATTTTTAGCTCTTAGATGAACCTCTAGATTGTTCTCCATAGTGGAGAGGGTTCGTGTTTCTCCATACCCTCTCTAGCATTTATTATTTATAGACTTTTTGATGATGGTTATTTTGACTAGTGTGAGGTGATACCTCATTGTAATTTTCATTGGCATTTCTCTTATAGTTAGCAATGTTGAGCAGCTTTTCATTTGCCTTTTTGGTCATATGTATGTCTTCTTTGGAGAAATGTCAATCTAGATCTTTTGCTTATTGGGTTTTTGTTTTTGTGATATTGAGCTGCATGAACTGTTTGTATATTTTGGAGCTTGACCCTTTGTTGGTCACATCATTTGCAAATATTTTCTCCCATTCTGTAGGTTGTCTTTTCACATTGTTGATGGTTTCCTTTGCTGGGCGAAAACTTTTATTTTAAGTTTAATTAGGTTTGACTTGTTTATTTTTGTTTTTATTTCCATTACTCTAGGAGAGGGGATCCAAAAAGATATTTCTGTGATTTATGTCAGAGAGTGTTCTGCCTATATTTTCCTCTAGGAGTTCTAGACTCTGGTCTTACATTTAGGTCTTTAATCCATTTTGAGTTTATTTTTGGTATGGTGTTAGGGAATGTTCTAATTTCATTCTTTTATATGTAGGTGTTCAGTTTTACCAGCACCACTTGTTGAAGAGAATGCTTTTTCCCCATTGTATTCTTGCCTCCTTTGCCATAGATTAATTGACCATAGATGAGTAGGTTTATTTCTGGGCTTTCTATCCTTTTCATGGATCTACAGTTCCATTTTTGCACCAGAACCATACTGTTTTAATGATTATAGGTTTGTACAACAGGCTGGAGTCAGGGAGCCTGATTCCTCCTGCTGTTTTTCTTTCTCAAGACTGTTTTTGCTATTTGAGGTCTTTAGTGTTTCCATACAAATTAAAAACTTTTTTCTAGTTCTGTGAAAAATGCCATTGGTAATTTGATAGGGGTTGAATTAAATGTGTAGGTTGCCTTGGATAGTATTGCTGTTTTGACAGTATTGATTCTTCTAAACCAAGAACATGTTATATCTTTAGATCTATTTGTGTCTTCTTTGATTTCTTTCATCAGCATCTAATAGTTTTTGGAGTACAGATATTTTGCCTCCTCAGCTAGGTTTATTTCCAAGTATTTTATACTTTTTGATGTAGTGGTAAATAGGATTGTTTTCTTACTTTTTCTTTCTGTTTTTTCAATATTAGTGTATAGGAGTGAAGCTGATTTCTGTGTTTTAATTTTTTATCCTGAAACTACCAAATTCATTGAGTTCTAGTAGCTTTCTAGTAACATCTTTAGGATTTTCTATGTATAGTGTCACATCATCTGCAAACAGTGACAGTTTTACTTCTTTTTTTCCAATTTGGATTTGTTTTATTTCTTCTCAAGTTGTTGTGGCTAGAACTTTCAAAACTATATTGTATAAAAGTGATGAAGACTAGACGTCTTTGCCTTATTCCTGATCTTAGAGGAAATGCTTTCAGTTTTTCACCATTGAGTATCATATCAGCTGTGAATTTGTCATATATGGCCTTTATTATGTTGAGGTAGTTTCCCTATGCCCATTTTATGGAAGATTTTCTTTTCATTTTATAGAAGGTTTTTTTTTTTTTTTTAAATCACAAATGGGTGTTTAATTTTGTTGAAAACTTTTTATGCATCTATTTAAATCATATGATTTTTATTCTTCAACTTATTAATGTGGTGTATCACACACTGATTTTGCAGATATTAAAAATCCTACTTTATCATGGTATATGCTTCTTCTAATGCATTGTTGGATTTGGTTTGTTAGTACTGAGGATTCTTATGTCTGTGTTGATCATTGATATTGACCTGTAATTTTCTCTTTTTTGTGATATTTTGTTTGGTTTCAGTATCAGGGTGATCGGGGCCCCATAGAATGAGTTTGGGATTGTTCCTTCTGCAATTTTTGAAATAGTTTCAGAAGGATAGGTGTTAGCTAATCTGTAAGTGTATAATAGAAATCTCCTGTGAAATCATCTGGTCCTGCCTTTTGTTGGGGAGTTTTTTAAAATTACAGGTTCAATTTCAGTACATATGATTGGTCTGTTCATAATTTGTTTCTTCCTGACTCAATCTTAGTTGATTGTACCTTTCTAAGAATTTGTCCATGTCTTCTAGGTTGTCCATTTCACTGGTGTATAGTTATTCATAGTAGTCTCTGATATTTTGAATTTATGTGCTGGCAGTTGTAATTTCTCCTTTTTCAAAATTTCTGATTTTATTGATTTGAACCCTCTCCTTTTTTTTTTTCCTTGATGAGTCTGTGTAAAGGTTTATCAATTATTTATCTTTTCAAAGAACAATCTTTAGTTTCACTAATCTTTTCTATTGTTTTCTTTGTCTCTATATAATTTATTTTCAATCTGATCTTTATGATTTCTTTCCTTCCACTAACTTTGGGTTTTGTTTGTTCTTTCTCTAGTTGCTTTAGTGTAAGGTTAGGTTGTTATTTGTAATTTTTCTCGTTCCTGAGCTAAGCTTGTATCACTATTAACTTCCCTCTTAGAACTACTTTAGCTATGTCCCACAGGTTTTGGATTATGGTATTTTCATTTTTATGTTTCTAGGTATGTTTTAATTTCCTCTTTGATTTCTTCAGTGGTCTGCTGGTTGTTTGTAGCATATTGTTTAGCCTCTATGTGTTTGTGGTTTTTGCTGTTTTTTCTTGTAATTTACTTCTAGTCCCAAAGCACTGTGGTTGGAAAAGATACTGGGTATGACTTCAGTTTTCTTAAATTTACCAAGACTTCCTTTGTTGTCCAGCATGTGATCTATTCTGGAGAATGTTCCATATGCACTTGAAAAGAAGATATATTTTTCTGATTTTGGATGGAATGCTCTATAAATGTCAATTAAATCTATCTGTTCTAATGTGTCATTTAAAGCCTGTGTTTCTTTATTGATTTTCTGTCTGGATGATGTTTCTATTGATTTAAGTGGAATGCTAAAGTCCTCCACCAAGGTACTATTGTCAATTTTCCTTTTATGTCTGTTAACATTTGCTGAATATATTGAGGTGCTCCTGTGTTGGGTGCATATATAATTGTTATATCTTCTTCTATTGATCCCTTGACTATTATGTAATATCCTTTTTTGTGTCTTGTAACAGTCTTTATTTTAATGTCTGTTTTGTCTGATAGGAGTACTGCTACTCTAGCTTTGCTTTCCTTTGATTTCTATTTGCATAGAATACAGTTTTCTATCCCCTCACTTTGAGTCTGTATGTGTCTCTAGATCTGAAGTGGGTCTCTTACAGACAACATATATATGGATCTTGTTTTTGTATTAATTCAGCCAGCCTATGTCTTTTGGTTGGAGCGTTTAATCTATTTACATTTGAGATAATTATTGATATATATGTTCTTATTTCCATTTTAAAGTTGTTTGATTTTGTAGGACTTTTTAAATTCCTTTTCTCTTTTGTTTACTTCTCTTGTGATTTGATAACTATCTTTAGTGTTGTGTTTGGATTCTTTTTCTTTTCTGTGTGTTTATCTCTTATAGATTTTTTGTTTATGGTTACCATGAGGTATTGGTATAGCAGTCTATATGTATACATGATTGTTTTAAGTTGCTGATTTCTTAATTTAAAATGCATTTCAAGTATCCTGCATTTGTACTTTCCTCTTCTCACAATTACTGTTTTGACATCATATTTGTGTGTAGATGATTTTCTACTTTTACTATATGTTTACATTTATTAGTGAGCTTTACCATTTTGTAATTTTTTTGTTTCTAATTGTGGCCTTTTTTTTTACGCTTAAAGAATTGCTTTAGCATTTGTGGTAACACTTGTTTGATGGTGCTGAATTCTTTTAGTTTTTGTTTGTCTATAAAGCTTTTGATTTCTCCATTAATTCTGAATGAGAGTCATGCTGAGCAAAGTATTCTTGGTTTTAGGTTTTTCCCTTTCTTTGCTTTCAATATATCAAGGCACTCCCTTCTGGCTTGTACAGTTTCTGCTAAAAAATCAAGTGATAGTCTTATGGGGATTCCCTTGTTTATTATTTGTTGCTTTTCCTTTCTTGCTTTTAATATTTTCTCTGTCCTTAGTTTTTGTCAGTTTGATTACTATCTGTCTAGGCATGTTCCTCCTTCATTTAATTCTATATGGGACCATCTGCACTTCCTGGACTTGGGTGACTCTGGAAGGAATCACACTTGGCACTTAAATAAAAGGCAGGTGTTGGAGCATCACCTTTGTAATATTCAAATTTACAGGGTTTTGGATATATTAGAAAATTTGGTTCCATTTTAATCCCAAATTGAATTTCATACTTGTTCTTACTTTAAGTTCCATATATCTGCTATAATACAAATAGGTAATTTTTATATAGAATTGTCTCTCTTAAAACTTTTCATTGAAATAGAATTGATTTACAATGGTGTGTTTGTTTCAGGTGTACAACAAATTGACTTGGGTCTCTCTCTCTCTCTCTATGTACATATATGTGTGTGTGTATATATATGCATGTATATACATATATATGTATATACATATACATATATACACACATATATACACATCTGTATATATATGTATATATACACACACATATATATATGTATATATATATACACACACATACATATATACATTCTTTTTTTTTAATTTTATTTT
Organism: Bubalus kerabau; assembly: GCF_029407905.1. NCBI lineage: Eukaryota > Metazoa > Chordata > Mammalia > Artiodactyla > Bovidae > Bubalus > Bubalus kerabau. Next base: position 65,074,093 of record NC_073633.1, read on the forward strand.
ATTTTTAAACTTTACAATATTGTATTAGTTCTGCCAAATATCGAAATGAATCCACCACAGGTATACCTGTGTTCCCCATCCTGAACCCTCCTCCCTCCTCCCTCCCCATACCCTCACTCTGGGTCGTCCCAGTGCACCAGCCCCAAGCATCCAGTATCGTGCATCAAACCTGGACTGACGACTCGTTTCGTACATGATATTATACATGTTTCAATGCCATTCTCCCAAATCTCCCCATCCTCTCCCTCTCCCACAGAGTCCATAAGACTGATCTATACATCAGTGTCTCTTTTGCTGTCTCCATTATAGATTATTATAAGACATTGTACATAGTTCCATGTACTATACAGCAGATCTTTGTTGGTTATATATTTTATATATAGTAGTGTGTATATTTTGATTGCAAACTCCAAATTTATCCCTTCCGCCAATTTGGTAACCATAAGTTTGTTTTCTGTGTCTGTCTGGTTAGATTTAAGTCTCATAAATGGAGTCTGTTATTTGTTCTCTTAATGACTTCCTAGTCATCTAGATTTGACTAGTAAGAAAGTTGAATGATGGGAATTTTTGGTTAACGAGTGTTTCTCAAATACTAATGTTTTGTACATATCTCGTTTTCTTATATAGGCCAGCTGTGAGGCCTGGTGAAAAATAATCAAGTGCAATAATGTTCTGCAGTAAGAAGAAATCACTTGGTAAGTATTGAGTTCTTCAGGAGATACAAAGCAAATATGATTTTTTTTAGCATTCATTTCAATTTCAAGGAGGTATGATTTATAAACAAAAACCACATAGATCTTGCGTGTTCTGCTTGAGCTTTGACAATTTTATGTATATTTGTAATTATCAAAAAGCAAGAAACAATATTTCTATCACTCCAGAAAGTTCCTTGTGCCCCTTTTTTTCATTTTCCCTGCATTGTACACAACCACCTTCTGATTTCTACTTGGTTGATTTACCTATTTTTGAAATTAATATAAATGAAACCATGCAGCATGTATTCTTGTGTCTTCTTTCACTAAGTATAAGGTTTTTGACATATTTCCATGTGGTTGCATGTATCAATATTTTGCTCTTCAGTTTTTCCTTGTAAAGTAGTATTCCATTGTATGATTACACCAACACTTAAGACCAAGATCCTATGGTTAGAAATAATTTAGGTTCACTATGGCAAGAAATATTTGGTTTCTGGTTGAGTAATTTGTCTAACAAAACAGTTTTAATAGTATTCTAGTGTTAAGAAATACATTATTGTGACCTGAGAGTATTAATCTTGTCTTAAACCTTGTTAGTCAGTGACGTTATTGTGTAGTTTTTCCTTCAGTGGAAGTGTATTTGGTTTATTACTACTGTTTTATTTCAGACTTGTTAGAGAGGAAAGGCTGGATTAGAGTATATCTAATATTCTCCTTCTAATCCTATGTGTGACAGTTGGTTAACCTACTTTGATAGGCAGTTATTTCTTGGTGCAGTCTGTTCCCTTTTTGGACACATTCATTGCAATGTTTAGTCTCATAATGAGCTGAAATCTGTCTCAGTGTAGTTTGCACCTGTAGGTCATTAGTTATGCCCTCTGGGGTAATAGTTTCATATTTCCAGAGCTTATTTAAGAGTCTAGAATTATTGTCGTCATTTTTTCTTTTACAAATAAAGTGATTTATTTATACCTAGTCACTGGTATTACCTTAATAATGTAAACATTAGATTAACCGGTTTTGACAAGGACAAGTTTCCAACAGAATCTACTGTTGTGAGGTTTTGATAAGTTCAGTTTCACTTTTTAAAAATACTTTCTATGTATATATGAATGCATATGTATAAAATAAGCAATTTTTTATAAATAAAATTAAGAAAATAGAAGTAACTGTAATTGGACAATCCAGAAATAACTGCTCCAGTCTGCCACGTTGTCCAATTTAGAGGGCTCCAATCAGTGACCTCTATTAATACGTTAATGTATATTTATCAACATATCCCCAGATGGAACTATGGTGTGCATTATTTTGAAACTGGCTCTTAAATATTAATCTTGTAATCACAGATACCTTTTCTACCTTAAACTTTTCTCTATAGCATAATATTTTTTTATATTTTCCTCTAACTTTTAATTTTGAAAATGTTGGAACTTACAAAAAATTGGAAGAATGATAAACACCCAAATACCTTTCACCTAAATTCTACAGTTGTTACCATTTTGCCACATTTACCTCCTCTTTTTCCTCTCCCTTCCGCCAGCATGCACCGAAACACATGCATACGCATAAACTTTTTTGTTTTTGAAGATATGACTCTTATCCCCAGATGCCTCACACAGATCTCCTAAGAACAAGGGCGCCCATCGTACCGCAGTGCTGTCACCACATCCAAGAAGCGAAACATTTATGAATCAGTAACATACATTCCTTTTTTCAGTTTCCCCCGTTGTCCCCATATCTCATGTCTCAGAGCTTGTTCTTATTTTTGGTATGATATCTAATTATAATGTTCACACATTGTGTTTGGCTTTAAACTCCTTTATTTTCTTTTAGATTTAGAATAGTTTGTCATCATACTGATTTTTGGCAAAAGTCCATTCCAAAAGTCATTCCACTCAGTCGTTTGGATTGAACATCTTGGGTGCAAATACTCTGAAATAATATTTAAATGGGAAACTAATAAATTAGTTACTTGAACCACTCTTGATGGGGAACACAACTTGCTGATCTTCCTCATATAGAATTTCATTTTACAGACTGTCATAGCTATTTGTAATGAGCTATTAAGTAGCCCATTTGTAAATAGCTTTGTAATGAGGTGAAATGTTGCCACATAGGTGGGTCTATATTCACTGTGGTGCTAATTGGCACAGAAAGCTGAGGCTAGTTCCTTCCTCTTGGACTTGTTACAATGACCACATGACTTGAGACACTGACCTTGGTGTCACCATCATTTGCATCATCATGATTGGGAATGTGACATCTTTAGATTATATCAATTCTTATAGATCTATTTATAGACTGCAGATCTTTGTTGTTTAGTTGCTAAGTCATGTCCGACTCTCTGTGACCCCATGGACTGCAGCACGCCAGGCTTCCCTATCCTCCACTCTCTCCTGGAGTTTGCTCAAGTTCATGTCCATTGAATCAGTGATGCTATCTAACCATCTCATCCTCTGCCGCCCTCTTCTCCTTGGCCTTCTTTCCCAGCACCAGGGTCTTGTCCAATGAGACGGCTCCTCATATCAGGTGGCTGAAGTACTGGAGCATCAGCTTTGGCATCAGTTGATGCTGGAGACCTTATTCAGTCTACAGTATTCATTTACTTACCATTTTGCCACATTTGCTTCCTCTCCTTCCTCTCCTCTCCTTCTTCTCCTCTCTCTTCCACTCCTCTATTCACGCAGTCAACAAATATTTTTGAGCACCTATGATATGCTAGGTAGTACCAACTTTACTTCACATAACTTTTTTTATGATTTAATAAAAAAACATATCTTTATACAATTAAGTTTACAGTAGCAGTGATAACTTAATAACAATTTACCAAACATCACTACCAGTATGTTTTCCAGAGGAGCACAGACTACAGAACTTCTAGTCAGCCTGCTGTTGTCAGGGAGAGAATCAGGCAGAAGTGATATCTTACTTCACTGAGTTATTTAAGATCTACATTTAAGAAATGTGCACTTATATTTATATAAACTTTCACAACATCATCAAGAAGCTTGGAACATTGATGATGTATGTGAAAATATAACAAGCCAACCATTAAGTGTTGTGGGAACCCAAGAATTTTCTCCCAGATATATGCTTTACTATTTATTATCTCCATATTCACATAAATCTCACAGTCTTCAGCATGTGGAAAATTCTAGCTAACTGACTCAAATATTTAAAACACACTTACAATCTATTCTTTTTGTTTGTTTGTTATTTGTAATTCATCCTTTTGGTGTAAGCTTGAAGGGGAAATCCAAAGATGACCACTTTAAAGCATATATGTGCTTCATATTTTACATATGAACAACAAAGAATGTTGCTCATGTGTAAAATACCTAATTCAGATTTTAGGTTGTTAGCTAATATGGTAAGCAAAAGAGGTAGATAATTGGAGGCTTTATTTAAGCTCTAAAGCTATTATTGATTCCAAAATGTGAAGGTTGTGGAGCAACATGCATTATTCCACAGGGTCCAGGGTGGGAAGATCAGACCAAGGTCACATTATGTGTTTCAAAAAATACTGAAAATTAAGTTTTACAGTTGTGAGGGTTTAAAGACAAATATAATCCAGGTTGGACTCATTATTATGTATCCATTATTATTATATTCATTTTTCTTCTAACTTTAAATGAAAATTTAAATATTTTTGTGTTCCTTAAAAGTATTGTCGGCTCCAGATGCTGCATATACTGTGCCTACAAAGGAGGTAGTGCTTTTGTTGAAGTTAAGATACCTATATATTATTTAGTAGGTACTGGGTTGTTCCTATTGCAGAGGACTGGTGACACAAAAGATGAATAAGACATTCCATTTGTTTCTTTTATTTATATACTGGTTCTCTAGTGAAACTATCCATCTTGTTATCATAGTTATTTTAAAGTCCATATCTGACAGTTTCCATATCTAGACTATCTGTGAGCCTGCTTATATTTTCTATCTCTTGGTTTTCAATAGTTGGTTATTGTGCTGTACCATACCTGCTAGTTTATTATTAAAATCTACACATTGCATATGAAAAAGTTACAGAGGGTCTGGATGTCATTTTTCTTCAGGAGATTTACCTTTCTTCCAGCAAGCAGTAAGAGAAGGAACAGGTCATTTTGATCCAGTCACGGACTGAGACAAGTTAAGGCTGGGTTTCAGTGTTTATAAGACCTTGTTTGCTTTAGCTTTTTCTCACTCTAAGTCAATCCAAAACCTAGTATGTTACTAGGGCCCTTCTTCTCTGCCAGGCTCTGAATTCTAATTATTGTCTCATCTCTGGGCAGGTTAGAACTTATCACATGCCTCAGGGGAAAAGAACAGAGTATCAGGTTCATCTCAGTATATTTCTCTTCTCTGCTGGAACTTTTCCCTTAAAGTCCTGGCTGATTTTGTTGTTCCATGGTAGTTTCAAACAGCTTTGTATATGTCATCTTTTATCATTGTTCTCAATAAATGGGTTTTCCTGACATTTTATCCTGTTTTAGTGGGAAGCAGATTGTTTTAAAAGTCTGTTTTATAAGATTATCAGAAAGCTACATTATATCACATTATTCTATAGTTGTTCAGTTCAGTTCAGTCGCTCAGTTGTGTCCGATTCTTTGCAACCCCATGAACCACAGCACGACAGGCCTCCCTGTCCATCACCAACTTCTGGAGTCCACTCAAACTCATGTCCATTGAGTCGGTGATGCCATCCAGCCATCTCATCCTCTGTAGTCCCCTTCTCCTCCTGCCCCCAGTCCCTCCCAGCATCAGGGTCTTTTTCAATGAGTCAACTCTTCGCATGAGGTGGCCAAAGTACTGGAGTTTCAGCTTCAGCATCAGTCCTTCCAATGAACACCCAGTACTGATCTCGTTTAGAATGGACTGGTTGGATCTCCTTGCAGTCCAAGGGACTCTCAAGAGTGTTCTCCAACACCACAGTTAAAAAGCATCAATTCTTTGGCACTCAGCTTTCTTCACAGTCCAACTCTCACATCCATACATGACCACTGGAAAAACCATAGCCTTGACTAGACAGACCTTTGTTGGCAAAGTAATGTCTCTGCTTTTGAATATGCTATCTAGGTTGGTCATAACTTTCCTTCCAAGGAGTAAGCGTCTTTTTAATTTCATGGCTGCAGTCCCAATCTGCAGTGATTTTGGAGCCCCAAAAAATAAAGTCTGACACTGTTTCCACTGTTTCCCCATCTATTTGCCATGAAGTGATGGGACCAGAAGCCATGATCTTCGTTTTATGAATGTTGAGCTTTAAGCCACTTTTTTCACTCTCCTCTTTCACTTTCCTCAAGAGGCTTTTTAGTTCCTCTTCACTTTCTGCCATAAGGGTGGTGGCATCTGCATATCTGAGGTTATTGATATTTCTCCCGGCAATCTTGATTCCAGCTTGTGCTTCTTCCAGCCCAGCGTTTCTCATGATGTACTCTGCATATAAGTTAAATAAGCAGGGTGACAATATACAGCCTTGATGTACTCCTTTTCCTATTTGGAACCAGTCTGTTGTTCCATGTCCAGTTCTAACTGTTGCTTCCTGACCTGCATACAGGTTTCTCAAGAGGCAGATCAGGTGGTCTGGTATTCCCATCTCTTTCAGAATTTCCCACAGTTTATTGTGATCCACAGAGTCAAAGGCTTTGGCATAGTCAATAAAGCAGAAATAGATGTTTTTCTGGAACTCTCTTGCTTCTTCGATGATCCAGCGGATGTTGGCAATTTGATCTCTGGTTCCTCTGCCTTTTCTGAAGCCAGCTTGAACACCTGGAAGTTCACGGTTCATGTATTGCTGAAGCTTGGCTTGGAGAATTTTGAGCATTACTTTACTAGTGTGTGAGATGAGTGCAATTGTGTGGTAGTTTGAGCATTCTTTGGCATTGCCTTTCTTTGGGATTGGAATGAAAACTGACTTTTTCCAGTCCTGTGGCCACTGCTGAGTTTTCCAAATTTGCTGGCATATTGAGTGCAGCACTTTCACAGCATCATCTTTCAGGATTTGAAATAGCTCAACTAGAATTCCATCACCTTCACTAGCTTTGTTCGTAGTGATGCTTTCTAAGGCCCACTTGACTTCACATTCCAGGTTGTCTGGCTCTAGGTGAGTGATCATACCATCATGATTATCTGGGTCGTTAGATAAATATTTTAGAGTGTTAGGATTAGAAGTAAGAAATGAGCAAAAGGAATAGTTAAGTTGAATAAGAAAATAATTGTTAATCAATATGTTAATCAGTCTTTTTTACTAAAATGGATTTAAGCTTTAGCTATGACACGTATACAAATATATATATCTCTTTTGAGCTGTCTCATTCCAGTGAATAATGCAATAATATTCAGAATTGCATTCTATGTCATACATGTTTATTGGTCTTAGAACATATTTCCAAATACATTGTTCCAATTCTCCATTTTATTATTAGTATTTCCAACTGTGTAATAATCTAATTGTCACACTTTGGTTTTATAAAAAAAAATTGTCTTAATTGAAAAATTTCATCCATAGAATTATAATAATTTATTTTTAAAGATGCTTTATATTCCTTCCATAGACCCACACCTTAGAACAGTCCTTTACTTTAGCATTTGAGCCAGTACCTGGCATATAGTAAGCACCTACTGAATGGTTGTTGTCGTTGTTATTATTTTAAGTAGTCTTTTAAATGCTATGTATGTGTTAAGTTGCTTCAGTCGTTTCCGACTCTTTGTGATTCTGTGGACTGTAGCCCACCAGGTTCCTGTGTCCATGTTATTCTCCAGGCAAGAATACTGGAGTGGATTGCCATGCCCTCCTCTGGGGGATCTTCCTGACCCAGGGATTTGAACCCACATCTCTTATGTTTCCTGCACTGGCAGGCAGGTTCCTTAACACTAGCACCACCTGGGAGGCTATAGAGATTTTGTCTATAAAATGTCCAAATCTGGACACCTTATCTTTGACAAAGGAGGCAAGAATATACAATGGATTAAAGACAATCTCTTTGACAAATGGTGCTGGGAAATCTGGTCAACCACTTGTAAAAGAATGAAACTAGAACACTTTCTAACACCATACACAAAAATAAACTCAAAATGGATTAAAGATCTAAACGTAAGACCAAAAACTATACAACTCCTAGAGGAGAACATAGGCAAAACACTCTCTGACATACATCACAGCAGGATCCTCTATGACCCACCTCCCAGAATATTGTAAATAAAAGCAAAAATAAACAAATGGGACCTAATTAAACTTAAAAGCTTCTGCACATCAAAGGAAACTATTAGCAAGGTGAAAAGGCAGCCTTCGGAATGGGAGAAAATAATAGCAAATGAAGCAACTAACAAACAACTAATCTCAAAAATATACAAGCAACTCCTACAGCTCAACTCCAGAAAAATAAATGACCCAATCAAAAAATGGGCCAAGAACTAAATAGACATTTCTCCAAAGAAGACATACAGATGGCTAACAAACACATGAAAAGATGCTCAACATCACTCATTATCAGAGAAATGCAAATCAAAACCACTATGAGGTACCATTTCACACCAGTCAGAATGGCTGCGATCCAAAAGTCTACAAGTAATAAATGCTGGAGAGGGTGTGGAGAAAAGGGAACCCTCTTACACTGTTGGTGGGAATGCAAACTAGTACAGCCACTATGGAGAACAGTGTGGAGATTCCTTAAAAAACTGGAAATAGACCTGCCTTATGATCCAGCAATCCCACTGCTGGGCATACACACTGAGGAAACCAGAAGGGAAAGAGACACGTGTATCCCAATGTTCATCACAGCACTGTTTATAATAGCCAGGACATGGAAGCAACCTAGATGCCCATCAGCAGATGAATGGATAAGCAAGCTGTGGTACATATACACAATGGAGTATTATTCAGCCATTAAAAAGAATACATTTGAATCAGTTCTAATGAGGTGGATGAAACTGGAGCCTATTATCCAGAGTGAAGTAAGCCAGAAAGAAAAACACCAATACAGTATACTAACGCATATATATGGAATTTAGAAAGATGGTAACAATAACCCTGTGTACGAGACAGCAAAAGAGACACTGAGGTATAGAGCAGTCTTATGGACTCTGTTGGAGAGGGAGAGGGTGGGAAGATTTGGGAGAATGGCATTGAAACATGTATAATATCATGTATGAAATGAGTTGCCAGTCCAGGTTTGATGCACGATACTGGATGCTCGGGGCTGGTGCACTGGGACGACCCAGAGGGATGGTATGGGGAGGGAGGAGGGAGGAGGGTTCAGGATGGGGAGCACATGTATACCTGTGGCGGATTCATTTCGATGTTTGGCAAAACTAATACAATATTGTAAAGTTTAAAAATAAAATTAAACTAGGAAAAAAAAAAAGTCCAAATCTCACTCCCCAGGATGGCAAGAATCCCACACTTTCCAGCCCACAATCAGGATGTTGGACCTATTTCTCAAAAACATCATTTTCACTATTTGTTCAAATAGAACTTCGTAATTTAAAGAAAATTAAGATTTTTTATTTCTAGTCTTAATATTGAAATCTGGATTTCCTTTTGATGGTGGAATGAAGTCTGAAAGTTTATGAGGTAATCCCAAACATGGTATTTTTTATAAAGAAAAATACTTTTAATAATTCAGAAATGAAAAGCCTACTGTGAATTGTAAACCTGCCTTCATATGATGAACAAACCAATTAAAACATCACATTTCAATGATTTTGACTGGATTGATCTTGTATCATTTTGGTAGTACTGGTTGTCTTATGTTAATCTCAACCTTGACTGGTAGTTCATTCATTCACTTATTCATTTATCCACTCATCCAGTCAGCCAGCCAGCCATTTCACAGATACATACTGAATACCTGTTACACACCAGACACTGTTCCAAACAGAAAAGAAACAACTGTGGACAAAACAGATTTTTTTTTTTAATACAAATTTATTTATTTTAATTGGTGGCTAATTACTTTACAATATTGTATTGGTTTTGCCATACATCAACATGAATCCACCACGGGTGTACACGTGTTCCCCCTCCTGAACCCCCTTCCCACCTCCCTCCCCATTACCATCTCTCTGGGTCATCCCAGTGCACCAGCCCTGAGCATCCTGTATCATATATCAAACCTGGACTGGCGATTCCTTTCACATATGATACTATACATGTTTCAATGCCATTCTCCCAAATCTTCCCACCCTCGCCCTCTCCCACAGAGTCCAAAAGACTGTTCTATACATTTGTGTCTCTTTTGCTGTCTCACATACAAGGTTATCATTACCATCTTTCTAAATTCCATATATATGCGTTAGTATACTGTATTGGTGTTTTTCTTTCTGGCTTACTTCACTCTGGATAATAGGCTCCAGTTTCATCCACCTCATTAGAACTGATTCAAATGTATTCTTTTTAATGGCTGAGTAATACTCCATTGTGTATATGTACCACAGCTTGCTTATCCATTCATCTGCTGATGGACATCTAGGTTGCTTCCATGTCCTGGCTATTATAAACAGTGCTGTGATGAACATTGGGGTACATGTGTCTCTTTCAATTTCCTCAGTGTGTATGCCCAGCAGTGGGATTGCTGGATCATAAGGCAGTTAGTTCTATTTCCAGTTTTTTAAGGAATCTCCACACTGTTCTCCATAGTGGCTGTACTAGTTTGAATTCTCACCAACAGTGTAAGAGGATTTCCTTTTCTCCACACCCTCTCCAGCATTTATTGCTTGTAGACTTTTGGATCGCAGCCATTCTGACTGGTGTGAAATGGTACCTCATAGTGGTTTTGATTTGCATTTCTCTGATAATGAGTGATGTTGAGCATCTTTTCATGTGTTTATTAGCCATCTGTATGTCTTCTTTGGAGAAATGTCTATTTAGTTCTTGGCCCATTTTTTGATTGGGTCATTTATTTTTCTGGAATTGAGCTGTAGGAGTTGCTTGTATACTTTTGAGATTAATTCTTTGTCAGTTGCTTCATTTACTATTATTTTCTCCCATTCTGAAGGCTGTCTTTTCACCTTGCTTATAGTTTCCTTTGTTGTGCAGAAGCTTTTAATTTTATTTAGGTCCCATTTGTTTATTTTTGCTTTTATTTCCAATATTCTGGGAGGTAGGTCATAGAGGATCCTGCTGTGATTTATGTCGGAAAGTGTTTTGTCTATGTTCTCCTCTAGGAGTTTTATAGTTTCTGGTCTACATTTAGATCTTTAATCCATTTTGAGTTTATTTTTGTGTATGGTGTTAGAAACTGTTCTAATTTCATTGTTTTACAAGTGGTTGACCAGTTTCCCCAGCACCACTTGTTAAAGAGGTTGTCTTTTCTCCACTGTATATTCTTGCCTCCTTTGTCAAAGATAAGGTGTCCATAGGTGCGTGGGTTTATCTCTGGGGTTTCTGTTTTGTTCCACTCATCTATATTTCTGTTTTTGTGCCAGTACCATACTGTCTTGATGACTGTGGCTTTGTAGTAAGAGCCTGAAGTCAGGCAGGTTGATTTTCCAGTTCCATTCTTCTTTCTCAAGATTGCTTTGGCTATTCAAGTTTTTTGTATTTCCATACAGATTGTGAAATTATTTGTTCTAGCTCTGTGAAAAAAACCGTTGGTAGCTTGATAGAGATTGCATTGAATCTATAGATTGCTTTGGGTAGTATAGTCATTTTCACTATATTGATTCTTCTGATCCATGAACACGGTATATTTCTCCATCTGTTAGTATCCTCTTTGATTTCTTTCCCCAGTGTTTTATAGTTTTCTATATATAGGTCTTTTATTTCATTAGGTAGATATATTCCTAAGTATTTTATTCTTTTTGTTGCAATGGTGAATGGAATTGTTTCCTTAATTTCTCTTTCTGTTTTCTCATTATTAGTGTATAGGAATGCAAGGGATTTCTGTGTGTTGATTTTATGTCCTGCAACTTTACTATATTCATTGATTAGCTCTAGTAATTTTCTGGTGGAGTCTTTAGGGTTTTCTAGGTAGAGGATCATGTCATCTGCAAAGATTGAGAGTTTTACTTCTTCTTTTCCAATTTGGATTCCTTTTATTTCTTTTTCCGCTCTGATTGCTGTGGCCAAAACTTCCAAAACTATGTTGAATAGTAGTGGTGAAAGTGGGCACCCTTGTCGGGTTCCTGATTTTAGGGGAAATGCTTTCAATTTTTCAGCATTGAGGATAATGTTTGCTGTGGGTTTGTCATATATAGCTTTTATTATGTTGAGGTATGTTCCTTCTATTCCTGCTTTCTGGAGAGTTTTTATCATAAATGGACGTTGAATTTTGTCAAAGGCTTTCTCTGCATCTATTGAGATAATCATATGGCTTTTATTTTTCAATTTGTTAATGTGGTGTGTTACATTGATTGATTTGTGGATATTGAAGAATCCTTGCATCCCTGTGATAAAGCCCACTTCATCATGATGTATGATCTGTTTAATGTGTTGTTGGATTCTGATTGCTAGAATTTTGTTAAGGATTTTTGCATCTATGTTCATCAGTGATATTGGCCTGTAGTTTTCTTTTTTTGTGGGATCTTTGTCAGGTTTTGGTATTAGGGTGATGGTGGCCTCATAGAATGAGTTTGGAAGTTTACCTTCCTCTGCAATTTTCTGGAAGAGTTTGTGTAGAATAGGTGTTAGCTCTTCTTTAAACTTTTGGTAGAATTCAGCTGTGAAGCCATCTGGACCTGGGCTTTTGTTTGCTGGAAGATTTCTGATTACAGTTTCAATTTCCGTGCTTGTGATGGGTCTGTTAAGATTTTCCATTTCTTCCTGGTTCAGTTTTGGAAAGTTGTATTTTTCTAAGAATTTGTCCATTTCTTCCACGTTGTCCATTTTATTGGCATATAATTGCTGATAGTAGTCTCTTATGATCCTTTGTATTTGTGTGTTGTCTGTTGTGACCTCTCCATTTTCATTTCTAATTTTATTGATTTGATTTTTCTCCCTTTGTTTCTTGATGAGTCTGGCTAATGGTTTGTCAATTATATTTATCCTCTCAAAGAACCAACTTTTGGCTTTGTTGATTTTGCTATGGTCTCTTTTGTTTCTTTTGCATTTATTTCTGCCCTAATTTTTAAGATTTCTTTCCTTCTACTAACCCAGGGGTTCTTCATTTCTTCCTTTTCTAGTTTGCTTTAGGTGTAGAGTTAGGTTATTTATTTGACTTTTTTCTTGTTTCTGAGGTATGCCTGTATTGCTATGAACTTTCCCCTTAGTACTGCTTTTACAGTGTCCCACAGGTTTTGGGTTGTGTTTTCATTTTCATTCATTTCTATGCAAATTTTGATTTCTTTTTTGATTTCTTCTGTGATTTGTTGGTTACTCAGCAGCGTGTTGTTCAGCCTCCATATGTTGGAATTTTTAATAGTTTTTCTCTTGTAATTGAGATCTAATCTTACTGCATTGTGGTCAGAAAAGATGCTTGGAATGATTTCAATTTTTTTGAATTTAGCAAGGCTAGATTTATGGCCCAAGCTGTGATCTATCCTGGAGAAGGTTATATGTGCGCTTGAGAAAAAGGTGAAATTCATTGACAAAACAGATTTTAAAAATCAAAAACTCTTAAGTCTGTGTGAAGCTTACATTTTGTGGGGAGGACAGGGAGAGATAGTTAACAATCAATGAATAAGTAAGTCATCTTGTGTACTGGAGGTGTTGCAGTTTTAAAAATGATAATCAGGGAAGGCTGAATAGAGAAAGACATAGTTGAGCAAATATCTGAAAGAAGTGAGAAGGGGGATCATGTAGTTACTGGAGGATAGGCATTTTAGGCAGAGAGACCAGCAAGTGTAAAAGCTTTGAGGTGGGAGTGTGCCTGGCCTGTTAGAGGAACAACAAAGAGGCGCTGTGCCTGGAGCTGACTGAGCAAGGGGGAGGGTGGTTGTCAGGGCTAGATCCATTTTTTTTTTTGAAGCTTTAAACTAATACAAAACTAAGTATTAAAGGTAATGTTCATTTAGCATGAGAAAACAAATCCTTATAAATCTCAATTTTGAAAATCCGTAACATACCATGCATATCACAAAATTCAGAAAAATAACAGGTTCATTAATTCACTACTTGATAGACCTTTATAATGCCTTTGTTCCTCTACTTTTGGTGCCCTATTTTTTGATTGCGTGTTTTATGACCATTGTTTTGTGCATAACTTTCTATAGAGATACTAGAAAGATAATTCATTTTTTCCTCTAGCACATTAAAATTAGTTTTAAAATTATGATAGTCTAGAATAAAATCACTGCAGATGGTGATTGCAGCCATGAAATTAAAAGACGCTTACTCCTTGGAAGGAAAGTTATGACCAATCTAGATAGCATATTCAAAAGCAGAGACATTACTTTGCCAACAAAGGTCTGTCTAGTCAAGGCTATGATTTTTCCAGTGGTCATGTATGGATGTGAGAGTTGGACTGTGAAGAAAGCTGAGCGCCCAAGAATTGATGCTTTTGAACTGTGGTGTTGGAGAAGACTCTTGAGAGTCCCTTGGACTGCAAGGAGATCCAACCAGTACATTCTAAAGGAGATCAGTTTTGGGTGTTCTTTGGAAGGAATGATGCTAAAGCTGAAACTCCAGTACTTTGGCCACCTCATGTGAAGAGTTGACTCATTGGAAAAGACTCTGATGCTGGGAGGGATTGCGGGCAGGAGGAGACGGGGACAACAGAGGATGAGATGGCTGGATGGCATCACCGACTCAATAGACGAGAGTTTGAGTGAACTCCGGGAGTTGGTGATGGACAGGGAGGCCTGGCGTGCTGCAATTCATGGGTTCCAAAGAGTCAGACACGACTGAATGACTTAATTGAACTGAGAATAACTGCAACTTCATGACTTCGTAATGTCATATAAAGATTTAGAATGGTTAACCTTGGGAAAACTTCCATCAAGTTTCCTTCATATCTGAGCTGTTACAGATGTACTTAACTATATATGATAATATTGGAAATGGGTTTGTGCTCTGTCAGCACTGGGATATTAATACATTTTATATGTTTAATTCTTATGTAAAGAGAAAAATATATGATAGGCTTATTATATATAGTATCAAGGATACTCAAGCATTTGATTCTCCTAATACTACTAATGGGAGATAAATTTTGTTTTGACTAGTAGTTAATGAAAAGTAAACCTTCCATGTACAGTTTTACATGTGTGATGATGGGAAGAATCCTGGACAGATTAACTTCTGGCTCAGTGTTGCAAACTCCTGTTTCTTCCATGATTCACATACTTCTGGTGCCAGGTGCTACCAGACACAGTCATATTGCCATATGACCTTGGGCTCTGCACTTTCATCTTGCCATGCTAGGTAATTCCCCATGGAGACAGAATTATTCTTACTTTTGGGTGACCGCCAGTGACTTTGTACAGAAGTGACAGTGAATCACATAAATACATTCTGCTAAACACAACTTGGTGTATTTTTAACTTGGCAGTCTTTTATCCCAGCATTGTCTAGTACAAGGCAAAATGTGATGGGAGGAAATAGAGTGGAGACAATGATCTTAGCCTTTGTGGCTAAAATATTTTAATCTTGCACATCAAAAAACAAAACAGAGTGAAACAGATTTCTAGTGCTACACCCAGGGTCTTGGGATGAAATGTGCAAGTGAGGTAAGCTGAAGCTTAAGCTTCATTAGAAGAACTGGCTTCTCTCCTGAGCAAAATTGGACATTTTGTGTGGAGGACAGAGATGAGTCTTGTGGTAGGCAGATTCATGCCCTGCTCCTGCAAAGATAAAGGTGTCCATGTCCTAATCCTTGGAATTTGTGAACATGTAACCTTACATGGTAGAAGACACTTTGCAGATGTGATGGAGTTAAGGATTTTAAGATGGGACGATTATCCTAGATTATAAAAGTGGGCTCGTTGTAATCAAAAGGGTTTCTTATAAGAGGGATGCAGAAGTCAGAGGAGGTGTTGTAATAATGAAAGCAGAAGTCAGAGTGATGCATACATGACCAAGGAATTCGGGCAGCCTCTAGAGGCTAGAAAAGGCAAAGAACAGACTGTCCTAGAGCCTCCAGAAGGGACTCAGTCTTGATGAAACAGCTTAATTTTATCCCTGTGAGATTCATTTTCATTCTTTTGACTTCCGTAATAATAAGACAATACATTGGTACTGTTTTAAACAACTACATTTGTGGTGATTTCGTAGAGCAGCAATTGGAAACTACTGCAATTCTGGAACTGTCACTCTGTTCTGTTGAAAATAGATGAAAGGGTAGGAGTGAGGAGACCCAAGGGGAGGCTGTTACCACAGCCAGGAGGAGAGGTGAGGTGGCTTGGACCAGAGTGTGGTCAGAAGAGGGGCGGAGAAATGGGCAGACTTATTTTCTGCTCAAAGTTCTGGCTGTCTTTCATCTCCTTTAAAATGTGTTTTATTTGGCTGGTTCATGGATAGGTAAAGAAATCAAGGCTCCTATGTTTTTCTTTTCATCTTTTCAATTCGTCCAATATTCTGCTAGAAGGTACAGCTGAGGAGGAACTGTAGATGTCCTCTTGCAAAGTCCATATTTCACCATATTGCGGGTGGCAGACCACCTCCACCAAATGCCTTCTCTTTTTAGTAAATGACTATGACTCAGCTTGGACAGGGTCCAACCTACCACACTCCACAGTTTGTATTCACCTAAGTTCCCTTCAGAGCTTCCCAGGATAGGTGGGAATGACTTTGACCCCCCACCTGGACTTGACTTTCCTTTACTCTGCTTTCTGTGGCCCTCTAGGCCTCTCTTCCACTTCGTTGCTGTGCACATTTACATGACCTTTGAACATGATGGCTGGCTTACTTATTTTTCCTTCACTATCTAGAATAGAGCCTTTACTCAATATTTACTGAACTCAAAGGAGTTCAGTAAATATTTCGGCAATAAATCACTTAGTCTTGGCTCCATCAGATTTTATTTGCCAAATGGTTTCAGAAATTAAGGCTCAGAAACTAGTATGTACTAAAGAAACTCAGTTTATAGCCCTACACGTCTCAAAATGACAAACACAAGCTCTGAGAAACACAGCTTCCTGTGTAAGCCCTGGGGTGTGAAGCAGATAAGAGCCCTCCTCGGGTTTCCTTCTCACATCTCTGTCTTTCCCACATGGGGTTCTTTCCTCTCACTTTGTGACAGGTGGCTTGATTTCCCTTGAATAGTTGGACTGTGTCTCACAAAGGGAAATTAAATGTCCTTCAGCTTTTTCTAGGCTCTTGTAATCCTTGGGGTAGATTCCGATTTTTTTTTTTTTTTGAATGGATAGGCTGTGGGAAAATATAGCTATTTGTTATCTGTATAGGAAATATTCTGATCCTGGCATAGTTCATAACAATATAGTTTTTGCTGTAGATAATCAAATTGTAAGAGAATGTAGATAAAAATCCAGTTTTCTAGTATTGTATCCATAAGAAAAAGGTTGGTAAGAAAACAAGTTTTGGACAGGGGTTTGGGAAAGCCTCCAGTGAGAGGTCAGTCAGGTTCTCTGGGAGAGGGAGGTGGTACTCCACTGTGAAGCAGAGAGAAGCCTGGAAGCAGTGAAATGTAAGGAGTCACAGGGCCCCAGGTTTGACTGAGAGGGAGTCTGTGTTTTGAAGTACATCCTGGAGTATCACTTTGAAAACAAAATCTTTTGGCTGTGCCCCAGGGCATGTGAGATCTTAGTTCCCCAACCAGGGATTGAACCCACACCCCTGCATTGGCAGCAGGAAGCCTTAATCACTGAACCACAGGAAAGTCCCCTGGAGGATCACTTTTGTTGAGAGAGGTCTCATCTTCCTGTCTTTGACCTCTGGACACAGGCGTGGGTACATTAATGTGCAGTTCTCTAATCATTTCTGCATGGTACCACCCACCATCTCCTTAGAATCTCTTCCAAGCTCCTTTTACAGTCAGTGTTTGAAATCAGATTCTATTACATAATTGTGCTAGGCCTTTATTTTTCTTACTTGTAAAGTGGTGTTAATAACAGTGAGTACCTAATAGGATTGTTGTGAGGGTTAATGCATGTGAAATGCTTCATACAGCATCTAACTTTTAAGGAGTGCTCAGTACACATTAGCTGTTATTCTTTTCACTGTATTACAGTGAAGTCTTAAATCTCCAGTTGTGAATCTGTACTTAGAGAAGAAAGCCACATGGTGAGGCTCATGGGAAGATTCTGTCGATTTAACTTGTAATGTGTATAGTATAATTCATGTATGCTCGAGGAGAAATGAATTAGTAAAATATTTTTCTATTTCTTTGTGAAGCTGTAGGAAGTCATGAGAGGAACAAATCTCTCAATAAATCAAGTTTTCCAAATATCTGGACCTGATAAGCAAATTGGCTCAACCCAGAGGAAAACAATCCCAGGGCCCTTTAGCATTTGTTGACTCCCCTAACTTTGTTTCCAAGCTCTTTTGAGAGCACAAGAATTTTAAAAAATCATGGAAGGATTTTTTTTTGCCTCAATTCTCCTGTTCGTTTGCTTTTTAAATGTCAACAAATCCTCACAGATGCAGGTCACCACTGAGTTTCAGTAGAAAACCCTGATTCGGAATACACATTTTTCAGTTGTATCGGAATGTACTCTTGGAGTAAAATCAGGAAATCTTGAAGGCTGGGGAACTCTTTTTTTTATTATTTTTATTTTTATTGTCTTTAAAACCTTGCCCTGCTCATTTTTCTTTCCTCTTGTCTTTAATGAATTACTTTGGCTCCCAACCACACAGGCCAGATTGTGAAGAATGAAAGAACATTAAGAAGGGAAAAAGCTTAAGTTATTATTTTGGCTTGAGGGAATTTTTGCCCAACCCCAAATCCTACAACCCTCAAACCTCAAGTGACACTCCATGTTTGGAGACATTCTTCAACTTCTGGACTGGGACCAGCCTTCATGAGGAAATATTAGTCTGTGCTATCAGGATTTTATAGGGACACCCCCAAATTCTCCATGGTGCTTCCTCATTTCATGGTTTGGGGGAGCTAAAGCCAACTGCCTAGACACTGTCCTCTGAGCCGCATTTGGTGAAGGACAAAATGCTCTGGAGTTAAATGAAGAAAGACAGTATGCTCGTTAATTATGGGCTCATAGTTGCTGTGATCACTCATGGGCCCAATGGAAACCTCCTAAATCTTCCCCTTACTCTTAGTCTTGTTAACAGAATTGCTACATTTACTAACTAGTTTTAAACACTAAGGTCACATTGACATTGTTTGGAGACAATATGCATTGTTCAGAGACAAACTCATCCAAAAAAGAAAAAAAAAAATGTTTAAGTGACCTGTCTTCTCTTGTCTCCTGAAAGTTGAAGCTGGATAATGTGTAATTTATTATGTTATGAGAGAGAAGAGCCCAGATTAGGAAGTGGGTGTTGCCTTCAATAACCTAGCATAGAATCAATGGGTATTTGCCAATTTCTACTGAAAATATTCAGAAAATTACTTCAGACCCTCTTCAGTTATAGTAATAATAGTGACATTGACTATATGAACTTAGATGATTTCCTCTTTTTCACCTGTTATTTTTTTCATTAAAAAAAGTCATTTTTGAGTATTTTTCTGTTTATAAAGTGCTTTGCAAACATTTTCTCACTTAATGATGGCCCCATAATGTGGCATTCTATTACTGAGGAAGCATGGGTAAGGAGAGTTTCCTGAGTTAAAAGTGCTCACACAGATGATCTGGTGGAAGGAGATCTCAAGTCTCTTGCTTCACTATCTTGGCTTCTTCTGAGGGCTCCTTCATCAAACTCATTTAAAAAATTATTTATTTGGCTGCGCTGGGTCTTAGTTGTGGCACTCAGGTTCTTAGTTGTGGCATGCAGGATCTTTACTTGTAGCATGTGGGGTCCAGTTCCCCAAGTAGGAATTGAACCTGGGCCCCATGCATTGAAAGTGTGGAGTCTTAGCCACTGGACCATGAAGGAAGTCCACATTATCAACCTCATATTTATGGGTCTAAAACCTCTTGCTAACATGAGAACAGCATTGTGCTTACAATTAGAAATTTCCAGCAGAGTAGTCTTAGGTCCCTCCCATCTTTTAAACTTATGTCTTAGTGATCTGATAACATTTTTGGGATTTTCTAGGTGCATCTCCTCCTTCTGTAAGGAAAGGCAAGTATGCATAATACATAAATGGATATGGTTTTATTGTCTGAAACTGAGTCAAACAAACTGTCAGCCCTATGAGAAAATTATTTCAGGGAGGGAGGGGGTTCCTCCAGGTCATATTCCGAAACTCAGGTTACTCTTTTTTAATAAATGTTCCCTAACATTTAACTGATTTATAATCATTTCATAAAATAGATGGGGTAGCCTCAGTTAGTTATCTTCTCTACGTAACAGGAAGCACATGGCTCAAAGATAAGCATTCCATGAGTGCTTCATTGATATTTTGTTTGAGGCAAACAAATTATTTTGGCCTTCCTGAGATTTGAAGAGTGAAGTCTATTTCCAGCACCCTGTATGAAGAAGGACTTTGAGGGTTTAATGACCTCTTTTGCCTCTCTTCTGCAGCAGATTAAAAACAATGTCTAAGATAATTTTGCTTCTGCTAATGGCTATTGTCTTGCCCACTGAAATGGTGAAGGATGGCTTCCTATCCAAGCACATGTCTTTGGTGGGCTCCTCAGCTGTCACAAAAGAATGTTAACACTGTTACCAGCTTGCTCTTCTGCCTTATACATCTATACTCAGCTAGCAACACAGAGTAGCAGTTTTCCAGGTATTTCCTAGGAAGTTCAATCTCAACCTTATAGTCATTTAGTGTTTAGCACAAGTGCAGTTGAGAGGAATAATTTTTTAAATCTATAAAAATGTTTTATTATAGAATAGTAATATATTTTTCTTTATACAAATGCAGTAATAAAATGAAAATTTAAGTTCTTTTTATGGTGAAAGGGGCCAACCACAATCATCATACAGCCTTGCATGTTTTTTTCGCTTTCTCCATGGTTGTCCGCTTGGCCATATAAGTATAGCTAGGACCTACAGGGGAGTTAACGTCCCCTGGGGCAACAGGGTGGGGGCTTAGGGTCAGGTAAACACTTTTGAGAGGCATTTTTATAATTTCCCTTGAAGAGTCAAGTCTCTGTTGCCCCTCTCACATCTTCACATACTTTGTAAAGCATGTTTATATACATTTTTCTTCATCTCTTTCTTGAAGTCAGTTTCTTACTTTAGGTTTAAGGAACAGAAGTGACGACTCTTGACTTGTACTTCACCAGAGAGGAATAATAATTAAGATGATTGCTCAAAGGACATGAAGTTCATTTGCTCATTTAAATAACCTGAAATACATTTTGAATTTCATCACTTCAGCCAGAGAACTGATGTTTGGCCTTAGAAATTACAGAATGTTGGGCCCACAGAAACTCTTGTTGGGCTCTTGGGATTGTATTTGAGATATCCCTAGGCTTATTATAAAACACAGTTCTAAAAATCTCACTCTATGTTCTTTTCAAAAAAACACTTTATTTATGTTTGATTGTTCTGGGTCTTTGTTGTTGCTCGGGCTTTTCTCGAGTCGCTGCTGGTGGGGGCTACTCTAGTTGGGGTGTGTGGGCTTCTCCTTGCAGTGGCTTCTTTTGTTGTGCAGCACAGGCTCTAGGGCATGCAAACTTCAGTAGTTGTGGTTCCCAGGTTCTAGAGTGCAGGTTCAACAGTTGTGGTGCCTAGATTTAGCTGCTCCACCGCACGTGGGGCTTCCTGAATCAAGGATCAAATTCGTGTTTCCTGCAATGGGAGGTGGATTCTTTACCACTGAGACACTAGGGAAGTCCTCGCTTTATGTTCTTTATATCAAACAATGACTACTTTATGGGGAGTTCTTAGAGAAATTATTGTTTTAGCCAAGAGCTAATACATAATTGTCCTTTCCCAAAGAAATTGGTTTATTTTACCTTTTAAGGTCTTCCCTGTAGCTCAAACAGTAAGAATCTTGCCGGCAATGCAGATCAAACCTGGGTTTGATCTGTGGGTTGGGAAGATCCTCTGGAAAAGGGAATGGCAGTCCACTCCAGTATTCTTGCCTACTGTAGAATCCCTTGGAGAGGAGACTGGAGGTCTACAGTTCATGGGATCACAAAGAGTTGGACACGACTGAGCGACTAACACTACTACTACTAGCCATGCCTTCCTTTTTTCTGTAGAGTTGGTGGTCCACCTGGAACAGATGTGTGGGTCATCATGTCAGGCATTTTTATTTTCATTATGGACTCTAGCTGCTCATTATCCTTTCATTTTTTCCTCCACTCAACTTTACTTTCAATACTTAAACCGTTATTCTTCTTGTACATTCTTGTAGTTATTTTGGAGACATCTTGTGTGTAAATGCTCTTGCATGTTTAAAGATGTTTTTATTGTCCCTTCATGATTGATTATTTTACTGGGTATAGAATTTTAAGTTCAAAATATTTTCCTTAAAACTGGAAGGCATCACTCCTGTGTTTTCTATCATCCTTGTTGCTGATGAGAAATTTCATGTTGGTCTAGTTCTTGTAACTCTGAGGCTACCCATTTTTTTCCTAGTGGAGTAAGACTACTTTCTGGAGGAAAACCTCTTTCCTTCTGTAAGTTTTTAATGTTTTTCTCTTTATTTTTAGAATTCAAAATTTTATGAATATTTGTAGGTTCATGTTCATTCATCCTGATTGCCACTTGATGGCCCTTTTGCTTTGAAGAGCTGTCTTATTCTCGTACAGAGAAATTTTCTTCTATTTATTTCCTCCCACCCATTCTTTATGTTTTTTCTCCCAAGTGGTTTTTTTTGTTCACATTTCATTTTTGTCATTTTCATATATATTTTAAGAGATTTCTTCAGTCTTAGTTTTCATTCTGTCTTTCCTGTTATACAGTTTGTGCATTAAATATTTTTAATTTCCAGGAGCTTTCTCTTGTCCTGTATTTTCTTTGTTCCTATTAGCTTGCTCTTGTTTCATGGGCGCCATGTCTTCTTGAATATCTTCAAGGTACTAATTAGAATTAAAAACAAAAACAACCCCCTTCCCCCACCTGTTTTCAGCATTATCTCTTCCCCTTGGAATCTTCTGTTTTGTGTTCTTGGTTTCTCTCAGATGTCTTACTTGACTTATGGTTGCTGGTCTGTATTTACAAATGAAGGACTAGATGGATTAGTGTGGTTTCAAAGTCTCTTTCCTGTCAGTCCTCTCCTTTAAATACGAGGTCCAGTGATAGAGTCAGCTCACATAGAAGTTTTACTGTGTGTCTTAGTCTGTTCTGTTTGTAATAACAGAATACATGGACTGGGTGGCTCAACATAAATTTATTTCTCACAGTTCTTGATACTGGGAAGTCTACGATCAAGGTATTGGCAGATATGGGGGCTGATGAAAGCATGCTTCCTAGGTCATAGATAGTTGTCTTCCTTCTGTCTTCACATAATGGAAGGGGCAAAGGAACTCTCTAGGGCCTCTTTTCTTTTTTTTTTTTTTTAAACCTTTTATTGGGGTGTAGTTGATTTACAATGCTATGTTAGTTTTAGGTGTACAGCAGAGTGAATCAGCTGTGTATATATCTGATCAGATCAGATCAGTCTCTCAGTCGTGTCCGACTCTTTGCGACCCCATGAATCGCAGCACGCCAGGCCTCCCTGTCCATCACCAAATCCCGGAGTTCACTCAGACTCACGTCCATCGAGTCAGTGATGCCATCCAGCCATCTCATCCTCTGTCGTCCCCTTCTCCTCCTGCCCCCAATCCCTCCCAGCATCAGAGTCTTTTCCATTGAGTCAATCTTCGCATGAGGTGGCCAAAGTACTGGAGTTTCAGCTTTAGCATCATTCCTTCCAAAGAACACCCAGGGCTGATCTCCTTCAGAATGGACTGGTTGGATCTCCTTGCAGTCCAAGGGACTCTCAAGAGTCTTCTCCAACACCACAGTTCAAAAGCATCAATTCTTCGGCGCTCAGCCTTCTTCACAGTCCAACTCTCACATCCATACATGACCACAGGAAAAACCATAGCCTTGACTAGACGAACCTTTGTTCACAAAGTAATGTCTCTGCTTTTGAATATGCTATCTAGGTTGGTCATAACTTTCCTTCCAAGGAGTAAGCGTCTTTTAATTTCATGGCTGCAGTCACCATCTGCAGTGATTTTGGAGCCCAGAAAAATAAAGTCTGACACTGTTTCCACTGTTTCCCCATCTATTTCCCATGAAGTGATGGGACCGGATGCCATGATCTTTGTTTTCTGAATGTTGAGCTTTAAGCCAACTTTTTCACTCTCCACTTTCACTTTCATCAAGAGGCTTTTTAGTTCCTCTTCACTTTCTGCCATAAGGGTGGTGTCATCTGCATATCTGAGGTTATTGATATTTCTCCTGGCAATCTTGATTCCAGCTTGTGTTTCTTCCAGTCCAGCGTTTCTCATGATGTACTCTGCATATAAGTTAAATAAGCAGGGTGACAATATACAGCCTTGACGAACTCCTTTTCCTATTTGGAACCAGTCTGTTGTTCCATGTCCAGTTCTAGCTGTTGCTTCCTGACCTGCATATAAATTTCTCAAGAGGCAGATCAGGTGGTCTGGTATTCCCATCTCTCTCAGAATTTTCCACAGTTTATTGTGATCCACACAGTCAAAGGCTTTGGCATAGTCAATAAAGCAGAATAAGATGCTTTTCTGGAACTCGCTTGCTTTTTCGATGATCCAGCGGATGTTGGCAATTTGATCTCTGGTTCCTCTGCCTTTTCTGAAACCAGCTTGAACATCAGGAAGTTCACGGTTCACATATTGCTGAAGCTTGGCTTGGAGAATTTTGAGCATTACTTTACTAGCGTGTGAGATGAGTGCAATTGTGCGGTAGTTTGAGCATTCTTTGGCATTGCCTTTCTTTGGGATTGGAATGAAAACTGACCTTTTCGAGTCCTGTGGCCACTGCTGAGTTTTCCAAATTTGCTGGCATATTGAGTGCAGCACTTTCACAGCATCATCTTTCAGGATTTGGAATAGCCCAACTGGAATTCCATCACCTCCACTAGCTTTGTTTGTAGTGATGTTTTCTAAGGCCCACTGGACTTCACATTCCAGGATGTCTGGCTCTAGGTCAGTGATCACACCATCGTGATTATCTGGGACATGAAGAAATTTTTTGTACAGCTCTTCTGTGTATTCTTGCCATCTCTTCTTAATATCTTCTGCTTCTGTTAGATCCATACCATTCTGTCCTTTATCGAGCCCATCTTTGCATGAAATGTTCCTTTGGTATCTCTGATTTTCTTGAAGAGATCCCTAGTCTTTCCCATTCTGTTGTTTTCCTCTATTTCTTTACATTGATCACTGAAGAAGGCTCTCTTATCTCTTCTTGCTATTCTTTGGAACTCTGCATTCAGATGTTTATATCTTTCCTTTTCTCCTTTGCTTTTCGCTTTACTTCTTTTCACAGCTATTTGTAAGGCCTCCCCAGACAGCCATTTTACTTTTTTGCATTTCTTTTCCATGGGGATGGTCTTGATCCCTGTCTCCTGTACAATGTCACGAACCTCATCCATAGTTCATCAGGCACTCTAACTATCAGATCTAGGCCCTTAGATCTGTTTCTCACTTCCACTGTATAATCATAAGGGATTTGATTTAGGTCATACCTGAATGGTCTAGTGGTTTTCCCTACTTTCTTCAATTTAAGTCTGAATTTGGCAATAAGGAGTTCATGATCTGAGCCACAGTCAGCTCCTTGTCTTGTTTTTGCTGACTGTATAGAGCTTCTCCATCTTTGGCTGCAAAGAATATAATCAATCTGATTTCGGTGTTGACCATCTGGTGATGTCCATGTATAGAGTCTTCTCTTGTGTTGTTGGAAGAGGGTGTTTGTTATGACCAGTGCATTTTCTTGGCAAATCTCTATTAGTCTTTGCCCTGCTTCATTCCGTATTCCAAGGCCAAATTTGCCTGTTA
This sequence comes from Bubalus kerabau, assembly GCF_029407905.1. Lineage (NCBI taxonomy): Eukaryota > Metazoa > Chordata > Mammalia > Artiodactyla > Bovidae > Bubalus > Bubalus kerabau. The sequence goes on from NC_073633.1 coordinate 65,099,640, forward strand.
CTCCAGGTGTTTGTTGACTTCCTACTTTTGCATTCCAGTCCCCTATAATGAAAAGGACATCTTTTTTGGGTGTTAGTTCTAAAAGGTCTTGTAGGTCTTCATAGAACCATTCAACTTCAGCTTCTTCAGTGTTACTGGTTGGGGCATGGACTTGGATTACTGTGATATTGAATGGTTTGCCTTGGAAATGAACAGAGATCATTGTGTCATTTTTGAGATTGCATCCAAGTACTGCGTTTTGGACTCTTTTATTGACCATGATGGCCACTCCATTTCTTCTGAGGGATTCCTGCCCGCAGTAGTAGATATAATGGTCATCTGAGTTAAATTCACCCATTCCAGTCCATTTCAGTTTGCTGATTCATATATAAATATAGTCACCCTGCTTATTTAACTTATATTCAGAGTACATCATGAGAAATGCTGGGCTGGAAGAAGCACAAGCTGGAATCAAGATCGCCGGGGGAAATATCAATAACCTCAGATATGCAGATGATACCACCCTTATGGCAGAAGGTGAAGAGGAACTCAAAAGCCTCTTGATGAGAGTGAAAGAGGAGAGTGAAAAAGTTGGCTTAAAGCTCAACATTCAGAAAATGAAGATCATGGCATCTGGTCCCATCACTTCATGGGAAATAGATGGGGAAACAGTGGAAATAGTATCAGACTTTTATTTTCTTGGGCTCCAAAATCACTGCAGATGGTGACTGCAGCCATGAAATTAAAAGACTTCTTGGAGGAAAAGTTATGACTAACCTAGATAGCATATTCAAAAGCAGAGACATTACTTTGCCAACAAAGGTCCGTCTGGTCAAGGCTATGGTTTTTCCTGTGGTCATATATGGATGCGAGAGTTGGACTGTGAAGAAAGCTGAGCGCCCAAGAATTTATGCTTTTGAACTGTGGTGTTGGAGAAGACTCTTGAGAGTCCCTTTGACTGCAAGGAGATCCAACCAGTCCATCCTAAAGGAGATCAGTCCTGGGTATTCCCTGGAAGGAATGATGCTATAGCTGAAACTCCAGTACTTTGGCCACCTCATGTGAAGAGTTGACTCATTGGAAAAGACTCTGATGCTGGGAGGGATTGGGGGCAGGAGGAGAAGGGGACGACAGAGGGTAAGATGGCTGGATGGCATCACCGACTCGATGGACGTGAGTTTGAGTGAACTCCAGGAGATGGTGATGAACAGGGAGGCCTGGCGTGCTGCGATTCATGGGGTCGCAAAGAGTTGGACACGACTGAGCCACTGATCTGATATGTGTATCCACTCTTTTCTTTTTGGATTCTTTCCCATATAGGCTGTTACAGAGTGTGGAATAGAGTTCCCTGTGCTGTAGAGTAGGTTCTTTTAGTTATCTATTATATATATATATATATATATATATATATATATATATATATGGAGAAGGCAATGGCAACCCACTGTAGTACTCTTGCCTGTAGAATCCCATGGACGAGGGAGCCTGGTGGGTGCAGTCCATGGGGTCATGAAGAGTCAGACACGACTGAACGACTTCACTTTTACTTTTTACTTTCATGCATTGGAGAAGGAAATGGCAACCCACTGCAGTGTTATTACCTGGAGAATCCCAGGGACGGGGGAGCCTGGTGGGCTGCCATCTGTGGGGTCACACAGAGTTGGACACGACTGAAGTGACTTAGCAGCATATATATATATATATATATATATACACACACACACACATACACACACACACACATATACATATATATATCAGTGTGTATATGTCAATCCCAAACTTGTAATTTATTCCCCCCTCCTTTACCTCTTGGTGACCGTAGTTGGTTTTCTACATCTGTGACTGTACTTCTGTTTTGTAGATAAGTTCATTTGTACCTTTTTTTTAGATTCTACATATAAACAATCTATGATATTTGTCTTTCTGTGCCTAACTTCTTTCAGTATGACAATCTCTGGGTTCATCCATGTTGCTGCAAATGGCATTATTTTGTTTGTTTTTATGACTGAGTTATATTCCATTGTATATATGTACCACATCTTCTTTATTCCTGTTGATAAAGATTTAGGTTGCTTCCATGTCCTGACTATTGTAAATAGTGCTGCAAGGAACAATGGGGTGCATGTATCTTTTCAAATTATAGTTTTCTCCAGGTATATGCCTAGGAGTAGGATTGCTGGATCATATGGTAGATCAATTTTTAGTTTTTAAGGGACATTCCTACTGTTCTTCATAGTGGCTGCATCAATTTACATTCTTACTAAAAGTGTAGGAGGATTCAGTGGGGCCTCTTTTATAAGGGCACTAATCCCATTTGTGGGGGCTCCACCCTCATGACCTAATTACCTTCCAAAAGCTTTCAAATATTATCATATCAGGGATTAAGTCTCAACATTTGAATTTGGGAGGAGCAGAGAGAATCATTCTGTAGTGTTGTGGTATAGTCAGGCAATCTGGCAAACACCACAATTACCCCAGGAAGGCAGGTTTTACTAGGGCATAAGTCAGCTGTAGGTGATGTGGAGTTTGCAGCTGCTTCTCTTTTAGGCCTGAACACCCACTCTTAGTTTCCTCCCTCAGCATGTTGCCTGCTCTCTTCAATGGGTGAGGGCAGTGTGTGTAAGAGGGCCCAACTGGCTCAATTACAATTTAATTATTTTGATAATGCTCTAAAACTAAGGGTATCAGATAACTTATGTTCCAAACATGGGACACTTAAAAAATTATCATTATTTATTTGGCTGCCTCAGGTCTTAGTTACAGCATGTGGGGTCTTCATTGTGACACATGTGACCTTTCCTTGAGGCGAGTGGGCTTCTCTCTTGTTGTGGCACATGGACTTAGTTGCACTGTGGCATGTGGAATATTAGTTCCCTGATCAGGGGTCAGCCCTATGTCCCCTGCATTGGAAGGCAGATTCTTAACCATTGGACCACTAGGGAAATATTCCCAAACTGGGACACCCCTTAGAGTAAAAGGCTACCCTATTAATCATTTTGCCAAGCTAATAGGCATAACTACAGCACACTCTCAATCTTTGTATTTATTGGCTGAATTTGGAACTTGTCTGGAGCACCATTGTGAAAGACCACTCTTCTAATTCTTTTGGCTAGCATTGTTCCTATCTTTTTCTTTTTTGGGGCAACTTGATTCCATCTGATTTCTATTTTATTTTCTAGACTGTCTTTAAAATATATGAGCCTCTGCTAACTCACATTCTTATTTTCTAACATTGTTATGTTTTTATTCTTTAGAAAAATATTTTCTGTCATTTCAGTGGGACCTGAGAGGAAAGGGAAATAGAAGGACATGTTATCTTGAACAGTGAGCTCTTTCATTTCACTGTGAACATATGCTAGCTTACTATATTCTATAATCCATGTGTATCACTTTGCTTCTTTTTGGAACCAGACACATTTAGTGACACCAGTTGTGCAGGAATGAGCTTACCTTGGTAAATGATAAATCCCTTGGTGAACACTTTCCTTATATTACTCTCCCATTTCGAAGGATGCTTATGAAGTGGCAGGCGTTAAGTCATTGAACCTCTGAGCAGTTCTCAGTGGGCATTGTTTATGGGGAATTCGGTCTCGGCTTCTTGTTCTTGGCAGGATGTGACTAATTGCCAACAGGGGTTTATATCCCCTCACATACTGTTGTAGTACATGGAAGAATGTCAATTCCTACAAAGACAATTCAGGCCTAGCATAAAAAGGTAAAAGGCAGAAAACTAGAAATTTAGATCCAAAGCCAGAATTTTGCAGGGCTTAAGGAATGGATGAAAATCTGCCAGAATTTTTTTCATGAAGACTCAGTTCAGAAAGAAAATGCTTACTGAAAGTATAGAAGTAAAGATGAAGACTTAATAAGATGAATTTAAAAATAAATAGGGACTTCCCAAGTGGCACAATGGTAAAGAATTTTCCTGTCATTTCAGGAGACTCTAGAGATACAGGTTTGATCCCTGGGTTGGGAAGACCCCCTGGAGAAGGAAATGGCAACCCACTCCAATATTTTTTGCCTGGAAAACTCCATGGACAGAGGAGCCTGGCAGGCTACAGTCCAGGGAGGTCACAAAGAGTTGGACATAACTGAGCTACCAAGTGAGCACACAGATATAAATAGAGGAGAGGACCTCCTGGCTCTAACAAAGTCTCCAGGGGCAAGAGCAGTGTGAGCACTAGGGAGAAGATCCAAAATTTCCCAGCACAGAAATTACTCCTTTGGCCACTTTGGAAAATGGCTGTTTTCAGTCCTTAGGGAGCGTAGTTTCATGGAGACACTGGATAGGATATTTAGAGTAAGCAAAACTAGACACAGAACTATAGAATTCTGTGCTTGGATGTGCTTCATACAAATGTGTAATTTAAAAATGATCATCAACTGAAGGTATATGATCTAAACTAAAGCCAGTTAATATGAGCACATTTGATTTTTTAATGTTTTCTTTTATATTGATGTATAGCTAATTAACAATGTTGTGAAAGTTTCAAGTGGACAGCCATACATATACATGTATCCATTCTCTCCCAAATCCCCCTCCCATCCAGGCTGCCATATAACACTGAGCAGAGTAGCACATCTGATTTTTAATTTACAGCTAATCTGGAAATTACATACAGGATGCCAGTGGGCCAGTAACATCAGTTGTTTTCCTGTCAGCAGTTTTACTATGCCTGGGTTGATGTGGGGAATAAAAACATCATCTAGCTTTTTAAGTTTTTAAGTCTCCTTAGCCTCCAAAACTTCATTTTGGGCTTTGATATTTTTGCTCTTTGTTGGAGAATCAGCAAGAAAGAGAGGATGATGCTTTTACAGTCAGAGTTTGAAATCGTTCTTTCAGAGGGCGGTTGTTTGAGAGGTTGCTTCCTGGTGGGTTCTCAATTTCAGAGTTATACACAGGGAACTGACTTTTTTCAGTGGTAAAGAAGGAAGTCATGTAGGTGGCTATCAAACAGATAAATAAACACTCTACAAATGCTAGGAGTCCAATCATAACCAAAGACAGGGTACTGTTTGTCAGGAGCAGTCCTCAGAGGTGAACTTCATACCTGAAAGCTGAGCCAACACAGGGGATGTAGAGACATTTAGATTCCTCTTAGACTTTTGGGAAATAGGAATCAGTTCTTATAAATCATGATGCCCGGCACATAGGGTACAGGTGGTAAGACATGTTCCTACCTTCCTTCTTTCCCTGTTCATCTCCCTTATCTTTATCTCCTTCTTATCTCCTCCTCTTTGTTTCTTTCTTGCTGTTCCTTTCCTCATCCCTAATATGTGCCTCCAAGTTACTTCTACTCTCCAGTCACCTTTATCTCTGTGGTTGTGTGTACCTTCTCTAAAGCCAAACTCTTAGCACATCCCTATACTTTTTACAATCTGTCACTTATCTAGGTGGAGAGCTGAGGGATTAAGGGAATCCCAGGTTGAGATGGTCAGGTCAGTTACTAGGAGAGTCCAACACTGACATCTGTTTGTTACTTGACTGGTCTTTCTTCTATCACTTTCATTGCTCCACCATTATTACCCTTTTGTCAACTCTGAGTTCAGTAAACATGGAGTGGGAATTTGCTACTCTTACTATAGAAACATGCTCTGCTGGTGTTTCTGGGGCACTGTCTTATTTTGCCCTTTCAGTTCAGTTCAGTTCAGTCACTCAGTCATGTCCGACTCTTTGCAACCCCATGGACTGCAGCACGCCAGGCCTCCCTGTCCATCACCAACTCCCGGAGTTTACTCAAACTCATGTCTATTGAGTCAGTGATGCCATCCAACCATTTCATCCTCCATCATCCTCATCTCCTGCCTTCAATCTTTCCCAGCATCAGGGTCTTTTCCAATGAGTCAGCTCTTCGCATCAGGTGGCCAAGTATTGGAGTTTCAGCTTCAGCATCAGTCTTTCCAATGAATATTCAGGACTGATTTCCTTTAGGATGGACTGGTTGGATCTCCTTGCAGTCCAAGAGACCCTCAAGAGTCTTCTTCAACACCACAGTTCAAAAGCATCAATTCTTTGGCGCTCAGCTTTCTTTATAGTTCAACTTTTACATCCATACATGACTACTGGAAAAACCATAGCTTTGACTAGACAGACCTTTGTTGGAAAAGTAATGTCTTTGCTTTCTAATAGGCTGTCTAGGTTGGTCATAACTTTTCTTCCCAGGAGCAAGCGTCTTTTAATTTCATGGCTGCAGTCACCATCTGCAGTGATTTTGGAGCCCCCCAAAATGAAGTCTCTCACGGTTTCCATTGTTTCCCCATCTATTTGCCATCAAGTGATGGGACCAGATGCCAAGATCTTAGTTTTTTGAATGTTAAGTTTTAAGCCAACTTTTTCACTCTCCTCTTTCACTTTCATCAAGAGGCTCTTTAGTTCTTCTTCACTTTCTGCCATAAGGGTGGTGTCATCTGCATTTCTGAGGTTATTGATATTTCTCCCAGCAATCTTGGTTCCAGCTTGTGCTTTATCCAGCCCAGAATTTCTCATGATGTACTCTGCATATAAGTTAAATAAGCAGGGTGACAATATACAGCCTTGACATACTCCTTTTCCCATTTGGAACCAGCCTGTTGTTCCATGTCCAGTTCTAACTGTTGCTTCCTGACCTGCATACAGATTTCTCAGGAGGCAGGTAAGGTGGTCTGCTATTCCCATCTCTTTAAGAATTTCCCACAGTTTGCTGTGATCCACACAGTCAAAGGCTTGTTTTGCCCTTTACAAGTTTTAATTTCTGCAATATGATAATCTTTGGGTTTGTGGTCCTATTAGTTTGTTATTTGTACTTACTTTCCGGTGATAAGGAGCTGTCCCCTGGCAGTAGACAGAAAAATTGGGCCCCAGAGAAGGGATAAGCTCCTTTCTGAAGATCCTGGTGAGCTGGAGTGATGTATAGAGAGAATGCAAAGATTGTGCCCCTTGGCCTCTATTCCCTGGGAGCCTGTGTGTAGTCCCCTGAGTGCCAGACCAGAAGCCTGCCCCACAGGCCCAAGGTTTTATGTAGTTCTCTTTCTCAGAAAGACTGGGAATGTGCTTTAGTCAGCTGTCTGTGCAGTGCCCTGAGGATGGTAGTCTGCCAAGAACAGAATCTTTGATTTTTACAGTTCCATAGGATCCAGGAACACAAGGCTGTGACTTTCAGAGCCAAGTGGCCAAGGAGTATTCCCTGGGTGGCAGCTGTAAAAAACTGGGTCATCAGATGTAGAAACTGGGGCACCAAGTGTGTTTGGACATCCCCTCCAGGGGATCCTAGAACTCTGGAGTGTGGCAAAGGTGGAGTATGAAGATAGCACCTATTGGAAGATAAAAAGGGAAAATAGAAATAGGAAAACAAAAAGACAAGGAGAAAAAGAAAAAGAATAAAGGAAGAAATAAAAGATGGCACCCATCTGCATTAGCAAGGCAGAGGTAGAGCAGGGAGATTGTGCCCACCAACTGCCGTCTCTGGGGAGTATGCCAGAGGTCCCTGCCCCTAAGACCAATGTTTTAAAATTAGCAAGGGAGTCTTTTTCTGGTGCTTTTCAAAAGGCTGCTTCTGTGCTGGGCCCTGGGGTGGGTGAGTCTGCCTGTAGGCACTTTAAAGAGCTGTGCTTCAGTTTGCCATATTCCTGCCCTGTTGGTCTTTGAAGCGGATGCTTTGGAGGCTGTCTCTCAGGTACTTATCTGGAAAGTTGGGGTATGAACCCTTCGCTTCTCAGGTTGAAGCTCTGGGTTTTGAGTTCCCTTCTCCTTTGTGTGGGGTTGAGATTGTGTCTCAGACTTTCCTACCTGCTTTGATTGGTTTCCCTCTTGTTTGTCTGATGTGAAGGGCATCACTCAGCTAGTTCTTAGGTGTTTTTCAGAGGAACTTGTTCCAGGTATAGCTGTTGATTTGGTGTGTCTATGGGGAGGAGATGACTTCAAGATCTTCATAAGTTGCTACCTTGAGCTGAAATTCTGCATTTGCTTTCCGAAGAGATTTAATTTTTTTGGCCATTTCCAGCTAAGGGCCAGTCTCAGTGTCCTGAAGATGTCAAGTTCCTCTCACTATGCATGGGTTGTTTAGAAATTTTACCATTGGCTCCATAACCATAAGGTCAGTGACCTCACAGGCCACTTCAGTATGGTTTTGTTTGGCTATGTTACGTCTTACAATTCTATAGCAAAACAAAATTTCCTTTCCAGTGTGGCATTTGACATAGCTTCTTCTTTTTTTAGAAACTACTTGAAGTTAACAGAAAGGGTCTTTATGGAGTGAAAGGGATATAGAAATTGGCAACACATACTGTTTTGCTTTATGGCTGGCGTTAGAAAGACAATGAAAAACACTTCAGCTTTCCATTTGGGGACTTTTCCGATACACGTTCCAACTCTTATGCTGGAAAAAAAACCAATGCCCTCCAAATTTCAAAAGAAAGAATTCTTGCAACCTTGATGACAATCAGAGTAACCTATGTGATGTTAGTTTAATGATTTGTATGTTTCTTTTGGTTGAAAATTTAATTTCTTACCTGATTTCTCTTTCTCTTTAGAAGTGGAACGGATAGTAAAAGCCAATGACCGTGAATATAATGAGAAGTTCCTGTACAAAGTGAGTAAAACACATATCCCGCACACAACCTGGGGTAGGTCTTAAGATAGTAGGATTCATACCTTCTAGAACTTTGACTTCACTAAAAACTTTGTTGGCCCATTTTAATAGTAAGGTGCCATATGTTTCAGATTTTTAAAAATAAATTTAGATTTTAGTAATGTTTATACACTTATTTTTTTACACATTAAGAATGATTGGTATTCATATTGGTATGGGAATAAGATGAAGTATCTTCTTAAGAATGATGCTTAGTTTATTCTGGTGCCCATCGGGCACTTGAATAATGTGAGGATACTATGAAAATAGGCCTCTATGGTAGTACTTTGTGATAGAAGTGGTGAAAGTGGCTGATGGGGGATGAATAACATTTGGGGATTTTCGCTAAGCAACTCAGGCTGAATGTGGAAAATTGTATGTAGGAGAAAGTTCCCCAACCTGAATGATTGTATTTATCAAGTGAGCAGTGAGAATTATTATTTAAAATGTGTGGGCTTTAAGCTTGTACTGAACTACTTTAAAAAAAATATTTATTGGGCACACAGGATCTTTGTTGCGTCGTGCAGGATCTTTTGTTGAGGTGCACAGACTCTCTACTTGTGGTGCTCAGGTTCAGTAGTTGCCCCAAGGCATGTGGGATCTTAATTCCCTGACTGGGGATCCAACCTGTGTCCCCTGCATTGCCAGGTGGATTCTTAGCTACCAGACCACCAGGGAAGTCCCTGAAGTACCTTTTTTTTTTTTTTTAAGCAAGTTTTTTTTTTTTTTTCATTTACGTAAGTATTTATTGAACATCTACTAAGTGACTGGCACTATTCTAGAAACTTGGGATACACTGGTGAACACTGTGAATTATGTCATGCTGCTGCTGCTAAGTTGTTTCAGTCGTGTCCGACTCTCATTAAAATCTCCTCTTTCCTTAACTCAACTTAAGTTGCTACATGGGCTTTTAAGATAAGTTCTAAGAAAGATAATTGGTAGAATTGATGCTGCAGTTGACATGCAGCCTATAAGACCTGGTATGATTGAGTTACTAGCACATTAACCAGAGTCTGAATTCACAGAGGGGTTTGATGACTATTAAGATGTAGCAATGTGAGTTTCATGGGACAGACTTTAGCAGTGTCCATCCAGGAACTAACTAGAGGAGAGAGAATTTTGGCCAATGGATTATTTTTAGTATTTGGTTCCTTTTGGGAGGTCATTTCCATATGTGTAGATGAAAGCATTGGACGGCTCTAGCTCAATACCAACAGAGATAGCTAACCACTCCTCTTCTCATGCTGTGCTAATTACCTAAACTTGTGATTCTCTACAGGGAGATTCTCTACAGCACACTGCCTCTATGACAGATTTCTCATTAGAATAATATATGGCAACTCTGATTTTATTCACTAATTTTATAAACTTGGTTAAAGTAAGCCTCCCCATGAGAGAAGGAATCTCTCTCAGAATGCTCATGAATGTGCTTTCTAGCCTGGAGTGGGAGTGGGAGGATGACTTTCTCCATGGTGATTATTTCCACTCTGTTCAGCCTCCTGCCATCTGGTCATTTAGCCTGGCTGGTCATCACTAGACTTGGCCCCATGCCTTTCTATCCATTTTATAGCCAGTTCCTTAACTCTTGAGGATGACCCTTGAAAGCCTTGACCACCAAATCCTAAATAAGAGGAGTAGAAGTCTATATTTTAAGACCTTGGGGGAAAAGTTCAGTAATCTACTACTGGGTAATCATGCATTTACATATTTGGCTATATCCTTATTTTTCCAATATGTAAGAAGTATTTTCATTCTGTGAGTAGTGACTGTATAAAGAAAGCCATATTTTTTATGTTACTTGTAAGATGATAGTGTTCTTTATGGTTATTTTTACTTAATTTATAAAATATTTCAAACTTAGAGAAAAGTACAGGAAATAATATATCACCTGTGTGCCCACTACCCAGATTAAACAGGTAGTAACCATTTGCCATGCTTGCTTCATCTTTCTTTTACTATTAATAATAATATGCCAGTGATAACAGAGGTTTTTATTTTCTTGAGCTTGCATGATATTGAACAGAAGCACACAGATGTATGTGTTTTCTCTTGGTCTTCTTAACAGTGACAAGGCAGTAGAACAATATTCTGCAGCTGCAGCAGATGGAATAAGGCAGCTTCATCCCTGAGTTTAAACATACTAAGGAAAAAACAAAGCCCATTAAGGTCTAGGAAAACCAAGAATGACACCAAGAGTTGAGAGAAGGAAGCTGCAGAGCAGAGAGGGACATGAGTGTCCCGGGGCTAATGACCCTTCCCATGGCTCAAAGGGGATAAGCCAGGCCCTCCTAGAGTGAACAAGGGTCCCTACCAGATCTGGCTGATGGTGTGTTGATTTGGGAACTCCCAATAGGATGTCTGGCCACACATGAGCTGTAGGACTCTTCTCAGCCTCAGTCTATTCAGATAAAAATTACAGATAATAAGCGTACTGATTTCATAAACTTATTGTATGGATTAAAGTAGAATAACAAAAAGTGACCCCATGAGCTATTCTTTATAGAGATAGTATTTGAATCTATATCTATCTGATTTTAAGGATTTTGAAGCACTTCATACGTGGGCTATCCTTTTAGGAAAGGCAGAAGCCACGGGCCTTTCGCTCAGTCTCGCGTAGCTTTAAAGGATATTACCTCAAATGGAAATGGGTTTTTAAAAAAACGTACAGATCTCAGGCGCTAGTAAAGTAATGCTTAAAATTCTCCAAGCCAGGCTTCAGCAATACGTGAACCATGAACTTCCAGATGTTCAAGCTGGTTTTAGAAAAGGCAGAGGAACCAGAGATCAAATTGCCAACATCCACTGGATCATTGAAAAAGCAAGAGAGTTCCGGAAAAACATGTATTTCTGCTTTATTGACTATGCCAAAGCCTTTGACTGTGTGGATCACAATAAACTATGGAAAATTCTGAGAGAGATGGGAATACCAGACCACCTGACCTGCCTCTTGAGAAACCTGTATGCAGGTCAGGAAGCAACAGTTAGAACTGGACATGGAACAACAGATTGGTTCCAACTAGGAAAAGGAGTATGTCAAGGCTGTATATTGTCACCCTGCTTATTTAATTTATATGCAGAGTACATCATGAGAAACCCTGGGCTGGAAGAAGCACAAGCTGGAATCAAGATTGCTGGGAGAAATATCAATAACCTCAGATATGCAGATGCCACCACCCTTATGGCAGAAAGTGAAGAGGAACTAAAGAGCCTCTTGATGAAAGTGAAAGAGGAGAGTGAAAAAGTTGGCTTAAAGCTTAACATTCAGAAAACTAAGATCATGGCATCTGGCCCCATCACTTCATGGGAAATAGATGGGGAAACAGTGTCAGACTTTATTTTGGGGGGCTCCAAAATCACTGCAGATGGTGATTGCAGCGACGAAGTTAAAAGACGCTTGGAAGGAAAAGTTATGACCAACCTAGACAGCATATTAAAAAGCAGAGACATTACTTTGCCAACAAAGGTCTGTCTGGTCAAGGCTATGGTTTTTCCTGTGGTCATGTATGGATGTGAGAGTTGGACTGTGAAGAAAGCTGAGCACCTAAGAATTGATGCCTTTGAACTGTGGTGTTGGAGAAGACTCTTGAGAGTCCCTTGGACTGCAAGGAGATCCACCCAGTACATCCTAAAGGAAATCAGTCCTGGGTGTTCATTAGAGGGACTGATGTTGAAGCTGAAACTCCAAAACTTTGGCCACCTAATGTGAAGAGCTGACTCATTGGAAAAGACTCTGATTCTGGGAAAGATTGAGGGTAGGAGGAGAAGGGGACGACAGAGGATGAGATGGTTGGATGGCATCACCGACTCGATGGACATGGGTTTGGGTGGACTCTGGCAGTTGGTGATGGGCAGGGAGGGCTGGCATGCTGTGATTCTTAGGGTCGCAAGGAGTCGGACATGACTGAGCAACTGAACTGAACAGATCTCAGCGAGAATGATCTTAATAATTGATGAAGTAATATTCTTCCCTAAAGGCTGAAAAGGGGATGGGGATAAACCGAAAATTATAAAAAATATGAAAGTATAAAAGTATATAAAAAATGGCGAAGCTTCCTCAAATGTAGTAGAGAGAGTGTTTGGGGATAAGATAAACCACAGTTTGAATCCTTTACTCTCTTTCTCATTTACTAACTTGTGATTTCAATATATTTATTTTTCTGCATATCATTAATTTTACCTGTGAAATGGGGCATTTTCCTTAGAGGATTATCTACCATAGGGTTAAATGAAATAATTTATATAAATATTTGATAACAGTAAGACTAGGTAGTATATATTGGATGTGTACTATGTACCACATCCTAGGCTAAACCTTTTTTATGAATTTTTTCTTTAACATGTTTGTGGGCAAGTATGCACAGTCAATTTTAGATTTCCTATAAAGTACTGGGTAAAGTAAGATATCAGTGAAAATGGCTTAGGAAGACAGTGAGAAATTGGCTGAAGTTACTTTTTGTAGCAGATATCATGTCAAAAAGTTAGCAAGTCTGTGATACTAAAGGTGTAGAAGCTGCTGACAAATTATGCAGGGAATGCAATATGGAGATGCAGATGCACCTAAAGCAAGAAGGCTAACAGTGTGAATGACTATGATTGTAGAGAACACCCCGCTCCAACCTGCCAACTAAGCCATATGAAAGTGCTAGTACTTAATACTCTGTGCAATGCATTTGATAAGTTCAGGAAATAATCCTGATATTCTTAGTATGGATATTGACAGATGTATGGTTAACTGTGATGACAGTAACAAAGTTAGTGTTAATAATGATAATAGGTTACACATATGTAAGTGCTTACATGGTTCTAAGCATTCTATTATAGTAAACTGATTTCATCTCACAACTCTGTGAAGGGAGCACTTTACTTATCTCACTCTTATTTATGAAGACATTGATGCACAGAGATCTCAGGTGGTTTACTCAAGGTCACAGAGCTGGATAATGGCTCATATTCTTAAAACTATGAGTGTAGTTGTGAACCAGGTGCTTTGCACATATAGCTAATCTTCCACAAAACCCTAAGAGATGAAGCGGTGTCCCATTTAGTCATTTGTCTGAAGTCACACAGCTCATAGGTAGAATCCTAATTTAGATTGGTCAAATTGAACGCCTGTTTATTTCCATGATACCTTGCTGCTCATTTGACCAATCTTGAAAAACAGTAACAACAGAAAACCCATCAAACAAATCCTCTGAATTCCCTCTCCTTCTCTTATTACATACCTGCTGGTGAAGATTTTATACTCTGAAGACAAAGGTAGATAAAGGAGATACAAAATTTTACAAATGTGAGGCTAAGAATGACCTTAAATCCTACCCTTAGCATTTGTAGATGAGAACTTGGGGTAAAAATTTACACAAAGCACAGATAAATGGTATAATTTCCACAAACACAAAGACTGGCCAAGCAAACTTTTCTCTCTGAAGGCTGAAAAAAGATATTTCAATACCTAGAAAAACCTTAATTTATCAACAAACCCTTAAGCTTCAAAGCAATTTATAGAACATAGAACAGTCTTAAAAAATGACCAAAAGTGCTTTTAAAAGATAAAGGGTTTAGAATACAAACAAAAGACAAGGTTAATGATTCTAAGTAAAATTAATTGGCAAATGAGACATGATATTGTGAAAACTGAAAGGTGGAAAACATAAACCTGCAAGTGGGCTTTCAGACTGCCAAGATGCTTAACACAAAGCAGGACCAGGGTGGAGGAAGAGTGAGCCAAGCACTAGACTTATTCTTCTCATTAGAAAGGACTTCAAAGTTTTCTTGGTTAATAATAGGAATGAATAATAGAAGTAATGAGAACAGTTGTATTAAAATATGTTAATGTTAAAAATGTTAGGAAAACATAAGCGCGAGCCAGACAGCCACTCACGATCCCTGTTAGGAGGAGTTCGGAGTGAACGGTAGGAGTAGTGAAAACAGCTGTAATTGTATTAGAATGTGTTGATGTCAAAAATGTCAGAAAAAAGTGTTAGATTAATTATAGCTATTTTCTGACTTTATTAAAAAATAAAGAAATATTGGAAAACACTGCTTCCCACTGTGTCCTGTTATTTTTCTTTATGTCAGCACAGACATATCCCTGTTCAATTCTCTTGAACTCAAACATAATTTGAGAAGGGGGAGGAACTTGTCTGAGTGCTGAGAAACTTATCCTGCCTCCAACTCAGATAGTCCAGTAAACCTGAACACTTTATAGCTTTTATCTGAAAATATTTCTTGCACAAAGTTAGATGGGAAGTTTCTAAAGAGTTTTTTCCCTGAGCTAAATTACTGGTCCTATTCAGGAAGTATCCTGGCTTGAAGTTGGTGAAAATTTAGCCAAGTAGTTTTAGATGCTTTTAAAGGAGGCCTTCCTTCCCCAAATGTCAGTTTGAACACCATAATTTATTCTTAGAATCTTGAGATGGCTTGTTGATATTATGGTTACTAAATGGAAGCTCTTGTTGCTCTTATGAGTTTTGTGATTGGTAAAACAATAACCATTTGGGTTTTCCAAAAAGTGTTTCTTCAGTGTGACAATATGGCGGACTCTCAGCGGTCAGTGCTACGATGACATCGCCAAGATGCCCTTCAGCTGAGCCCCTTCCATTTCCCTCCCACCCACTGGCTGGGACTTGTGTGTTTACATAGTCACTTCTCTCTTAACTCAGAATAAGTGGTTAAGAGTGGAGTCAGAGGTTGTGGCCCACCATCACTCTGGATGTGTGAACTTGAACAGTCACTGGACCTCTTTAGGCCCACATTGTAATGATGTGTCTGTGTTTCTCTCAGACCAGACTGACATAACAGTAAAACTTTCTGTTCCTGTGTGTGGGTGAATTAATGTTTCATTGTCTCCTTTTTTAAAAAATAGAAATAAAAATGATTTTTAAAATTCAGTATGTTCACAATGTACCTACTCTAGACCTAGCAACATGTGTTCATTGACTTAATTACTTTCCAAAGAGGTTCTGAGGAGATTTACAAAAAGAATGTGAAGCTGAAAGGAGTAAAAATACATGAGGAAACTGGAATGTGTAGAGTATTTTTAGATGGGCCCCAAACTGCATGCTAGAAGACCCTGTTGCTAAGACAGGCAATGTGTTGAGTGCTGAAAGTGAAAGTGTTTTTCGCTCAGTCATGTCCAAAAAATTTAAACTGCTTTCTTCCAAAAAAATTAAACTGCTTTATTCAGGTCCACCAACTGCTTCCATGTAATTTAAAGATATTCTGCTTTGAAACCTCATTGGACTATAGCCCGCCAGGCTCCTCTTTCCATGGGATTTCCCAAGCAAGAATACTGGAGTGGGTTGCCATTACCTTCTCCAGGGAATCTTCCCAACCCAGAGATAGAACTCGGGTCTCCTGCATTGCAGGCGGATTCCTTACTGTCTGAGCCACCAGGGAAGTGCTGGGGTTATTTATAAAGGGGATATAGATTCTGCTTTCCACTTTCAAGGAGCGTGTGTAATCTATTCAAGTAGAGAAGAACAGCACATAGGAATGAATTTGATAATAGGTAATAACCAAAAGGTAATGCTAAATTCTAATTGTGTGATGCGGCCTGTGTTAAGGGAAATGAAGGCTCAGTGTGAGTGAAGATGTTTGACGAAGTGTTAACAGAGGAAATGGGAAATGACTTGAGACTTGTTTGTTTATATGTACCACCACTTGTTATAAACGAGAAATGGGAGAAAAATCCTCAAGACTGATCTAATTGGTGGTGGGGATGGGTCAAGGGAAATTATAGTTCAGGTAGGTGAGACCTGACTTTAAAAAAAGAATTTGAATATGAGGTAATAGGCTCTCAAGGGGCTGAGGAGTCACAAAGAGAGGATTTTAGTAGCCCTCTGGATTAAGTAGATTTGACAATCAAACAGAAATGCCCAGGTTAATAGGGAATGTAACTTGGGTGGGGTTAGAGTAATAGATTAAGGATATCCATTGGAAGAAGGCACTTCAAGTTAGAAGAAAAACAGAACTTGTTAAGGAGTGATGGCTGAAAGGTGTAGGGATAGAAACTCCCACTCAGTTAGAGAGGGGAGTGCTGAGGAAAACAGGGAAAGGGGGAGATGAAAGCTGGGGTGGGGTGGGGTACAGGGCGGTGCGTAACCATATCTGAAGCTAGGTGCTCATGAACGTAAAAGTTGAAGCAGAATATCTTTACATCACATGGAAGCAGTTGGTGGACCTGAAGAAAGCAGTTTAATTTTTTTGGAAGTCAGAGGGCAAGGGAAAAAACATTCAGAAAAGAAGGGCTTACTTAGTTAATAATAAGGAATAAAAAGAGAAATAGTATTTAAGCTTTCAGACTCACTGAAATGAAGTGAAGGATTTTTGAGTCAGTTTTCTCACATTTTGACTAGGTACAGAAAGCCATGGGAAGGTAAAACTTTAAACATTTTCTTTGAAAGACTCGGGATATCTACATGTTGGGACACATCCTAGTCCTGTTTTAATCCTGGGAACATTTGGTTTTCTCTTCTTTTTTTCATGAGCAGCGTAGTTGTACTGCCAACATGCTGTAGATGCTCACCAAGAAGCCTGATGATTAAAGCAATTTATGTACCAACCAAAAAGTATGGATGATGCCAGGCACTGTGACTGGTTGGAATTGGTTGTGGAAAGTGCCAGTAACTTGCATTTGCTGTCTTTTCTGGTTGTTGGTTGTTGAGTTTTTTTGTATTGGGGAGTTACTATAGTAGCAGTAACTTTTTAGCAAACATTGAAACGCTTTCTGTTTTGTGTGCTGTTAATATCCGTGTCCATTATTCTATGTTCTACATGACAGAGGTTTTATAAATACTTGTAGGAGAAAAGATAATTTTTGGATATCCCTCAAATTCATTTTCATTCTAGATTCAAGACTTTAAAAGTATAAATAGTTCATCATTTTGACATCTGATTTATTTAAATACTGTTATTTGGCTAAGCATTTGTCTAATTTTTTGTTTTGTTTTGTTTCCTTAATTTGGTTGATCTGTTTTAAACCTTTTGTTTTAGCCTCTAAATTCCTATTTCTAAATGTTCTAAAATGGTACATTAAGAAAATTTAAAAATCCAGTTAAGTTCTAGAACTTTGAAGAGTTTGATTTTTACTTCTTCCAGGTTTGAGTGAGATAATTTCAGCATCCTCATAAGTTAGTTCTGTTCTGTCTGCTCTACGAAGTAAGTTTTCTAGTAAAGCCACATAATTAGCTTCATTTGTTTATTTTGCTTTTACTTTATTCATTGCAATGATATAAAATTTTAAATAGTTTTCAAACAATATGTAATTGGAATTAAAAGAGTTAAAATAAGCTAATTTTGATGTTTGCATTTTGGAGCTCTGTTGTAGCGTAGCTCTGGTGGACTAGATTAAGCTAAGGCTGAGAAATGAAAAGATGGAGCAGGAAGGAAAGTAACCTCCTGTGTGAAGCAAGAACTACAACTGCAGTTTCCTTTGTTGGCCAGTGGTTTATGAAGGTAATCCATAAATCAATCATGTGGATAATACTGGGCAAGTTCAGAAACAGTTGAGGGGCTAACGGAAAAACCACCAACCCAACAGTCTCAAGGTGGTTTTTAACCCGGTTTTGTAATTTTCTTTACTGGACCAAACAGTTTGTTTCTGTGATTCATATTATTAAAAGTTAATAACTATCACATTTTATATTTTGTAGTTGAAAGATTAATCAAATCATTTGTGTTAACAGTTTAGTCTCAAATTCATGTCTACTATTATAAAACCAGTACTAGATTACTAGTGAATTTTATATCTGACATTCTATATGCAGTTTCTTACAAAAGTAAACTATTTAGGCATTAAAGTTAGACCTGGAGATCACTTAAAAATGATACTAAGAATTGATAAGGAGCCATATATATAAATATTTGTGTGTTGTGTATTTATGTGCATGTAGGGAATGTTGTAGCTATAAGAATGTGTGTATGTCTTTGTAAGAATTTTCTGGCTTGAATGGTGAAAGACTGTTCTTTGGAGCAGTGAACAGCAGATTCTTATATCTAGATGGGTGATGTAAATTTCTACCTGCTGATATCCTGATGTGACATTTCTGGCAGCGCTGGTTGTTCTGGTTTTCATGTGTGCTCTTTGGTTGTAAAGTTTGCTGTGAATCAAGGTCACCTCATTATACCTGTGGCCTGTCCAGGTACAATGTATATATGTTGCAGTTGGTGACATCATTCTGCACCAGTAGTCTGAAAGTGCACGGAAGAGGAGTTATTTTATTCAGATGAGAAAACCTGGTTGGTACAGTAAGGAAGATAGCTGAAGTTCATCACAGAATCTCAGTGTACAATTATCCTTTAAAGCTTTTCCCAACTTCTATGGAATTTTCGCTGACGGCACATCCAGTCTGTGTTTGTATCCCTCTCTTAAAAGGGCCTTTTCTCTCTTTGTATGGCTTTGACCATAAGACAGTTTGTCTACTGATTGATGCAAAGTGATCTTCTTTTGCTCTGTTACCCTTTGGGTTAGCTTTTCTTCTGAGGCCAAAGCAGAGCAAATGCATCTCCTGTTTCCCATGACAACCTTTCTGATATTTGGCTCACTAAGTAGACTTGTCTCCAGAATATCTCCAATTCCCTTTCTTTTCAAAGAGCTTCAGCTTTGCTATCATTTCTTAAAGTGGGTTGCTCCAAAGTCAAGCAATATTCTAAAAGTTATTTGACCAGCTTGAAGTAGAAGCATTATTACTGCAACCAAAGATGGCACTAGTTTTTTGGTGATTATTGGTGCCTATTAATCTCATATTAACCTCATTTTCATTATTAGTGATCAGGACTGTGCCACATTTATCTCTGCATCTTGCTTGTTGTAGAACAGACCTTACTGGCCTGTGTCACATGTGGACTTATGAGCATGCCTTCTTCATTTTCACTGATGTATAAGCCTATAGGCCAATCAAGTCAGACGCTCTGGGGGATGGAGTCTATGCAGTGATATTAAAAAAAGAAATCCACCCATGTGTTTCTAATGAGCAAGCAGGTTAAGAATTACTGATGTTGTTATTCAGTTGCTAAGTTGTGTCCAATTCTTTGCGACCCCATAGACTACAGCACGCCAGGCTTCCCTGTCTTCCACTATCTCCCAGAGTTTGCTCAAGTTCATGTCCATTGAGTTCAAGAATCCCTGATGTAAGTTCTTAAGTAAAATACTGAGCACAACACAGTTGAGGACAGAGCCAATGCCTTATCACTAGATGCCTTCCAACAGGTTGCCGTTGGACCATAATCATTATGTCTTGTTGCCTTAGCTAGTTTCCAGTTTCTATAATTAGCTCTCCTGGCTGCCAGCCCAATTTTTGTTTAATTGTGCTACATTATTGCTCTCTGTCTTAATTAGCAGAAAGCCTTTAAAGATATTAAATCTATTATAGTGCTGGTTTAGATAACTTATATGGAAGCAGAAGGTTGGAATGAATAATTGAACTTTGAAGATTGCTTTCCAAATCATGTTTCTATGATTCTTGCAAACCACGTAGTCCTATACTGCAATATTTTAAACACTCTTGTATGCCAAATGCTGCAAAAACACCATTGTTATAAGCAAGACATTCTTGAGATTAGAAGCACAATAGACTGAACTTCTTAATGCTTTGCAGAGAAAGCATTGTTCAGACTTTTATAGGTGAGAAAAATAAGGTAAAGAAATGTGTGGTTTTTTTTTTTTCCTTCTCTCTCACTCTCTGATATGGAAATGTTAATGAACCACACAAAGACGTTATGCTAAAAGTGTGAAAAATCTGTACTTATGCTAGAACCTATCTTTCTTTGGCAAATGTACTTCTCTAAGTTATATACTGGAAATTACTTGTTTGTGTTGTGAATTGCTAACACTTATTAATAGCTCATGTTTGTTCTGATAAATGGAATTGCTTTCCCTTGACATATTATTTTGCATTTTGAAAATTGGGTTTATCAGACTTATATTGAGTAATCAGTAATTTTTACCACTTCATTAAATCCTTTAGAGGTTTATAAAAGTATAAGATAGGATCTTAGCTCCTCAGGGATTTGTGGTCACCTTGAGATTTTAACATTATCTTATATGCAGAAATAAAATAATAGCATAATATATTATAATATTAAGTATAAAATTAAGTGGTATTAGACTACAATTGGGACTTCCTCAGTGGTAAAGAATCCACCTGCCAATGCAGGAGATGCAGGAGACATGGGTTTGATCCCTGGGTCGGGAAAATCCCTTAGAGGAGGAAATGGTAACCCACTCCAGTATTTTTGCTTGGAGAACCTCAAGAATAGAGGAGCCTGGCAGGCTACTGTCCATAGGGTTGCCAAGAGTAGAACATGACTGAGGGGCTGAGGACACAAACAGATTCACAGTTAACATTTTCATTATATCTGGGTAAAGAAGATAATTTTCTAAGAAGAGATGAATCTTTTAAAAATATGTTTATGTTAGTAATTCTCCAAGCCAGGTTTCAGCAATATGTGAACCGTGAACTTCCAGTTCAAACTGGTTTTAGAAAAGGCAGAGGAACCAGAAATCAAATTGCCAACATCCATTGGGTCATTGAAAAAGCAAGAGAGTTCCAGAAAAACATCTATTTCTGCTTTATTGACTATGCCAAAGCCTTTGACTGTGTGGATCACAATAAACTGTGGAAAATTCTGAAAGAGATGGAAATACCGGACCACCTGACCTGCCTCTTGGGAAACAGGTCAGGAAGGAACAGTTAGAACTGGACATGGAACAACAGACTGGTTCCAAACAGGAAAAGGAGTACGTCAAGGCTGTATATTGTCACCCTGCTTATTTAACTTCTATGCAGAGTACATCATGAGAAACGCTGGGCTGGAAGAAGCACAGGCTGGAATCAAGATTGCTGGGAGAAATATCAATAACCTCAGATATGCAGATGGCACCACCGTTATGGCAGAAAGTGAAGAAGAACTAGAGAGCCTCTGTGAAAAAGTTGGCTTAAAGCTCAACATTCAGAAAAATAAGATCATGGCATCCGGTCCCATCACTTGATGGCAAATAGATGGAGAAACAGTGGAAACAGTGTCAGACTTTATTTTTTGGGGCTCCAAAATCACTGCAGATGTGACTGCAACCATGAAATTAAAAGACGCTTACTCCTTGGAAGGAAAGTTATGACCAACCTAGACAGCATATTAAAAAGCAGAGACATTACTTTGTCATAAAGTTCCGTCTAGTCAAATCTATGGTTTTTCCAGTAGTTATGTATGGATGTGAGAGTTGGACTGTGAAGAAAGCTGAGCACCGAAGAACTGATGCTTTTGAACTATGGTGTTGGAGAAGACTCTTGAGAGTCCTTTGGACTTCAAGAAGATCCAACCAGTCCATCCTAAAGGAGATCAGTCCTGGGTCTTCATTGGAAGGACTGATGTTGAAGCTGAAACTCCAAAACTTTGGCCACCTGATGCGAAGAGCTGACTCATTTGAAAAGACCCTGATGCTGGGAAAGATTGAGGGCAGGAGGAGAAGGGGATGACAGAGGATGAGATGGTTGGATGGCATCACCGACTCAATGGACATGAGTTTGAGTAAACTCTGGGAGTTGGTGATGGACAGGGAGGCCTGGTGTGCTGAGGTTCATGGGGTCTCAAAGAGTCGGACACGACTGAGCAACTGATGTTAGTAATAAATATCTTTTGAAAAATATGAAAGAATGATAAAATATCATGTTACATTTATATAGTATAAAAATGGGCTCACTTGATTTGGAAACCTAATCCTTGTCTGAATTTGAGGAAGCATTTGCTACGCAAAAAAGCAATTACCAATCCCCTTCAAGCCCTTCTGAACCTAAACTGTTGGAAGAAGATGATGTAGTCATTCAAATATTCTGGGTTATTCTGGAATTGAATGTTTTGATTATGAAAGGCAGTTGAATTTCTTTTTGTTTGTTTAATTCAAATGTGAATTTTACATGTATTTATTAAACATGAATACTTAAAGTGTTTTGACACTAGGAATAGTTCTGAACTTATGCTTTATTAACAAATAATTATTAATAAATTTTTGAATCTAGTCAGTCTCTATACGTTATTTTCTATGCAGAGGGTTAGTTTTCTTGCATTTTATAATTTTAAAAAAAGGGTTCCTCCTGTTCCTCTCCCTTTCTCTTCCTGCGAATTTCTGTGGAATTTCTGCCATAGTCTTTCTCTCCCGGCCCCCAACTTAATGCTTGATCTGAATTTTTTATTTGCTTGAGCTTTAATTGAAAATGCATGAAGTATCTCTCATTTTTATTTTCATCCAGTGTATTTTTCTAAGGATTGAGAGAAATCTAGAAAAATACCTGCAGCTGAGTTAAAAGGACATTTTCTGTCTGTAGTCTAAGCCCTAGTTTAAGGCATTTCAGCGTTTTAGCTCTAATGTTGATTGGCTCCCTAGTCTCATGGTGAAATCAAGTATTACTCGAGGTTCGTAATCTGTGGTTGACAGATGGGACTTTTTTGGATTTGTATTAATTTCACTAAATTATTTACATAGCCCTTTGAAAAAATACATGGACCCTTTCTTATATTACAAAGTTTTGTGCCTGTCAAAACTTACAGGTTTTTTATTACTCTGCTTCTTGAAGAGCAGTCTTCTACCAATCATCATCTCCTCCTCTAGAGCTTGTTAGAAATTCAGAATCTTGGCCTGCATCATGAGACTACTGAGTCAGAATCTGCATTTGAACAAAGGCCTCAAATGATTCATATACACACTTTGAGTTTCAGAAACACTGGACAGATCCTCTATTCTTATTTCTGTTACAAGTGCCCTGAAGGTTTTGGCAAAAGCAAAAAAGGAAGAAAAATGCATTTAATTAGGAAGCACAGTGCTAGTGCTTTCATACACATTATCTCATATGATCTTCCTGGTTGTGCAAGGTAAATATTACTACACATAATTTACAGATGGGAAAACTGACAATTGGAGGTTTTAAGATTTTTTTCAAGGTCACTTAGTTGGTAAAATGTAGACTCACCTTCCAGATTCAGGATTCCAATTTTCCTAGTACTCAATTATCTCTTGGGACAGTTGGTATTTACCCAAGTCCTTACTACTTGGATGGTTGTGGCTTTATGGTGAATATGATTTAGATTTGAAGGGAAAATGTCTCCAAGAACTCTTGACATCCGAAACAAGGTTTGCAAGGAGGCTTTTTTTTTTTCTTTTTTAAAAAATTATTTTTAATTGAAGGATAATTGCTTTATGATATTGTGTTGGTGTCTGCCAGACATCAACATGAATCAGCCATAGGTATACCTACGTCCCCTCCCTCTTGAACCTCTCTCCCACCTCTCTCTAGGTTGTTACAGGGCCCCTGTTTGAGTTTCCTGAGTCACACAGCAAATTCTCATTGACTATCTATTTTACATATGGTAATGTGTATGTTTCCAAAGGCTCGCTCTTAATTTCTGCATGTGAAGTTGGAGGTTTGGTTTGTCCTCCTCCATGTGTAATTCTTCTTTATACAGCATGTCTGCCTTCCTCCTTCCCTTTCCTGCTGTTCTTGCCTTCTCCTCCTCCTTTACAATAGTTCCTGTCATTGTTCTTTACAATAGTGTGTCTGTAATGAGTAAGAAGGCATATGTAGAAAGTATCTCATGTAATTTTGTAGCAGAAGCATGGCATATTTCAGTGGTATTTTCAGGGAAATGGTGGGGCTTAGTCACACATGCGAAATCCAGTTTGGATTCACAGAGTAGAGGGGGTACAATGTGATTAGCACTGTAGGTTGTGATAAGCCCTTCCCTCAGTTACTGTATATGCTAATAGTAAGTGAAGTGCTTTCAACTGAAGCTAGTTATGTGTGGAGTACGTGTGGACTATGTGTGGACTATGCCCCATTTCCTGCTTTCAAGTTTCCTTCCCCAGATCTTACTCCCCATGTCTGCCTGGTGCTTTCTCGTTTCCAAGATCTTTCTCATAGGAAGGATATACTTTTCATTTTGACATGTTATAAATTAATATGTTGTCTTCCCTGGGTATTTGAGTTGTAATGGAGGACAGTAGCTAGAGAACAATGGTTGGTGCAAATTAATGCCTCTGTATCCCCCTTACCTACTACCCCATGCCTGAAACATTGCTAGGCAAATGGTAAGTGTGAACGTTTTTCTGGTAGAGGATTTTCTGAATCATCGCAACTTATTTGTTTGTTTATTCATGCATTTATTTCATACCCCCAACTATTATTACAATTTTAAAAGTATTATTACAAATGAAATTTCTGAGGACAAAAATTTTTGAGGAATTACTCTGCTCCTGGCACAGGGGTGAAGTACATAGAGGTGAGCAAGACTCATTCCTATCAGCCTTCAAGGAGCTAAACCACAGGCTGTTGAGGGCTTTGCTTCAGGTCTGGAACCATAACATTTCCTAGAAGCCTGAGGGGTGCCACTGAAACTGTTTACCTCAGATTGGAATTTGAACCCACATGGCTGGAACTGGAACCCAGTCAAAACCCTGCTTGGGACTTGAACCCATGTGGCCGGGACTCAAAGGCCAGCCAAAACCCAGGGTACCTGGTTTTGAAACCTAATGAAGCTCAGGTTCTTGATGCCTTATCACAGAAAGCATTCAATGAGAGACAAAGTTGATAGGTAAGAAGTGGATTTATTCAGATTCAGAGAGAAGCACACTCCTCAGAGTGTGGGCCATTGCAGAGGGTGAGTGCAGGGACAAAATGTGGCCCAAAGAATTGATGCTTTTGAACTGTGGTGCTGGAGAAGACTCTTGAGAGTCCCTTGGACTGCAAGGAGATCCAACCAGTCCATTCTAAAGGAGATCAGCCCTGGGTGTTCATTGGAAGGACTGATGCTAAAGCTGAAACTTCAATACTTTGGCCACCTCATGTGAAGAGTTGACTCATTGGAAAAGACTCTGATGCTGGGAGGGATTGCGGGCAGGAGGAGAAGGGGACAACAGAGGATGAAATGGCTGGATGGCATCACCGACTTTGGACATGGGTTTCAGTAGACTTCGGGAGTTGGTGATGAACAGGGAGGCCTGGTGTGCTGCGGTCCATGGGGTCACAAAGAGTCAGACACAACTGAGTGACTGAACTGAACTGAATTGTGTTTTAATGATAGAAAATGCTATTGAAGCCTCTCTCTTCCCCTATTCCATGTAGACAGATTTCCTTCCGTCTTTGCCAACTTTTCCCTTATTCTCTCTTCTCAACACCTTTATTCCCAAAGAAAAATCACTCAACAAACAAAAATCATAAAACCAGATAGTGTGGGTTTGTCTAAATTTAGGTTTATCAGCCTACCCTGAATGAGAATGGGCTAAAGACCAGGAAAACCCAAGAATGTTGGAGGAGGACACCTCTGTGATCTGACCTGAGGTCCTTGTTGCCCCAGCAACCTCCAGAATATAGGAACTCAGAGCTACACACATTTCTCATCTGATCCTCAGGGTTTCAGGAGAAAATTGCATAGTTCCTCAGGGCTGGTGTTATTTGTGCAGAACCCTAGTATAAGAGATAGTCTTAGGAAGGATCATACTATTTGTAGTGTGTTATTATAACCCCTTGGCCCTTTGGGAAATTCTTCATGGGTGCCTTCCTCATTAACTGGACTTTTCCACTGTGCCTTTGTTATTGTCATAAATGCCGAGGTCCTGCCTGAAGTTTGGCCTCGTTCCCAGACTGTACAACATGAACTGATTTTTAGTCTTAATAAACAAAGCAGTTTGTATGCACCGAGTTATCCAAAGATGCCCTTGTAGTTCAGCAATCAACTCCACATCACCTCAAAGAAATGCCCACTCTGGTTGTCCAAAGCCTCGTAAGCCCTGGACTGAGATGAGCCAGTGAGCCAAAGCTCGGGCCTGTTCCCAGCAGATATCAGACCATCAAGGTGGAGGCACAGAAGAGCTTTGGAAAACCAGAACTAGGAGACAAACAAGTGCTTAGGGATGCCCTGTGAGAGTCCCACCGAAATACAACCTTTGATTTCTTTTTTCTTTTCTCTGCTTTTCTTTTGTTTTACCTCATATCTCTCTGGATAAATCATATACTGAATCTCTCTCCCTCTGTATAATTTTAAGAGTCTTTTTAGTCCTTTTTCAGATATCTTAAAAGAAAAGTTAACATTTTATCTGGAATGGTTTAAAAGTCTTTTATATTGTACATGTCTAAACACCCTGGAGACAAAAAAAATTAGTGTGATTAAATTAATCTCAGAGGGAAATTTAATGTGTTCACTTGGTAATTGTCCAATATTAGCTTTTTGTAGATAAATTACTAGTCAGAAGCCACTTACTAGCTTTAGAATAGTCCTTCAGATGCTGGAACGCTAAACCAAGGCCTGAGAGTGGAAAACAGAGCAAGGTTTATGACACTGCCAGGCAGATTTGCTCTGAGGTGAGACTGAGGCCTTCCTGAAAGCTTGCTGCCACTGTCTATGTTTCTGAGGCCTAGATGGGAAATGATGCTCCCTAGACAAGCCCTGTGATGCTCTCCCTAGATTGAAAAGACTGAGAGCGACTGCTCCAGCTGATTGAATTAGTGTGCATGGTCCACTTTAGTGTGCTTTAGTTTAGGGAGGCTCTTTTCTTCACCAGTTGCAGAATGTTCTCTGAGGATCAATGAGTTCATTGATCAAGAGGGAATCTAAAGATTCCTTGTTTCTTCCTCATTTCTCAGAAAACACATACCATTAGGGAGAATACATAACTCCATGAAACATAGCTTTTATGAGCAATGCTTGCAACTGCTGTAAGCCTCAGTTTCTCCATCTGTAAAATGGAGTGCAACTGTAACAGTTCACTGTTTGTTTCTCTTTTAAAGATCACCTGAGATGATGTATGTACAGTGCCTAGCATAGTGCTTGTCATATGTAACACCTGTTATCTGGTGTTATTGGGAGACACAGAAACACCATCACAGACATAGTCATGCATGTCCATCTTGTGTCTAAGTCTTGATGACACATACTCAGTCTCTCAGTTGTATCCCACTCTTTGTGACCCCATAGAATGTAGCCCTCCAGGCTCCTTTGTCCATGGAATTTTCCAGGCAGGAATACTGGAGTGGGCTTCCATTTTCTTCTCCAAGGGATCTTTCCAATCCAGGGATTGAACCTACATCTCTTGAGTCTCCTGTGTTGCCAGGCAGATTCTTTACCACTAGTGCCACATGGGAAGCCCTTCATGACACACGGGCCACACTTATTTCCTTTGACCATGACAGTGTTTCGTCTGACAGTCTTCAAACTTTTTGAATATGGGTCTTGTAAAAAGAAAACCTTCCCAATATTCATATATATATGTGTGTGTGTTTATATATATATATATATATATATATATATATATATATAATTATGATACTTGGGCATCTCTGGTGGCTCAGATGGTAAAGAATCTGCCTGCAGAGCAGGAGACCTGGGTTCAATCACTGGGTCAGGAAGATCCCCTGAAGGGCATGGCAACCCACTCCAGTATTCTTCCCTGGAAAATTCCATGGAATGAGGAGTCTTACATATATATGTATTTGTATAGATGTATTCATGTATATGTTTATATGAATATGTGTATTGTTGTTGTTTAGTTGCTAAGTTGTGTTCAACTTTTTTGTGATCCTTTGAACTGTAGCCTGCCAGTCTCCTCCATCCATGGGATTCTCCAGGCAAGAATACTGGAGTGGGTTGCCATTTCCTTCTCCAGGGGATCTTCCTGACCCAGGGATCAAACCCATGTCTCCTTCATGGACAGGTGGATTCTTTACCACTGAGCCACCAAAGAAGTCCATGAATGTGTATGCATATATAATAAAGACAATCTGTACTTTGAACATTAGGAACCATTTTTTTGGGAAACCTTAACTTTTGAATATTTTGTTAAAATATATATGGGAGTGTGTGTGTGTATACACACACACACACACACACACACACACATTTATGTTTTATTTTATTTTATTTTCTGCTATCCTGAAGCACTGTTTGGGGCATCCCTGGGGGACAGGTGCCCCAGCATTCTTAACAGATAGTGAAATCTTGAGGTTGCATTAACCTGGAAAGCCAGACAAGCAGCTTCTTAAAGCGACTCTTGTCAGGGAAGGTGCTCCTGCACTGTTGCTCACTGTTCTCTGGCACTGATCACTTACTTATTTGTGTTATCAGTTTACAAGTTTATTGTCTGCCTCTCTCCCTACATCTAAAGTGCAAACTTCCTCTCAGAGGGTAGGGTCTTTGTTTATTCACATCGGTAGTCCTGGCTCCATGATCCAGTGCCTGACACACAGAAGACCCTAAATTAAATGAAAAGATAAAGGTTCGGGGACATGTCCCTTTGTTCTCCCCTCCCACACATGTTTTTGTTCATGGTGGGGAGCCCAAGCTTAGGAGAATGTTCTGAAGCTGCTGATAGTGGTGGTGTTGGTGCTGATGATAAGGATTTAGCGGTTCTCAGTAAAGCCTCATCTGTGTGTTGACCCTTCCTCCGTAGTTATCACTTCTCCATTCCTTCCAAATAGGAACGCTGTGGGCTCCTCACTGGGCAACTTTTGACTAATACTGAGGAGTTGTGGTTCTCCCTGGTACCAGTGAGGCGCCAGACGCCGGATCTCCACACCCGCTTGCCCCATACATGCATTCTTTTGGGATCTTTGCATAAACATGGGCGTTTCACATATTTCCGTGTGATGCAAATGCCTTTAGGCCACTTCCTTTTTAATGCAAGTAGTCTGTGGACACAGTCTCTTTTGGTTTTCATTTTATGGTTTAAAGATAATCTCTCCCTTAGGAGTCAGGGCTATTTCTCTCTCTGGAATCCAGGATGTACTATAACAATACCACATCTGCCTCCTCTTCTGGTAAGAAAAATAGGCTTTCCCCCTTCAAGATCCTGACAGTTACTTTTTATAACTGTCATGGAATAAAAATGTTTCATCAAATTTGGGAAGATCTTTTGCTAGTGCTTAAACTTTGGTACTCATTGCGAAAGTTCCTGGGGTTTGGCCTGTGGGATTCACAGATGCAGGCAGTGTCCTCAACCACCAAACGCGGTTAGGCTCAGCCTTCCATGACTCACTCTTTAAGGCAAATATAGAGATAAAAGTAAATTATTATATAAAAGTGTAAACTGATCTTTTATATATTATTAAGACTCTTACCTGGGATTTGATTGGTTGGGAGTAAAAGAAAAATCAACTCAAATTAACGCAGACAATATAAGACATGGACAGATCATATAACTAAAGAATTCAGAGGTAGGGTTCTTCTCAGAAGAGGCTTGGTTTGGTTTCATTCTCAGTGTTTCTTGGCCCTGCATCTTCAGTGTAGAATTTGTTCTTGGCAGCCTCCTCCATTCATGGTCCCAAATGCTGTCAGTGACTCCTAAGGCTACTTTCTTCCAGGTTGGACTTCAGTAGGAGAGAAAAAGCCTATATTGCCAGCAAATTCCCCAAACTGATACATTAGTAAGACTTTAATCACATGATGTAGGTCGTGTACCAATCCTTGAATTCAAATCTGTAATTAGAAGGATGGGGCATGTAATTGATTTACACTAATCTGGCAATCCACTCCAGTATTCTTGCCTGGCGAATCCCAGGGACAGAGGAGCCTGGTGGGCTGCCATCTATGGGGTCGCACAGAGTCGGACATGACTGAAGTGACTTAGCAGCAGCAGCAGGCCTGACCTTGGAGTTATGGTTCGGAGTTGAGTCAATCTAGATGACAGGACTAAGAAATTTGGGGCGCTGTTAGCTGAGGTAAAGGGGGAAATACTTGTTATACTTGGCATTGAAACAGGACTGGGTTGGGAACACTGAGGTTGGTTTTTTATTTTTACTTTTTGTATCCGTTGTGTCTTGCACTCTTAAAATATTAGGGTTAGTTTCCATTTTTGGTTATGGTAGCCATTATTGATGTCTGTTAGTGTTTCTGGCTTTCCGCTTTATGGACACATGGTTACTCTTTCTGGTCTATTAGCTGTGAGCCTTTCGGTTGAAGCATTAACTTGTGGGTGTGAGACTATTCAGAGTGTTCTCTTTGCCTCCGTTAATGCAAGTGGAAGTGTTTGAGATGGTGGTTGGTCCATTATAAGTAACTATGTTGAGCAGATCTCCCTGCTGGCTCATGCTAGACAAGTAGTATGAGTAAAAACAAACAAACCCTTATTATGTTAAACCATGAAAATTCTGAAATTGTTGGTTACTGTGGCATAACTGGTTTATCCTGTCTAGGACACTGGATTTCCTAAACCCATTTGGGTTATTTGAGGGTTGGTCACAAATATCTTGTATATTTATAATTTTTTTTCAACTTAACAAAATTGCTTTCATGTCTATGATACCATCTTATCTGCACAACGATTGTATAAATGTAATGAGAAATATTATTACTCCATTTTGCCAGTGGAAGAATTGAGGCAAACTCCTGAAATGCTCTGTCTGCTAGTTTAGCAGTATCTGCTACTTTCCATTTGCTTTGTTTTCTTAAGCAATATGATTACACGATAAAATCAGATTATAAAAAATTATGTTTTTCATTTTATGAATATTTTATTTGATGACCCCTTCTTGAAGAATTTGTCATTTTCTTACTTTATTCTTCCCCTCCACCAAGTAGTCAGTGTTAAAGACTTCTGCTGCTTCTGTTGGAGAGCTAAATTAAGGGAGTGGTTAGCTAAACTATTTGCCTGCATTGAGCTTTGAGGGGGACTGAAAGGAGTTCAGGGAAGCTGTGGTTCTACACTAGACAGTAGGTAAACAGGGCTCCTGCTGAGGGGGTGGACTCAAGAGGAGAGAGTAGGCATATAGTGTTTCTTCTGGTCAGAAAATGGCAGCAGGCCAGAAATAGAGTACAGGAGAAAGCAAGGGCTGATTGCTCTGAAAGCAGAAGAGACATCTGCTTTGCAATGAATTGGGGAAGCACAGTGGTAGCTTAGTTGGTAAAGCATCTGTCTACAATGCAGGAGACCCGGTTTGATCCCTGGGTCAGGAAGATCTCCTGGAGAAGTTTCCTTAATGGCACCCCACTCCAGTATTCTTGCCTGGAAAATCCCATGGACAGAGGAGCCTGATAGGCTACAGTCCATGGGGTCGCAAAGAGTCGAACACGACTGAGCGACTTCACTTCACTTAGTGGTAAAGAGAATGGGCTTTGGAAGCAGAGAGACTTGATTCAAATCCTGGTTCCACTACTTATAAGCTGTGCAATCTTGTGTAAACTACTTAATATTGCTGTGTTAATATCTTGGATTTCCCTTCTATAGAAGGGGGATAATAGTACCTCTTTCATAAGGATGTTGCTCTTAGAACAGTACACATAGTAAGAGCTTAATCAATACCAGAAACTATTATAATTTCATTGCCACCCTTCCGCCACCATCCCGGTCTAAGCCATCCATCATCTCTCATCTGTAAATAATTGAAAGACCTTCTCACTGGTCTTCTCACATCTATTCTTTGTCATCACCATCTTTGTCCCAGCCACCTCCCACTGCCCCTTGTAGTTAGGGTAATCTTTTAAAATTAGAACCTCATCAGGATTACCTAAGACTTTACAGTAAAGACTAAAATCTGTAGTATTGATTGTGAGAAACTTCTCTAACTACAGTTTGTGCTGACCTCTCTAGCTTCATAGTCCCTCTTTTACATCCTCAGGTGTGCTACCTTCTGCTCATCTCAGGGCCTTTGTTTTACTATATTTCAGAGAAGCAGTGCCTTTACCTCATTCTGATGTTCCCTTCCAGGTGGAAAGGTCTCTACTGGGGTGATGTTTCTCTGTCCACCCCTTTTCTCACTCTGCCCCATGATGTGGAGTTATTTCCCTGATGGGTAAATATGTCTTGGGTAAATATCTGAGCTTCTTCAGCTCAGCTTTGCCCTCTTCCTCTGGGAAGTGAGCTTCCTAAAGGAAGCAGGTGGTTCCTGATGCTTTTCTACGGACAAGCTCTTTCTTACCATGTGGAAGGTCTCTCCTGGTCCCAGATTACTTATGTCTGTGTGGCTAAACCTACCTCATTGTGGGGTCAGTTGGCTAGTCCACTTGGCTAACAGACTAAAGCCATGACTTCCAGCCTGATGTCTGTCAGCACGAAAGAAGCTCTACAGATTCCCTCCATGTACTCCCATCTCCTTGGTTTCTTTCTCGTCCACTTCCTCCTCCTTTCTTCCAAGTTGGGTTATTGCTAGTGGTCCTTGGTAGAAAAGTAGTGCAAAGAGGATAGTTGAGAAGCTCTTCCATGCTATATTATAGAATGAGTTGTCCAATATAACAGTAAGCCAATAGGCTGGCTCAAGGAAATGGCCAAATATCACAGTCTAACTGATGGTCACATTCTTGGATAGGGCAGTAGAAACGGAAGCATTGTTTTTCCTTTTTTTATTGAAGAACAAAGGTAAATGGGTGTGGAGATTCTCCAGGAGGGGGAGCCCTCGTTCCTTGTTCCCAGTCGGCTATGCGTGTTGGCATCATCTGTGACTAAGTCACAACAAAGCCAGTAGAACAAACACCATTGTTGCTGTAAGTCAATTTAAACAGAATTGTCACAGTCCCTATTTGGTATTATCACTCTGTCCCATACAATTTACCCTCCACCTTTGTGGAATTCAGTTTTATAGGAGAATTTCTTTATAATTCCTGTCAGGGTTTAGAATGTGGTCCCAGCAAATGTTCTGTCTATCCTTTTAGTAAGATACAGGCTTAACTTCTATTTTAGTTTCAACTTAGCAGGAAAATGTAAAATGGAATTAGGAACATGTGATCCTTTTGGTTAACTGTTTTCTCCTTAGCTTTCTTCTTTCCCATTAGTTTTCCAAGTCCCTTTTTTTTTTTTTTTTTTTAAAGAAAAACGTGTTGTGATCAACAGCTCTTCCTTCCGAGTCAACT
Organism: Bubalus kerabau; assembly: GCF_029407905.1. Taxonomy (NCBI): domain Eukaryota; kingdom Metazoa; phylum Chordata; class Mammalia; order Artiodactyla; family Bovidae; genus Bubalus; species Bubalus kerabau. The sequence goes on from NC_073633.1 coordinate 65,133,047, forward strand.
TTTTGGATAGAAAACTCAGTGCAAAATAGTGATCATCAGCTTACAGACAGTTTTCAGTACAGTGCTATTCATCAGTCCAACGAAGCTGCAAATCCTTCTCTGGACACTTCTTTTACTCTCCCACAACTTGTTTCGTAGAGCTGGATTCATTGATTCCTGATAAATGGTAAAAATGGCCATTTAACAGATGACAGTATTTTCTTTGGGATTCCCTGATAGGTCAGTTGGTCAGGAATCCACCTGCAATGCAGGAGACCCCAGTTTGATTCCTGGGTCCAGAAGATCCACTGGAGAAGGGATAGGCTACCCACTCCAGTATTCTTGAGCTTCCTTTGTGGCTCAGCTGGTAAAGAATCTGCCTGTAATGCAGGAGACCTGGATTTGATCCCTGGGTTGGAAAGATCTCCTGGAGAAGGAAGAGGGTACCTGGGTTGGAAAGATCTCCTGGAGAAGGAAGAGGGTACCCACTCCAGTATTCTTGGGCTTCCCTTGTGGCTCAGCTGGTAAAGAATCCACCTGCAATGCAGGAGACCTGGATTCAATCCCTAGGTTGGGATGATCTCCTGGAGAAGGGAAAGGCTACCCACTCCAGTATTCTGGCCTGGAGAATTCCATGGACTGGATAGTCCAGGTAGTAGTGATTACTAGGCATCATTGTAGGTTCATTTAAAGCAAGCCACATGGGAGGAGGCTCCAGTCAAGATGGGAGAATAGAAAGATGAAGAGCTCACATCCTCCACAAATATATCAAAAATATATCCACATGTGGAACCATTCTTATAAAATAACTGCTGAACGCTGGCAGAAGATCTCAGAACCTCAAAATTGCAAGAAAGATCACCACATACTTGGGTAGGGTGAAAGAAAAAAGAGAATCAGGATGGGATCCCTGGAAGGGAGCTGTGAAAGAGGAACCATTTCCTCACCCTGGGAAGCCCTTCAAATGCGGGGAGATCAGCTGGGACAGAGAGGGAGCTTCAGGGGCTCGAGGAGAGTACAGCAGCTGGTTTGTGGCAAGAACAGAGAGGGACCAGTACAGGAAGCCTGTGCCACTTCCCTGGTATCCCCAGCCCTAGACATGCATCTGCTGGTGAGTGGCGATGCTGAGTGCTGAAACGTGAGCTTCAAAGGACAGAGCTGCACGGAGACAGCCTGACGGGGCCGGAGTGTGGTACAGGCTGCAACCAAGGAGTACATGCATACTCCCAGACTACCAAGGTAGTGAAGCGCTATTGTTAGTGGGTGCATGAAGGTTGCCATAGCAGCCCCATTATTGCTATGCTCACAGTGGGTGTGTCTCCACCTTTCTGAGCTCTGGGAGTGTGCAAGAGCCAGTGGATTGCCCACATGTGGAGGTGGGGCTGAAATTGGAGCTGATTTGCAGGTGCTACATGATGTAGGAAGAAGGGCTGAAACTAAGCCCTCTCCCCATGGCTTTGTAATCCACATATTTACCCCCCAGCCACTGGTGCCTTTGTAAACTCAGTGCTGCAGGACATCCGAGCGGACTATGGGTGCTCCCATGGCTTGGGCAGTTCTGACATTAGTAGCTGTGGGCTTTGCTGGCAGGCACATGCACGCTGGGGTGGGTCTGGGTCTGGGCTGCTTCCATAGCTCGCACAGCAAGTCCAGGTGCACAACTACTGCGGTCCTGGTACCTGACTTAAGTGGAGCTGCACCTACAGATCTGTGCTGGTGGCTTTGTGAATATAGCTCCAGAGGAACACCAGGGCCAACTGCATTCCCACGGTTGAGGTGGAACTGTGTACTTTGTGAGCCCGTATCACAGGTAACAGGTGACACCACAGAATGTACTCTCTGGTGGACAGTTCTGGAGGAAGAGGCATACTCAGTGGCTCCTCCCATAACTCTGCCGCTGCTACTATTAAGTCGCTTCAGTCTTGTCTGACTCTGTGTGATCCCATAGACGGCAGCCCACCAGGCTCCCCCGTCCCTGGGATTCTCCAGGCAAGAAAACTGGAGTGGGTTGCCATTTCCTTCGCCAGTGCATGAAAGTGAAAAGTGAAAGTGAAGTCACTCAGTCGTGTCCCACTCTTGGCAACCCCATGGCCTGCAGCCTACCAGGCTCCTCCGTCCATGGGATTTGCCAGGCAAGAGTACTGGCATTTTGCCATTGCCTTCTCCAAAGACCTGCCTATTTCACATCACAGCTCAGAAATGGATCTGGGGGCTTTTACGACAACAACTGTGGAGCAGGCCCTGCCCCCAACAGGACTGTGACAACCATAGAGCAAAGAGGAGACCCTGCTCAACATCCAGTGCAGGCTTTTGTCATCACCACGCCAGTCATATGTTCTACCAAAGAGATAACAAACAGCACACACTGAGGAAAACCATGTGGCAGGCATCTGTACTAAAAACAGCACATGCAGCCAAAAACATTAGACTCTCGTACACTACACAGGAACACTCCCACAGAAAAACAGCTCTCCAAGACCTCAGTAGACCACGGTAGCTTCTCCTAAATTCATAAAGTAAGAGAAATGTAAGTAATATGAAGAAGCAGAGGAACCATTCCTAATTAAAAGATCAAGAGAATTCCCCTGAAAGAAACAGTGAAACAGACGTTTCCAGTCTAATAGTCTCTGAGTTAAAATAAAAAGAGAAAATAAAAATAACAAAGGAATTAAAAAAGACTATTGATAGAAATGCAGATTATTTTAAAAAGGAACTAGAAACTATGAAGAGGAACCAAGAAAAATTAGAAAGCTCATTTGGTGAGAGGAAAACTGAGTGAAAGGCAATAAATAGCAAACTGAATAATGCAAAAAAATAAGTAAGTGATCTGAAAGATAAAATAATGGAAATCATCTAATCATAATAGCAGATGGGAAGATAATAAAAAAGAAAACAATATTCAAGATCTATGTCATATTCCCTGGTGCTCAGATGATAAAGAATCCACCTGCAATGCAGGAGACCCAGGTTTAATCTCTGGGTCGGGAAGATCCTCTGGAGAATGGAATGGCTATCCACTCTAGTATTCTTTTTTTTTTTTTTGAATTCTTTAAAAATTGAAGGATAATTGCTTTACAGAATTGTGTTGCTTTCTGCCAAACACTCCAATATTCTTGCCTGGAGAATTCCCTGGACAGAGGAGCCTGGTGGCTACAGTCCGCTTATAGGGATTGCAAAGTCAGACATGACTAAGCAACTAATACTTTTACTTTCACACTTTTTCATGGAATAATATAAAGCATGTCAGTCTACACATCATAGGATCCCGGAAGGAGAAGAAAGAGAAAAAGGGATCAAAAACATATTTGAAGAAATTATGGCTTAAAAGTATGAAACCTAAAGGAAACAGAATTCCAGTTACAGGAAGTGTAGAGGGTCCAAAACAATATGAACTGAACAGAACTACATCAAGACACATTGTAATTAAAATGGCAAAAGTTAAAGGGAAGATTCTAAGGCATCAAGAAAAAAACAAGTTATTAATAGTTACAAAGGAATCTCCGTAAGGCTCTCAGCCTATTTCTCTACAGAAACATTGCATGTCAGAAGGGAGTGGCAAGGTATATTCAAAGTTCTGAAAGGGAAAAACCTGCAACTCAGGACACTCTACCCTGCAAGATTATCCTTTAGAATAGAGGAGATATAAAGAATTTCACAAGGAAGCAAAAACTAAAATATAGCAATACTAAACCTATTCTAAAATAAAATATTGAAAGGTTTTCTCTAAATAGAAAACAAGTAAGAATCTATAGGAAAGAGAAAATTACAACTGGAAAATAAGTCACTTAAATAAAGCCAGTACAGAAGTTAAAAAAATTTTTTTTTGATGAAAGTTATGATAACCACAATGAACTGCAAAGAAAAAACATGAAGATGTAAAAAAAGGGCATCAAAGTAACAAAATGTGGTGGGGGAGAATAATAGAGTGTAAAGAAAATGTATATTTTTTTAAAAAGAATGTGTTTGAGCCTATGTGACTACAAATTTAAAGCAACTAGATATAGGAATGTGTTAATATACTTTAAAAAGAAGGTAACCACAAATTAGAAACATACAATAGATTCACAAAAACCAAAAAGAAGAGAACACAAATGTAATATAAAGGAAAACCGTCTCACCATAAAAGGAAAAGCAAAAAGGCAAAGAAAGAAACCATAAGAAATAAAATATCAACTGGAAAACAAGGTTTAAAATGGCAATAAATATATATTTATCAATAATTACCTTAAATGTCAATGAAATAAATAAGTCAATCAAAAGACTTAAAGTGGCAGACTGGTTAAAAAGACAAGAGTCTACAATATGCTGCCTATAAGAGACCTACTTAATAGGGCAAAAAAATACACATAGGTTGAAAGTGAAGGGATGGAAAAAGGCATTTAATGCAAATAGAAATGACAAGAAATTGGGGGTAGCAATACTCATGAGACAAAATAGACTTTCAAGCAAAGTGCATAAAGAAGGAAGGACTCTATATAATGATAGAAGGATCAATGTAAGAAGAGGATAGTATATGCATTAACATATTCACCTAATATAGGAGCACCCAAATACATAAAATGAATATGCTGCTGCTAAGTTGCTTCAGTTGTGTCCGACTCTGTGCAACCCCATAGATGGCAGCCCACCAGGCTCCCCCGTCCCTGGGATTCTCCAGGCAAGAACACTGGAGTGGGTTGCCATTTCCTTCTCCAATGCAGGAAAGTGAAAAGTGAAAGGGAAGTCACTCAGTCGTGTCCAACTCTTAGCGACCCCATGGACTGCAGCCTACCAGGCTCCTCCGTCCATGGGATTTTCCAGGCAAGAGTACTGGAGTGGGTTGCAAATGTGAAGGGAGAAATTGATATGAATACAATAATAGTAGAAGACTTTAACTTCCCACTCACGTCAATGGACAGATGTTCCACACAGAACATCAAAAAGGCAACAGAGATCCTAAATAATACAACGGAACAGTTAGACTTAATTGATATTTTTAGGACATTATATTCCAAAATAACAAAATATGTGTTCTTTTCAAGTGCCCATGGAACATTCTCTAGGACTAACCACCTACTAGGATGTAAAATAAGCCTCAACAAATTTAAGAGGATAGAAATTATCTCAAACATGAAACATGAGAAAAAAAAATGATTACATGGAAACTAAACAACATGCTACTAAAAATATCAATGGGTCAATGATGAAATCAAAGAGGATATTAAAAAATAGCTTGAGACAAATGACAATGAAAATACAACCATTCAACATCTATGGGATGCAGCAAAAGCAGGTCTAAGAGAAAAGTTCATAGTGATACAAACCTTCCTCAAGAAATAAGAAAAGTCTGAAATAAAAAACTTAATAGAAAACAAAACCTAAAGTCAGTGGAAGGAAAGGAAAAATTAATATCAGAGAGAAAATAAAATAGAAATTAGAAAAAAATTGACAAAACCAAGAGCTGGTTCTTTGAAAGGGTAAACAAAATTGACAAACCTCTGGACAGGCTCACCAAAAAGAAAAGAGAAAAACAAAATAAAATATGAAGGAAAAAGGAGAAATAAGTGATTCTGCAGAAATACAAAAAGGCACAAGAGAATGTTAGGAACAATTATTTTTCAACGAATAGGACAGCCTAAAAGGAATGGACAAGTTTCTAGAAACATACAGCCCACCAAAACTGAATCAAGAAGAAATAAATAATTTGAACAGACAGATCATTAGAAGTGAAATGGAATCTGTAATTTAAAAAAAAAAGTAAAACAAACAAAAAAAAACTCCCTGCAAAAAAACAGTTCAGGACAAGATGGCTTCACTGGAGAATTCTACTAAACATACAATGAAGAACTTATCCTGATCCTTCTCAAACTCTTCCAGAAGTTTGAAGAGGAGGGAGCACTCCCAAAGTCATTCTATGAAGCCACCATCACACTGATAACAAACTAGACAAAGACACTACCAAAAAAGAAAATTTCAGCCAATATCTTTGGTAAATATAGATGCAAAAATTTCAACAAAATATTAGCAAACTGAATCCAACAACACATAAAAAAGATCATGCTGCTAAGTTGCTTCAGTTGTGTCCGACTCTGTGCGACCCCATAGATGGCAGCCCACCAGGCTCCGCCATCCCTGGGATTCTCCAGGCAAGAACACTGGAGTGGGTTGCCATTTCCTTCTCCAATGCATGAAAGTGAAAAGTGAAAGGGAAGTCACTCAGTCGTGTCCGACTCTTTGCGACCCCATGGACTGTAGCTCACCAGGCTCCTCCGTCCATAGGATTTTCCAGGCAAGAGTACTGGAGTGGGGTGCCATTGCCTTCTCCAAAAAAAAAAAAAAGATCATATACCACCATTAAGTTGGATTCATCACAGGGTCACAAGGATGGTTTAAAATACACAGAATCAATGTGTGATACACCACACCAATAAAAGAAAATACAAAAACCACATGGTCATCTCAATAAATAAAGGAAAAGCATTTGATAAAATTCAACATCCATTCATGATAAAAACTCTTACCAAAGTGGGCATAAGGGAAACATATCTCAATGTAATAAAGGCTATTTATGACAAATCCATAGCCAAAAGTACATTCTATGGTGAAAAGCTAAAAAGCCTTCCTGCTAAAACATAGAACAAGACAAGGAGACTCACTCTCACTACTTCTATTCAGCGTAGTACTGGAAGTGCTAGCCACTGCAGTCAGATAGGAAAAAGAAATAAAAGCTATTCAAATTGGTAGAAAAGAGGTAAAATTGCCATTATACACAGATGACATGATGCTAAGGCTCTGCACACAAACTATTAGAATGGATAAATAAATTTAACAAGGTAGCAGGATGCAAGATTAACACATGGAAATTGGCTACATTTCTTTACACTTTCAATGAAATATCAGAAAGGGAATGCAAAAAAAAAAAAATAATCCTTTTTAAAATTGTATCCAAAAATACTTAGGAATAAACCTCACCAAGGAGGTGAAAGACAGATGCTTAGAACTATAAAATATTGATAAAGGAAATTGAAGATGATTCAAAGAAATGGAAAGGTATCCCAGGCTCTTGGATTGAAAGAATTAACATCAAAATGACTATACTACCCCAAAACAACCTACAGATTTAGTGTGATCCCTGTCAAATTACCTATGGCATTTTCCACAGAAATAGAAAAAATAATCCTAAAATTTATATGGAACCATAAAAGACCCAGAATTACCAAAGGAATTCTGAGGAAAAAGAACAAAGCAGGAGGAATAACCCTTCCAGACTTCAGACAATACCACAAAATGACAGTAATCAAAAAAATAAATGACCCAATCAAAAAATGGGCCAAAGAACTAAATAGACATTTCTCCAAAGAAGACATAAAGATGGCTAACAAACACATGAAAAGATGCTCAACATCACTCATTATCAGAGAAATGCAAATCAAAACCACTATGAGGTACCATTTCACACCAGTCAGAATGGCTGCAATCCAAAAGTCTACAAGTAATAAATGCTGGAGAGGGTGTGGAGAAAAGGGAACCCTCTTCCACTGTTGGTGGGAATGCAAACTAGTGCAGCCACTATGGAGAACAGTGTGGAGATTCCTTAAAAAACTGGAAATAGACATGCCTTATGATCCAGCAATCCCACTGCTGGGCATACACACTGAGAAAACCAGAAGGGAAAGAGACACGAGTACCCCAATGTTCATCGCAGCACTGTTTATAATAGCCAGGACATGGAAGCAACCTAGATGTCCATCAGCAGATGAATGGATAAGAAAGCTGTGGTACATATACACAATGGAGTATTATTCAGCCATTAAAAAGAATACATTTGAATCAGTTCTAATGAGGTGGATGAAACTGGAGCCTATTATACAGAGTGAAGTAAGCCAGAAAGAAAAACACCAATACAGTATACTAACGCATATATATGGAATTTAGAAAGATGGTAACAATAACCCTGTGTACGAGACAGCAAAAGAGACACTGATGTATAGAACAGTCTTATGGACTCTGTGGGAGAGGGAGAGGGTGGGAAGATTTGGGAGAATGGCATTGAAACATGTAAATATCATGTATGAAATGAGTTGCCAGTCCAGGTTTGATGCACGATACTGGATGCTTGGGGCTGGTGCACTGGGACGGCCCAGAGGGATGGAATGGGGAGGGAGGAGGGAGGAGGGTTCAGGATGGGGAACACATGTATACCTGTGGCGGATTCATTTTGATATTTGGCAAATCTAATACAGTTATGTAAAGTTTAAAAATAAAATAAAATTAAAAAAAAAAAAAAAATCCTGATAGAAACAAGGAAAAAAAAAAAAAAAAAAAAAAAACAGCATGGTATTGACACAAAAACTGACATATGGATCAGTGCAACAGAATAGAGAGCTCAGAAATAAACCCACACACCTATGGTCAATCAATCTTTGACAAAAACAAAAGTATATAATGGAGAAAAGAGTCTCTTCAACAAATAGTGTTGGGAAAGCTGGACATAAATCAATAAAGTTAGAAAACACCCTCATATCATGCTCAAAATGGCTTAAAGACCTGAATATAAGGCAAAACCAATACAATATTAAGTAATTAGCTTCTAATTTAAATAAATAAATTTAAATTAAAAAAAAAAGACATGACACCATAAAACTTCTAGAGGAGAATTCTCTGACATAAATTGTACAAGTGTTTTCTTAGATCAGTCTCCCAAACCAATAGAAATAAAACAAAAGTAAAAAAATGGAATCTAATCAAACTTAAAAACTTTTGCACAGCCAAAGAAACCATAAACAAAAAGAAAAGACAGTCTATGGACTGGGAGAAGATATTTGGAAATGATGCAACTGACAGGAGCTTAATTTCCAAAATATACAAATATCTCATACAACTCAGTAACAGAACAAATAACCCAGTCAAAAAAATGGACATAAATCCTAAACAGACATTTCTTTGAAGATAATATGCAGATGACCAATAGGCACATAGAAGATGGTCAACATTGCTAATTATTAGAGAATCAAATCTATGATGAGGTATCACTTCACTCGGGCTGAATGGCTGTCATTTACAAATGACAAATGCTGGATAGGGTGCGGAGAAACCCTCCTATATTAATGGTGGGAATGTAAATCACTATGGAAAACAGTATGGAGACTCCTCAAAAAGCTAAAAATAGAGTTGCCATATGATCCAGCAATCATACTCCTGGGCTTATATCCAGATAAAACTGTAATTCAAAAAGATACATGCATCCCAATGTTAATTGTAGCACTATTTATAATAGCCAAGACATGGAAACAACCTTGAATGTCCATCAACAGATGAATGGATAGAGAAGATGTGATATATGTGTATATACACATAGGTGCCTGTGTGCGCACACACACACAGTGGAATATTACTCAGTCATAAAAAGAATGAAATAATGCCATTTGTAGCAACAAGGATGGAACTAGAGATTATCATATATATGATACGTAAGAAAGAAATACAAATACCATGTGATATCACTTATATGTGGAATCTAAAATATGACACAACTAAAACAACATTGTAAAGCAACTATACTCCAATAAAAGTTAATTAAAAAATACATACAGCACAAACAAGCCTATTTATGAAACAGAACAGACTCATAGACATAGCAAACAGACTTGTGGTTGCCAAGGGGAAGGGTGGGGGTGGATGGATGGATTAGATGGATGGATGCAAGCTATTATATATAGAACAGATATAAACAAGGTCCTATTCTATAGCACAGGGAACTGTATTTGATATCCTGTAATAAACCATAATGGAAAGAATATTAAAAAGAATATATATATTAATTATTTTTCTGTATACCAGAAACTAGAAAAACATTATAAACCAGCTATATTTCAATAAAAAATAAATAAAAATCATATGGACTAATCTCCGTGTTATGAGATGAGTGGATAGAAATTCTCTAGGCATGCTGATTCTGAGTGTCAGTAAGATCTGTCACATCAAATTTCTTCTGCTATGTTTGTGAATAAGATAGAGTGAAGTCTCATGAGAATGTAGTTAGATTTATAAATTGTTAAATAATATATATTTAATATGTTTTATGTAAATGCCTGAAAAAGATATCAACTATAATCTGGAGAAATCTCTGGTAACTAAACTTATATAGTTTTGAAAGACTATATAAAAGGCATGTGTTTGAAATTCTTTGATGACACAAAGTTGGGAGGAATATTTAGTGCTTTGTGATAGCACACTCAAGATTATTTTTTTTAATTTGGCTCTTATAAAAGGAATTTGTGAAAAATCATCAGGACTTAAAAAAATAAACTGAATATTTAAGAATGGGAGACCTGATTTAATAGTGATTTATGAAGAAATGACCTTGAGATTTTAATTAATCAAAACAATGTGAATAAACAGATTAATTGACAAAATGCTAATGAAATTTTAAGGCAAATTAGTACAATAATCCATAACACAGAACATCAAAGGCTCTTTTGTATGTGGACCAGTTGAGCTAGATCTGCAATGAATATTTGCATTTGGACACCATGTTTTAAGAGAGATGCAGAGAGGTTGGGATGGATGCAGAAGAGGCTGATCAGGAAGAGATGTCCATGAAAAAATCATGGAGAATGGCTAAGGGTTTCGTGAACACCTAGATCATAATGGAGAGGATTTAGGGGAGTCCTGTGAGTTACCCTCAAGTATTTGAAGATTGTCAATATGGAAAGGGCTTAGACTTTATTTAGGTGACCCCAGGGATGGATGGCATATGGCAAAATTTACAGGGAGGCAGATTTGAGTCTCTCATAATAAAGACCTTTCTATCATTTCCCATCCTGAAATGGAAACAGGATTACACCTGCCTTGTAAGGTGGTCAGTTTTCCACCAGAAGACTCTCAAAGATAGACCTAGGGGCCTTTGTCAGAGTTATCTAAAGGGTCATGGCTTTGGGAAGGTGAACCAAGTGATTCCTGAAGTTCCTTTTTACTTCACAAATCGCAGCCATGAGCTCAGTGTCTGTAAACAGTAGGTTCTCAAGAAATGGCTGCCAAGTGAGTAAATACATAAGGATAAAAAATGTCAGGGGCAGACTTTTGCACTTGATAAATTTTTAAGTCATGGATGATTTTATAACATTGAATGGTAATTTCACCTAGTATCAGGAGCATGTCCTCTTGGGAAAACTGAAACCCTTGGCCCACACAGAGTTTAAAATTTCCTAGAGAATTGGCTTATCTTTCTTGCTCTGGCATAACTCATGCTCTTTCTCATAAGTTTAGAGCTGTTTCTGATAATGAGTCATGCCTCACCCCAAACTAATGTGATGCTGTTTCTTTTTCAGGATAATCGTATCCACACATCCAAGTACAACATTCTCACCTTCTTGCCGATTAATTTATTTGAACAGTTCCAAAGAGTGGCAAATGCATATTTCCTTTTTCTTCTGATTTTGCAGGTAATGTTTAGGTTGTATTTCTTCATCATCTGTTTGTTAAGAGTATTCAGATAATTTGAGAAAATTATTTAGCTTATCTAAATGTTCATGCATAGAAAAGCAGCCTTATCAGATTTTTGATGTTTTTATTGCTGTTTCTCTTCACAAGTGTGGGAGGGATAGGAATGGGTAAAAAAACTAGTACATTCATAATTTTAAACACTGAGGTCATTTTAAAATGCTGCCTTGAGCTTTATCTGAACCAAACCAGAGCCTAATAATTACTGCTTCCTTTCTTTATCTCCCTATCACATTCACAGCATGGTTATTGACAGAGTTGAAGCAAAGAATTTATCTGACTAGTGGTTTGTGGAACTTAATTTGGCAAATTTTATTTGCATCTAAGAACAATGATTCATTTCGATATTTGGCAAAACCAATACAATATTGTAAAGTTTAAAAATAAAATAAAATTTAAAAAGAAAAAAATATTTTAATAAATATAAAAAAATAAGAACAATGACATTTTTTACACATATATAAGTAAATGCTATATGTTATTTCACTGTGACTTTTTTTATAGTTTTGAGTGGTTCATTGGTAGTTGGTAACCTTCCTTTTTCTTCCCACTTGACTAAAATTTGAACCTAAGTGAAATTTCAAATTTTACTGATATTTCAGGGAGGAAAGGCATAAGTCAAAGATTTAGCATACATATAAGTGGCTCATATTAGCCAGTTATTTACCTTATATTTATTTTAAAGTAATCACATCAAACAGGTAGATTCTGAATCTGCTGGGCTATGCATTAATTATAGGAGAAAAGAGGATGAACTGGATATGTACAGTCTTGATTATAGCTTGAGCACTGTTTTTTCTTTAACTAAACAACAATTTATTCAGTAGAATAACTGTCTTAAGAATCTTGGTTGTAAGTTGCAGACATCTAAGTTCACTTAATGTAAGTCACAGACATCTAAATTCACTTAATGTACTTTATGACAACTGTTTCAACAGGATGTCACTTCTCTTTTTTATTTCCTTCATATTTACTCTCAGGCAGATTCTGTCTACTTTGGTGATCCTTGAAAACTTTAGAGTTTTATTTTCCTGGCTTCAATGCTGATGTAAAAAAGAGGCAGAGGGGGAGAAGGAGAGGGAGAGGAAAGAGGGAGAAAGAGAGAATGAAAATGAATCACTTTTTCTGTTCTCTAAAAAGTCTTGGGATTAGCTTTAATTGGACCATGCTGTTACCTTCCTTTTCCAAACCTGTCACTCTGGCACAGGAATTTAATGCAGTGATTGTCTTGACCTGGATCACATGCCAAAGTCCAAAAGCCAGTTGGATGGAATCAGTCCATCAAAATTATGTGTACTCAAAGTAGAGGGGTATTAAGAAGTAAGGGAAGAGTTGAAAACAACTGGTTGCTCCTTCTGATGGAGGCCCAGCCCAGGGTTGGTGTGAGGTTGGTAGACCTGGTATACCAGACCAGGTCTCCCTGGAGTCAGATTGCTTTGGAATGCAGCCCAAAGTGGGTGGTTAACTCCATCTAAGGCTAAATACCTGCACAAGACCAATAGTCACCAAGTACTATGAGGGAAAGTTGAAAAGAACTTTGGAGAGAAAGTTTAAGAGGGCGTGAAACCATTAAGAGGTAAGCAGGTAGGGTCTGAGGAGTCCTCCTGGAGTAGGGAGGAAAAAAAAAAAAAAGAACTGGATGCTTAACAAGAGAAAAAAAATAGCACTGAAAGTACACCTTACAATTTTGGAAGAGACTTTTTTTCTCTTCCCCCCATGAATTTGCTTTTGGTGTCTTCATAGAACCCTTTACACCACTTCCCTAATTTCTCTAATGGGTTTTCTTATTTATGACCAAAGGTTCCTGTTCACAGAATTTTATATCTAGAAGGGCTCTTTAGGATGGTTCAGTATAATCTCCTGTCTTTTATTGATGCAGAAATGAGATCTGGAGAGGTTAAGTGAGGTGTGAAGCTTTTACCATGTGTTAATGATACAACTCTGATTAGAATCCATCTTTTCTGCCACTCAGGCTGATGTTTTTGTTGGTCCTTCATAGGGTTTTGAGGGTTTTTCTTTTTGATCTTATGTGGAAGCTATTACATAAAATTTATAGTGCTGTTTGGTTGAGGCCTGATCAATATACACTGACCATCTCCACCCATCCTTCCCTGCCTGATGGCCCTGAAGTAACTCCAAAATGAACCCCACTTGAAGACTGCCTATGTAAGAGAGTCATGTTGACTGTCACTCTGTCTCTCTTAGGTGGGTGGCTTTACAGATAGAGGCCCAGGCTTTGGAGTCAAATAGACCTAGATTCAATTTTTAGCAGCGTATGTTCTGGGCTGCTTAATCAGTTTGACTTCTCTGATACTTTTTTTTTTATAAAATAGGGAAATGGTGCCCAGGGCTGTGGCATTTCCGGACTCGTGGCTGTCATTCACGGTGTATTCTGTGCTGTGCACTATTTACATGCAATATAAACACTCTAGATGTGTGCAAAACACCTCTGGTACAGAATCTAACTTGATAAACTTCTCTGAGGATCAAGTGATATCATATATAAAAAGTATTTGGGATTGTGTCTGGTGCAAGGTAGGTGCTGGAAGATTCTCTCTTTGAGAATTGGTAAGGAGCTGGTAAAACTGTGAAAAGTTGAATTGAGAAGCTCAGAAAAGATAGGTGACATTTATCATCCTGGGAAAAGATCATCATTTGCAAAAGACTTCAAGAAGCTTTCTTCTCAACTTGCTATAAAAATTTAATTTTTTGCCAGGTAGTCTGAAAATTGTTCAATGATGCTTTTATTCTGTGTCTTATATCTGAGTGCAAACACTTAAATTATCGAATGTTCTACATTTGTACAAATAACTGAATATCATTTCATTAATTTCTGTTGTCTTATAAAGTTGAATGACAAAACTTGAAAGCTATGTTTATGAAACTTAAAAGCACTAAACTACTTGAAATGTTTGTTTCAGCTGATTCCAGAAATTTCCTCCTTGACTTGGTTTACCACCATTGTACCCTTGGTCCTAGTGGTAACTATGACAGCTGTCAAAGATGCCACAGATGACTATGTAAGTATTTGCTTTTGAGCATTCCTGTGGTCTCAGTTTCAGTTGTGACCTCTCAGAAGTAGAAAATAGAGATCCATTTGAAATTTTTGAATGAAGTTATTTTGGCAAATATTTGCCATAAGAAGCTTTATGGTTATCTGATGATTAATATAGAGGTCATAGAGCCAGGGTTGTTTATAGTAATAGCAACGGGGCTTCAGTAAGTAGACTCACTCCCTCATTTTATACATGAAGACACTCTCACCTATAAAGAACTAAAGATTTCTTAATGAACATACAAATAATTAGTGGTAAGATCAGAATTGATAGACAAACCTGTTTCCATTCAGTAAAGTATTATTTATCCTGTATCTCAAGTCTTTGTTTAAGTTTTAGGAACTGGCAGATATTAGGCATTCTCACATCCTCTGCTCTGGAGAAGGTAATGGCAACCCACTGCAGTACTCTTGCCTGGAAAATCCCATGGACGGAGGAGCCTGGTGGGCTGCAGTCCATGGGGTCGCTAAGAGTCGGACGCAACTGAGGGACTTCCCTTACACTTTTCACTTTCATGCATTGGAGAAGGAAATGGCAACCCACTCCAGTGTTCTTGCCTGGAGAATCCCAGGGACGGGGGAGCCTGGTGGGTTGCCGTCTATGGGGTCGCACAGAGTTGGATACTACTGAAGCGACTTAGCAGCAGCAGAGCAGCAGCAGCAGCATCCTCTGCTCATCATACCGGTTCAGTTCAGTTGCTCAGTCGTGTCCTACTCTATGCGACCCATGAACCGCTGCACATCAGGCCTCCCTGTGGAACACCAACTCCTAGAGTTTACCCAAACTCATGCCCTTTGAGTTGGTGATGCCATCTAACCCTCTCATCCTCTGTCGTCCCCTTCTCCTTCCGCCTTCAATCTTTCCCAACATTAGGGTCTTTACAAAAGAGTCTGCTCTTTGCATCAGGTGGCCAAAATATTGGAGTTTCTGCTTCAATATCAGTCCTTCCCATGAACACCCAAGACTAATCTCCTTCAGAATGGACTGGTTGGATCTCCTTGCAGTCCAAGGGACTCTCAAGAGTCTTCGCCAACACCACAGTTCAAAAGCAACAACTCTTCGGTGCTCAGCTTTCTTCACAGTCCAACTCTCACATCCATACATGACTACTGGAAAAACCATAGCCTTGACTAGACAGACCTTTGTTGACAAAGTAATGTTTCTGCTTTTTAACATGCTATCTACGTTGGTCATAACTTTCCTTCCAAGGAGTAAGCGTCTTTTAATTTCATGGCTGCAATCACCATCTGCAGTTATTTTGGAGCCCCCCAAAATAAAGTCAGCAACTGTTTCCACTGTTTCCCCATCTATTTGCCATGAAGTGAGAGGACCGGATGCCATGATCTTCGTTTTCTGAATGTTGAGCTTTAAGCCAACTTTTTCACTTTCCTCTTTCACTTTCATCAAGAGGCTCTTTAGTTCCTCTTTGCTTTCTGCCATAAGGGTGGTGTCATCTGTATATCTGAGGTTATTGATATTTCTCCCAGCAGTCTTGATTCCAGCTTGTGCTTCTTCCAGCCTAGCATTTGCCATGATGTACTCTGCATATAAGTTACATAAGCAGGGTGACTATATACAGCCTTGATGTACTCCTTTTCCTATTTGGAACCAGTCTGTTGTTCCATGTCCAGTTCTGACTGTTGCTTCCTGACCTGCATACAGGTTTCTCAAGAGGCAGGTCAGGTGGTCTGGTATTCTCATCTCTTTCAGAATTTTCCATAGTTTATTGTGATCCACACAGTCAAAGGCTTTGGCATAGTCAATAAAGCAGAAATAGATGTTTTTTTGGAACTCTCTTGCTTTTTCAGTGATCCAGTGGATGTTGGCAATTTGATCTCTGGTTCCTCTGCCTTTTCTAAAACCAGCTTGAACATCTGTAAGTTCACGGTTCACGTATTGCTGAAGCCTGGCTTGGAGAATTTTGAGCATTACTTTCCTAGCGTGTGAGATGAGTGCAATTGTGTGGTAGTTTGAGCATTCTTTGTCACTGCCTTTCTTTGGGATTGGAATGAAAACTGACCTTTTCCAGTCCTGTGGCCACTGCTGAGTTTTCCAAATTTGCTGACATATGGAATGCAGCACTTTCACAGTATCATCTTTTAGTATTTGATATAACTTAATTGGAATTCCATCACCTCCACTAGCTTTGTTCATAGTGATACTTCTAAGGCCCACTTGGCTTCACATTCCAGGATGTCTGGCTCTAGGTGAGTGATCACACCATCATGATTATCTGGGTCATGAAGATCTTTTTTGTATAGTTCTTCTATATATTCTTGCCACCTCTTCTTAATATCATCTGCTTCTGTTAGGTCCATACCATTTCTGTCTTTTATTGAGCCCATCTTTGCATGAAATTAAAAAATCAAGTAATTTAAAAAGTCAAGCAACTAATATAAATATTAAGGTATAAGATGATGGAGAGTTTTGAAATCTCCATAATCCAAAGGAAGTCAATCAAATTCAGATTTAAAACAGTTTTGGGAAAACCAAGCATTCTAAATTCAGACAAATTCTATTCTCAGCCTAGGTGACTGCACATGCTCTAGCCTCAATAGCTCTCTATATGCCATTGAGTGATAGGTTTATACATCTTCTGAACCTGTGATAATTGTTTCTAGTCTTCCCAGGCTCCATCTGTGTCAATGGCAAGATCCCTTGGAAAACCCTGAGCATCCTGAGGCTCGGAGAGTAGGTCGCTCAGCTTTTAGGCAGTGAACTCCATGGTGATTTTCTGTGATGCCAGCCAGCTAGTCAATTTGTGTGCTCAGCTGCTTCAGTCATGTCTGACTCTTTGTGACCCCGTGGACTGTAGCCCACCAGGCTCCTCTGTCCATGGGATTCTCCAGGCAAGAATACTGGAGTGGGTTGCCATGCCCCTCTAGGGAATCTACCTGACCCAGGGATCAAACCTGCATCTCTTATGTCTGCTAGTTAGCAGGTGGGTTCTTTACCACTAGCGCCATCTGGGAAGCTTGTTCAGGTTAGATATAGAGGTGTCTAAATATTAAGTCTCTGATGTCTGAATATCTTTTTATTTTTATGATAATTCTGTTTAACAACAGAATATCTTTATCAGTTAGGGTCTTGGCAGGAAACAGATATCACCGTGGAATGGGGGAAGATTGGAGAAAGATTAATAATCAAGGCACTATTAAAAGGGTTGTGAGTGAGGAAAAGCACGTAGGGTAGCAACAAAGGTGGCAGTATTACTTCTAGACCTGAAGGGGCAAAGGGAGGAGGCAGTTACCAGACCTGGAGCTGAGGTTGAGGGCTATCTATAGAGGAAGCACCCATTGCTGACCCAGTTCAGAAGAAACCAGTAATACATAACCCCATTTTACTCTCCTCTGATCCAGTGATTTTCTGTCAATACCACCCAAGCCCAATCAGTAGCCAAAAGGCAGGGATTAAATAGATCAGCATCCCCTGGCACAGGGCAGAGTGTAGAAGGATGAGGTGTAGGTATGGAGGGGAAAACAGAACATCCACCCCTTTCAAATTACATATTTGGACAGAATAATGTTTCTATTCTTATTGCTGGAGAGAAGTTCGCATGCCAATGATGGGTTGACTTAATTTACTCTTCTACCAGTGTTATAAAACTCCCTGTTAACAAATGCCAAGTATCTTTTTTCCTTAGTAATATTCATTGACTTATACATGGCAATCAGTGTAATTGTATGCACTGAGCATAGCATAACAGAAAGAATGGGATGGATTTGGTAACGATGTTGAAAATGGGGAAGGGCTGATTGAAGCAATTTATATACTGTGATATTAATACAATGTTAGGTGTTTTTTTTTTTAAGGAAAAAGTGATAATCCTGATGATTAAAATCTATGAAATCAAAATTTCTTATGTCCTGATACTATCGCCTCTTCATCTGTGCATTTAGCCTAATCAATTAAAATAACATTTTATCTCTACTTTAGCCTGTTCCTGTCTGAATGGCTGCTCATTTATTAGTTTAGTAGAAGGCTCATAATGTGTGGATTCTTCCAAGCAAATACAGCATAAGAAATAGGATCACTTGGGCATAAAAACATGAATCCACACCAAATGTGGTTCAGTATTATATTTTGATTTTGTTTTAAATGTTCAGTATTTCATAAGATCACTGTTAACAATAAGAATTTCTGGAGAATAAGAATACATGTTGTTACAAGTAATTGCTTGACTTCAAAGAAATCCATAAAACAGAATGGATGATGTTCAGTAAAGTATTGAGCACATATGTGAGAAAAATGGAAGCCCCCATTCCTTGTTGAAGACATCAAAATTCATGTATGGTTTTCTCTGGAACTATATGACAGAGTAAAAGGCACATTGTCTTCTTAGAAGACAGCTAAAAATGTGTGGGAATTGGAAGAGCATGTGGCCAGACTTATTCCATTGGTGACACCCAGAATGAGATTTAGTGAGAAGAGTCTTAATTTAGAACGCATGGAGCTGGGGCTAAGGTAAGCATAAGTCATGCTCATTTTAGACTTGATGTTGTTTTCCAAACAGGTGAACTCAAAGTATTTTCAGTGTCACTATTTGTGCTGACAAAGTATGATTTAATGTGTTTTTAAAAATTTTTAATGGAGTATATTTGCTTTACAATGTTGTGTTACTTTTTGCTCTACAGCATTGTGAATTAGCTGTACATATGTATACATACATCCCCTCTTTTTGGGATTTCTTTCCCATTTAGGTCTGATTTAACAGAGCACTGATTTAATATATCTTTTCACAAATGCTTTGATTTTCAGTTTCGCCACAAGAGTGATAATCAGGTGAATAATCGGCAATCTGAAGTGCTCATCGACAGCAAGTAAGAAATACATTCTTTCAGTTACTTTTAAGATTTCAGGTCATCAAACAGGTCTTGACCATTGGTGACTTTCTCTTTTAGTTGAATATATGTTTCTTCCCCCTTTTAACTTGTTAAAAATTGCAGTGTAAGTCCTTTGTATCTTCATAGCTCTCTTTTATGTTCAGCAAATGCTTGTGCTACTCGCTCAACTTCTACTTCAAATAAATTCCTTTGGAGTTTCCTTTGTCGAATACAGACATGCTATAGTTACTTTTTTATTTCTAGATCTAACACTATTTGGAACTGGCACACATATGATGTCTTTTATGTAGTAGATGTTTAGTAAGTATTTGAATGATTTAATTTGGTAATTTCTGGGAATATTGCTAGAGAGATTTCAACACATATAAATATAGTGATAAGAACTTTGTACCAACTTGATAGTTGAGTTTAGGATGGATTATTCACCATAACACAGATGTTTAATTGCTGTAAAATTCATCCATCAATGAAAAAAATATATATGGGAATGGTTCTTGACCCTGAAATGGTTTAAAATGTGTATTTACACACAAACAATAGCAAAAACGCCTTCAGAAAACTTTCAAAAAGGTAAATTTTAAACCTTCATTTCATTGTTTCTTAGTCTCTTTGTCCCTTTTTTTCTAATAATAACATATGGCAAGGTAAATTTGTAACATTGTACTTCAGTCTGGCAATCAGTCATGTCTGTTGATGATTTTGAAGCATTTGGATACTGTGAAGAATGCAGTTTTTAAAGGGAATATCATAAAATGAATTAATCACATGAGATGGAAAAATTCTAAGAAATGGACATCGAGAAGGGCTAGGTAGCTTAGACAATAACTGGTAGGATTAAAGTAATTAATCTCTTTCTATAAGTAAAATATTGACTGATTATTTACAGTGCAATGAATAATATAGTTTTCCTTTATTAGATTATTTTAGAAAATGGTGTTAAATGCACAGTGAAGAAAAATGATCTTAATCTAAAACCACAGTTATAGAAACAGAGTCATAAAGATGCTTGGAACCGTGTGGTTCATTTCCAGCGTCAGCAGGTTTTGAATTGTAGCCACTGTAGCATGGTATTTAAAAGCCTGGGTTTCATGCTCAGAGAGACTTGAGTTTAGTTCTGACCCTGAGTACTTTTGTGGTGTTGAGCAAGTTCTTATGAGGTGGTGACTGTCTGTAAGCTGATGTAGTGTATAACTTTGAGTTGGACTGTTGCCTATCTTGAATTTCTCAAGCCTTGCAGTTCTGACTGGGAATTAGATCTGACAATATGAGCTGATTAATTCCCCAGAGAATATTTGATAATCAGACTCAATTACTTTGAATTATCATCTCATATGGAATATATTAAAAATATGTGCAATTACATGATGAATTTGAACTAAAGGCTTCAGTTCAGTTCAGTTGCTCAGTTGTGTCTGACTCTTTGCGACCCACTGAATCACAGCACGCCAGGCCTCCCTGTCCATCACTAACTCCCGGAGTGCTCCCAGACTCACGTCCATCCAGTCAGTGATGCCATCCAGCCATCTCATCCTCTGTCGTCCCCCAATCCCTCCCAGCATCAGAGTCTTTTCCAATGAGTCAACCCTTCGCATGAGCTGGCCAAAGTACTGGAGTTTCAGCTTTAGCATCATTCCCTCCAAAGAAATCCCAGGGCTGATCTCCTTCAGAATGGACTGGTTGGATCTCCTTGCAGTCCAAGGGACTCTCAAGAGTCTTCTCCAACACCACAGTTCAAAAGCATCAATTCTTTGGCATTCAGCCTTCTTCACAGTCCAACTCTCACATCCATACATGACCACGGGAAAAACCATAGCCTTGACTAGACAGACCTTTGTTGGCAAAGTAATGTCTCTGCTTTTGAATATGCTATCTAGGTTGGTCATAACTTTTCTTCCAAGGAGTAAGCGTCTTTTAATTTCATGGCTGCAGTCACCATCTGCAGTGATTTTGGAGCCCAGAAAAATACAGTCTGACACTGTTTCCACTGTTTCCCCATCTATTTCCCATGAAGTGATGGGACCAGAAGCCATGATCTTCATTTTCTGAATGTTGAGCTTTAAGCCAGCTTTTTCACTCTCCACTTTCACTTTCATCAAGAGGCTTTTTAGTTCCTCTTCACTTTCTGCCATAAGGGTGGTGTCATCTGCATATCTGAGGTTATTGATATTTCTCCCAGCAATCTTGATTCCAGCTTGTGCTTCTTCCAGCCCAGCATTTCTCATGATGTACTCTGCATATAAGTTACATAAGCAGGGTGACTATATACAGCCTTGACGTACTCCTTTTCCTGTTTGGAACCAGTCTGTTGTTCCATGTCCAGTTCTAACTGTTGCTTCCTGACCTGCATACAGGTTTCTCAAGAGGCAGGTCAGGTGGTCTGGTATTCCCATCTCTTGAAGAATTTTCCACAGTTTATTGTGATCCACACAGTCAAAGGCTTTGGCATAGTCAATAAAGCAGAAGTAGATGTTTTTCTGGAACTCTCTTGCTTTTTCGATGATCCAGCGGATGTTGGCAATTTGATCTCTGGTTCCTCTGCCTTTTCTAAAACCAGCTTGAACATCTGGAAGTTCACGGTTCATGTATTGCTGAAGCCTGGCTTGGAGAATTTTGAGCATTACGTTCCTAGCGTGTGAGATGAGTGCAATTGTGTGGTAGTTTGAGCATTTTTTGGCATTGCCTTTCTTTGGGATTGGAATGAAAACTGACCTTTTCCAGTCCTGTGGCCACTGCTGAGTTTTCCAAATTTGCTGGCATATTGAGTGCAGCACTTTCACAGCATCATCTTTCAGGATTTGAAATAGCTCAACTGGAATTCCGTCACCTCCACTAGCTTTGTTCATAGTGATGCTTTCTAAGGCCCACTTGACTTCACATTCCAGGATGTCTGGCTCTAGGTGAGTGATCACACCATCGTGATTATCTGGGTCATGAAGATCTTTTTTGTACAGTTCTTCTGTGTATTCTTGCAACCTCTTCTTAATATCTTCTGCTTCTGTTAGGTCCATACCATTTCTGTCCTTTATTGAGCCCATCTTTGCATGAAATGTTCCCTTGGTATCTCTGATTTTCTTGAAGAGATCTCTAGTTTTTCCCATTCTGTCGTTTTCCTCTATTTCTTTGCACTGATCGCTGAAGAAGGCTTTCTTATCTCTTCTTGCTATTGTTTGGAACTCTGCATTCAGATGCCTATATCTTTCCTTTTATTCTTTGCTTTTCGCTTCTCTTCTTTTCACAGCTATTTGTAAGGCCTCCCCAGACAGCCATTTTGCTTTTTTGCATTTCTTTTCCATGGGGATGGTCTTGATCCCTGTCTCCTGTACAGTGTCATGAACCTCCGTCCATAGTTCATCAGGCACTCTATCTATCAGATCTAGGCCCTTAAATCTATTTCTCACTTCCACTGTATAATCACAAGGGATTTGATTTAGGTCATACGTGAATGGTCTAGTGGTTTTCCCTACTTTCTTCAAGTCTGAATTTGGCAATAAGGGGTTCATGATCTTAGCCACAGTCAGCTCCTGGTCTTGTTTTTGTTGACTGTATAGAGAGCTTCTCCATCTTTGGCTGCCAGAGAAGGTAATGGAACCCCACTCCAGTACTCTTGCTTGGAAAATCCCATGGGTGGAGGAGCCTGTTAGGCTGTAATCCATGGGGTCGCTAAGAGTTGGACACGACTGAGCGACTTCACTTTGACTTTTCACTTTCATGCATTGGAGAAGGAAATGGCAACTCACTCCAGTGTTCTTGCCTGGAGAATCCCAGGGACGGGGGAGCCTGGTGGGCTGCTGTCTGTGGGGTCGCACAGAGTCGGACACAACTGAAGTGACTTAGCATAGCGTAGCATCTTTGGCTGCAAAGAATATAATCAATCTGATTTCAGTTTTGACCATCTGGTGATGTCCATGTGTAGAGTCTTCTCTTGTGTTGTTGGAAGAGGGTGTTTGCTATGACCAGTGCATTTTCTTGGCAAAACTCTATTAGCCTTTGCCCTGCTTCATTCTGTACTCCAAGGCCAAATTTGCCTGTTGTTACTCCAGGTGTTCTTGATTTCCTACTTTTGCATTCCAGTCCCCTATAATGAAAAGGACATCTTTTTTGGGTGTTAGTTCTAAAAGGTGTTGTAGGTCTTCATAGAACCATTCAACTACATCTTCTTCAGCATTACTGGTTAGGGCATAGACTTGGGTTACTGTGATATTGAATGGTTTGCCTTGGAAATGAACAGAGATCATTCTGTCGTTTCTGAGATTGCATCCAAGTACTGCATTTCGGACTCTTTTGTTGACCATGATGGCTACTCCATTTCTTCTAAGGGATTCCTGCCCGCAGTAGTAGATATAATGGTCATCTGAGTTAAATTCACCCATTCCAGTCCATTGTAGTTCGCTGATTGCTACAATGTCGATGTTCACACTTGCCATCTCCTTTTTTACTGCTTCCAATTTGCCTTGATTCATGGACCTCACATTCCAGGTCCCTATGCAATATTGCTCTTTACAGCATCGGATCTTGCTTCTATCACCAGTCACATCCACAACTGGGTATTGTTTATGCTTTGGCTCCATTCCTTCATTCTTTCTGGAGTTATTTCTCCACTGATATCCAGTAGCATATGGGGCACCTACTGACCTGGGGAGTTCCTCTTTCAGTATCCTATCATTTTGCCTTTTCATACTGTTCATGGGGTTCTCAAGGCAAGAATACTGAAGTGGTTTGCCATTCCCTTCTCCAGTGGACCACATTGTGTCAGACCTCTCCACCATGCCCACCCGTCTTGGGTGGCCCCACAGGGCATGGCTTAGTTTCATTGAGTTAGACAAGGCTGTGGTCCTAGCGTGATTAGATTGACTAGCGTCGGCCGGGAGGAGCTGCTCCACACCTGAGGCCGGGGCGGTGGCCAGGAGGAGCAACCCCACGTCCAAGGAGCAGTGGTTGCGTGGGCACCGGAGGGCCTATAGGAGCTTTTCCACGTTCAAGGTCGGGAGGGGCGTCGGTGAGGAGATACCCCTCGTCCAAGGTAAGGAGCAGCGGCTGCGCTTTGCTGGAGCAGCCATGAAGAGATACCCCATGTCCAAGGTAAGAGAAACCCAAGTAAGATGGTAGGTGTTGCAAGAGGGCATCAGAGGGCAGACACACTGAAACCATACTCACAGAAAACTAGTCAGTCTAGTCACACTAGGACCACAGCCTTGTCTAACTCAAAGGCTTCAGTATATCTTTTAATGAATCTCAAATTACCAGTTAACTTTTGTGACTGTATTTGGGCAGTGAAAGATATTGAGGCCTCTACCTGGAGGCCATGGGAGTAATCCAGTAACTTAGATATTCAGAAACTTGATGGTTGTATGTGTCCCACACAATAATCTTTGTCATGGTTATTAGAAGTAGCACTGGTCTTGTGCTTTCATTTAGCTTTTTGTCAATTCCTTTTGAGGTAGCATCTCTTTGTAATTTGATATATGTGACATTTTGAAAAGTCCTGTTCCTGATTCTGTACAGTTGAAGGTAGAAGCACATAACCAGAATGGAGTGTTCTTTTCTTCAGAATATTTACTTATTTATTTTTGGCGGCATCGAGTCTTAGTTGTGGCATACTGGATCTTAGTTCTCCGACCTGTGATCGAATTTGGGTCCCCTCCATCGGAAGGTGGATTCTTAACTGCTGGACCATAGGGCAGTCCTGAGAATGGAGTCTTCTTTAAGATATGGTTAAAAATCACGCAGCGTTTTTCATTTTTAAGATTATCTACTACTGTGAGCTCCTTTGGCCATCTCTGTTGATCATGTCTGTGTCCCTTGAGCCTAGCACAGTGGCTGAGTGGCTGTTGAACTTTCAAACTGAGCAGTAACAAGTATTCTTGCTGAGAGGGCAATCTACCAGAGGAGCTTTATCTGTAAAATGTTGCAGAGTCCCTTTACTAGCCAATACCAGTGGCTGGGGTTGTGGTCTTTGCAGAATGTACTCTGGCTTTCAACACTGGCTTTTCACTTTTTGGGACTTGCAAAGTTGGAGATATCAAATGGGCTTAGATTTGAGAAAGCCCGGGGAGCTTTCAGTCCTCCTTTGGAGCTGGTGATTGTAGAGGATGCTGTGAGGGACGTGTCAGACCACTACTGTGTTGCTGGGCTTACCCTAGGCTGCTGTCTGCATTGCTTCAAAGGGCTTGCACTTGCTACTTTCTTCAGAGCACTGCCCTTGGACTACTGGAACCAATGACCAATTGGTGCAAGAGTAAGAAAGAGCAGTGCCTCTAGCTTGAGCTGGATAAGCTCTGAGGTTTAATTTGCACCGCAAGTGCGTGTTGAAATCAGGCTGAAGGTGGGACTTTGCCTGCAGTCATACCCTTGCGTGGCTCCTTCCCCTTCCACGTACTTCTCATCTTCATTTCCATTTTCTCTCAGAAGTGCTTTCCTAATGAATCCTTTGCGTATGAATCCTCATCTCAGGATCTGCTTTCAAGGAAGTTGACTTAAGAGTAGTTAATGCATGCTTAATCCCATGGCAGTGTTAATGGAAAATATTGGGAAAGTGCTTTGGGGTCTATTTTAGGCACCTGTGGGTCATGACACAGGGTTAAAGTAAAAAGCCTAGAGAATCACAGGTGTCTGGATGTTGCTGGAGATGAGTGTCTTACTGGGCTGGGTACTGCCAGGTACCTGTGGCTTCTCTTTGTGCTTCTGGCAGAAGGCTTGAACTTGAGGTTCATGCTAGGGCAGGGGAGGCATCATTGGCTTGTCCTGGAGGGAGGGGAGGCAAGGTTAGTCTTGGGGAGGAGATCCCTGAGAGGAAGGGGATGAGATCCCTGAGAGGAAGGGGATGAGATGAAAGCACAGTCAGAAAACATTGTCTATGTAAGTGATCGCTATGTGATTTTGGGCAATTAATTTTCCTTCTGGGCTTCAGGTATCCCTTCTGCTGCTCTCAGAAGTGAGGAATATGGACATTTACATTCAGATTCAACACATACTTAATCAACAACTACCATGTGTGGGCTCCATGCTTCCACATTTAATTCTGATAAAACCCCAAGGTGTGGTGATAGTGCTTCTTTTTAGAGATGCTGAGATTAAGGCCTAGAAAGGGAGTGGCTTGTCCAGGGTTCCATGGCAAGTAAGAGCCTAAATTAGACTTCTAACCGTTCACGACATGATGTGTAAATATAGACTTTGTGGTCTGATCACATCTTCTCTATTTATTTTGCATCTGAAGGGCTTTGCATATAATTATAGAAATATAAACGTAATTAATAATATAAACTATATATAAAATAAATAGAGATGATGTAATCAGACCACAAAGCCTACATTTATATATTATGTCATGAGTGATTAGAAGTCTAATTTACGTATATGTATATACATATGGTTTCATGGGCTTCTCTGGTGGCTCAGATGGTAAAGAATCTGCCTGCAATGCAGGAGACCTAGGTTTGATCCCTGGGTTGGGAAGATCCCCTGGAGAAGGGAATGGCAATCCACTCCAGTATTCTTGCCTGGAGAATGCCACAGAGAGAGGAGCCTGGCGGGCTACAGTCCATGAGGTCGCAAAGAGTTGGACATGACTGAGCGACTAACACACACAATATATATAGTTTATCTAAATATAATATGTATGTGAATAAGCATATATATCCTTACTTTTGGTGCCTGGAGCATTACTCATCTACATTCTTAGCATGGGGCAAGCTAATGAACATTATTAACCTAAGCCACACAATAATTAGGGAGACAAGATTCTTTGTTTATAACCTTCCTTTTCAATTTCATGTTTTGATTTTGTTACTTACGTTCCTTTCCAGTCAGGACCAATCTTCTGCATCTTATGTGAAAGTGCTTAAGAAATAGGTGTTGAATTAACCTTTGATAAAATCTTGTGGTGACTTTAGTGTTAAAACTAGGCAGGAGTGAATGATTCCATGTGTAGAAATTGCTGTGTCTGATGTATGGGAGGAAAACGTTCTCTTCCAGGCTATGAATGCCGTCTGCTGACTCTGTCTCTTGAAATACATATCAAGAGACACCCAGTGTTTCTCATGAGGGTTCCTCAGGGCATGCTAACCTGGGCCAGCTGCCACCATGGAAACACCCAGGCAGGTAAGGGGCTGTGTGAACCGGTCTGAAGGTTTCAACAGAGGTCATTCCATCTAGCACTTCTCAGCCTGGGCTGTGTGTTGTATCTGTGCTCCACCCAGTCCCAGAGCAAGTAAATGAGTGGCTTGCAAGGCTTGCAAGGGAGGCCTTGGTGTTTTGTTTTTCAAGTTTCCACGGTGATTCTACTATGCAGACACAATCAAGAACCTCTATGCTATGCTATGCTAAGTCACTTCAGTCGTGTCCAACTCTGTGCGACCCCATAGACAGCAGCCCACCAGGCTCCCCCGTTCCTGGGATTCTCCAGGCAAGAACACTGGAGTGGGCTGCTATTTCCTTCTCCAATGCATGAAAGTGAAAAGTGAAAGTGAAGTCGCTCAGCCAAGGCCATTTCTTTACCCACACTTCTATCTCTATGCCTGTATCTCTCAAATTGTAAAAGACATCCAAGGGAAAGAATTCTGTTGATTTTTTAAAATGATAGTATAATTTTTTTATATGAAAGTGAAAGTGTTATTTGGTCAGTTGTGTCTGACTTTTTGTGACTGCGTGGACTATAGCCCACCAGGCTCCTTTGTCCATGGAATTCCCCAGGCAAGAATATTGGAGTGGGTTGCCATTCCCTTCTCCAGGGGATCTTCCTGACCCAGGGATCAAGCCTGGGTCTCCTGCATTGCAGGCGGATTCTTTACTATCTGAGCCTCACAAAAGAAGAACTCTGTAATACTGATTTACATTTTTTTGTAGTAAGGCTCACGGTTTTAGTCAAACATATGGCCAATCAATGATTACTCTGCTAGCTTTTCTTTGAGAAATTTAAATTTTCCTCATTTTCATCTTTTCTTTCTTTCCTGTTACATGTGTTGTCTTCAGCGCTGAATTGTTTCTTGACTTTCATATATCTATATGCAGCTTCCAGTTTTTGTCCTGTCCCATCAACATTCCTAGTCATATGGGTTTGGAACAAGGAAAGGAGTGTGGAAGTCTTGCTACCCAATTAGATAGCCGCTAACCTCATGGGCTCCTGGGCATTTGAAATGAGGCTGGTTCAAATTCATATGTGTTGTTAAGTACATTGTGTATGCCAGGTTTCAATGACTTAGTACCAAAAAGCAAATGTAACACATATCATTAATAATTTGTTTTAAATTACTTTTTGAAGTTATATTTTGTATACACTGGGTTAAATATAACATTAAAATTAATTTACCTTCTGAAAAACTTTTTTGAATGTGGCTACCAGAAAATTTAAGATTACCTTTGTGGCCCACATTTGTGGTTGGAATTCTAGTTCTATTGGGTAGCACTGCTCTTGGTTACAGATGAGAAAACAGCAAAGAAGAAAATGAACTCTTTGCCATGGGGCTGGCTTCTGGGTTCCCAACTCAGGAGTCTCTGTTTGCTTTGGCTGGCTTTTGGCATTGTGGTTTGTGTTATTGTGAACACCTTGAGTCAGTGCTACTTTTTCTTAGCATTTGTTACTTACCTAGCATCTTCTGAACTTACACTTCTGCACTAGGAGAATCTGAGCTGGCCCTGCCCTCCTTCAGGTGGGATACTTCCCTGACTCCTCTAGATGTCAGTTTGCTCTTGCCCATCAACTTTTTATGTAACACATTCCACTTGATATTTTCCTGAGCTTTGGCACACTTGGCTTAAATCTCCAAAGTTCTTTCATGGGATTCTTCCTGTCAATCTTCTTCAATCATTTTTCATTTGAAACTGAGTATTTATAGGGAAAGACAAGGGCTTTCTGTACTGCAGAGTATTGTCTTCCCTCTTCAAGTCTCATATTCCTAGATATGCTGCATGATTATGAAAACAAATGTATTAATTCAGTAGGAGTAAATTTTCTCCTTGTCTAATCAAATTTTCTAGTTTGATATCTCCCATTGGATATTAGAAGAGAACATTTCTTTTTTTTTAATTTGGTATTTTTTCCTGTTATAAAAATAGCATATGTTTATTAAGAGAAATTTGGGAGACAGAAAAAAGTAGAAGGGAGAAAATAACATTCATTCTTCCACTATCCAAAAGTAATTATTGTTACTATTTTCCTATATTTCCTTTCTGTTTTTTCCTTCTATCTCAAGATTTTTCATAATTGTGTATATATGTGTATTTTTATTCTTGTTTTTACTTCACACCATGTCATTACCATTTTCCAAATCTCTTTCTATTATTTTTATACATGTAATTTTTAAGGGTTGCATTTTTAAAAATTTATTTTTAATTGGGGAAACATTACAATGTTTTGTTTGTTTCTGCCATACAGCAACACAGATCAGCCACAATTATATATGTACCACCTCCCTGTTAAGCCTCCCTAAGTGTTGCATTTTTAAAGACTGTACTCAGTTGAATTTATATCTTATAATTCACGTGACCATTTTCTCACTGCTTGATATTTACTCTGTTTTTAATTTTAAAGTATAGTTTCTTGATTTTTCTAAATCGATAGTTACCCTTTTCCATAATACTGGGTTTTGTGATGTATTTACCAAATCCACCTAGAATGATTACCCTGACCCTGTTATTTCTTATATTAAGTAATTGAAACCTTAAGGATTATTACTCAGCCCACTGATAGTAACTTTTGTCAGAGTATCCTGGGTTTAAGTGTGAACAGGACCAGGTTGGGTATGTTGACCAAAGCGTGGGAGGTTTCAGTTCTACCACACATGGGGGTTTCCTGAAACAAGGGTTTCTTGTCAGACCACCACCATCAAATTTCAAGTTTATCTTTCCTTAATCATAGCACAACATGAAAAAAAGCTCCAGAACATTCTGCTTTAAAAAATGTGTTAGTGACACATGTAAATCCCCAAACATCAATAATTTGAAACGGTTTGAATATAAGTTTTATATTGCAATTACTAGCTGTATGGCACTCATATGCATCAGTTTTGGTTTGCAGAGTTCCTTGAGGACATTTGGGTAGTGATTCAGAAGGCTAGCAGATCCTTTCAGCAGCTAGGAAGGAACTCTTCCCATATTTGTACTGCCAGATTAGAGGTATGTAGACCTATGGTCAAAAGATCTATCATATGCTGTTGAACTCTTGGCAATAACCGACTCAGGAGGGGGTAATTCACGTATGTCATCATCCTTTGTTGGATTATGATCCAAAATGTCAGTCTTGGGTAAGAGCGGATTATTATTTCTTATTAAATATGCTCTTTTTGCCCTTGAGCTTCCTAAACAAAAACTAACTGAGGTCATTGAACTTGATGAATCTGAAGCTGATGCATGTTTAGTGTGTCTGTGTGCTGCTTGTAATTGGGTGAGTGGTTACATGCAAGGTTCTGGAATTCTATTAATTTCTTGGGAGAATGGATGAACTCTGCATTGAGTTATCTTTTCTTCATCAGGGCCCGTGGGTTTGCAACCAGAGTGGAAACTTCTGTGTTAAATGCAGAAGCACAAGACAGAGCACCAAGTTTCAGTGTTTTTAAAAATCTCTAGCCCATTGTAGATAATTTATGTTATGTTGGCACAACTGGGTTTAGGGGACAGCTATTCAGAATCTATATGAATAGCTCTGCATATTTGAAAAGAAAATTTGAGGTGAAAAATATTGATTCTTCTTTTTTTAAAACAATGTTAATAAAACACACTATTATGGGCTTAAATGACAATGAATTAAACAAGCTAGTGGGAGTAGTCTCTGTTTTTTGGACTCAGTGGAAATGGTTTAAAATTGATTTAATTTTAGATCACACTGCTCAGATCAGATCAGATCAGTCGCTCAGTTGTGTCCGACTCTTTGTGACCCCATGAATCGCAACACGCCAGGCCTCCCTGTCCATCACCAAATCCCGGAGTTCACTCAGACTCGCGTCCATCGAGTCAGTGATGCCATCCAGCCATCTCATCCTCTGTCGTCCCCTTCTCCTCCTGCCCCCAATCCCTCCCAGCATCAGAGTCTTTTCCAGTGAGTCAACTCTTCGCATGAGGTGGCCAAAGTACTGGAGTTTCAGCTTTAGCACTGCTAAGTCAGAATAAAAGAATAGTCTCAAGAATAGTTTCATCCTCAAATTAATTTCAGCTTAACTCTTAGACTGATCATTTCATGGGCGAGTCTACATGTCAGTTTTGCAGATGGGATATGCTGGTTTTTGTATGTAAGCTTGGAGAAGGCAATGGCACCCCACTCCAGTACTCTTGCCTGGAAAATCCCATGGATGGAGGAGCCTGGAAGGCTGCAGTCCATGGGGTCGTGGAGAGTTGGACACGACTGAGCGACTTCCCTTTCACTTTTCACTTTCATGCATTGGAGAAGGAAATGACAACCCACTCCAGTGTTCTTGCCTGGAAAATCCTAGGGACGGGGGAACCTGGTGGGCTGCCGTCTATGGGGTCGCACAGAGTCGGACATGACTGAAGTGACTTAGCAGTAGCAGCAGTATGTAAGCTTTGACGTTGTAGTTCTTATAAATGATTTTTCCATTGTAATCAATTATTATATTGAATGAATACAATTTTTTAAGTGTTGAATTTCTAAATGATGACTATTTCCCTAAATGAGATACATCTTGAAATAATAGGAAATTATAGCACTTTCAAAACTCTGCACATGGGCTTTTTTTCAGAGGCATCTCCTAATTTCCTTTTAAAGTTTCTATAACCCAGATGTTAGCCACTTTTTTTCTCTTCTTAAAACTCCCTTGAAGAACGCCCCTGCTCCTGTAGATGAAAGCATTAGAGAGCAAGGTAGAGTTGAATGAAGACTTTGTAGGGGTATAAACGAGGAAGTTTATTTCACAAATTCCATAGCAAACCATGAGAAATCGCATTTTAACATTTTTATTCCCCAGAGTTCTCTTTCTTGGCTGTTGGCCTGTATCATTTCTCCTTGACCCATCCAATGCTCAGTATAGCTGACTCCAGTCTCCTCTCAGTTCTGGGGCTTCTCATATTTATCTCCCTTTTATTACTCAAAGTAATTTGCTTCTTCCTTGGCTCTGAACACAAACTCTGTTGCAGCTGCTCATCAAAATATCAGGCTCTTCTGTAGTTAGTACCCACTTTATCTGAGATGACAATAGAAGCTAAAAATACACCACATTCTATGTAACATTTAAAACTTGCTTCTCTTTTTAAAAAAATAGGTTTATGCGTCACTTCTCTGTTGTCATGAGGAGAGATCTAGAATTTCTTTTGAAAAAACAAACATAAATCTAAACCACAAAGGCCTTGAAAATGTCAGAACATTAATTTTAATAATGTAAAGGCTTAAGATAAAATCTGAAAGCTGAAAGAGATTGTAATATTATAGTAAGTAAATTTGGTTTCAGTCAGAGCCCACTGGTTTGTCTAAACCAAACCCAGGAAAAGTTTTGACAGCATTTGTCAATTAACTACGTACTGTTGATTAACTGTGTACATTTCTACTACAAGGGCATTTTGCTTTAGATCTTCTGAGATTAATCTCAATGTGTTCCCTTCTCCCATGCATTTTAGATTGATATATTATCTGTCTTTTGTGGGTAGAAAATGAAGACAACTTAAAAAGAATATAAAGAAAGGACAGATATTTCTCTTGATTCCACTTTCCAGATCAGTGTTAACTGCAATGAACTTGTGAAGGCATTTTATTCCTCCCTTTTCTCTTACATCTGAGTATCTTTGTTTTCTCCTCTTCTTTTCTCTTTCTATTCCACATACTATTTATTTAAAAAATAATTGCAATCATATTATACCTTATTGTCATGGCTTGAATGGTGCTCCTCTCACCCCAAAAGCTAGATCCACTGGAAACTGTGTATGTGATCTTATTTGGATAAAGGGTCTTTGCCTATATAATTAAGTTAAGAATCTTGAGATGAGATCATCCTGGTAATCCAATCACAAGTGTATAAGAGAAGAGCAGGGAAAAAGATAGACAAAAAGATAAGGTGAAGATGGAGGCAGAGATTGGATGCCTGAGGCTATTGGGAGCTGGGGGAGAGGCGTGGAACACATCCTTCTCCAGAGCCTGTCGGAAGAGCAGCATTGTGCATACACCTTGATTTTGGACTTCTAGCCTGTAGAACTGTGAGAGAGTAACGATTTACTGTTTTAAGACCTACTTTGTGGTCCACTGTTAAAGTGGACTTAGGAAACAAATGCTCACTGTTTTTTTAGCTTTTAACCAGAGGTTCTATGTTTGTTTATTTGTTCATTTTTTTTCTTTTCACTCAGGCATTTATTAAACCCTACTCTGTATCAGGCAGAATGCTATGTGCTGGGGATGCAGAGTTAAATAAAAGATAATTTTTGCCCCCAATAAAATACATTCATACATATACTGTATGTAATAGGTTTATCTCTAGAATTGCCAGGATACACTCACATTTCATTGTTTTTACTCACAGGTAAGGTGAGTGAGCAAAACAACTCATCTCATTACGAATGTGCAGCTTTCTAAATTTTTTGTCAGTATACAGACAAACTGATGCCAAGTGACAGAAAACCTCAGTAGGATTTGGGAGCCTGGGTGGAAATGGGGCCTTAAAGCTGTAATTCAGGGAACATTAAACCACCTTTAAATTTGAACAGTATTCTCAAAAACCAAGATCTAGTCCCTTATTCCACGTCAGGAATTTAAAAAATTCTTTCTTGATCTTTGGCAAGGAAATTATAATAGTGACAGGAGAAAGAGAAGTCAGTGTGAATAGAAGTAAGAATAATCATCTCTAAATTAGAATTAAAGACTCAAAAGCATCTGGGAATTTGGAGGCTGTAAGAGTGATATTGTCAGCAACCCATGAAAAGAAAAACTCTGTGGCATTGTGGACTAGTTCCTAATGGTAAGGAAGAAAGGGGAAGTGTAATTGAGATTCTGATGCTGAACATTTCAGAAGGAATTGACTTGGATGATGGGGAAAGAATTAGTTTTTAAAGATGTGAAAGAAATTGTTAGCATTTTAAATGAAGAATGTATGTGGGAAAAGTGTACTTTCTCTAAGCTTTAGAAGAGTACACATTAATTCAAAATAAGTATTGGGTTTTAAATTTGACTAATTTCCAGTGTTAAGCCCAGTATGGGGGCGTTCCAGGGGTAAAGAAGAAAAGCAAAGCATTGAGAAATGGAATTGAGATTAGAGAGGGCTTCATGACGGAGAATGCATGGACTACAGTGAAGATTGAAGGGGACTGTGTTGGCAACAGGGCATGTTTCATTTGGATCTAATTTTCTCTGTGTGTCAATCAACACACTCCTGGGCTTCATCAGAGATATGAAGTAGACATTTTACAGGAGCTTTGAGAGTAGTGGCAGGAATTCATGTGGGTCTCGAAGAGTCGGACACGATTGAGCGACTTCACTTTCACTTTTCCCTTTCATGCATTGGAGAAGGAAATGGCAACCCACTCCAGTGTTCTTGCCTGGAGAATCCCAGGGACAGGGGAGCCTGGTGGGCCGCCATCTATGGGGTCGCACAGAGTCGGACATGACTGAAGTGACTTAGCAGCAGTACTCACCTATCATTAAACCTACATTTATGTAACACCTCTGTACCAGCCACTGTGCTAATACTAGGGATACAGGGATTATTAAGACCCACGTTCCTTCCCTTGGGGAGCCCAGAGTCCAGAGAAGGAGGTGGACAACAGATTATTATTTTACAGCAGTAGGTGCCATGATAAAAGGAAGCATGAAGTGCTTTGGGAGAATACACATTGTTGTTGAGTTGTTAAGTCGTATCTGACTCTGTGACCCCATGGAGTGCAGCACGCGGTGCTTACCTGTCCTTCACTATTTCCCGAGTTTGCTCAAACTCATGTCCATTGAGTTGGTGATGCCATCCAGCCATCTCATCTTCGGTCACCCCCTTCTCCTCCTGCCCTCAATCTTTCCAAAAATCAGTTTCTTTTCCAGTGAACCAGCTCTTGGCATCAGGTGGCCAAAGTATTGACCACTTCAGCATCAGTCCTTCTAATGAATATTCAGGGTTGATTTCCTTTAGCATTGACTGGTTTGATCTCCTTGCTTTCTAAGGGACTCTCAAGAGTCTTCTCCAGCACCACAGTTTGAAAGCATCAATTCTTTGGCACTCACCCTTGTTTATGGTCCAACTCTCACATCCATTCACAACTACTGGAAAAACCACAGTTTTGACTCTACAGACCTTTGTTGGCAGAGTGATGTCCCTGCTTCATAATATGCTGTGTAGGTTCATAATAGCTTTTCTTCTAAGGAATAAGTGTCTTTTAAAATCACAGTCTGCAGTGACTTTGGAATCCAAGAAAGTAAAATCTGCCACTATTTCCTTTGTTTCCCTATCTATTTGCCCTGAAGTGATAAGGCCAGATGCCATGATGTTAGTTTTTTGAATGTTGAGTTTTAAGCCAGCTTTTTCGCTCTTCTCTTTCACCTTCATCAGGAGGCTCTTTAGTTCCTCTTTGCTTTCTGCCATTAGTGTGGTGTCATCTGCATATTTGAGGTTGTTGATATTTCTCCCAGAAGTCTTGATTCTAGCTTGTGATTTATCCAGCCTGGTATTTTGCCTGATGTGCTCTGCATAAGCAGGGTGACAGCCTTATTATACTCCTTTTCCAATTTGGAACCAATCCATTGTTCTGTGTCCGGTTCTAACTATTGCTTCTTGATCTGCATACAGGTTTCTCAGAAGACAGGTAAAGTGGTCTGGTATTTCCATCTCTTTAAGAATTTTCCACATTTTGTTGTGATCCACACAGTCAAAGGCTTTAGCATAGTCAGTGAAGCAGAAGTAGATGTTTTTCTGGAACTCTTTTGCTTTTTCAGTGATCCATTGGATGTTGGCAATTTGATCTCTGATTCCTCTGCCTTTTCTAAATCCAGCTTGAACATCTGGAAGTTCTCGGTTCGTGTACTGTTGAAGCCTAATTTGAAAGATTTTGAGCCTTTCGTTGTTAGCAAGTGAAATGAGTGCAATTGTATGGTAGTTTGAATATTCTTTGGCATTGCCCCAAATTCTTTGGGATTGGAATGAAAACTGACCTTTTCCAGTCCTGTGGCCATTGCTGAGTTTTCCAAATTTGTTGGCATATTGAGTGCAGCACCCAAAGTGCCTGAAGAACTATGGATAGAGGTTTGTAACATTGTACCGGAGGTGGGGACGAAAACCATCCCAAAGAAAAGGAAATAAATGAAGGCAAAATGGTTATCTGAGGAGGCCTTACAAATAGTTGAGAAAAGAAGATAAGTGAAAGACAAAGGAGAAAAGGAAAGACATACCCAGTTGAATGCAGAGTTCTAAAGAATAGCGAGGAGGGATAAGAAAGACTTCTTAAGTGAACAAGGCAAAGTAATAGAGGAAAACAATAGAATGGAAAAGATTAGAGATCACCAAGAAAATTAGAGATACCAAGGGAAATTTTCATGCAAATATCAGTTCAGTATCAGTTCAGTCGCTCAGTCATGTCAGACTCTTTGCGACCCCATGGACTACAGCACATTAGGATTCCCTGTCCATCACTAACTCCTCGAGCTTACTCAAACTCACGTCCATCGAGTTGGTAATGCCATCCAACCATCTCATCCTCTGTCGTCCCCTTCTCCTCCCGCCTTCAATCTTGCCTACCATCAGAGTCTTTTTCAATGAGTCAGTTCTTCCCATCAGGTGGCCAAAGTATTGGAGTTTCAGCTTCAGCATCAGTCCTTTCCAATGAATAGTCAGGACTGATTTTCTTTAGGATGGACTGGTTGGATCTCCTTGCAGTCCAAGAGGCTCTCAAGAGTCTTCACTAACACCACAGTTCAAAAGCATAAATTCTTCTGCGCTCCGCTTTCTTTATAGTCTACTTCTCAGATTCGTACATGACTACAGGAAAAATAATAGCTTTGACTAGATGGACCTTTTTTGGCAAAGTAATGTCTCTGCTTTTTAATATGCTGTCTAGGTTGGTCATTAATTCTTTTCCAAGGAGCAAATGTCT
Source organism: Bubalus kerabau (assembly GCF_029407905.1). NCBI lineage: Eukaryota > Metazoa > Chordata > Mammalia > Artiodactyla > Bovidae > Bubalus > Bubalus kerabau. Next base: position 65,170,404 of record NC_073633.1, read on the forward strand.
TTTAATTTCATGGCTGCAGTCAGCATCTGCAGTGATTTTGGAGCCCAATAAAATAGTCTCTCACTGTTTCCATTGTTTCCCCATCTGTTTGTCATGAAGTGATGGGACTGGATGTCATGATCTTAGTTTTTTGAATGTTGAGTTTTAAGCCAACTTTTTCACTCTCCTCTTTCACTTTCATCAAGGGACTCTTCAGTTCTTCACTTTCTGTCATCAGAGTGGTGTCATCTGCATATCTGAGGTTTTTGATATTTCTTGCAGCAATCTTGATTCCAGCTTGTGCTTCAACCAGCTTGGCATTTCTCATGATGTACTCTGCATATAAATTAAATAAGCAGCGTGACAATATACAGCCTTGATGTACTCCTTTCCTGATTTGGAATCAGTCTGTTGTTCCATGTCCAGTTCTAACTGTTGCTTCTTGACCTGTGTACAGATTTCTCAGGAGGCAGGTCAGGTGGTCTGGTATTCCCATCTCTTTCAGAATTTGCCACAGCTTGTTGTTATCCACACAGTCAAGTGCTTTGGTGTAATCAATAAAATAGAAGTAGATGTTTTTCTGGAACTCTCATGCTTTTTCAATGATCCAACAGATGTTCATAATTTGATCTCTGGTTCCTCTGACGTTTCAAAATTCACATTGAACATCTGGAAGTTAATGGTTCACGTACTGTTGAAGCCTGGCTTGGAGAATTTTGAGCATTACTTTGCTATCCTGTGCCATGAATTCAATTGTGTGGTAGTTTGAGCATTCTTTGGCATTGCCTTTCCTTGGGATTGGAATGAAAACTGACCTTTTCCAGTCCTGTGGCCACTGCTGAGTTTTCCAAATTTGCTGACATATTGAGTGCAGCACTTTCACAGCATCATCTTTCAGGATTTAAAATAGCTCAACTGGAATTTCATCAATTCCACTAGCTTTGTTCGTGTGATGCTTCTTAAGGCCCACTTGACTTCGCATTCTAGGATGTCTGGCTTTAGGTAAATGATCACACCATCGTGGTTATCTAGTTCATGAAGATCTTTTTTGTATAGTTCTTCTGTCACAAAGCAGGTCAAAGGCTAACAGAGTTTTGCCAAGAGAAAGCACTGGTCATAGCAGATACCCTCTTCCAATAACACAAGATAAGATTCTACACATGGACATCACCAGATGGTCAGTACCAAAATCAGATTGATTATGTTCTTTGCAGCCAAAGATGGAGAAGCTCTGTACAGTGAGCAAAAACAAGACCAGGAGCTGACTGAGGCTCTGATCATGAGCTCCTTATTGCCAAATTCAGACTTAAATGGAAGAAAGTAGGGAAACCACTAGACCATTCATGTATGACATAAATCAAATCCCTTACGATTACAGTGGAAGTGACAAATAGATTCAAGAGCCTAGATCTGATAGACAGAGTGCCTGAAGAACTATGCTTGGAGGTTCGGGACATTTTACAGGAGGCAGGGATCATGACCATCCCCAAGAAAAAGAAATGCAAAAAGGCAAAATGGTTGTCTGAGGAGGCCTTACAAATAGCTGAGAAAAGAAGAGAAGCTAAAGGCAAAGGAGAAAAGGAAAAGCATACTCATTTGAATGCAGAGTTCCAAAGAATAGCAAGGAGATATAAGAAAGCCTTCCTCAGTGATCAATGCAAAGAAACAGAGGAAAAAATAACAGAATGGGAAAGACTAAAGATCTCTTCAAGAAAATTAGAGATACCAAGGGAACATTTCATGCAAAGATGGGCTCGATAAAGGACAGAAATGGTATGGACCTAACAGAAACAGAAGATATTAAGAAGAGGTGGCAAGAATACAGAGAAGAATTGTACAATAAGTTCTTAGTGACCTGGATAATCATGATGGTGTGGTCACTCACTTATTGCCAGACATCCTAGAAAGTGAAATCAAGTGGGCCTTAGGAAGCATTACTATGAACAAAACTAGTGGAGGTGATGGAATTCCAACTGAGCTATTTAAAATCCTGAAAGATGATGTTGTGAAAGTGTTTCACTCAGTATGCCAGTAAATTTGGAAAACTCAGCACTGGCCACAGGACTGGAGAACACACTTGGGAGTATCTTAACCCACGTTTTGGGAGGCTAGGAGCAGAGATACCATTGTCTCAGGATAAATCATGGAAAAATTGTCTTCTAACAGAGGTCATCCATTGGAGAGCTAATTGAATGAGGGGAGAGGATGAGAGGGGAGGGAGACAGAAGAGAATTAGGGAAGGGTCCAGGTCATAAAGGGCTTACCAGGTGGCTAAGTGGTAAAGAACCCGCCTGCCAATGTAGGAGACGTAAGAGATGTGAATTTGATCCTTGGGTTGGGAAGATACCCTGGAGGAGGAAATGGCAACCCATTCCAGTATTCTTGCCTGGAAAATCCCATGCACAGTGGCACCTGGCAGGCTACAGTCCATACGTTTGCAAAGAATCAGACACGACTGACTGAACGACTGAGCATGCACAGGTCATAAAGGTGACTAACACCCGGAGCCTGAGAACATGCTGGGTGAAAAATACAGATAGATGAATTAGCATAAATCCATTCTCTCATGTTTGAAACTACCTGCTTGGTGAAATGTGGTCCATCTATGACTGTCATTGTCATGTATAGACATCTCATTATAGGGGTATTGAATGGCACAGCAGTGTGGTTATTAGGGAAAGCCCACCAGTCTAGTGTCAGGAAGCTGATGTCTTATTTCAGCTTTGTCACTAATTTGCTGTGTGACTAAGGACCAAGGACTTCAATTTTCTCATCTACAAAACAAGGGAGTGGATATCAGTCATTTAAAAACTTTTTCCAACCAGCAGATCCCTTTCAAATGAAATCTTATATAGAAGTCCAGTGTTTAGAATATATACAAGTACAGCTGGGGTCCTCAGCTGCCATCTTACTGTCTATGGTGGCCCCTGAGGGGCCAGCACAAGCATTTCTGGACCATACAGTGCTTCTCTCAGTGAGGTCTGAGGACTGCTTTTCCCAGACTTCCTGAATCAAAATCTCTGAGTCTGGGAGAGGACTCTGTTAGCACCTTGTGGGATTCTTGTGCATGTTGAAGTTTGAGTACCATTGGGCCAGATATTCAAGGTCCTTTCTAGCCCTTAGGACTAAGGCTCTGTGAGTCTCTTCACCTTTGTGGTGATGGTGAAGATCTTAAGAAGTGAAGTCAGTACAAAAAGACTTAACACAAAACGGGATACTGGAAATGTAAGGATGAATATAATGGTAATAAATAATAGAAGATGATGATGGGAGAGGAAAGTTAGATATGAGAGTAAGTTACAGAATATATTAGGGAAAGAAGAAAGGGATTTTAACCATAGCATCTTCCAACAATGAGAATATTGTATTCCAAATGGGAGAAAGTGTAGCAGAAAGTGTCAGAAAACAGTTCAGAGCATGATGTTCCCAGGGTTAATGCCTTAACCAGACGCTCCCAAATCCTGCTTGTCTCTATCACGGCACATAGTGTCATGATGGTCTTCTTACATTTGATTTATTTGTATTTTTGATGCTTATTACATCTGTTAATGTTAGGTACCAGAAATTCAGTGAACCCCAATAGACATGGTCTCTGCAACCATAAACACAGTATCTAGTGAGAAGGGTGGACTTAATAAAGTACTGTTAACTACTTAATTAAATACTTAATAAAATACTGGTTTAGTTGCTAAGTCCTGTCTGACTCTTGGATCCCATGGACTGTAGCCTGCCAGGCTCCTCTGTCCATGGGATTCTCCAGGTAAGAATACTGGAGTAGATTGCATTTCCTTCTCCAGGGGATCTTCCTGATCCAGGAATCGAATGCGGGTCTCCTGAATTGCCAGCAGATTCTCTACTGACTGAGCTATGAGGGAAGCCCAATAAAATACAGTAGTCTCCCCTTATCCAAGACCACCCTCTCTCCCCCATGGATGCCTGAAATCATGGACAGTTGCTGCTGCTGCTGCTAAGTCGCTTCAGTCATGTCCGCCTCTGTGCAACCCCATAGATGGCAGCCCACCAGGCTCCCCCGTCCCTGGGATTCTCCAGGCAAGAACACTGGAGTGGGTTGCCATTTCCTTCTCCAATGCATGAAAGTGAAAAGTGAAAGGGAAGTCGCTCAGTTGTGTCCGACTCTTAGCGACCCCATGGAGTGTAGCCCACCAGGCTCCTCCATCCATGGGATTTTCCAGGCAAGAGTACTGGAGTGGGGTGCCATTGCCTTCTCTGATGTTTTTTCCTATACATACAAAATTATGGTAAAAATTTAAAACTAGGCACAGTAAGAAAATGTCTGAATTGCCAGCATCAGTATTCCCATGCTTAGGAACCATTATTAAGTAAAGTAAGGATTACTTGAACACAAGCACTGCAATGCTGTGCTACTAAGTGAATACAGGGTGGGATATACTGAACAAGGGGCTGGTTGATGTACCAGGTAGGGTGGAGCAGGACAGAGCAAGATTTCTTCATGATACTCAGAACACTGCATGATTTAAAATTTATGAGTTATTTCTGAAATTTTCCATTTGATGTTTTCAGACTGTGGCTGGCCGCAAATAACTAAAACTGCAGAAACTAAAACCACAGATAAGGAAGAACCACTGCAGTCACGCTAAGTGGTGTAATCATGAACCAAGGCAGGTGCTGTTGAGGAAAACTATGATTCTGAAGCATGGGTTTTTTTTTGGGTATGTGTGGCAGGGGAAGTGGATAGAGGTAAGGAAATTTAGAAAAGGGTTCTTTGCAAGAGTAGTAAATTTAAGCTGAGAGCTTATGACAACTAGGAGTTAATTAGATGAGGGGTGGGGTGATGGAATGATAAGGAGAATTACAGACAGAGGGAGCAGCATGTTCAAAGGCCCTATGGTGGAAAGGAGGATGTGATCATGGCAGAAGCGCAAAGGGCAAGACTGAGAGAAAAGCAGTGTGAAGCGAGGCTGGAAAAATGGTCCAAAGTCAGAGACTGAAGGGCCTTGAAGACTGCATTGAGAGTTTGAGTGTTTTCCTAAAAACAGAATATGTGGAAGGATTTGCTTTTGGAAAAGTGCATGTTTGTTGCATGGAGGAAAAGTCAGTGGAAGGGGGTCATGATAGATGTGGGAGAAGGGAGTTGTCCTGCTCTGCTTGTCTGTCATGTTACTTTAAGTTACTGGAAGCTGCGACAGTCTCTGTATTTCTGTCACCTGACTGAGCAGCATCCTGCATGGAGTTGAGACTCAATAATTATGTGATGGATGAACTAAATGCATTTAAATTAAACAGCTCACTTTGAGGCAAGATCAGAATATCTTTTTAGTATTCCCTATCCTTCTTCTTCCCTGCAACTAATATGGGAAAGTGGGGTATCCACATATTGCATATTCTGTGCACATCATTGCCTGCTGTCATCACCACTGGAGAATGGTGTCTGCTGTGGGGTCTTTGGATGTCAGACCCATCTTTAACCCAAATGCCTTGTATTATTTGGAGTCTCCCTGATGTTGCTGCACCTTAACATGCCTGAGACTGTGCTTGACATTAAAGAAAGGGAGAGGATTTGGTCCATCTGGGCTTCATTTCTGAATTAGCAGAGCTCTAGGAAGCATTTGAAGCAATGCTTACTGTTTGCTTCTCGGCTCTCCCCAGGTTGCAGCATGTCAGAAAACCAAAAATGTGGGAGCCCAGGCAGCTCTCAACACTGGAGATGAGGATGTGGAGATGGGTTTCCTTGTGTCTGCATCTGATATTGCCCTCCAGCAGGACTTTGTGAATTGCCTGCTAATGAATCCTGTTAACCCAGTTTGCTTCGTCTGGTTACCTTGCCCTTTTCCAGACATTTGCATTCAGGCACACTTTCCCCCTTCACACTGCTAAATTTAAGCCTTCATTTTCAAATCAAATATTCATCTGGATGGCTGCCTGATAAATCACATGTGGAGAGCTGAGAGACCCAGGCAGGGAACTGTGCCCTTGCTTCTGGAGAGCGGGTCTGGAAACCATATGAACTGTAAATCGTTTTAAAATGTAGAAAAGTAAAGCTTTCTGCCAAAAGAGGAAAGCTGAGGGTTTGTTTTTTTTTTTTTTTTCTCTTTCTAGACTCAGTTATTAGATATGAGTTGGAAGTTACTGACCTCTACCATATAGTCTGTTTACTGTCTCTGTCAACAGGGCCTGGAGCATCCAAACTTAATCCCCTTGAGGCTTCAGCTCTGCCAACACTTGCTTTATTAGAAATAGGTTTTGGGGTCACAGCTATGGAAGTTATTAGGTCCGTGCCTTTACTGGAGATTTGCCTTCTTTCACTTACTATTTTCTTCTGAAACTTGGGTACTAAACATAGATTATTATTATTTTTTAAATAATAGAACCTAATTTTCTTATAAGAGTAAGAAAAGAATAAATAGAAAAAGGGACCTGGCTTCCTCTATTTGCTCCCCCTCAGGTAACTACCATGCTGCAACCTCACTTCCCACATCTGTCCTGTTTTCTGTTGTGCTTTCTCTTTTTTTTTTTTTTTTTTTTTAAATTTTATTTTATTTTTAAACTTTACATAACTGTATTAGATTTGCCAAATATCAAAATGAATCCGCCACAGGTATACATGTGTTCCCCATCCTGAACCCTCCTCCCTCCTCCCTCCCCATTCCATCCCTCTGGGTCGTCCCAGTGCACCAGCCCCAAGCATCCAGTATCGTGCATCGAACCTGGACTGGCAACTCATTTCATACATGATATTTACATGTTTCAATGCCATTCTCCCAAATCTTCCCACCCTCTCCCTCTCCCACAGAGTCCATAAGACTGTTCTATACATCAGTGTCTCTTTTGCTGTCTCGTACACAGGGTTATTGTTACCATCTTTCTAAATTCCATATATATGCGTTAGTATACTGTATTGGTGTTTTTCTTTCTGGCTTACTTCACTCTGGATAATAGGCTCCAGTTTCATCCACCTCATTAGAACTGATTCAAATGTATTCTTTTTAATGGCTGAATAATACTCCATTGTGTATGTGCTTTCTCTTTTTCACTTGACACTTCATTATAGAAAGTAATTCCATAAGACCTTTGCTTTTCTTTTTTGCCTTTGGCCTTAATTCTTTTGGGTGCCAAGGCACAGAGATGCCATCACTCCTTTTTATATGTAGACTATCAGTGAGGACCTTTTAACTGTGTCCTGGTGAACCACTTCAGAGTTTTCTTTTTTTCTTCACTCCAAATTTTGTCCTTTCTTTGTATCTCTCTTCTCACTCTTCTTCTAGGAGTAAAGAAGAAAGAAGACTGGAATTGAGATACAAAGAAGGATAAGAAAACAATATTCAATGTAGGCCTTTTAAAGTAGAGAACATTTTCGAATACTAGATGTCTAAAAAGGTAGAAATTGTAATAGCATATGTAAATTAGTGCAAAGTATCACAGCATAAGTATTTAGAATTGGCATGCAAATTTGTTCATGTCAGTCTGGTATGAAGTTTCAAGTCTGGTACTGTTAATGTCGAACTAATGTTAGTCCTACTCAAATGATGCTTAATTATTGACCACCATCCCCAGTGTAAAAATCTCCCAATTAACCAAGTCGACAACACACTTCCCAGCAGTGGCTCTTATGATTAGGGAAGAAGCTCAGAAGAGAAAAGATTGTTATTTACATACTTGCCTATGTATTGTTGTTGTTCAGTTGCTGAGTCATGCCTGACTCTTTGCGACCCCATTGACTGTAGCCCACCAAGCTCCTCTGTTCATGGGATTTCCCAGGCAAGAATACCGGAGTGGGTTGCCATTTCCTTCTCCAGGGAATCTTCCTGAACCAAGGATTGAACCGGTGTCTCCTGTATTGGCAGGCAGATTCTTTACCACTTAGCCACCTGGGAAGCCAGATATATATTAGCAGATTACAAATAAAACCATAAGGCCCGAATCCCCCTGATATCTAGAAAGTATAGAGGGCCCGGGGAGTGTGAGACCAGTGTGTCATTGCTCTGACACAGAAAAACTTCATCCAAGAGCTGGATGGAGCATACAGTGTAGAATATTTTCCAGAAAGTAATTCAAAGGGCAACTTTCTGATGGAACGTTTTCATCTTCTTAATAGAGAAAACTGGAGTCTACTCTGGACCAAAAAAAAAAAAAAAAAAAGGGATCATCTACGTAGATCCAGGGGTCAGAGAATTTTAGAGACTTTGAGATTTGAGGAATGCCAGAGAGAAATAAAGGGATTGTATTATAAGGCCTTTCCCACCCCTCCTGCCTCTAAAGTATGAGAAATAGAACTACCATTTAATATTCCAACCTTCAACCCAAAGTCTTTGGCTGTTCCAAGGTTGTCCAGAGCTGTGGCCCATGGAGTGATGGATGGGGCAGTGCATGTATTAGGTATACCTTCACCAGAAGCTGGGTTTAGCTAGGCCTACAGGTTCCAGGAAGAGTGGATTAATTTGGGAGTTCAGGTTATTGTCCTAAGTTGTGGCATGGGAGAATGTTGAAGTTCCTGCTTACACCTACCACTATTGGCCTGGTTAGGGCTCCACAAGAGAGCCAGCCAGTCCTATTGGGACCACTTGAATTATTGTTCCAGCACTATTAAAACCAGACATATAGCTATTCTGAGCCAAAGAGAAATGTTTAAGTCTGTCTTAGTTCCCTAAATATTAAGTATCTTTAGTGTGCCAGAGATGATTAACATGCCATTTCTAGTTTCATGAATTCTCATTTTGTGGGGAGAGAGAGAAACAAGTAGGTAATTTCAGTATAATGTGGACGATGATGGGAATTTTCATGAACTGTCATAGAAACACTGAAGAAAGGGTACTTAGTCTAGAGGTCAGAGGAGGCTTCCCGGAAGAGGTGAATCTTTGACTAAAATTAATCAATTAAAAATATAATAATACAGAAAAATCAATTTCTACTTTTTTGGAGTAAAGTTTTATTCCTTGTATTTTTTGTTTTTTTTGTGTGTATATGCAAAAAAGCCCATGCAATAGCTTTTTATTTTACTTTTTTCTTTTGATATAACTCATTTATGTCATTAAAAATTATTTGAAAACTTTTTTTAGTAGTTAAATAATAGATATACTATAATTGATCATTCCCCTATTAGGAAATTAACTTTTTTCTAATATTTTGTTTTATATATAATTCTAGGAGGAGCATTTTTGAAATGTTTCATATGTATCTTTATTTCTTTAGGTTATGTTTCTTTCTTTTTTTTTTTAACTTTTATTTTGTATTTTGGTATAGCTGGTTAACAATCTTATGATAGTTTCAGGTGAACAGTGAAGAGACTCAGCCATACATATCCATGTACCCATTTTCACGCAAATTGCCCTCCCATCCAGGTTGTCTGTATTTCCTGACCAGGCTGTATTTCTAGGGAACCTAGACTTTGTCCTTTTTAAAGGTTCTTAATAATGTTGTGAAATTGCTTTCTAGGAAGTTCATGCCCATTTATCCTCCCATTTGAACAAAGTGGTTTTTCCACAACACCATCAGAACTTTGAGTATTATCATTTTGAAAATCTAGGCCAATTGCATAAGTTGTTTTGCATAGCAGATACACAACAGATGTCTTGTTTTAAAAATATGTTGTTTTCTAGAAAGTGAAGATGATTACATTTTCAAGTATATATTAACTGTCATTTCTCTTTTTAGTGATTTGTCTAATTCTATTCACTGCCATTTGTGGGTCTACAGTATTTTTTTGAGTTCTGTTTGAGAATAAATTTTAGATTTTGTCTTCTAGTAAATTTTTCCAGTGGGAAACAATGACATCCCTACATGGTGTGGAGAGAGATTGTTTTAGAGTCTTCGCTAGTGTAGTGTGTGTGTATAGTTTCTCTAAGCAGGATTGAGTTGTGCTGAGCCAAATATATTCCTGACAGTTTTCTTTCTACAAAACAACTCAGATCACAACATATTTCTGCTAAAAACTCCTTGGCAACTCCCTACTCTGTCCTTACCATCAAAGTACTTACTCCAGTCAAGCTCCCAGCCAGTCTTTCTAACATTATCTACAATCACATAGAACTACTTGCTTTACCTCAGCCTGCAATGCTATGCTTTCCTTTCTCCCTTTTTCATCCATTAGGGCTCAACTCCTGGGTTAACCATCTCTGGAAAACCCTTCGGTATCTATTTCAGGCAGGTAGAACTATCAGCATCCTCTTTTTATTCCTGTAGCATGTACCTGCGGAGAAGGCAATGGCAACCCACTCCAGTACTCTTGCCTGGAAAATCCCATGGATGGAGGAGCCTGGTAGGCTGCAGTCCATGGGGTCGCGAGGAGTCGGACACAACTGAGCGACTTCCTTTTCACTTTTCACTTGAATGCATTGGAGAAGGAAATGGCAACCCACTCCAGTGTTCTTGCCTGGAGAATCCCAGGGATGGGGGAGCCTGGTGGGCTGCCGTCTGTGGGGTCACACAGAGTCGGACATGACTGAAGTGACTTAGCAGCAGCAGCAACATGTACCTGTCACCAAGCTAGAGTTAAGCACAGCATTTTACAGTCCATTTTAGTCTTCCCCTTTGACTGGGAGACTCTTCAGGGTTTATTCACAGTGCTTCTCTACTGCCTGACATGTAGTAGGTGTTCAATATTTATGAATTCAGCAGAATCCACATACTCTTTCAGTTGGCAACATACATTCATGATACAGGTCATAGTGAAGAAATTGGAAATGTAAAGCTGTGAAAGAAGTTGGCATCCCTGTGGGATGTGCCACTTGCCTTATAGCTGTGAAGAAATGTAACTCACAAGTACACACTTTGAGGAAAATGAATAACATTTTTATTTTCTAAACTGTTAACCTTTGCCCTGCAAGGATTCATTCTATATTTACTCTTTCTGTACTTTGTGCTTATCTCTACTAGATTTTTAGGGCCTTCCCACAGACAGGTGTAGCCATATGGAACTATTATTCACTGCGACCCTAGAGCTAAATGTGTTAAGCACACAGTATGAGTAACTATGTAAATAACAAATCCATTCAAATATTCATTCAACTAATATTTATTGAGCCCCTTATATATGCCAGGCACTGTTTTGCCTGCTAGGGATGCAGAAATGAGCAGGACAGACAAATCCCTATCCTAAGGAGTGAACTACGTAGTAGGGAAAATGGACAGTAAACAAAATATTAATAAGTAATATGGTTTCAGGTTGTTATAAATGCAACTAAGAAAACAAAATAGGGCATAGTAGTAGGATGAGAGATAGGCAGATGAGTTTAAATAGTATGGCCAAACAGGCCCATGAAAAGATGCTCAACATCTCTAATCATCAGGGAAATGCAAAGCAAAACCACAGTTGAGAAATCACCTCTCACTTGTCAGAAGGCTATCACCAAAAAGAAAATGTTGGCAAGGATGTGGAGAAAAGAGAACCCTCTTACACTGATGGTGGGAATATAAACTGTAGCAGTAGCCACTGTGAAAACAGTATGAGGACCCAGCAATTCTACTCCTGGATATATAGTCAGAAACCCTCTGAAAACACTAATTTGAAAAGATACATGCACCCCAGTGTTCATAGCAATATTGTTTACAATTGCCAAGATATGGAAACAACCTAAGTGTCCATCAATAGATGAATGAAGAAGGAAGATGTGATGTGTGTGTGTGTGTGTGTGTGTACATAAACACAGTGGGATACTCAGCCATAAAAAGAATAAAATTTTGCCATTACAGCAACATGATTGGACTTGGAGGGCATTATGCTAAGTGAAATATCAGACAGAAAAAGACAAACACTTTATGATGTAACTTATATGTAGAATCTAAAAAATACAACAGATTAATGAATAAAACAAAAGAGAAGCCAGACTCACAGAACAAACTAGTGGTTACCAGTGAAGAGATGGGAGAGGAGGCAATAAAAGGACAAGGGATTAAAAAAAGAGGGTTATTATGAGATTATATGAAATCATATGTGTGGAGCTTTTGAAAATTATAAAGCACTATAGAATTTAAAGAATTTTCATTCAATTAAAAAGATAAAAGGGATCCTTCAAATCTGGAAGCCAAATAAACAAGGTGACCAAAGAAGTTCTCTTATGGAGATGCAATTTGATTTGAGAGGGACCTAGCCATACCAAGATCTGGGTAAAAACAATAAGTATAAAGGCCTCAAAGTGTCAATGAACTTAACAGTAAGATGTCTACTCTAGCTAGGGTATTGTGATAAAGGGGAGTTCGGAGGGGTTGGCAAGAGCCAATTCTTATAGATCATGTTGGAAAATTCCAATTTTATACTAAATGTGATGTGAAGCTAGTTTTAAGCAGGAGAATTGCATGACGGACAAAAATACTTCTCTGGCTGGTGTGTGGATAGTGGACAGCAGAGAAGGGCAAGTGTAGAATGGTAATGACAAATTGTGAGTTTTCTACTGTTGTACAGATGATGATGGTGCCATCATCAACTCGTGGTAGTAGTAGAGAAGATAAGTGGAATATATCTTATTATGGATTTTTAAACACATGAAAATAGAACAGTACAGTGAACTCTTTTTTATATATTACCTAGCTGCAGCCATCATCAAGCTTCTGCTATTTTTGTATCCATTCTCACTTTTTATTATTTGGGATATTTTACTAATAAAAGTAAACTCTGTGTGTCATACCCACATTGTCAGTAAATACTGCTTTAGTGTTTCTCGGGAACAGATAAGGACTTATAATATATTTTGCCCAAATACCATAACTACATTTAATGAAATAGCAGTACTCATTTAACTTTAACATTATCTAATACCCACACTTTGAGATGTATTTTGAAGTTAGAGTCAATAGGAGTGCTGCCATATGGAGGTGTGTGAAGAGAGAAATCAGGAGGAGTTTTCTTGGGTGAGGTCCAAGACAGGAAAAACTGGGAAAGAAGCATGTTGTTGTGACATTGATTGTTTTATGTTTTGTTTTTGACTAGACTTGGAAACCAGAGTTCTAGTGAGATAGTAACCATTCTGTAGAGATGTAGGTTGAGCAGAAAAAGCTTAGGGGAGAAGTCTGATCTGAAGATATATGAGGGAGTCGTCCAGCCACTTAGAGTGAGACTCCAGACTCTAGACAGAAGAGAGAGGAGTTCTGAAGATGGGAAGAAGAGAAAAGTAGCTAAGGGCTTAAGAAGGAGTGACTAATGCAGTAGGAAGAAAACCAAGGGAATATGGTGCTCTGAATTTAAAGAAAAGGTGTTTGAAGCAGGAGGGAATGGTTAACTGTGCTGGGTATAGTGAAGACTGAGAACTGATCCTTGGATTTAACATCATGAAGAGAGATTACAGATGGAGGGATTGAGACAAAATTCTGATTGGAGAAAGAAGCATGGGCAGTCTTGAAGTGGAGATACTAAATATAGATAGCTCTTTTGAAGACTTAAAAATTTGAATGTACCATTCTTATAATGAGGTGGTTTATAGTAATAAGAAAGTAGTCACAATACTTTAAGGTATGTATTATTTTATAGTTTATAGAATTCTTCATAAACTTGTATAAAATTCATAGGTGTCATCATAACACATGTTTAAATGTCAGATGGGTTTATCACATTTTAAATCCTTAGGATTCTGTTTAAAGAAGCATTCTGAGGAGTTGGCATGAACCGATTAACATAGATCATAGTTGGGAATTCTAGTTGTGATGAACTTCTTGCCCAAGTGACATGGCTGGTTGGTAGTAGACTTAGTCCCAAGTCTGTGTCTTCTGGTTCTCATGACATAGGCTCTTTCTACTATGTTACATCATGTCTTTCATAAATTTAAGGTAAAGATTCTCCTCTTGATAAATGTAAGGATTCAAAAAAATTGATTGCAGCTTCTGGTCCATTCTAAATAGTATTCTGTTTCCTCAAGTATCAAGATTGTCCCTAGAATGTCATCCTCAAAGGACAGAATCTTTACTTTAAAAATTTCTAGTTTTTGTTAAAACAATCCGTTAGGCTTTGTTTCTCATGAAGTTCAAATATTACCTTGAACTTTGTTTCTCCTCATAATGAAAGCATCTAGGGTGTAGAACCGATGGCCCAATGAAAGGATGTATTCTAGTAATTACAAGCAATAAGATTTATCCTGGTCCTGAGAGAAAGATGTGAATGACATAATGGTTGAAATCTCAGAAAGTGGAGATACTTTCCTCATGACCACAAGTAAATCCTGATTGAAATCTTTTGGCATGACTTTAAGTCATGATTCTGAGAAGCCAAGTCTAGAGGGACCAGAGTAATACAGTCCAGGCATATAGTTTTCTGATGAGCTCACTGTGTAAGGGGACAAAGCTGAGAGTATCTTGAGGAATGAAAGTTAATATATCCTTTATTAGACAATTTCTCTGGCCTATCAATTTTCTCAGTTTTCAGCTTTTGATGACAGCTGTATGGCAAATAATCTCACACTGAGGTCATTCTCCTGAATACAGGTATTCCTCAATGCTGAGTGGAAGAATATCCACATGTTTCAGGTATTAGAAGGCAAAAATGATTGAATTGGGGTTATTGAAGAGCCGTATTTATATCCCACTAGTCTCTAGGTTTCTTGAAATCACAGTCTGTATCTAATTCTACTTGTAGCTTCAACACTCAGTGCAGTGCCTGACTCAGAATGCACATGTTGTGTGTATGGAGCAATCTTGAACTCCTAAAATGAAGGATGATAGTGCCTCCCATGCCAGTGGATTTTGATTGAATGAAAAATTCACCTACATGCTATCCTGTTTCTGAGGAACTCAAAGTGATAAATAGTAGAGCCTACTTTAAAGTAACACTTTAACATTTTCTTTAAAATTGTTTAGGATTTAATATTACTGCAAATCTTCTAAGTAAATTAACTCCCTATCTTTCAGTGATATCCTCAGCTGTGCTTTGTGCTGCAGGGTCAGGAATGCTGTTTCCAGAGATGCTGTGTTCTCTGACTAGAGCAAACCAGATCACACCCCCTAGAGACACTTTTGCTCTGTGTCAATATGGCATGCATTATTACTTGATATAGTAAGCAACTAGTTTTTTTCTGGCTTAACATATATTCGCTTCTCTCTTAATTTGGCCCTATGTTTGAAAAATGATTAAGAACATGGTTAGAGGCGATGGGAAAACAGACTGTAGGGCTTCAATCCTGATAAAGTTCCCATGTGCTCTGCTGCCACCCCAGTTTCTCTTCCAGAATGCAGAATGTATTTCCCCAAGCTGGGTGTGCTGCCTGCACACAGCCCTCAGCTGTCAGCTCTCTCTGGGAACGGCTCCCAGCTGAGGAACAGTTTTTTTTTTTTTTTTAAATTAAAGTCTCTGCTGTATCTGGGACCAGACTGCGTCCAGTGACTGGACATGCTAAGGTATAAAGGCCAGGAACCCTTGATCCAACTCGAGAGGCCCATTCCAGCTCAGAGCTCCCCTGGGGTTGGCTGAGCCCTTTCTGTGGCTGCAGCAGCAGTCCAGCTCCCCACTCTGCCCAGTGCTTTCCTTCCTGCCCCACACGGATTATTCCCAAGAGAACTTGCTGATAAACTTCTTGCATGCAGATTTTCCTCCTGATTCTGCTGCCCAGGAATGTGACCTGAACCGAAATAACTGTTTGCTCCATGGTCAAATGAAACTATTCCTTCAGCATTCATATATCAGAGCAGATGAAATAGTCTTCCTTTGAGATAATTTTTTTCTAATTTCCTAGGGGTTGCATCATCTATTAGCCATCTACTAATGGATTTCTACCAAGAAATTACAGAAAATGGGCTCTAGGGAGATTCATTCAGGAGATATGTTTCAGTTTATAGAAATGATTAAAGATAATAGTTTTTCTGTACGACTGTCAGTGGCTTATTGCTCAGGTAAAACTTAGTAAGTGAATTGTTCATTCTGTTTTAAAAATAGTGTGTATTTCTGCATCCAAATAGTGCTCAAAAGACTCTACAAGGATTTGTATAAATTGTTGTTGTTGTTTAGTCAAGTTGTATCTGACTTGTTACAACCTCATGAACTGTAGCCCACCAGGCTCCTCTGTCCATGGGATTTCCTAGGCAAGAATACTGGAGTGGGTAACCATTCCCTTCTCCAGGGGATCTTCTTGACCCAGGGCCTCAACCCGTATCTCCTATTTGGCAGGCGGATTCTTTACTTCTGAGGCATCTGGGAAGACCTTTGTATAAATTAGGCAAGGCATTGCTAATACTGCATTTTTTCTAATAAAATTTATAAACCAAACTATCCATGCTGTAGAATTATTACCTTTTATCATTTCTCCCTCTTCTTACCCTTTCCCCCTCCAAAATGGGAGCAATACCATTGACCTCTGTGGTTCTGCCTCAGCATCAGCATGGTGCTAAAAAGAAGTGAGGACAAGAAGGAAAACATCTGCATTCTTCAAAATAAATAGATTTTAAAGATATGAGTCATGTTCAGTTCAGTCACTCAGTCATGTCCAACTTTTTGCAACCCCATGGACTGCAGCATGCCAGGCTTCCCTGTCCGCCACCAACTCCCGGAGCTTGCTCAAACTCATGTTCATCTAGTCAGTGATGCCATCCATCCATCTCATCCTCTGTCATACCCTTCTTCTCCCGCCTTCAATCTTGCCCAGCACCAGGGTCTTTTCCAATGAGTCAGTTCTCATCAGGTGGCCAAAGTATTGGGAGTTTCAGCTTCAGCATCAGTCCTTTCAATGAATATTCAGGACTGATTTCCTTTAGGATTAACTGGTTGGATCTCCGTGCAGTCCAAGGGACTCTCAAAAGGCTTCTCCAACTCCATAGTTTAAGGCATCAGTTCTTCGGCACTCAGCTTTCTTTATAGTCCAACTCTCACATCCGTACATGACTACTGGAAAAACCATAGCTTTGGCTAGACGGACCTTTGTTGGTAAAGTAATGTCTCTGCTTTTTAATATGCTGTCCAGCTTTTAGGCAGCATATTGGTCAAAGCTATGTTGGTCATAGCTTTTCTTTCAAGGAGCAAGTGTCTTTTAATTTCATGGATGCAGTCACCACCTGCAGTGATTTTGGAGCTCAAAAAAATAAAGTCTCTCACTGTTTCCATTATTTTCCCATCTATTTGCCATGAAGGGATGGGACTGGATGCCATGATCTTAGTTTTCTGAATGTTGAGTTTTAAGCCAGCTTTTTCACTCTCCTCTTTCACTTCCATCAAGATGCTCTAGTTCTTCTTAACTTTCTGCCATAAGGGTGGTGTCATCTGCATATTTGAGGTTATTGATATTTCTCCCGGCAGTCTTGATTCCAGCTTGTGCTTCTTCCAGCCCAGTGTTTCTCATGATGTACTCTGCATATAAGTTAAATAAACAGGATGACAATATACAGCCTTGATGTACTCCTTTCCCAATTTGGAGCCAATCTGTTGTTTCATGTAGAGTTCTAACTGTTACTTCTTGACCTGCATACAGATTTCTTAAGAGGCAGGTCAGGTGGTCTGATATTTCCATCTCTTTAAGAATTTTCCATAGTTTATCGTGATCCACCCAGTCAAAGGCTTTTGCGTAGTCAGTAAAGCAGAAGTAGATGTTTTTCTGGAACTCTCATGTGCTTTTTCGATGATCCAATGGATGTTGGCAATTTGATTCTCAAGGCAAGAATACTGAAGTGGTTTGGCATTCCTTTCTCCAGTTGACCACATTTTGTCAGAATTCTCCACCATAACTCGTCTGTCTTGGGTGGCCCTACATGGCATGGCTCATAGTTTCATTGAATTAGACAAGGCTATGCCATTTTATGCTCAATCTCAGTGTAATGAGATCCTGCTCACCAGTCTGTTAGAGGATTAGGGACAACCTATATCTCTTACTTTAGTGTGGCTCTGACAGCAGTGGGATTGAAAAGAACCAGAGACTGCTGCTGTCCACTGGACATTTGTGTCAGGGGACCATGACTGCAAGCTGGCTTTGAATCAGCTGTATTTAAACACTGGGAGCCTGTACTATTGCTATGCTTGAATCTCTTCAGCTCCTTAGGAGCCATCCTCTTTCTAAATAGATGATACATAATTATCATAGAAAATAAAGTAAAAAAAGAATAATGAGTATAGATTTATTAAGAACATGGCTTTGTATTCAGGCAGATTCATTTTGAAGTTCTGATTTGCCACTCACATATAAACTTGGAGGAGTTTTCTTCTATTTTTACTCCCCAGTTGTCCTTTAAAATACCAATATGTGTAATGCCAAAAATTCAAACAGACTGAAAAAGTATACAATGAAATGGCATCTCCTCTACATCCCAGTTCTCCTTTTAGTTTCCTTTTTCTAATGGCAACCACTGAACAGTTTCTCATGTGTCTTTCAAGAAATCTTCTATGTGTATAACTGCAGACAAATGCAAATGTAAATCTTTGCTTCAAAACACAGAATCTTTCAATGCATATGAGTGTTCTGCATGTACTCCTTTTCAACGTAATAATGTAACTTAGAGGGTATTTCACATTACCACGTATAGATCTATTTTTTTTTTTTTTTAGTGGTTGCACTGTATTCCAGTGAGAAGATGAGGCATGATAGGATAGATGTATCCTGGTATTTCTAACATTCTTATTGATGGGCACTTATGGTTTCTCATACATTGCTATTACAAGTAAATATTGAAAAAAATCCTTTTATATCCATCTTTGAGCATTGGTATGATTAGTTTTTTAAAGTAGAATGTCAAAGTATGTGGGTATTTGAAAGTAGAATGTCAAAGTATGTGGGTATTTGAATTTTTGATAGATGTTGAAGACTAGGGCAAGTGTCCCAGTCTCTATGAATTTCAGCTTTTTTTCTGAGTAAAGTTAATAAAATGGGAGTAGCAATAGTACCTATCTCTTAGGGCTGCTGGGAGGATTAAAAAAGAAATAAGATACTATCCAGTGTTGCTATGCTATGCTATGCTAAGTCACTTCAGTCATGTCCGACTCTGTGTGACCCCATAGACGGCAGCCACCAGGCTCCCCCGTCCCTGGGATTCTCCAGACAATAACACTGGAGTGGGTTGCCATTTCCTTCTCCAATGCATGAAAGTGAAAAGTGAAAGCGAAGTCGCTCAGTCGTGTCCGACTCTTAGCGACCCCACAGACTGCAGCCTACCAGGCTCCTCCATCCATGGGATTTTCCAGGCAAGAGTACCGGAGTGGGGTGCCATTGCCTTCTCCATCCAGTGTTGCTAGATGTAGCAAAATATAGGCCCTCCAGTTAAATTTGAAATGCAGATAAACAATGACAACATTTGAATATAACTATATCCAAAATGTTGCATGGGACACACTTAAACTAAAACATTATTTGTTATCTTAAATTCAAATTTAATTGGATGTGGCTCAGTGGTAAAGAATCCACCTGCCAATGCAGGAGATGCAGGAGGCTCAGATTTGGTCCCTGGCTCAGAAAAATCCACAGGAGAAGGAAATGGCAACCCACCCCATTATTCTTGCCTGGGAAATCCCATGGACAGAGGAGCCTGGTGGGCTACTGTCAGTGGAGTGGCAAAGAGTCAGACGCAACTGAATGACAGAGCACTCACACACTTATTTTTATTTGGCAACCCTGTACATTGAGGGACCAACACAGTCCCTGGAAGCCTTAAATAAATTGTTCGTTGCTATAGTTCTTATTAGACATTCAGGGAAATGCTATCATCAGCAAACGTTTTTAGAAGTAATGATTCTATAGTTATTAATTTACTTATTCATTCAACAAATACTGAGTGCCTACTATAAACTAAGCATTATTCTAGGTTCTGGTGGTGCAGTGATAAAGAATCTGCCTGCAATGCAGGAGACCCAGGTTCAATCCCTGAGTTGGGAAGATCCCCTGGAGAAGGGAATAGCAACCCACTCCAGTATTCTTGCTGGGAGAATTGCATGGACAGAGGAGCCTGGGAAACTACCGTCCATAGGTTTGCAAAGAGTTGGGCACAATTGAGCAACTAACACACACAAGGATACAGTAGTGAATAAAACAAAGTCGGTATGAGCAGAGGAATGCTTTTGTATGTTACAGAGCTGACATGGGCTTGAGATTAAGGAAGAAACCAAGTTCACGTGGATTGTTTGGTTAATTAGATGAAGTCAATTACACAGGCCTTCTTTATTATCTTCTCTATGTAGTACCACAACAAAGTTTTTGAGGAAGTCTTTTCAGGATAATCTGTGTTGCTCATGGGCATTAGATTGTGGAAAGGATGACAGGAGCTTTGAAGAGACCAATGAAGATCTCCTCTTTCTGTCCCTTAAGCTTCAGCAATGGACTTGGGATCTTGCTCAAGGTAAACAGGTGATTTCTAGCCTCTGGTGTTAACAGTTCAGTGACCTGGAGAATGGTAGGTGCTGTCTCACTCTCATTTCTTCAGGCAGTTTCTCAGCAAATCATAACAACTCTTAGTATGCTATGCCTCATCAGAAAGAAGCAGATTCAGGGACTTCCCTGGTGGTAAAGTGGCTAAGACTCTGCCCTCCCAATGCAGGAGGCCCAGGTTTGAATCCTGGTCAGGGAACTAGATCCCACATGACAGAACAAAGAGTTTGCATGATGCAACTAAAGATCCCACATGCCAGATCGAAGACCCTGCATGCTGTGACTAAGACCTGGTACAGCCAAATAAACATTTTTTAAAAAAGGAAGAATTAGGTTTAGGCCAATTTATCAATAATTATTCAATACTGTGATTATCTCTCATCACCTTCTCTCAGAACTCAGATTCTCTGATGTTCTGAGAGTAGATATAGAGCTAGTGGGTATATTTTTAAAACTTCTTTCCTCAAAATAATTCTAGTCATTATTCTGTGACAGTTTAATGCCATATCTTCTATGGCACCTTTAGAATTTAAATTTTATGAGTTCTTATCTTGAAGTTTGGCTTATTATGTGGTGATTGGCTTTGGGCTTATAAGGTAAAGCCTAACTTATTACTGTAACTGTTTTCGAATTATGTCAGTTTCAAAACCTGAAGCAATTCTGTGATACTGAAGCATATTTAAAAACCTTGGAATTTCTTGATTCAGGACAATGAATTAACTTGCTTTCAGAGTGTTTGTATACTGCAAATCCTCTCTTAAAATGGGAGGGTTTTTCTTGACAAACGTAAAAGCAAAGTTTAAAAATACCGAGTCTGTGGAGCCAAGTGTCATTGTCACAGTGCAAAAGGTCATCCTGTTTTTCCCTTCACGGAGCTGTGATGCACACTTGCTTCCAACATGAGCCTTGAGAGCAGCTGCACCACACATAGAGTCAGGGAATGTCCGTTTTATTGTGTCAGGATGATGACAAAATGAAATGACCATACCAACCAAAATCTTAGAAGAAGTCTAGAAATATTTTGAAGATGAGCTTTAAAGGAAATTTTCCTATCTGTCCCTCCATCCCTTGATATGTCTTTGATGTTGTGTGGTCAGTGGTAGTGGGTAGGAAAAGAAAATATGGTGGGATTTAAAATATATTCAATTTAAATTCCTTTGCAGATCTTTATCTGTTTATACTTGTTAGTAGGTTTGGTACTTCTATAGTTATGATCCTTAGTGCTCATTGCAGTGTACTCTGAGGTCCTAGTTAAGTGCAGTTATAATTACCTGGTAAGAAAGAATAGTAAATAAAATTAAGAAACTCCTCTGATTGTATTATACATATTGATTGTTCTGTAGATATATA
The DNA here is from genome assembly GCF_029407905.1 of Bubalus kerabau. Lineage (NCBI taxonomy): Eukaryota > Metazoa > Chordata > Mammalia > Artiodactyla > Bovidae > Bubalus > Bubalus kerabau. The sequence continues at coordinate 65,191,964 of NC_073633.1, forward strand.
TTCAAATGAGAGGCTTAACCAAGAACTTATGGATTACTAATGTCTCCAGGCCCTTTTTTTTTTTCATGACCCTAATTACACTGTAGAACATTACTTTCTCCTCTGCAAGATAATGGTCTGTACTTCTTCCTTCTCTTCTTGGTTCAGTTTCTGGTAGCCTCTTCAAGTCATAACTTTTTTTTTTTTTTTTTTTAAGGAATTTGTTTGATGTGGACCAAAACAAATTTTGAAGTCTTTATTACATTTGTTACAATATTACTTCCGTTTTATGTTTTTTTGTTTTGTTTTGTTTTTTACCCTGGGGCATATGGGATCTTACCTCCCTGACCAGGGATCAAACCTGCACCCCCTGCTTTGGAAGATGAAGGCTTAACCTCTAGATCGCCAAGGAAGTCCCAAGTTGTAACTTTCTATCATAATCATCTTTGTAAGGGTTATGCTCTCTTCTTGGTAGGAGGCCATCTGCAAATCTGACAAATGTGGTGTTGTGTCGGTTATTGATGAAGTAGCTGAATAGTGCTAGGGTCAGGGTCAACATTCAAAGAATACCACTTGCTGTTTTTTGTGTCATATTGGTAATTAGTTTTGGATAATAATTGTTTCGAGGAAATATCTCCAATGATTGTGTACCTTCAAAACAATATTTTGTTTCAAGTTCAGAAAAATTTTGTGTCAGATGACATTGTCGCCTGGTGTTCTCTGTAGCTCATTGGTCACAGAGGTTATATTATATCCTGTGAAATGTGTACATGCACATCCCAGAAAGTTTTTACGATTCAAATGCTGTTTGTCATAGACTTTGGAAGCCAAGTGTTTGGAGTGCTGCTTCTTAGGGAAGGACTTTGCATAGGGATAGGTGGAGATGGATAGGTGACCAAGGACAAGAGTAGGTGTTCGGAGGTATCTGGAGTTACAAAGGGGCCTTTTTGGAAAGAGGCGCTCCAAGGTACGTGTTCTGGGAAGAGGGCAGACAGGTGGCAAGAGAGAAAAGAAGTAGAGTAAGATAAACTAAGGCAGACTGAGTTCATATAGGTATTATTAATATTTTCTGCTTTTTTGGCCTGTTGGATGACATTAGCAGACTAATGGTCAAATCTTTGTAGAGAATGGTCAGATAACTGATTCTAAGTGTTTTATTATTTTTGGAAATATTTAATAAGTTAGAGAGTAGAGGGTAAAATACAAATAGGGGTGTGTGGGTCAGAGGAGAATGAGCACAATGATCTAGCATGAGGAGAGAGATTTTCTCCCCTTTTTCTTTCTGCTTTATTTTCCCAGTAGGAATCCATATTGAGCATATCAGATTTTTCATTATCAGGGATTCTTTGCATGCCTTGGGATTTTGCAGGTTGTTTTCTTTTTTTTAAATTTATTTATTTTAATTGGAGGCTAATTACTTTACAATATTGTATTGGTTTTGCCATATATCAACATGAATCTGCCACAGGTGTACACGTGTTCCCCATCCTGAACCCCCCTCCCACCTCCCTCCCCATACCATCCCTCTGGGTCATCCCAGCACCAGCCCCAAGCATCCTATATTATGCACCAAACTGGACTGGAGATTCATTTCACATATGATATTATACATGTTTCAGTGCCATTCTCCCAAATCATCCCACCCTCACCCTCTCCCACAGAATCCAAAAGACTGTTCTATACATCTGTGTCTCTTTTGCTATCTTGCATACAGGGTTATCGTTACCATCTTTCTAAATTCCATGTATATGCGTTAGTATACTGTATTGGTGTTTTTCTTTCTGGCTTACTTCACTCTGTATAATAGGCTCCAGTTTCATCCACCTCATTAGAACTGATTCAACTGTATTCTTTTTAATGGCTGAGTAATACTCCATTGTGTATATGTACCACAGCTTGCTTATCCATTCGTCTGCTGATGGACATCTAGGTTGCTTCCACGTCCTGGCTCTTATAAACAGTGCTGCGATGAAGATTGGGGTACACGTGTCTCTTTCCCTTCTGGTTTCCTCAGTGTGTATGCCCAGTAGTGGGATTGCTGGGTCGTATGGCAGTTCTATTTCCAGTTTTTTAAGGAATCTTCACACTGTTCTCCATAGTGGCTGTACTAGTTTGCATTCTCACCAACAGTTTAAGAGGGTTCCCTTTTCTCCACACCCTCTCCAGCATTTATTGCTTGTAGACTTTTGGATCACAGCCACTCTGACTGGCATGAAATGGTACCCTCATAGTGGTTTTGATTTGCATTTCTCTGATAATGAGTGATGTTGAACATCTTTTCATGTGTTTGTTAGCCATATGTCTTCTTTGGAGAAATGTCTGTTTAGTTCTTTGGCCCATTTTTTGATTGGGTCATTTATTTTTCTGGTATTGAGCTTCAGGAGTTGCTTGTATATTTTTGAATTCTTTGTCACTTGCTTTATTTGCTATTTTCTCCCATTCTGAAGGCTGTCTTTTCACCTTGCTTATTGTTTCCTTTGATGTGCAGAAGCTTTTAATTTTAATTAGGCCCCATTTGATTATTTTTGCTTTTATTTCCAATATTCTTGGAGATGGGTCATAGAGGATCCTGCTGTGATGTATGTCAGACAGTGTTTTGCCTATGTTCTCCTCTAGGTGTTGTATAGTTTCTGGTCTTACATTTAGATCTTTAATCCATTTTGAGTTTATTTTTGTGTATGGTGTTAGAAAGTGTTCTAGTTTCATTCTTTTACAAGTGGTTGACCAGTTTTCCCAGCACCACTTGTTAAAGAGATTGTCTTTTCTCCATTGTATATTTCTGCCTCCTTTGTCAAAGATAAGGTGTCCATAGGTACGAGGGTTTATCTCTGGGCTTTCTATTTTGTTTCATTGATCTATATTTCTGTCTTTGTGCCAGTACCATTCTGTCTTGATGACTGTAGCTTTGTAGTAAGAGCCTGAAGTCAGGCAGGTTGATCCTCCAGTTCCATTCTTCTTTCTCAAGATTGCTTTGGCTATTTGAGGTTTTTTGTATTTCCATACAGATTGTGAAATTATTTGTTCTAGCTCTGTGAAAAATACCGTTGGTAGCTTGATAGAGATTGCATTGAATCTAAAGATTGCTTTGGGTAGTATACTCATTTTCACTATATTGATTCTTCCAATCCATGGACACGGTATATTTCTCCATCTATTAGTGTCCTCTTTGATTTCTTTTACCAGTGTTTTATAGTTTTCTATATATAGGTCTTTAGTTTCTTTAGGTAGATATATTCCAAAGTATTTTATTCTTTTTGTTGCAATGGTGAATGGAATTGTTTCCTTAATTTCTCTTTCTGTTTTCTCATTATTAGTGTATAGGAATGCAAGGGATTTCTGTGTGCTGATTTTATATCCTGCAACTTTACTGTATTTTTTTGATTAGCTTTAGTAATTTTCTGGTGGAGTCTTTAGGGTTTTCTAGGTAGAGGATCATGTCATCTGCAAAGAGTGAGAGTTTTACTTCTTCTTTTCCAACTTGGATTCCTTTTATTTCTTTTTCTGCTCTGATTGCTGTGGCCAAAACTTCCAAAACTATGTTGAATTGTAGTGGTGAAAGTGGGCACCCTTGTCTTGTTCCTGACTTTAGGGGAAATGCTTTCAATTTTTCAGCATTGAGGATATGTTTGCTGTGGATTTGTCATGCTGCTGCCGCTGCTAAGTCACTTCAGTCGTGTCCAACTCTGTGCGACCCTATAGACGGCAGCCCACCAGGCTCCCCTGTCCCTGGGATTCTCCAGGCAATAACACTGGAGTGGGTTGCCATTTCCTTCTCCAATGAATGAAAGTGAAAAGTGAAAGTGAAGTCATTCAGTTGTGCCCGACTCTTTGTGACCCCATGGACTGCAGCCTACCAGGCTCCTCCGTCCATGGATTTTCCAGGCAAGAGTACTGGAGTGGGGTGCCATTGCCTTTTCTGGTGGATTTGTCATATATAGCTTTTATTATGTTGAGGTATGTTCCTTCTACTCCTGCTTTCTGGAGAGTTTTTATCATAAATGGATGTTGAATCTTGTCAAAGGCTTTCTCTGCATCTATTGAGATAATCATATGGCTTTTATTTTTCAATTTGTTAATGTGGTATATTACATTGATTGATTTGTGGATATTGAAGAATCCTTGCATCCCTGGGATAAAGCTCACTTGGTCGTGGTGTATGATCTGTTTAATGTGTTGTTGGATTCTGATTGCTAGAATTTTTTAAGGATTTTTTCATCTATGTTCATCAGTGATATTGGCCTGTAGTTTTCTTTTTTGTGGCATCTTTGTCAGGTTTTGGTATTAGGGTGATGGTAGCCTCATGGAATGAGTTTGGAAGTTTACCTTCCTGTGCAATTTTCTGGAAGAGTTTGAGTAGGATAGGTGTTAGCTCTTCTCTGAATTTTTGGTAGAATTCAGCTGTGAAGCCGTCTGGACCTGGGCTTTTGTTTGCCGGAAGATTTCTGATCACAGTTTCAATTTCTGTGCTTGTGATGGGTCTGTTAAGATTTTCTATTTCTTCCTGGTTCAGTTTGAAAAGTTATACTTTTCTAAGAATTTGTCCATTTCTTCCAAGTTGTCCATTTTATTGGCATATAGTTGCTGATAGTAGTCTCTTATGATCCTTTGTATTTCTGTGTTATCTGTTGTGATCTCTCCATTTTCATTTCTAATTTTATTGATTTGATTTTTCTCCCTTTGTTTCTTGATGAGTCTGGCTAATGGTTTGTCAATTTTATTTATCCTCTCAAATAACCAGCTTTTGGCTTTGTTGATTTTTGCTATGGTTTCTTCAGTTTCTTTTGCATTTATTTCTGCCCTAATTTTTAAGATTTCTTTCCTTCTACTGACCCTGGGGTTCTTCATGTCTTCCTTTTCTAGTTGCTTTAGGTGTAGAGTTAGGTTATTTATTGGACTTTTTTCTTGTTTCTTGAGGTATGCCTGCATTGCTATGAACCTTCCCCTTAGGACTGCTTTTACAGTGTCCCACAGGTTTTGGGTTGTTGTGTTTTCATTTTCATTTGTTTCTATGCATATTTTGTTTTCTTTTTTGATTTCTTCTGTGATTTGTTGGTTATTCAGCAGCATGTTGCTCCGCCTCCATATGTTGGAATTTTTAATAGTTTTTCTCCTGTAATTGAGATCTAATCTTACTGCATTGTGGTCAGAAAAGATGCTTGGAATGATTTCAATTTTTTTGAATTTAGCAAGGCTAGATTTATGGCCCAGGCTGTGATCTATCCTGGAGAAGGTTCCATGTGCAATTGAGAAAAAGGTGAAATTCATTGTTTTGGGGTGAAATGTCATATAGATATCAATTAGATCTAACTGGTCTATTGTATCATTTAAAGTTTGTGTTTCCTTGTTAATTTTCTGTTTAGTTGATCTATCCATAGGTGTGAGTGGGGTACAGAGGTCTCCCACTATTATTGTGTTATTGTTAATTTCCCCTTTCATACTTTTAGCATTTGTCTTACATATTGCAGTGCTCCTATGTTGGCTGCATATATATTTATAATTGTTATGTCTTCTTCTTGGATTGATCCTTTGATCATTATATAGTGTCCTTCTTTGTCTCTTTTCACAGCTTTGTTTTAAAGTCTATTTTATCTGATATGAGTATTGCTACTCCTGCTTTCTTTTGGTCTCTATTTGCGTGGAATATCTTTTTCCAGCCCTTCAGTTTCAGTCTGTGTGTGTCCCTTGTTTTGAGGTGGCTCTCTTGTAGACAACATATATAGGGGTCTTGTTTTTGTATCCATTCAGCCAGTCTTTGTCTTTTGGTTGGGGTATTCAACCCATTTACGTTGAAGGTAATTATTGATAAGTATGATCCTGTTGTCATTTGCTTTATTGTTTTGGGTTCGAATTTATACACCCTTTTTGTGTTTCTTGTCTAGAGAAGATATTTAGCATTTGTTGGAGATCTGGTTTGGTGGTGCTGACTTCTCTCAGCTTTTGCTTGTCTGTAAAGCTTTTGATTTCTCATTCATATTTGAATGAGATCCTTGCTGGGTACAGTAATTCTGGCTGTAGGTTATTTTCTTTCATCACTTTAAGAATGTCCTGCCATTCCCTCCTAGCCTGAAGAGTTTCTATTGAAAGATCAGCTGTTATCCTTATGGGGATCCCCTTGTATGTTATTTGTTGTTTTTCCCTTGCTGCTTTTAATATTTGTTCTTTGTGTTTGATCTTTGTTAATTTGATTAATATGTGTCTTGGAGTGTTTTGCCTTGGGTTTATCCTGTTTGGGACTCGCTGTGTTTCTTGGACTTGGATGATTTTTTTCCTTCCCCATTTTAGGGAAGTTTTCAATGATTATCTCCTCAAGTATTTTCTCATTGTCTTTCTTTTTGACTTCTTCTGGGACTCCTATGATTTGAATGTTGGGGCGTTTAACATTGTCCCAGAGGTCTCTGAGATTGTCCTCATTTCTTTTAATTCATTTTTCTTTTTTCCTCTCTGATTCATTTATTTCTACCATTCTATCTTCTACCTCACTAATCCTATCTTCTGCCTCTGTTATTCTACTATTTGTTGCCTCCAGAATGTTTTTGATCTCATTTATTACATTATTCATTATATATTGACTCTTTTTTATTTCTTCTAGGTCCTTGTTAAACCTTTCTTGCATCTTCTAAATCCTTGTCTCCAGGCTGTTTATCTGTGATTCCATTTTGTTTTCAAGATTTTGGATCATTTTCACTAACATTATTTGGAATTCTTTATCGGGTAGACTCCCTATCTCTTCCTCTTTTGTTTGGTTTGGTGGGCATTTATTGTGTTATTTTACCTGCTGAGTATTCCTCTGTCTCTTCATCTTGTTTATATTGCTGAGTTTGGGGTGGCCTTTCTGTATTCTGGCAGTTTGCGGAGTTCTCTTTATTGTGGAGTTTCCTCGCTGTGGGTGGGGTTGTACGGGTGGCTTGTCAAGGTTTCCTGGTTAGGGAAGCTTGTGTTGGTGTTCTGGTGGGTGAAGCTGGATTTCTTCTCTCTGGAGTGCAATGAAGTGTCCAGTAATGAGTTATGAGATGTCTATGGTTTGGGGGTGACTTTGGGCAGCCTGTATATTAAAGCTCAGGGCAGTGTTCCTGTGTTGCTGGGGAATTTGCGTGGTATGTCTTGCTCTGGAACTTGTTGGCCCTTGGGTGGTGCTTGGTTTCAGTGTAGGTTTGGATGCATTTGATGAGCTCCTGTCTATTAATGTTCCCTGGAGTCAGGAGTTCTCTGGTGTTCTCAGGATTTGGACTTAAGCCTCCTGCTTCTGGTTTTCAGTCTTATTTTTACAGGAGCCTCAAGACTTCTCCATCTGTACAGCACCGTTGATAAAACATCTAAGTTAAAGATGAAAAGTTTCTCCACAGTGAGGGACACCCAGAGAGGTTCACAGAGTTACATGGAGAAGAGAAGAGGGAGGAGGGAGATAGACCAGGATGAGATGAGGTGGAATCAAAAGAGGAGAGAGCAAGCTAGCCAGTAATCACTTCCTTATGTGCACTCCACAGTCTGGACCGCTCAGAGATGTTCACGGAGTTATACAGAGAACAGAAGAGGGAGGAAGGAGACAGAGGTGGCCAGGAGGATAAAGGGGGAAATCAAAAGGAGAGAGACAGATCCAGCCAGTAATCAGTTCCCTAAGTGTTCTCCACTGTCCAGAACACACAAAGAGATTCACAGAGTTGGGTAGAGAAGAGAAGGGCGAGGGAGGAGATAGAGGCAACCTGGTGGAGAAAAAGGAGAGTTCAGAGGGGGAGAGAGCAATCCAGCCAGTAATCTCGCTGCCAAGTAAAAATGGGTACTGAAGATTGGGTTCTTAAAGGTACAAAGTTGATAACAAATACCAAAAAGCAAAGATTAAAAATCTAGAGTAGAGGTTGGATTTTCAAAAATACAATATTAAAGAAAAAAAAAACAACAAAGTCACAAAAATTATAAAATTTATATATATGAAGTTTGCTTTAAAAAATAGGGTCTTTTTTTTTTTTTTTTTGCCAAGTAATAGTAGGTTATAAAAATGAAAATTAAAGGAGTAACAGAGGACTTAAAAATTTAAAAAAAAATAAAGAATGATAGTAAAAATAGTAAAAATATATCTAGGACTGTCTCTGATGGTGTTGTGGGCAGTGTGGGGTCAGTTCATTTTTGAATAGTTCCTTGATCTGGCTTATATTTCTCAAAATTCGTAGGCCCCTTCCTGTGTAGTCGGTGCTAACCACAGGGTTTTAACCTACTGCACCTGTCACTTTCAAGGAGGTTCCCTCTGTTTTAGCTTCTTCTGTTTGCTGGTCTCTTCAGTGTCTAATTTCCACCCTGGCACAGGGATTGGTGGTGAACACTTTTTCAGGCTCACTTGTTCAGTCGTGCTGTGGGGAGGGACGGATGCTGCAAACAAATAACACGGGCATGTGCTCGCAGTGTCTCGGCCACACTGGGCCTGCCCCCGCTCATGGCGTGTGTGCTTTCCCTGTCTACACTGCTTAGGCTCTAGGTGCTCTGCTGAGAACTGTCTGAGCCCAGCCCTGGGTTGTATGCACTTCCCAGGTAAAAGTCACTCAGGTTCAGGTACACGGGTAGTCCTCAGAGGTGCAGACTTGGTTGGGCCTGCGTTTTGTGTCCTTCCCAGGTCCAAGCATCTCAGGTGACCAGGTGTTTGGCAAGCGCAGTTGCTGCGACTTATCACCTCCCCCGTACCTGCTGCCTGGGTTTCTGGGGGTACAACTGGCACACCTTCTTAGGCAGATGTTGACCGTCCAGAATTCCAGGAAGTCTTAGTTAGCAACGAAGTCTGCTTGCAGTTTGGTAGATAATGCCTCTCTGGGGCTGTGATTGCCCCCTTCCGGCTCTGGCTGCCTGTCAGCGGAGGGGCATGGTCTGCAGCCGGCTCGCTCTGCTCAGTCCTTTGTTCTGTGAGCGGGCCTGATGGTGTCTTCAGTTTAGTTCAGTTCAGTCGCTCAGTCATGTCTGACTCTTTGAGACTGCATAAATCGCAGCACGCCAGGCCTCCCTGTCCATCACCAACTTCTGGAGTTCACTCAAACTCATGTCCATCGAGTCTGTGATGCCATCCAGCCATCTCATCCTCTGTCGTCCCCTTCTCCTCCTGCCCCCAATCCCTCCCAGCATCAGGGTCTTTTCCAATGAGTCGACTCTTCGCATGAGGTGGCCACAGTTTTGGAATTTCAGCTTTAGCATCAGTCCTTCCAAAGAACACCCAGACTGATCTCCTTTAGAATCAACTGGTTGGATCTCCTTGGAGTCCAAGGGACTCTCAAGGGCCTTCTCCAACACCACAGTTCAAAAGCATCAATTCTTTGGCACTCAGCTTTCTTCACAGTCTAACTCTCACATCCATACATGACTACTGGAAAAACCATAGCCTTGACTAGACAGATCTTTGTTGGCAAAGTAATGTCTCTGCTTTTGAATATGCTATCTAGGTTGGTCATAACTTTCCTTCCAAGGAGTAAGCATCTTTTAATTTCATGGCTGCATTCACCATCTGCAGTGATTTTGGAGCCCAAAAAAATGAAGTCAGCCACTGTCCACTGTTTCCCCATCTATTTCCCACGAAGTGATGGGACCAGATGCCATGATCTTCATTTTCTGAATGTTGAGTTTTAAGCCAACTTTTTCACTCTCCACTTTAATCAAGAGGCTTTTGAGTTCCTCTTCACTTTCTGCCATAAGGGTGGTGTCATCTGCATATCTGAGGTTATTGATATTTCTCCCGGCAATCTTGATTCCAGCTTGTGCTTCTTCCAGCCTAGCATTTCTCATGATGTACTCTGCATATAAGTTAAATAACCAAGGTGACAATATACAGCCTTGACATACTCTTTTTCCTATTTGGAACCAGTCTGTTGTTCCATGTCCAGGTTTAACTGTTGCTTCCTGACCTGCATACAGATTTCTCAAGAGGCAGGTCAGGTGGTCTGGTATTCCCATCTCTTTCAGAATTTTCCACAGTTTATTGTGATCCACACAGTCAAAGGCTTTGGCATAGTCAATAAAGCAGAAATAGATGTTTTTCTGGAACTCTCTTGCTTTTTCTATGATCCAGCGGACGTTGGAAATTTGATCTCTGGTTCCTCTGCCTTTTCTAAAACCAGCTTGAACATCTGGAAGTTCACGGTTTATGTATTGCTGAAGCCTGGCTTGTAGAATTTTGAGCATTACTTTACTAGCGTGTGCTGCTGCTGCTGTTAAGTCGCTTCAGTTGTGTCTGACTCTGCGACCCCATAGATGGCAGCCCACCAGGCTCTCCCATCCCTGGGATTCTCCAGGCAAGAACACTGGAGTGGGTTGCAATTTCCTTCTCCAATGCATGAAAGTGAAAAGTGAACGTGAAGTTGCTCAGCTGTGTCCAACTCTTAGCAACCCCATGGACTGCAGCCTACCAGGCTCCTCCATCCATATTATTTTCCAGGCAAGAGTACTAGAGTGGGGTGCCATTGCCTTCTCTGTACTAGCGTGTGAGATGAGTGCAATTGTGTGGTAGTTTGAGCATTCTGTGGAATTGCCTTTCTTTGGGATTGGAATGAAAACTAACCTTTTCCAGTCCTTTGGTCACTCCTGAGTTTTCCAAATTTGCTGGCATATTGAGTGCAGCACTTTCACAGCATCATCTTTCAGGATTTGAAATAGCTCAACTGGAATTCCATCACCTCCACTAGCTTTGTTGATAGTGATGCTTTCTAAGGCACTCTTGACTTCCCATTCCTGTCTTAGGTTAGGGCTTTTCGCTTGGTAGCTATCCCACAGTCTGGTTTGCTAGTCCAGGTTAGTTCCCTCAGATTGCCCTTAGGGCATTCAGGCCTGGTCCTTACTCTAAGCAATGCAGCCCGCGCCTCCCTGCCCAGCCCCCGCTTGCTAGTGGTGGATGCAGGCGTCTGCGCTGCTTCTCCGCTGGGGGAGTTACCGTTGAGCACGTAATCTGTAGGTTTTAATTATTTATTTATTTTTCCTCCCTATTATGTTGCCTTCTGTGGTTCCAAGGCTTGCCACAGACTCAGCAGTGAGAGTGTTTACTGGTGTTTGGAAACTTCTCTCTTTTTTAAGACTCCCTTCCCAGGACGGATCTCCATCCCTACCTGTTTTATCTCTCTTTTTGTCTTTTATATTTTTTTCTACCTCATTTTGAAGACAATGGGCTGCTTTTCTGGGTGCCTGATGTCCTCTGCCGGCATTCAGAAGTTGTTTTGTGGAATTTACTCAGCGTTCAAATGTTCTTTTGATGGATTTGTGGGGGAGAAAGTGATCTCTCCGTCCTATTCCTCCACCATCTTAGGACCGCCTCCACAGATTGTTTTCTTAGAGACTTTATTCCACTATTGTTCCAAATGTAGCAGTTAATTCAAGTAATTCCCATGGATACCACCAGACTTTTAAAAGCATCTTTTCCAATTGCTTTGGTTTTATGGGGGGAAATATTAATACACTAGAGAAAAACAAGTTAGAATTAAGTAAGAAAACTCAGGTTTTGATCTATTCCCCCCAAACAGTGGCTGTTGTTACTTATCTGTTACTTAACTCTTGTTTGTACTGTTGTTACTTAACTCTCAAATGTATATTTTGAAATGTATAAGAGATCCTATAGAGTTTCCTTTTAACTTGGTTTGACTTTTCCATTTGGGTGGAAGAGGTAGGTTGTGGTCCTTCCTAGAGCTTAGAGTATACAGGTAGGAGGAATAAGAGTTTACTAAAGAGAGTTAGTGTCTTCTCAGCGTCTTCTTGATGCAGAGGAACTTTCAATAGAGACTTCAGGGAAATTCAGTAGCTGTGCAGTTTCCATAAATAAAGACACGGTCTCTGTCTTGGTCTTATTTTATCTGAGATACTGTTTCCTGAGACATGTCACTAATGCCTCAAAGTAGATACCCCAGGAGAAACAGACCAACACATAATCTATTCGTACCTGTAAAAAGATATAAAATGAGATTTAAAGGCTTCCTAGATTCTCTCATTGTCATTAAACTAGATAAAGTGCAGAAAAGTATGGTATTGGAAAAATGAATGAATTCTGGCTAGAGATGAAAATGCTTCAATTGAAAACTTTCCAGAACAACATGTACTTGGAGCTGTATTAAAGAGAAATTCTTGGAGTGTTTAAGCCAAATGACCCAGCAGGGTTGATAGTGTGAGGTATATTTCACAGTTGTATAAATATTTAAAACTGTTTTCCAGCCTATAAAACAAGTAAATTAGGTTGTTTTTCAAAAACTTCACAATGAAATTAATCTGCCCACCTTAACTTGTTGGGAAACCTGCCCTTCTTGTCGCAGCCTTCTCTCCTAGAAGAAATTGCTGGGAAGGAGGTGTGATGAAGGTTTCCAACTCAGAAAACAAAGCTGGTTTACATTTCAGAGAACTTCAGAAAGAGCATCATGGATACACACAGGTGGTGTGTTTCCAGATGGGCTGTCTGCCTAACTTGTTGAGAGGGGCCTGACCAATGAGACACAACAGCTTTTTGTCGTAAACCGCTTTGAACCTGGTGAAGGTAGACTTGGGACTCCATTATATACATGAACCTCGAAGAAAACAGTGTAACATCTTGACCATGTTCTTAATTCTGAGCTGTTCATCCTAGCTGTTAGAATGCCACCAAGCCTGTCCTTTGGCCAGAATACTGTGGATGATTTGTAGGTGGTCTTTCTTGTTCAGTTTTTTTTTTTTTTTTTTTTTTTGTCATTGATTGCTGCTTTTGTTCTTTTCAGAATTTTTGTTCTTTTCCTCTTGCATTCTAGCTGTTGCCCTGGACTACTCTCCCTTGCTCTATCTCCTTCATATATTGCCTCCAGTTAAACAGACTTCTGAGACAACAGCCGTGATGTTTTCATATTAACATAGAGTTTGAAAAGAATATTAATGACTAAATTTATTCCTTTCCTTCCCCCTGAGCTTTTTTGTTTTTGAATGTTCTGCAAGTAAGAGTTAATAGCTGCTGTATAAAGCTGGCACCATGGAGTGGTAGGAAGAGTACACGCCAAGAGTTAGGCATTTTGAGTCTAGCTCTAGAGATAACTAACTCACTGGGTCTTTGGGCAAATTGCTTGACCTCTTTTGACCTCTCTCTAGTTCCCACATCACTCAGGTAAATGACTTTGTTATTCAAGGCTCTTTGAGCATTCTAGGAAAAAAGTCTTACTTGCTTCTTCTGTCATATGATGCTATATTGTGAATACATTTTCTTGATTCTTTTCTCTATTCCTGAAAAAAAAATTAATTTTGTTTTTGTTCATAGACTGCAGAATGAAAAATGGATGAACGTCAAAGTGGGAGACATCATTAAATTAGAAAATAACCAATTTGTTGCTGTGAGTATTTCGTATTGTTTAAAGAATTTATCTCAGGCTAATTCAGCAAATCTGTACTAATTTAGCATAACTAAGGAGGGAATCGTAGAAGGCAATGGCACCCCACTCCAGTACTCTTGCCTGGAAAATCCCATGGATGGAGGAACCTGGTAGGCTGCAGTCCATGGGGTCGCGAAGAGTCGGACACCACTGAGCAACTTCACTTTCACTTTTCACTTTCCTGCCTTGGAGAAGGAAATGGCAACCCACTCCAGTGTTCTTGCCTGGAGAATCCCAGGGATGGGGGAGCCTGGTGGCTGCCATCTTTGGGGTCACACAGAGTTGGACACGACTGAAGTGACTTAACAGCAGCAGCAGCAGCAAGGAGGGAATACCAAGAAGCATTATTAAAATGTCTCAATTATAAGATACTTTTAAGGACATATTGATTAATTACTTTCAATAACATGATAATTCAGACAAGGCTGAGTGATTGTCACCTTGTTATTTTCTTTTGGGTCTTTTAACCTAATAGATAAAAAGATTTAAAATCGTTTGATGTAAATAACAGCTTTTAAAATGCTCCAGAATACTTTAAAAATAGTTTATTCCTGCAGAGTTGGAATACTGTCCCTTAACAACAGAATTAATGCTGTTAATTTGCAGGATTTTAGGAGAAAAGACTAGCTAGGGAAAGAGGAAAATGAATGCTCTCTCCTGAATAATCACAATCAGAAAATGTTGATTGAATGTTCTCACTAAATGCTATTTTTGAGGTTTTACTTTGTCTTTCAAATGCACTATAATTTATGTTTTCAAAATTCCTGGGTTACAGTTCTCTTAATAAAATTCAAGGGATCAATTCAGACTAAAATATGTGACTAACTATAGATCATATTAAATGCAAGGCTATGTATAAAAGCTATTCAGAACAGGATTAAAAATTCTATATAGTCTTTGTGTCAAATGTATATTAGATTAGTGAGGAAAATTTTTGTGTTAATACCATTTTGTTCATCAAGTTGTGTTCTTCATTAAATCTGAGACATTTTCCCACAGGATAAAATAAATGGCTCCAAGATCTATTTATAAGAATTACTCAGTTGAGACTCTTAAATAGTCACTTTCAGAAGCAGTTTTCTTTCATTAAGTCATTTTCTGTGTATAGTGATTCTCGAGAGCAACCCATGCTAAGGCAACTAGTCAGTGAATAGGACATTCAAAAAAAGTTCACAGGAATTTGCTGTATGACTCAGGGAAGTCAAACAGGGGCTCTGTAACAACCTAGAGGGGTGGGATGAGGAGGGAGGTGGCGGGGCAGGTTCAAGAGGGAGGGGACACATCTATACCTATGGCTGATTCGTGTTGTTTGGCAAAAACCAACACAATACTGTAAAGCAATGATTCTTCAATTAAAAATAAATAAAGTAAAAAAAAAGTAGGATTAGCACACTTAGAGAGGAGACAATGGAGAATTCCCTCACCCTTTCTGCTACATGGGGACACAGAAAGAAGATGGCTGTCACTGGATGAGGGCATCCTGCAGTGAGTGTCTTGATCTTGGGATTCCCAGCCTCTGGAACTATCAGAGATAAATTTCTGTTGTTTAAAAGTCAAAAAAAGAAAAAAAAAAGTTCACACTTTAAGTAGAGAAGTGCTTATTTCTCTGACCCCATAGTGTATTGGTGCTCCAACTTGCCTTCTAAAGCCTTAATATTCTAACTTGCACTTTCCTTGGTCTTTGTTTTTAATTTAGTTGTATTTTCTGTGTTATAGTATACACGCTGCTTGTTATTGCAAACCTTTCTGTGGAATGAAACATGGAGACAAGTATAACTGCAGGCATCGCATGCAGGAAACCAGTTCCACAAACACATCGTTAGCATTGGTTTAAAATGAATCCACATTTAGATGAGTTCGCATGAAGTTCGTGATCCATGTGTCCCAACACTGTCCAGTAGCACTTTCTGCAGTGAAGAAGATGTTCTATGTGCTGTCCAAATATAGAACAGTCAGAAGCACCTTGTGGATATGGAATCCTGGTAATGTGGTTATGCAACTGAGGAACTGAAAGTTAAATTCTATTTAATTTTAATTAATTTAGATTTAAATAGCCACGTGTGACTTGTGGCTTCCTTATTGGACAGTGCAGATGTAGCCTTTTCATTGTGGTCATGTGATGGGGCGGAAATGCTTATTTATTCCCAAACATTCCCTAGGTCCTGTTGTTCTTGCTTTCACTTGGAGGGACAGCAACAAAATAACACTGAGCATCTTGCACCCCCTTGCTTGCTCCCCTCTCTTTCTCAGGAGTGACTTCTCTGATTGTCAAGTGTGGGGCAGTAACAGGTGTGCATGACCTGGCACCTCCTTCCTTCCCTTTCTCTTCAGGCTCTGTCTATGTACAGAGAGAACATTCTGCCCTGCTTGGTCACAGCATTCATTTTATAGGAGTAAATCCCCATGGTGGGGCTGATGGGAGGGTCTGGGTAATTTCGATTTTCCAGAGAGCTTCATCTATGGCTGGATAATCTGTCTGTCTGGAGCGAAGTATTAGTAGGCACTCAGCCCACAGACCTAAAGCCTGGTCTCCAACTGCTTGGTCAGTAACAGATGATATTTTTCAAATTTCCAGTCATGTCTGTCTGACTCCTACAATTATAGCTCTGTTGGTTTAGTCTTTGGATAAGTGAGGGGGTCCTCCAAATGCCAGAACACTTCAGTGCCTCTTGATTAGGTCACTTTGTTCAAAAGTTTTCCATGTGCAGCTACTCAGCACCTATGAAGCTGTTTTCAGGGACAAATAAATGTTTCTATGGGTGAACTGCTATAATCACTTAGACGTGCTAATATACCTTCCTACTCCCTGGCATCAGCTGTTAGAGGCTATCAGAGAGCTTACATGTGGGGAGCAACAATCACAGGTCTCTAAAAGAGACTCACTTCTGAGTTACTGCACCGAGGTAGAGCCTGGGAAACCAGATAGTGAAGATCATGAAAAATCATAGCTAGCCTTTATTGACTACATGCCACATATCAGATAATATTAAAAACTCTTTATACAGCTTAACTCATTTAATCCTCACATTAGCCCAATGACAGCAGGTTATGTACTATTATTGTTCCCATTTTACAGATAAGAAAATAGAGGTGCAGTGCCATCAGATAGCTTGTCAATAGGAAGGTTAGGAATTAAATTCCATCTGGGTTTTAACCCCACTCATTACCACTACCATATGCAGCTCCTGCCTCTGTTAGAAGACCTGTCCTAATTACCTTGAGCCTGGGCTTCCAGAGTCAGAGCCTCTAGGCTTGGATGCTAGAAGTGCTGCTCCCAATTCTAATGCATAGCCTATAACTGTCAAACTTAGTATTTCTAATTTGACTTAAGTCACTTTAAGCAAGGAAAGGAGCTTGTCTGAGATGACCAGTTAGCTGGCCTGTTAAGAGTTACTCACCTCTGTTTTCCAGATAAGAAATCCTTACTGCCCTTTACCTTAAAAAATCTAAAACACTTCTGGACTGAATTTTCAGAGCTCCTATTTTTATTTTAGGACCAAGAAAAATTGGAGAGCATAATTCAGTTATCACAATGAGACTGACTTGCGTTAGATGAACCAAGTAAATAGTGTGAGAAAACCACACTGCAGAGTTCCCGATACTGGTAGACCCTGGTCCGTGGGAACCATGCCTACCTTCCTCCTTTAACTGACTGCAGTGCTATTTTCCTGTTTTGCCTTTTTTTTTTTTAAGTATATTTTATTTTTTTTAATTTATTTTTTTAATATAAATTTATGTTTTGCTTTTCTTATCTGGTGGTAGAAATAAACCTTTTCCTGGACATGAGCATATTTGAATTTCACATGAATTTAGTAGTTTAGCTTATTTGGAAAAAGCTCCCCTTCCACTCCCTCCACAGAATGGCCTTTGTGTTTTAGATGTTTACAACGGTAAATTTTTGCTTTAGAACAAAGGCATTCTTCTGCTACAGAAACTGAAAATTTCACCTTAAGAAATGAAAGGACTAGTTTGACCTAAACTCCAGTCCTGACCGTGGACAGGCTTTGTCTCTCTCTCGACCCATCATCAGGGTGTCTCATCCAATGTTTTTTCAACATCTTTTAAAGGATATCCTTTTAGGGAGGCCATTTTGTGGTTGAATTGCATTTTCAGTTATTTTAACTTTTATAACTTCAGAGTTACTTGTTTTACTCTAATTGCTGAAATAAATCTTCCTCTTTAAAAAAAAATGTGAAATGTTCAACATGCATTTGAACATTTGGATCTGAACAATGGATCTGAAACTTAAATTTTATTTTATTTTTTAACGTTACAATATTGTATTGGTTTTGCCATATATCAACATGAATCCGCCACAGGTATACATGTGCTCCCCATCCTGAACCCTCCTCCCTCCTCCCTCCCCATACCATCCCTCTGGGTCGTCCCAGTGCACCACCCCCAAGCATCCAGTATCGTGCATCGAACCTGGACTGGCGACTCGTTTCATATATGATATTATACATGTTTCAATGCCATTCTCCCAAATCATCCCACCCTCTCCCTCTCCCACAGAGTCCAAAAGACTGTTCTATACATCAGTGTCTCTTTTGCTGTCTTGTATACAGGGTTTTGTTACCATCTTTCTAAATTCCATATATATGAGTTAGTATACTGTATTGGTGTTTTTCTTTCTGGCTTACTTCACTCTGTATAAGAAAAATATTAACTATAATCGTATACATTTTCATTTTTATGACCTCATTCTGATTTTTGTCCATATCAACATATTTTTCCACAAGTTATTCACACCACATGAGCCATTTTGGATTTTTATTTTTGGACTATAAAAGAAGAGATAATTTTGTAGATGATAAAGAAGAATTCCATGTTTGAGAATGGCTTAAAAAATGAAGGGAGATCCAAATATGATGTTTCAGTTAATTCTACAAAATATCTTTCCATTTGGTTATGAATCAAATCCCAGTATCCTTTCACCATTGTAGTTTTGATTTTTGAACACTAGCAAAGCAAAATGCTGTTTGTTATTTATGGTTGTATTCCAGTCATTCTGTAGCCAACCAGAAGAAAGAGTGTGCATTTTGGGATCAGAGTTCTGAGTTCTAGTTCTAGCTTTGCCCTTTAAGCTCCATATGGTCATGGGTATGGCTTTAAAGCTCTTAGAGCCCTGGGTTCCTCTATTAGATGTGATGAAGCTTTCACCATGACTTGCTATGGGCATTACCTAAGTTAATTTAGTTCTTCTTGTGCTTGTGAGGCTGGAAATGACCTTCCCAGGTTTCTTATTCACACAGTAGGAATATTATCCCCCAATGAGACTGTTGAGAGAAAAAAGTGATACAATTATGTGAATGTTTTGTTAGCCCTTAGCTGCACAGCTTTTAGAAGTTATATAATTGCTTGAGGTTTAGCTTCATTGGCTCTTTAATTCAACAAAACATTAATTATGCCTAATAAATCTAGGAGTCTAGTGTCATTTTCACAGTTTATTGTGACCCACACAGTCAAAGGCTTTGGCATAGTCAATAAAGCAGAAATAGATGTTTTTCTGGAACTCTCTTGATTTTTCCATGATCTAGCGGATGTTGGAAATTTGATCTCTGGTTCCTCTGCCTTTTCTAAAACCAGTTTGAACATCAGTAAGTTCACAGTTCACATATTGCTGAAGCCTGGCTTGGAGAATTTTGAGCATTACTTTACTAGCATGTGAGATGAGTGCAATCGTGTGGTAGTTTGAGCATTCTTTGGCATTGCTTTTCTTTGGGATTGGAATGAAAACTGACCTTTTCCAGTCCTGTGGCCACTGCTGAGTTTTCCAAATTTGTTGGCATATTGAGTGCAGCACTTTCACAATAACTGTGGAAAATTCTGAAAGAGATGGGAATACCAGACCACCTGACCTGCCTCTTGAGAAATCTGTATGCAGGTCAGGAAGCAACAGTTAAACCTGGACATGGAACAACAGACTGGTTCCAAATAGGAAAAGGAGTACATCAAGGCTGTATATTGTCACCCTGCTTATTTAACTTATATGCAGAGTACATCATGAGAAACGCTGGACTGGAAGAAACGCAAGCTGGAATCAAGTTTGCTGGGAGAAATATCAATAACCTCAGATATGCAGATGACACCACCCTTATGGCAGAAAGTGAAGAGGAACTCAAAAGCCTCTTGATGAAAGTGAAAGTGGAGAGTGAAAAAGTTGGCTTAAAGCTCAACATTCAGAAAATGAAGATCATGGCATCCGGTCCCATCACTTCATGGGAAATAGATGGGGAAACAGTGGAAACAGTGTCAGACTTTATTTTCTTGGGGTCCAAAATCACTGCAGATGGTGACTGCAGCCATGAAATTAAAAGATGCTTATTCCTTGGAAGAAAAGTTATGACCAACCTAGATAGCATATTCAAAAGCAGAGACATTACTTTGCCAACAAAGGTCTGTCTAGTCAAGGCTATGTTTTTTCCTGTGGTCATGTATAGATGTGAGAGTTGGACTGTGAAGAAGGCTGAGTGCCGAAGAATTGATGCTTTTGAACTGTGGTGTTGGCGAAGACTGTTGAGGGTCCCTTGGACTGCAAGGAGATCCAACCAGTCCATTCTGAAGGAGATCAGCCTTGGGATTTCTTTGGAAGGACTGATGCTAAAGCTGAAACTCCAGTACTTTGGCCACCTCATGCGAAGACTTGACTCATTGGAAAAGACTCTGATGCTGGGAGGGATTGGGGGCAAGAGGAGAAGGGGACGACAGAGGATGAGATGGCTGGATGGCATCACTGACTCGATGGACGTGAGTCTGGGTGAACTCCGGGAGTTGGTGATGGACAGGGAGGCCTGGCGTGCTGCGATTCATGGGGTCGCAAAGAGCTGGACATGACTGAGCGACTGAACTGACTAGTGTCATTGGCTCTTAGAACTTACAGATGTTCTGCAGATTCTTTTCAAGAGTCCTCTGGCTGATATATTTGTTTCAGGTCTCCGTGAAGCTGCTACTTGGGCTTTTTGTTACCTTTGGAAGGTGGATGAAGAGACACTGTGTTAAAAACAGTCCTCAATTCTTGAGAGAGATAGTTGAATCTTTCCTGGGAGGGCACAGGGAAAAGGAACCAATAATTGACAGAAGAAAGTATTGGGTTGGCCAAAAAGTTTGTTTGCGCTCTTCCATACCATCTCTTGGAAACCTAAACTAACTTTTTGGCCAACCCAGTACAAATAAGAGTCTAAGGAAGATGGGTATGGTTGGGATTAACTGCTGCCTGGTCCCACTGTGAGTTCCAGTAATCACACTTTCTGTTACTGTACTTCATTCCTGCTAACACCTCTGCCTGCAGGGACCTGCCCTCCATTCCATCTGGAATCTTCCATGAAGCCCTTCCTTAGCTACCAGTTAGATATATCCCTTTCTCACTTGGATTCCTCCCATAGCACTTTGTTAATAAGATACTTAGAACCCTTATCATATTCTGTCTTTACTAAACTATAAAATCCTTGAAGGAAAGAAGTTTTCACTCAATTTAGTACTCCTGGCAGTATAGGCCTTGAATTGCCTAGATTCACACCCTAGTGCCCTACTTACTGTGTGGCCTCAAGTTACTGAACCTCTTTGGGCCTCACTTTACTCATCTGTAAAGTAGAGATAGCACCAAGATATACATTTAGGATTTCTTTGAGTTAAATAAAATACTGCATTAAGGCTAGGCTATATAGAATAGTGCCAGACACATAGTAAAAACTCACCAAATTTTGGCTATTGGTATTATAAACACCTCCAACTCAAACACAAGTTTCTGAATCGACTAGGAATTGGGTCCCTGAGAGAGATTGAAGGGATCAGCTTAAGGAGGACTGACCTGAGACTGACAGACTGTTGGGGCTTGTTGGACCCTAAGACCACCCATGTGTTGCCCTACTCCCTGCTCCAAAGAGCAGAGAGCAATCCAGTACTAACAAGGCTGTTCCTACAGCTCTCCTGCCCTTCCTTTCCAAAAGGACTACCGAGTGCGTGTGGAAGCAGGGCGGCATGATGGCAACTTAGCTGGCCACTGCTCGTTCACACATGCTCTTCAGCTACAGTGAATGAACAAAACTTGAAGAGAGAAGTTAGCAAAAGGAAATACCCAAACTCAGCAGTTGGGCTGGGAGAACAGAGGAAGAGTGAGGGGAGGCAGGGCAGGGATTAGGGATTGGGAAAACAGGAGGAAGGTTCAGAGGACATAGAAAAAGTTGACAATGGAGGTTACAGGAGGAGGCAGGGAAGGTAGATGAAGGGAAGATAGAAGTCCTAGCTTCCCAGGGTATAGAAAAAGCAGAAAGAGTTAGCCCAGAACCTGTGAGGTTAACACTTTCTGCCTCTAGGAGTTGAGTCACTGCTCAGGAGAGAATCCAGTCACCAGGTGGCAGTGGTGCCCCAGTCACATGTTCTGAGCCAACTGTGGCCAACAGTCTCTCTCCTTATTTGCTGAGAATATGTGTTAAGGCAGCTGAGCTCAAAATTACGCAGTAACATTGGATAGTTCTTACTAGGCAGAATTTTGAAGAAAAGCAACCGTAGGTACACATGGTTATCTTTCTCTAAACTTCATAACTATTTTTCAGTCACAGATGGTAGCAATTAGAGAATTCTGGCTTTTGTTTAAAATGATCCTGTTAAACTCAGGGAGGAGAACTATAGGCCAAAGAGTGTGAAGCTCTACTGCTGTTGTGCCTTATGCCTTTATTCATTGTAATGTAAATGTGAGAAATAAAATCAAGGTTCATTTTCATAACACTTTTTCACTTTAAAAATGTTGGCTTATAACTGGCATATACTCTTCACATGTCCTCTTCAGAGTGAGTTTGCTTTGGTCATGTTGTGAGAAGTCAGAAAGTAAATAATTTCTGCCTTGACAGACGTCTGTGACTTTTTCATCCACAGTTGAAGAACCTTGATAGTACAAACCCATTTATTTTGTTAGGGGTTTGTCACTGAGTTTTTTTTTCAGTTCTGTTTTGTTATGACTTAGACAAAACTATTCCCCCATACATGCAGCTACGCCTGGCCTATTTTTGAGTTGAAAATTTAAACACTTGAGAGAATGAAATGAGTAGTTTGATTCTAAATTTAACCTCCAGGCTTTGATAATGGGATATTTCTAGTATTTAAAAACCAAAGGTAAGAAAAATTTACAGTTTTGGAGTGCCAGTCATACATTTAGAGGTAGAAAATTGTTAGGCTAATATGTCAAAATAAATTGCTATAATTTTAGTCAGTTCTTTGTAGATATTCATATCCTTAAGAATTTCATAAAAACTTTTATTTTAAAATTAATTTTGAAATTTCAAAGAAACAATTTCCCAATGTAGAAAGCTACCAGAGTTCTAAAACTGAATCATGATCAGTCATTTCCAAAGCACCAAGAGAATAATTTATCTCTGTCCTAGACTAGCTCCTCATCTCTGAATGTTTTCTGTTTTTACCATGTTTTCTATTCTATCCAGCCCTCTTGCTTAACCCCTGCTTTTCTTCTCTTTCCCTTTTCTTATACACAATCATCTTTTTCTTTTTTTGTTGTTTATCTTTTAAACAATTATTTATTTTTAATTGAAGGATGGTTGCTTTACAGTACTGGTTTGATTTCTGCCATACATCAACATGAATTAGCCATAGGTACACATATGTCCCCTCCCTCTTGAATCTTCCTGTTGTTCTGTTTATCTTTTCAAGTTTGTTTTTCCTTTAATCCTTTTCTCTTTCCTTGCCTCTCATTTTTTTCTATTGTTTTCAGTTTTCTCCTGCTTATTCACTTTTGTCTTTCCCCATTTCTTTGCCTGCCCTCTGCTCTTTACTGATAACTGAAGAATTAAAGTGTGTGCATATAAGTATTTCCAATTATCGTACTTATTGGAGAACATTTTATATTTTCCATGAGCAATTATCAAAGCAAGAAAATGGAATTTTATATATTTCTATAAAAGATAAATTTTATATGGGAATATATAAAAACTTTATATATTTCTATTAAAAAATAAAGCGGTTGTTAATTTATATGCTATATCCTGCCCTTGCCTATGTTCTGATGGCCAAGAGAGTGCAAAGCAGGAACAAGGAAGCAGAGGGGGTTTTGATTCAGGGCATATGTCAGAGAGGTGGAGCAAGACTTCATGTCTCACTTTTTTCCTAAGACTGCTGACTCATTAGTAATGGAGGGGTGATACAGTGTTGAAGGCATTCAACCAATCTTCCCCCCTCAAATATTCTTTATCATGGTTTTTCAAAATAGGCTGATCTCCTTCTCCTATCAAGTAGTGAGCCACATGGTCTCTGTTATATCGAAACTGCTGAGCTTGATGGGTAAGTTATTACAATTCAAATAATTTTTTAGATTGGTTTTCAATTTATTTAAGAGCAATAGCTTTAGAAACAAAACCTAACTTAAATCTTAAACCTTAATCTTAGATGCAATGTGTGTGTGTGTGTGTGTGTATACACCATGGAATATTAATCATTAAAAAGAATGAAATAATGCCATTTGCAGCAACACGGATGGACCTTGAGATTGTCATACTGAGTGAAGTAACTCAGAGAAAGACAAATGTCATATATCACTTAAATGTGGAATCTAAATTGATAAATTGATACAAAGGAACTTAGTTCAAAGCAGATATAGACACACTTATGATTACCAAAGGGGTAAATTAGGGATTTGAGATTAACACATACATACACTGCTATATATAAAACAGATAAACAGCAAGAATCTACTGTATAATACAGGGAACTACATTAAATATAATAACCTATAATGGAAAAGAATCTGAAAAAGAATATATGTGTATATTGAATGACTTTGCTGTACACCTGAAACACTGTAAATCAACTATACCTCAATCAAAAAACTAAAAAAAATACTCTTAATTTTATATTCTTGGAAGAAATAAGACTGGTAAATTGCAAAGTCTGTTAAAAATTTTTTTTTTGATGTGAACCATTTTCAAAGTTTTTATTGAATTTATTACAATACTGCTTATGTTTTATGTTTTGGTGTTTTGGTTGTGAGGCACGTGGGATCTTAGCCCCTGACCAGGGATTGAATCTGCACCCCCTGCATTGGAAGGTGAAGTCTTAGCCACTGGACCATCAGGGAAGTCCCATTTAGTCCATTTGCTAGTTACTTTGCAGATCTTGTGAAAACTCTGTCTTTTTTCTTGAATTTATTTCAGAAACAATGAGCTAATTATATATGTGAGTAATATATATAGTTTACATAGGGATTCTTCACTGAGATTCCCTGGAAGGGTCTCTTTGTTTATTTGTTTTTAATATGAAGTGCTTTTCTAAAGAAAACGAGAGGAATGGCAATCAAGATCTCTTGAAGAAAGAAGAACTGGTGTTACTTTATAAGGCAACTTTTGGACTGGGTCAAGTGAGGATGTAGAGAGAGAAATGAAGTAGGATGCAGTTTTGACATAGACGCTAATTTGGAATTTAGTTATAGTTCATATAGTAATTTCGTTTCAATGGATTCAGTTAGTCTGTCTGACATAAAAACGTTTATTGAACACTTACATTTTAAAGTGTGTGCTTGAGATGGATTCTATCATTTAATCCTGATGTAGGTACTATAGCCCTATTGTATAGGCAAGGAAACGAAAGCTTGGAGAGACTAAAGAATTTGTCCCAGACTAACAAATGAAACCAGGACTCAAACCTGGCAGTCTAACAACAAGAGCCCATGGTTTTAACCACTGCCTTCTAAATCATTGCTGTACTGAGGTATCCAAATAGAGATCAGCCTATGTGATCCTACCCTTGGTTTGGCAGAAGCTAAAATAGTGCTAAGAGGAAAATTTACAGCTATACGTGTATATACTTGAAAAGAGAAAAAAAAGCCTCAAACCAATTATCAAATCTTCCATTCATAACCTAGAAAATGGCAAAAGAAACCAAAGCAAGTAGAAGGAAGGAGCAAAGAGAAAAGAAAATCAATGAATTTGAAAATAGAAAAAGAATATAGAAAAAGAAAGAGTTAGTTCTTTGAAAACATCAGTAAAATAGACACATTTTTAAGACTGTGAAAGGAAAAAAAAAAAGATACAAGTTAACAATATCATGAATGAACCAGGGAGTATTACAATAGTTCCTGAAGTCATCAAAAAGATATGCAGATACTCTGTATAACTCTATACACATTAACAACCTAGAGTAAATGGACTACTTCATTGAAAAACAGTCAGAACTCATCCAGTATGAAATAGTTTGAGTAGTCCTGTAATTGTTAAGGAAACAATTCAAATATAAAACATAAAACTATAAAACCTTTAGAAAAAAACATAGTAGAAAGTCTTGAAGATTTAAGGCTAGTCAAAGAGCTCTTAGATTTGATCCAAAAAGCATAATGCATAAAAGGAAAATTTGACAAACTGGACTTTGTCATGTTAAATTTCTTTTCTTTTTTTTTTCTGTGCAAAAGACTCTGTTAAGAGTATGAAAATAAAAGTTACAGACTAGGAGAAAATACTTGCTATGTATATCTGACAAAGGACTTGTATCTTGAATATATGAAAAATATTTAAAGCTCCACAGTAAAAAAAATCCAATTAGAAAACTGGCAAATGATATTAAAGGACAGTTCACCAAAGATAACTTACAAATGGCAAATAAGTACATGAAAAGATGCCGAACAACTTTAGCCATTGGTATATTAAAGTTAAAACAACAATGATATATCACTTCCCACTTATCCTATCAGAATAACCAAAATAAAAACTAGTGAGAACTCCAAATGCTGGCAAGAACATTGAGAAACCAAATCACTCACACATTGCTGATGAGAATATAAATGCTACAGTCACTCTGGAAAAGAGTGTGGCAGTTTCTTAAAAAGCTAAGCATGTGGCTCCTGTATCCAGCAGTTTCATTATCTGGCACTTATCCCAGAGAAATGACTTATGCTTACACAAAAATTTGTATACAAACGTTTAGGGCACTTTATTTGTAATATCTCCAACTAGAAACAACTTACATGTCTGTCACCAGGTGAATGGTTGAACAAACTGTGGTATATCCATATTGTGGAATATTACTGAGCAACAAAGAGGAATGAACTATTGATATATGCAATAACCTGAATGAATCATCACAGAATCATATTGAGTGAAAAAAGTAAATATCAGAAGGTCACATACTGTATTATTTCATTTATATAACATTTCTATAAAATTAGAGAAATGGATAACAGATTAGGAATTGCCAGGAGTTTAAGATGGGTTGGAGGAGGCAGAGAAGGTGTATGTCCATAAATGGAGCCCAGAGGAATCCTCGTGTTGATTGAAGTGTTCCATATCTTGACTGTTAATGTCAGTATCCTGGTTGTGATATTGTGATACAGTTTCGTGAGATGGTACCATAGGAGAAATTGACTAAAAGGTAAAAAGGATCTTTCTGTATTGTTTCTTATGTTGAAAATCATTTTGAAGTTTATCAAGATATTGACCAAAGTGACTGTACCATTTTAGATGTCACTATTAGTATATGAGATTTTCAGTGACTATCCTGGTATGATCGATCTTTTAAATTTCAGATAGTTCAGATAGTAGGCATGTAGTAGTATTATTATTTAGATAGTAGGCAAGTAGTAGTATCTCATTATGGTTTTAATTTGCATTTCCCTAGTGAGAAATGACAGTGAATTTTTTTTTTATCACTGTATTTCTTCTTTAGTGAAGTGTCTATTCAGATCCTTTATGCATGTGTTATTTTATATTGTCATTTGTAGTTTTTTTTACAGATTAAAAAATATTATTTGAGAAAAAAAAATCAGGAGTTTTGGAAAAAAATTTTTTTTATCAGTGAGGGCTGTGTGTGATTATTCTTCCTCTTTAGTTTCCATGTCTGAATATAGAAGTGAGATATTAGAATCCTGAGGAAACAAATTAACATGATGATGAACTTTGGTGAGTGACAGCGTATATGGAATAGGGCTGAGGAATGAGAGCTGTCTAGTCCAGTTGGTGTGATTGTTTAAATTATTTGAAAAGTCATTTAAAGGGCAAATATTTGTCCTTTAATCTCAACACCACTGTCTCACTCTTTTCCATCAAGCCCAACTCAGTTTCTGCCTCAATTATGAAGTTATTTTTGACTGTCTATACTCATCTCTGCCTCCTAGAATTTGTAGATTTAGATCAGTAAGATCTAAATGACTTTTGAATAAAGTTATTTCAATTATACATTCGCTTAATGTTTTCTGCAGTAAGCTGTTTGACTAATGGGCATTCCTTGGATTCAGTTCTTATTGCCATAACATCATTGTGAAACTTAATCATGGAGAAGTTTAGATTAAATGAAGTTGCAGGTATCTGCTCAGTTCTCTAAATTCAGTTTTTCATGGTTTGGCATGCACTTCCAAAAGGTGATATTTGCTTTTTTACCTACCACTTGTTTTCCTCAAGAGGACAGTAACCTTCAGGGCTGCATTGATTTCATGGGTGACTATGGTATGTATTCAGTCAATATTTGTTGACCCACTACTACTGAACCCACTAC
This sequence comes from Bubalus kerabau, assembly GCF_029407905.1. Taxonomy (NCBI): domain Eukaryota; kingdom Metazoa; phylum Chordata; class Mammalia; order Artiodactyla; family Bovidae; genus Bubalus; species Bubalus kerabau. Next base: position 65,219,761 of record NC_073633.1, read on the forward strand.
TAAACATTTCCATAAAGACTGAACTCTGACAGATGCTCTTAAGCTATGGTAGAAGAGAATTTGGTTGAACTCAGTGAGGAAGCTAACATGACAAACTCCTTAAACAGGAGACTTGAGTGATGGCCATAGAATCCTCACTGCTGGTCATCTCATGAATACCAGACAGCCATCTGTCCAATGTATACATGGTCTTGCTTGGAAGAAGATGACCAGCTCCTTGTGATCTACTTAGTTCCTGTCTAGTTTTATGATTCTAGATGTATGGGATTCTTGGCTTGATTCTTCAAGAAAAAGAAAGCTGTATTCCTTTTCCCATTTGAATTTCAGCTACTGTGAAATTTGCTATGACCATTCTTAACCAGTAAAACTTCTGCCTAGATACCAGATTCTGGAGTGATACTGACCTCCTTTAACTGGCAACTGTGTTCCCATTCCTAATGTGTTTTGTAACTCATGCATGATGTCTAAGAATGTTCGAATGCAACCATACTTATTATTAATACATCCTCTGTTTTTCTAAATAGCCAAACAGATCACTGTTGTTACAGAGATGTGCCGTGGATGGAATGCTAACTCTTCGGAGTCTGCAAAGACTTGTCCACTTTCCTGAGATAGTGTGGGAGGTGTGAATGACATTCAGAGGGAGTTTCTTGAATCTCTTGTGTTGGATTTTGCATGTGCTAAAATTGCGGAAATGCCCCTGATTGCTTTGTGTAAGATACTGTTGGGCTACTTCATTTAAAAGTTCATGTCATGTCAATTAATTTTACAGGGAAACAAACCTTAAAGTGCGCCACGCGCTCTCAGTTACCTCAGAACTTGGAGCAGATATTAGCAGACTTGCAAAGTTTGATGGTAAGTGTTTAAAACTGAAAAAGAAAGACCTCAAAACCAAAAAGCTTTTGTAACAAAGCCATGTAACAAAATAATTATATGAAATTCAATTTATGTTTCTTTTTATTTGGTGGAAGGACATAAAATTCTCCAAGCATCAAAGCCTGTGATCTCCTCTCACGCTCAAGGGTAAAAATGTTTAACAAGGGGAGAATGGCTGTATCAGTTCATTGTTCCTTTCATCCTTGTTTTCTCTTCTCTAGACTTCGTTCCCTCTGGTCCTATAATACCTTTCATTTGCCTGACCTGGGTCTCCCTGGAGCCTCATACAGACTTGCTGAGGATGAGTAACAGGCCACACTAGCTCTAACTAGCCATGTGTTCTCTGGCTCCATAACAAAGACCAAACCCCAGACTACAGACTTGATGAAGACAGTAACTCTGCCTCATATATTTCTGTCTTTCAGAGTGCCTGGTATAATATCATAAAGATAGTAGGTGTTCAAGAAGAACATTATAATTTATCAATCAGTTGTCAACTATTGCCCTGTATTTTAGACCAGGGTTTTGTTATCACCATCTTCACATCATTCAACCCAGTCCCATGCTCCTCAGCATGGTCTCCCCTGCCTATTCTACTCCATCTGTGTCTTGTTCTTTTCTATCAAAGCTGTCACAGAGTAGCAAAATTCTTCTAGTCAAAGGAAAAATAATTAATGGTAGGACTTCGGGCATCCTGATAGGTGGTTGGAGAATCTTTGGGGTCTTCCTGGCATCCCTCAATGGTCTCTCTTGGATATCAATATTTCCATACAGATTTGTTTTATTTATTAACCCATATTTATGAGTTTGAGGCTATCTTTCTAAATGTTTCCTTTGGAGTCTACTAAATGAAAATATGGACAAGCAAGATCCTGTGAGTTAGAGCACAGGCAGCTTTACATTTTAAAGTTTCTTAGGGCACAACTTAGAGCTCCTATTGCTTGTGCTTTGCATTTGCTTATAGACTCCATCTGGATACTGTTAATATTTTAATCTTTCTTAAATGAGTGCCATTGTAACAAATGTTTACAGAAAAAAAATATTCCTCCAGTTTGAGATTTAAGTCAGGGGAATAGCCAGGAAACTGAATGGCCCAAGAAATATTTTGATTAGATTAAAATAAATTACACATTTTCTACTAAGTAATTTTTTTCAATGAAATTTTACTGTTATATGAATCCAAAAAAGTAAATTGTGTTCATGAATCAAAATACTTCCTTAAAACACGTCAAGGAATATTCATAGAGTCCTAAAAGTGCAACCTAAATGTAATTTACTCATTTCTTTCCTGGCAGAAGTGTACCTTTACACCTCTGTTAATCTATGAGGAGGTAAAAATTCATGACTTCTTGCTTACTTTACTGTTAAAAAGCAGAAAATTATGTTATAATTGCCAGCTCATTTTCTTTCATAGATACTGGCACAGATAGCCTGTGCTGTGATTTAGATACAAACAACCCTGAAATCATAGTGGCATAAACAGTAGAAGTTTATTTCTTCCTCATGTAGCATCTGATGCAGGTTGGATGGGCTTCTTCATCTTGTAGCTTTGATGCCTAGACTAATGGGCCTTAAGGTGATTACATCAGAGTAAGGAGGAGATGAAAGAGACAAGCTAACTTTTAACTGCTCTACCTCTCATGTTTCATTGGCCAACACGAGTCACATGGGCCTGACCTAACTGCAAGAGAGGAAATGAGTATGGAGTTGAGTTGAGTGCTGTCTCTACCACACCCCGTGACCAGAGGTCAATTCCAGGATCCTGTGTAAAGGGACACACTAGATTAGGTAGATTTCTTACTTGGAACTGCAGGAATGGGGCCAAGAATCTGCCTTCTCAACATGACTCCTCATACCCCTCTCAAATCCTCCCTGGCCTGCTTGACTTTTTCTTTTTTCTCATAGCACTTATCTGGCATTCTCTACAAAGTGCTTATTTTCTGCTTGTTATTTATTGTCTATCTCTGCCTGCTGCAGTGTGAGCTGAACAAGGATCTCTGTTTTGGTCACTGATAAATGCCAAGTCCCTGGAACAAAGCATGGCACAGAGTGATTGCTCAACAAATCCTTGATGAATGCATGAATAAATGGTCACAGGGGCCAGAGAGTGGGGGACAGGATCAGCCTCAGGCCCCAAAAAGACATGAGAGAGCAAAGGAGGGGCCTAAGGTAAGGGACAGAGGGTGGAGTATGAAATGATGGGTGAAGAAGAGACTTCTGATGGGAACTTGTAAGACAAAGCAAGAGTGCTGGGGCCCCTTCTCTTGGAGGCAGTGGCTGGGAAAGGGACCATCTGCTGTGGTGGTTTTATAATGACTTTCCGCAGAATCTTTCCTCCAAACAAAACAGAGTTGAACACAGAAGTCCGAAATTTAAACTAATACAAGTGGTGCTGCTTGGGCTAAAGCAGAAAATACTTCTTCACCTAAAATAATTCTTTTATCACAGATGGGATAACAGGTCCAGAGAGGTTAAAGGACTTGTGTGTGTGTGTATGTGGATGTATATATATACACAGATAAAGTCTTTATTAATACTTAATAAAATTGATTTTAAAAGTGTATTCATAATTATTACTTAATAGTTGTGGTCTGCATTTGCTTCAAATAGCATAGGTGATTCACAAAACCTCTAATATATAATAGTTTTTGCCAATAAAGACAACACAGACCTCTATTGTCTCTCATTTATACATAAACTGTGATCACTTTTCAGAGAACATGTAATGCCAAATTTATGAGGCAGGTACACTTCTGGGCTAAATATCAGATCTCTGCTAAATTTACTTTTTCTTCTTAAATCTTGGGTTGAATTTCAATCTACCATAACATTCAAGGCAATAGGATGTTCTATGGGTTTAGCCATATTAAAATATGATTTCCTATTTCCAAGAAAACATCTGAAAAATGAATAGAGGGATTAAGGGGAAATAAACTTGATAGAATATAAAAATTAATCCCCCCCTCTTAGCAGACAAATTTAAAGATGAGTGATGCAATATGTGGAAAAGTCTTTGAAAGAGTTGGAACAGTTAACAAACCCCAAATCTTTCCCGCAATTGCTTTTGCTTTCTTATAGCCTTCAACTTTTCTTTCATTTCCTTCTTTTTAAGCCTTAATTTTAATTTCATTCTTTCCCTACCTCTGTGACATACACGTTCACACACCAATACTTTTACTATATACACACATTTCTCTCATGACCCTAGCCATCGTTTTTCTTTCCTCCCTTTTTGCATTATTTCTAACTATTCTCTTTGCATCTTTCTCCTTCAACTCTTTGTTTTTAATAGTTTACTTATCTCCTCTATCTGAATTCTCTTTTTCTCTATTATTTTAAAATATTTTATATTTTCATCACTCTCTTTGTATTCTTAGTTTATTAAGTTTATGGTGGCATAGTGGTAAAGAATCTGCCTCCCAGTGCAAAAGACACAGATGTGGATTCAGTCCCTGGGTCAGGAAGATCCCCTGGAGGAGGAAATGGCTACCCACTCTAGTATTCTTGCCTGGAAAATTCCACGGACAGAGGAGCCTGGCGGGCTACAGTTCATGGAGTCGCAAAGGGTTGGACACAACTGAGCATGCATGACACATCACATCAAGTTTATCATTAAGCACCTCTAAGGACAAGTTGCAATACAAAGTATGTAGAATTACAACATATCTTCACAGGTACTATCATGATTCTTTTGATACTTCTCCTCCATTCTTTTTCTATCCCCTCTTTTAGGTCTCCTCTGTTAACCTTTGTCATAATGGGATATCAATAGATTTCAAGTTTTCCTCTCAGGGCTAAAAAAAATTTCTTTCAGTCATGAGAAGTAAAACCAGATATTGCCTCCCTTAGGTTTCCCAGATGGTTAAGTGGTTAAGAATCCACCTGCCAATGCAGGAGATGCAGGAGACATGAGTTTGATCCCTGGGTCAGAAGGATCCCCTGGAGGAGGAAATGGCAACCATTCCAGTATTCTTGCCTGGTGGGTTACAGTCCATAGGGTCATAAAAGAGTTAAAGAGGACTGAACTACTGAGCACACAGCACACACTGTATCCTTTAGCTTAAATTAGAAGTATGATGTCAGCATTTTGTACATTTGGAAGTGCCCTGCCTGGCTATGGCAAGGTCTAATAGATGAGACAGATGTGTGAGGCATGCCCTTTCTGTCTTTGCTGTGTGTATCTTTTAGCTTGTGACATCTGGGCAAATCTGAGTAAGGTCTTGGTTTTGCTTCTAGTTACCATGTATTTTTTCTCCTGAGATTTGTGTCAGTTCAGTTCAGTTCAGTCGCTCAGTTGTGTCCGACTCTTTGCGACCCCATGAACTGCAGCACGCCAGGCCTCCCTGTCCATCACCAACTCCCGGAGTCCACCCAAACCCATGTCCATTGAATCGGTGATACCATCCAGCCATTTCATCCTCTGTCGTCCCCTTCTCCTCCTGCCCTCAGTCTTTCCCAGCATCAGGGTCTTTTCCAATGAGGCAGCTCTTCGCATCAGGTGACCAAAGTATTGGAGTTTCAGCTTCAACATCAGTCCTTCCAATGAACATCCAGGAGAACATCCAATGATCTCCTTTAGGATGGACTGGTTGGATCTCCTTGCAGTCCAAGGGACTCTCAAGGGTCTTCTCCAACACCACAGTTCAAAAGCATCAATTCTTCTGTGCTCAGCTTTATTTTTAGTCCAACTCTCACATCCATACATGACCATTGGAAAAACCATAGCCTTTACTAGATGGACCTTTATTGACAAAGGAATGTCTCTGCTTTTGAATATGCTGTCTAGGTTGGTCATAACTTTCCTTCCAAGGAGTAAGCGTCTTTTAATTTCATGGCTGCAGTCACCATCTGCAGTGATTTCGGAGCTCAGAAAAATAAAGTCTGACACTGTTTCCACTGTTTCTCCATCTGTTTGCCATGACGTGATGGAACCGCATGCCATGATCTTAGTTTTCTGAATGTTGAGCTTTAAGCCAACTTTTTCACTCTCCTCTTTCACTTTCATCAAGAGGCTCTTTAGTTCTTCACTTTCTGCCATTTGTGTCACACTGCTATCTTTAGCACCGAACTACAGTTCCAGTCCTGTATCAAAAGGACGTATCATATCTTCTAAGTAGCTGAATACCCGAGTTTCCGTTGACTCATTGGAAAAGACTCTAATGCTGGGAGGGATTGGGAGCAGGAGGAGAAGGGGACAACAGGATGAGATGGCTGAATGGCATCGCTGACTCGATGGACGTGAATCTGAGTGAACTCCGGGAGTTGGTGATGGACAGGGAGGCCTGGCGTGCTGCGATTCATAGGGTTGCAAAGAGTCGGACATGACTGAGTGACTGAACTGAACTGAACTGAACCCAAGAAGTCCCCACTGGGAACTCCAAACTGGGGACAACATCAGCAAGCATCAAAACTGAGGTGGGTAGGGCCTTAGGATGTCTCTTGTAAGTCTCCCTGCCTCCCCACTTTTGCTCTTAAACCTAAGGACAGTAACTTGTTGGTGGCCTCTTAAGGCATGGCATGAGCTTTCTTTCTTTCTTTTTTTTTCTTTTATCCATTCACTCGGCCACCTGTTCATTTACTTACTAAATGTATATTTCACACAAAGCCAAGGGATTTGCTAAGCCCCGAGATACAGTGGTTAACAAGTCAGACTCAGGCCTTGCCTTCATAGCACTTATAGCCCTGGGGAGAAGACAGATTTGAACAAGGACTCATCCTCAAAGAAACCTTTAATTAGATAAAAGTTCTAAAGTTCCCAGGCCTACCCATGATGTTGACACATGAACAAGTAGTCACTATGTACCAGGCACCATGCTAAGTAATTGCACATTTTATTTTATTAAATCCTTACAGCCCCAGGAGGAAGAGATTACTATTACTTCCAATTTATGGGCTAGGAAACAGAGACCCAGATAAATTGAATAAGTTCCCCAAGGTCACATGGTTACTAAGTGGAAGAAGTAGAATATGAACCTAGGACTACTGGCAAAGCCTTACATGAAGTGAAGTGAAGTGAAGTCGCTCAGTTGTCCGACTCTTTGCGATCCCATGGACTGTAGCCTACCAGGCTCCTCAGTCCATGGAATTTTCCAGGCAAGAGTACTGGAGTGGGTTGCCATTTTCTTCTCCAAGCCTTACATGAGAGGCTCTAAATTGTAAACAAAAAGGCATTATTGGAGAGTCAGGGGAATCAGCATGACTGCTTAGCTCCTGATAAGGGTAAGATTTTAATTGAAGAATACTTTAAACCTGAAAGTACAAAATTAAATTCTGGAGATCAAGTCCATCCAGGACCCAGATGACATCACCATGTTTTTTAAAAGTAGCAAAGTTCTCAGTGATCTTGAATGTCAGGATCTCTGACAAGAGTTTATAGAAGAGTTGGCCAAACATAGAAACCAGTACATGCACGACAGAGTTGGGTTTTGGTAGGTAAATCCATTTATTTGAAAAGTTCTCATATAAATATTTTTATACATTTCAAACATCAGAAAAATTGATATGTAGTCTGTTGAATTGTATAAAAAATGATATATAACTTGGCCTAATATTATAAAAAGTATAAAAATAGAGTGGATCTTGATTTTTCATTTTGAAGTCTTTCAGGAATTGACAAGTTTTTATAAATAACTGGAAATAGTTTCAATTATACATTTGTAAACTGGTCAGTCTTATGCCTTGGGGAAAGCCCCGGATGTAAATTGTCCAAATGTGTTTAAGAATCTTTTGCATATTGTTACTGGACTAAGATCTGTTTTTTTGCAACAATGACAAGTTTACATATTTTGTATGACTGTTAATACTGAGTTGTGAAGCAGGGAAAGGTTGACTCTTTATTTAAGGAATCTTTGTGTATTTTTGTGGTCCTTTCTAAAGAAGAGCATGTGTGTAATTAAAACACAGAAAAACAAGCATCTCTTTTTGGTTAAAAAAATCCAAACACACAGAAAGTCTTTGTTAGAATCTTGTGACTTTTTAAACTTTCCAGATCAGTTTCTCATTCACCTGGATAGAAGCACAGCTCAGTAGCAGAGCTGATGTGACTGTGTGAGACACAGAAGCCTTGTGAAGAAAATAACTTTTTTCTTTACTGCTGGTGTTGATGTGGCCATTATGGTGATATGGCCATTATGGTGATGATGATGGGTAGCTAAGGCTTACGGTTGAAGAGTAATGAGGTTTTAGAAAATGGGAAGGTGACATTTTTCTAAGAAAAAAATATTTATCACAATCGTCAGGGCAACAGTAGAGGGCAGTCTTCTAAACTCTAATAAGCACTTGGCTGGAGCACTCTTGAACAGCAACGATGTCTTAATTCAATAGCTAATTGTCTTCGAGAAGAGTTGCAGTGCAGATAATCAAGAAGCATTGCTAACAGTAATAATATCCATAAAGAAATAAAGTCAAGTACTCTGGGAAAATCTTGAAATATGGGACACTGAGTTCCATTTTCATGATAAACTATAGATTTCCATTCTACAGTGGAACACTTTAGTTTGAGAACAATAGTAGGTTGTTAATTAACTAGCAATCCAGCTGACTAAATTTGGAATGCCAGGAGGGTTCAGAGTGAAATCTTGTAGATTTTGTTTGGTACGAGCCTCGAGTATTTCTCTGTGATTGCAAACTGGATGAACTGCTATCTGCTTTCACATCTATTTTTTTTTCAGAGAAGCAAACAACTGTGACTGACTAGTTTCATTATATTTATACTTCATAATTGACATGATTTTTCCCCCAGTTGTTTTATTGCTCATCAAAGATGATTTTGTTTTCTGTACATGTGTTCTGTGAATAAATATGTGAGAAACAATGCTCTTTTTTCTAAACTGTTTTCTCATCCATTGTCAAACTGTTGCCTGCCACTTACTCTATGACTCAGTTAGCAGAGGGAAGCAGGGTCCTACAGTTTTTCTCTAATCCTTATTGTGCTTTATGGCAGGGATATATTTTTGCTTGCTTCTAATGTGCTTGAAGTTGCCTACTTTATTTTCAGTGTTCTCAGATCTATTTGTATCGCTTCAGAGTTAGGCCAACTTAAGTGGCCCACTGTGGTTAGACCATTAGGTCTTCCAATCCCCTTTATCATTGTTACCATGGAAATATACCACCACTTCTTTCATTCATCTTAGATCTGCTCAGGTACCCACATCACCTTCCCATCTCTCTCTTGAAATCATCTTTCCATCCATCTCTCCAACAAATATTTATTAAGTTCCTATTATGTAGGTAGTATGATAGGTTATGGGGATACGGAAGTGAATACAGTGCTCCATTAAAAGGAACCTGTTTACCCTTTTTGGAAAGAGGAAGAAAAGACATTGGGAAGTTTGTGTTTTGTGCTAACAGGACTAAAAGAGGGAAGCGGAGCACTTCTAAAGATTAAAAAAAAGTAGCTTGGCTTTGTTCATGCTACTTTATTTTCACTAGGCCCTGTATTTAGTATGTACTTAAACCACTGGGCTCATACTCTTCCAGAATGACTGAATTGGTGCTGGGCCTCCAAAAACTGAGGCATAGCCCCTTGGCCTTACTGCCTGTTCCTGTCTAGAACCACACCCGTGGTGTCAGGCCAGAAATGGATGAGCCTTGGGGCCAGGGAGGAGCCAGCCAGCATGTTCAAGGCTATATTTGCTTCAATGTCAGTCTTTGCTTGCAACAATAAAAATGATCAAATGAGCCTGTTTTTTATATTCCTGTTGGCAGGAACTGTGTATCTTGTTGTTTTTGCCCAAAGCACATTTTTTTTTTTTTTAGTGGGCAAGTTTAAAGCTGGAGAAATTGAGTCTTGAATCTGGAATAAGCTTTAATGGTTGCTATGGATCCATTATTTTATTTAGGTTTTGCTGGTGATGCCTAGTTCAAGGTTCTGTAAAATTTGGGAATGTTAATTATTGGTCAACAAAAAAAAGATGTTGAATTCTTAGAGTTTAGAAAAAGTCTCCTCTTCCACAATGGAGTTGTCTAAATAACTTGGGCCAGTTGAAATCAGTTTTCACTTACTTTTGAATATCTGTGATATGCTATAATAGGAGCAAATGAGGACTTAGCCATTCCTGTTCATACAAAAAGTGACTTTGTATGGATTATTTAGCCTCATCCAAATCCTTCTGCCAGCACACTCACAGTTAGCAGTAGATGTCTGGGAAGAAGCCAGTGTGTGTCCCAGTTGGGGTGTTTCGGCAGCAATATTTCAGTGATTCTGGGGAAAGGTAGATGGGTTTGGAAAAGCAACCTGAGCCCTTAGAGTCTCTCATTCCTTTCAGGGTTTTGTTTGTTTTGTTTTTTCAAGCAAGGTCTATTAACTTTAGCAATCTGGTTGGTTAGGAATGATCAGGCCATGTGAAAACTGGTTGCTGTCATCTAGGTTTGTTGTAGTGTTAGTTGCTCAGTCGTGTCCAACTTTGAGACTCTATGGACTGTAGCCCATCAGGCTCCTCTGTCCATGGGATTCTCCAGGCAGAAATACTGGTGTGGGTAGCGTTTCTTTCTGCAGGGGATTTTCCCAACCCAGGGATCAAACCCAGCTCTCCTGCATTGCAGGCAGATTCTTTACTGTCTGAGCCACCAGAGAAGCTCCCATCACCTATGTCTATGAGCTTTAAAAGGAAAACATATCATCCTGGGAAGGAAAGGAGTCAGGTAAGAAGTCTCTAAGTTCAGGAGGGTGTTTGATGGGGGTGTAAACAGTGCAATATGGAAGTTCTGTAGGAAGTTCTGGTCTCTCTTCCCTTCAGTCAGTGCTAAAGACATACTTCCCTTTTTTATTTTCCAAATGTTGCTTTCTATGTTGCAAAATACCCTTTTGGTTTCTGATTAAATAAATGTATCTTTATTGTTTTGGGGAGAGAATTTTGTACACACTAATCTTACCCCTGGCTGGCTTTAATCTTGTTTTGATCTGTTCTCAGTTATCTTTTTCATTCCTTTCCTCTCTTTTCCTTCCTCTCTCCCTCTGTCTTTCAAATCTTTGTACTCAAAAAGTTAACCCCAACTATGTGCAATGCAAATGTACTTAAATCTAATAGATATACTTTGTGACAGAGTCCGTGAAAGATTATTTCTGGTTTCTTTTTCTATCAAGAGAACCCTCATCCTAAAAATGTATTTTCTTATTGAAATAATTGAACAAATTGATTGATTGATTTGGAATGGGCTTGGTATTAAAAAAAAAAAACAAAAAAAAAAACCTAGAAACATCTTTCGGACAGTTTGGGGCAAGTTATATGGTGCCTCTGAGAGTCCCCAGAACTCTGAATCTAATCAAGATAAGAAGCATGGAACAGCTGAAAGGAATCACATGCATTCTCAGGCACATGGGGCAAACAAGGCCCAGGTTTCCTGGGGGTGGAGTATAATAGGAACCCGAAATTCTGATTATGAGCCTAGAAAGACCCAATTAACTTTGGTTGTGAAACTAGAAGTATGCCATCTTAACCTGTGTGTAAGTTACATTAAATAATAATAAAAAAAAGATGAAATAAAAACTTTTAGGATCACCTCTGCTTTATCTTTCCAAAAATCATTTGTTTCAAACTAAAAGTAGAGATAAGTGATTGTTTTTTTGTTAATTTATTTTATTTTTTAACTTTACAATATTGTATTGGTTTTGCCATATATCAACATGAAAGTGATTGTTTTTTAAAGGAAAAAAACATCCCATGGCTCTTGGGGTTTCTATTCTTATTTGAACAGTGCAGAAAATCATGTTTCACAACATTTGTGCCCTGCCCCAGGTGATTTTTCCTAGCTTGACTTTGTATGTGTGTGTGTGTGTGTGAGAACGGTATGGCAGTCTACTCCAGTATTCTTGCCTGGAGGATTTCATGGACAGAAGAGCCTGCCGGGCTACAGTCCATGGGGTTCACAGAGTTGGACACACCTGAGTGACTAACACTTTCACTTTTTCATATATATGATACTGGGCTGTTGAAAAGAGAAAGAAAATGAACTGTATGAGAGAAGTAGGCTGCTAACGGTATTGCAGGCTTCTAAAGAGAGTTCAAGGTGAGGCATAAAGATGTTTGTTTCTTGTATTTTACAGGGATTGTTGTGTGTGAGGCGCCTAACAACAAGTTAGATAAATTCACCGGAGTTCTCTCTTGGAAGGGCAGCAAGCACTCACTCAACAATGAGAAGATAATCCTGAGGGGCTGTGTCCTGAGAAATACCAGCTGGTGTTTTGGAATGGTTATTTTTGCAGGTACAGTGGACTTCCCAGGGTACAGTGGGTGAACTCTTCCTGAGAACTGCATGGGCACAGTCTTTGGCTCTCCAGGTTGGATGAGCATGCAAAGTGCCCTTCTGAGTTGACTACAGAGTGTAGAGCACCAGGGTAAGACACCGCTGCTCTAGAAACAGTGTGCCTGGCCCCACTCTGTAAGGAACCACTGACATCACGAACTTATTCTTGAGAGTGCATGGGCCTTAATTGCTCAGATGCTAGATGTTTATTTTCTTATTCTCTAACCCCATCTCAATCATCCCTATCATCATATGTATTAATCAGCCTGCCTTTAAAGTGGAGGACAAGCATGAAAGAAAGTCCTGGCTCTGTTGTTGATTTTATAGTTTGCCAATTTCAAGCAGTCCTTTAAGAAAAGCCTTGTTAGAGATCCTGTCTAACGATCTTGCAGTCGTTTCTGTGTATACTTCAGAGCTTCTTCTATTATTTGTCAGCAGGCCAGCAGATTCTGGAAGGACTGTGCAGGCTGGAGGTGGGGGTGGGGCTTGAGGGAGGAAGGGGAGCATCTCTTACTCTTCCTGCTGCTACTTTTCCTGTCTCTAATTTATCTCTGGATGGCATCACCGACTCGATGGACATGAGTTTGAGTGAACTCCGGGAGTTGGTGATGGACAGGGAGGCCTGGGTGCTGCAATTCATGGGGTGGCAAAGAGTTGGACACGACTGGGCGACTGAACTGAACTGAATTTATCTCTAAAGGGCCCAAGGTGGCACTTTCTTGCCAAGGAAGCTTGCAGTAGCATCATTTCATAAAGCCTCTCAATTTTTACTCATGGCTTCAATTGCTAGCCCTTGACTTTTTAAAATCCTGTTTCTTGTGACACCAAATTAAGATGTGTTTTGGGCCCATTGACTATATGTGCAATCAAAATTGGAATGTTTTTCTTAACTGACTTTCTTCAGCAACAACAAAATGTTCATTAAAGTCTCAAAAGTGCTCCAAATCTAGAAAAATCTTTTGAATTCCTCCTAAATACTCTCAGCTGTGAGTGTTAACGAGGTCTCACTGTCGGGGCATTGCCATTATAAGGACTTGAGAAATCCCTCGAAATGAGGCAGTATATGTCATTTTATCTGGGAATGAATCTAGTTTCATCATGTTTTCATCAGATGCTTTTATTCTTTAGTCAGGGGAATAAACCCTTGATTATATATTTCCTTATTTTGCATCTTGTATTGAGAAAAAGCATGCTAGTCTTTTTTTTTTTTTACACTTATTTTATTTTATTTTAAATTTTATTTTATTTTTAAACTTTACATAATTGTATTAGTTTTGCCAAATATCAAAATGAATCCGCCACAGGTATACATGTGTTCCCTCTCTTTATCTTCCCACTTCAATTGTCACACTTAATGAAGAGATTTCTTGAAGGTTTCTTTTATTATTTTTTTAAATAATTTTATTTATTTTTTATTGTTTTCTGGCTGTGCTGGGTGTTCATTGCTGCTTATTTTTCTCTAGTTGTGATGAGTGGGGATTATTCTCTAGTTTCTACATGTGCAGGCTTCTCATTGCGATGGCTTCTCTTGTTGCAGAGCATGGGCTCTAGGGTGTGTGGACTTCAGTAATTGTGGCTCCTGGGCTCTAGAGTGTGGATTCAGTACTCATGGTGCACGTGCATAGTTGCTCCGCCACATGTGGGATCTTCCTGGATCAGGGATAGAACCTGTGTCTCCTTCATGGCCGGCAGATTCTTAACCACTGGACCACCAGGAAAGCCCTTCAAGGTCCTCCGATGGGAAAGACCTTCTCAGTTTGTTCCCTGTCATTAGAGAAGTGGAAGTGCATCATCCTAGGAGTGGGCTGTAACCCAAAGTTTTGTTTGCATTTGTGTGATCTTGTTTGGAATGACTCATTCAGGACCGTGGTTCAGCTATAGCATGTTATGTTAGGACAGCTGATGCGAGCCACTCAGGGGTCAGGTTTTTCTTCATCACGTTGGCTTTGTGTGGAAATGCTCCTCCACAGAAGAAAGTGGAGTGGTAAGTTGAACAGGTCCCCCTTCGAAACAGTATAACAGAAAGTTCACAGAATTTGGATTGGACATATCTGGGTTCAGATTTGTTTGCCAGCTGAAGGATGTTAAACCGTGGTTACTTAAAAGTCCTAAGCTTTAGTTTTATCTGCTGTAATGTGGGAATGAGTACATTAGGGAGTCACTATAAAGGCTCAGAGACGCAGTGCATATGGAAGAGAATGCCTCACAATTGCTATTTTCCTTCCTTCCCTGCTTCTCGCTTCTTCTGACATCAATTCAGAGCACACTATCTGCTCCATAGGCTGAGAGTTGGGATAATGTACTGCTCTTGGATCTTGGCAGGGAGAAATGGGGAATCACCCTCTTTTGTGATGTGACCTTAACGTTCACTGGCAGAGCATTTATTTATTATATATATTTATAAAGCAGAGCATGCCTATATTAACTTTCATCTAGGCACAAATATTAATAGAAAGCTTAATTAGAATAATTGCAGGCAGAGGAATGGTTGATTTTGTCAGTGCTAAAGTTGAACAAAGGAGTGTCTCAGCACCCTAAGTCTTGAGACATCTAACTTCGGGAACTAGGTCCATGTGAATGCCTAGATCTTACGAAAGTTATCTCAAACAAATTAACTATTCTTTCTGTATTAGTACTCTAGTTATACCTGCCCTTAAGGGTTGTGTAAGAAGTGTAGTTGACATAAACATGGTTTACTTTACAAATGTATAATTTATGAAGATTTTATGATATACATTAACAGCTAGGCCACGCCTCCCTGGAATGGCTTTTCTTTTAACTCACGACAGGAGAAAGTCCTGTTTCTAAGGGTAGCAGTCTTATCCATGTAAGGGGTCCATAGGAGTCAGCACCATCTTGGCGCATAGTAGGTTTTTGTGCTGGCTGTATTCCACTTGCCCCTGCAGATCCACTGTCACCATTTCACACTCCTCTCTCTACCCTGGGAGGCTGACCTGTGTGGTTCACACTAATAGGTTTCCTTGGACTTTGGTCCTGTCTTTGGGGATCCCTGGGAAGAAATCAAAGGAAGAAGACTCAGGTCATTGTATTTATTTCCCCAGCTGCCTCCCTTAAAGCTGGCTGGGTCCCTCAACATAAAGCCACCCTTCCTTTAGAAGCTGCAAACTTTACACAACTCTCTCCTTTAGGGTGCAATAACCACCCCTCCCCTCATGTCTCCCTTCTAGGGTAGATGAAGAAACATCTTGATTGCTCTGAAGTGCTTGGTTACTATGTTAACATTTTACTAATCCTGTACCTCCTATACACCCACCAGTACTTTTGTAAAGAGTCTCTTTATAAATATACCTTCCTCTAATAATCCTTGCTCAGTGTGTCATCTATTTCCTGTTTGAACTCTGAATGAGTCATAGTCTTACATATTGATTGAATGAGTCAGTGAGTTAATGAATTAATGGACTATTTCATATGGCTTTAAAAATAGTGGTTAAGAGCAAAAGCTTTAGAATTAGATGTATCTGGGTTCTAATTTTGGCTCTGATGCTTACAGGCCAAAAAAAAGAAAAAAAGGAAACCTCAGGCAAGTTATTTAAATTCTTTAATCCTCAGTTTCATTGTTATTGACCTAAGGATAATAATACCTAATTTATTGGCTTGTTTTTTTTTTTTTTACAATGGAGAAAAAGCTTTTTATTTAATAACTGGTGCTTATTAAAAACTGAACAGCTCCATGTAAAAAATGAAATTAGAACACTTACACCATACAAAAAATAAACTTAAAATGAAATAAAGACCTAAATGTGAAGCTGGATACTGTAAAACTCTTAAAGGAAGACATAAGTACACCTCAGATCAGATCAGCTTGTTTTAAGCATTAGTGAGATAATAAGATGTGAAAAGCACATATAGATATTTCCTAAAACATTGTAGGTACTTAACAAATAAATTCATTCATTAAACAGTTACTTACTGGGTACCTGCTATGTGGCAGGCACTGTGCTACTTACTTTTTTGCAAGAATGTGACCAATAAAAGTGTAGTCCCTTCACTCATGTGATTTGAGTCTGGTAGGAAAGAAAGGCATTACTCTTAAATAATTATAGTAATGAGTGTATAATATCAAACTGAGAAAAGTACTCTAAAGAAAAAGAACATGAACTCACAAGAGTGTGTGGTGGAGGAATCTGAGGGGAAAGAACAAGCTAGCTAAAAGGCACACCATAGGCAAAGGCCCTATGGTGGGAATGAGGCTGGAGAGGTTAAAAAAAAAAAAAAAAAGGCAAAATTTAAGGCCAGTGTGGAACTTGGAAAACTTAGAGAATAGAGGTGGACACATGCCTAGAGACAGGGATAGAGGTTGGACCATCCAGGACCCTTATGGTCTGTATTCAGAATTTTGGTTTTTATCCTAAGAGCATTGAGAAGCCATTGTCAGTTTTTCACACAGATGATATGTGTATGTGTTAAACTGGAAAGTTTTGCTTTTGCCTGTAATATTCTTAAAGTTGGTCAATAGGATCCAGGAAAAAGTGTATACGTAGGATGGTAGCAGATGCAGGAGACAAAGTTGCTAGGCTTTTCCTACATACAGTCCAGTTGAGAGGTGATGATACTTTGCATTAGAGTGGGAGTCATGGGATAGATTAGACTCTGAGGTTTCTCCTACCTTTCACAACTGAATGGACAGTGGTGCCATTCGTTGAGATAAGGAACCCTGGAGAAAGAGCAGAAGCTAGGCTGGACAAGGGCCACTTGAGGGGCCTTAGAAACATCCAGGGGAAGATATCATATAGGCAATGAAATATATAAGTTTAGAGCTCAGAGGAGTGATCTGAGCTGAAGATACATATTTGGTCTACAGATGTTAACTGGAGCTATGATCTTAGATTTCTCAGGGAAGGTGGGTTGAGAAGGAAGAGAAGATGGTCTATACTTAATTTTTAAGAAGTCTCACTGTTTAATGGTTGAGAAGAAAGGAGTGAGCATAATGGAAAACAAAGAAGCTATCAAAGAGGTAGGAGGAATAGCAGAACATTGTAAAACAAAAGCTAAGGGAAGAGTGTATTTCAAAAGGATGAAATAGTCAACAGTGTCAAAGTCTGCTGAGAGGTCAAAGAAGGCATGGAGGATATAGATGACAATGCCAGATCTGTTTTGGTGGAGTGATTGGCTCAGAAACTAGCTTGAGAAATGAGTTGGAGACAAAAAATCAGAGCCTGAAGGGTAAAGAAAATTCTTTCAAAATCTTGACTATGAGGGGAAGAAGAGATGTGTGTCTCAACATCTGTGGCTATATTTAAATAAGTACTTAAGAACTCATTAGGCAGATTCTTTGCTAGTCTGTGTGTATGTATGCCTAAGAAATGTAAATTTTTAGCACAAAACTGGTCTTTCAATATTTCAGCTTTTAGCAATCCCAAACTTTATTTGCCCTTTGTGATCTTTACTAAAAGAAATGCTTCCCACCCTCAATGTCCAGATGATTTTAATAAACGATTCTGGGAAAAAGTGGGTGGTCTTTGCCCAGCATTGGCTGGGAAAAGGACACTGGGGTACAATTTCTAACTCAAGACTGAATTGTTATGAGACCCCAGTCTTTACTCCAATTTGTCTTTTAAGTAAAGGAGTCTTTTAGGAATGTTCCCATTGTTTCTTGACTTCTAGAATGATGTATAATTTCATGTGTACCCCCTTTCTTTCCTTTCCCTCCTTCCCCTTCTCCTCCTCTATTAAGTGGGTACATGGATTGGTGGTAATTGTGGGAAGATGGTATAGAGAGGGAAGACTAGGGAAATCAGATATAATTAAAATGTGATCACTTCTATTGAGCATCTTTGTTTATAAGGAATTTACTTAGCAATATAATCTAATATTCTTTGTTAGTCATCTAATAATCTGCCTCTAAAGCAGCTAATATTATTCTTAGAATTTCTTGAACAAGGCAGTTAGTAAATATTTAACATGGGATTTAAAAGGATTACTTGAAATAAATCTCAACACCATATTTAAGACAATTCTTGCTGTTACAAAAATGCATATCATATAAACAGTGTGCAATACCCAATAAAGGTTTAAATTACTTGCTGTTGTATTGTTTGGAGTTTCTCCATTAAAGCCACCAAAAATCTTTTTTGGGAAACACATCCAGCATTTGACTTTTTCCCTTAACTTTCCATTTTTGACTTCAGTGTTCTGAATTGTGTTTATTACTACATTCTTTTAAACATTTCCAAATCATTCCTCCATTTGATTGACTTGAATTGCTTCAAACTATAAGCACATCCATACATAGATTTTTGGAAAATAGCATTTCTTAAACCTTTTAGCTACAAATTATGTCTGGATTTATCCTATTCTAAGGAGATCAATTCTCTTGCAGTTTCCAGGATTATTGTTAAAGATATCAGTTGAGAATCAGTTGTTTCATCATCAGTTCAATCGCTCAGTCGTGTCTGACCCTTTGACCCCCTGAACTGCAGCACTCCAGGCCTCCCTGTCCATCACCAACTCCTGGAGTTCACCCAAATTCATGTCCATTGAGTTGGTGATGCCATCCAACCATGTCATCCTCTGTCTTCCCCTTCTCCTCCTGCCCTTAGTCTTCCCCAGCATCAGGCTCTTTTCAAATGAGGCAGCCCTTCACATGAGGTGGCCAAAGTATTGGAGTTTCAGCTTCAACATCAGTCCTTCCAATGAACGCTCAGGACTGATCTCCTTTAGGATGGACTGATTGGATCTCCTTGCAGTCCAAGGGACTCTCAAGAGTCTTCTCCAACACCACAGTTCAAAAGCATCAATTCTTTGGCACTCAGCTTTCTTTATAGTCCAACTCTCACAGCCATACATGACTACTGGGAAAACCATAGCTTTGACTAGACGGACCTTTGTTGACAAAGTAATGTCTCTGCTTTTTAACATGCTGTCTAGGTTGGTCATAACTTTCCTTCCAAGGAGTAAGCATCTTTTAATTTCATGGCTGCAGTCACCACCTGCAGTGATTTTGGAGCCCAGAAAAATAAAGTCTGACACTGTTTCCACATCTATTTGCCATGAAGTGATGGGACCGGATGCCATGATCTTCATTTTCTGAATGTTGAGCTTTAAGCCAACTTTTTCACTCTCCTTTTTCACTTTCATCAAGAGGCTTTTGAGTTCCTCTTCACTTTCTGCCATAAGGGTGGTGTCATCTGCATATCTGTGGTTATTGATATTTCTCCCAGCAATCTTGATTCCAGCTTGTGCTTCTTCCAGCCCAGTGTTTCTCATGATGTACTCTGCATAGAAGTTAAATAAGCAAGGTGACAATATACAACCTTGACGTACTCCTTTTCCTATTTGGAACCAGTCTGTTGTTCCATGTCCAGTTCTAACTGTTACTTTCTGACCTGCATACAGCTTTCTCAAGAGGCAAGTCAGGTGGTCTGGTATTCCCATCTCTTTCAGAATTTTCCACAGTTTATTGTGATCCACACAGTCAAAGGCTTTGGCACAGTCAATAAAACAGAAGTAGATGCTTTTCTGGAATTCTCGTGCTTTTTCGATGATCTAATGGATGTTGGCAATTTGATCTCTGGTTCCTCTGCCTTTTCTAAAACCAGCTTGAACATCTGGAAGTTCATGGTTCATGTATTGCTGAAGCCTGGCTTGGAGAATTTTGAGCATTTCTTTACCAGCGTGTGAGATGAGTGCAGTTGTGTGGTAGTTTGAACATTCTTTGGCATTGTCTTTCTTTGGGATTGGAATGAAAACTGACCTTTTCCAGTTATGTGGCCAGTGCTGAGTTTTCCAAATTTGCTTACATTTGAGTGCAGCACTTTCACAGAATCATCTTTTAGGATTTGAAATAGCTCAAATGGAATTCCATCATCATAAACAACTTAATAATCCTACTCTTAATAAAACTCAAATTATTTTGGAAAAACGTTATTTTCCTTTCAGGAACATTTGATATTCTTAGGAATTAATTATAATAATAATAATACATAATCTAATCATTTCAAAGTTATTTTTCTTTCCTTTTTTCTTTTGCAGGTCCTGACACTAAACTAATGCAGAACAGTGGTAAGACAAAGTTTAAGAGGACAAGCATTGATAGACTGATGAATACTCTAGTACTATGGGTAAGTTATTATAACAAAATTAGGCAATATCACAATCATTATCTGAATATGTTTCTTACATTCTGATGAGATTTCTTTCAGAAATCTTCATTCTTCTTGTGGAATTTGTATTTGGAGATTTTGCATTTGGGGCCTCGTTACCTCCAAAATGTCTGCTTCGCTAATACTGATAGAGTATTTGCAAATGTAGGAGTTGGCTAAAAATTTTGAGGTTGCTTTCTACTTTTTTTTTGAATCTCAAAAGCAACCTGAAAATTTTTAGTGTATGTCATGCAGTATTTTAACTAACCCTTATCTATCTTGTTGACTTCAAGGAATCATTGTGTAGCTAGATCTGTAGCCAAGAGACTTGACTAGTCTGAGAAAGTCTTTTATTACTGATGTACTCTTTGCGAGCCCATGGACTGTAGCCCTCCAGGCTCCTCTGTACATGGAATTTTCCAGGCAAGAATACTGGAGTGGGTTGCCATTTCCTACTGCAGTGGATCTTCCCGACCCAGGTAGGGAACCCATGTCTCTTGTGTCTCCTGCATTGGCAGCAGATTCTTTACCACTGCACCACCTGGGAAGCCCTTAATCTTTGAAAGCCACTTAAACGTATGCATACTTCACAAATAGAGGATGTGAAGTTATTAGCTTTGTGGCCATAAACAAGTTATGTAACCTGTCTGTTTTTTGTTTTTGGCCTGTAAAGTGTGAATGTTTTTTCCTATCTCAGAAAGTTAATGGGAGAATTAAGTGAGAAAATGTATATGTAAAATATTTAGCCAAGTTCCCAATGTAAGCATATTACATTTTACTCATATGATTAATGATAATTAGATGAGCTTTGTATAACTTGATTTTCAAATAACAGTTGGAATTAGAAGTGTAATTGCATTGTGTTGATGTGACTAGTTGGGATTCAAGTTAACCTTAACTGGACTTCTATACTCATTTCAGATTTTTGGATTTCTGATATGCTTGGGAACTATTCTTGCGATTGGAAATTCAATCTGGGAGAATCAAGTTGGGAACCAATTCAGAACTTTCCTCTTTTGGAATGAAAGAGAGAAGAACTCTGTGTTCTCAGGATTCTTAACATTCTGGTCATATATTATTATCCTTAATACAGTGGTACCCATTTCATTATATGTGAGGTAAGATGAGAGTTTGTTCTTTGAAACCATTTTGTCAAAAGCCTGTGTTCTATGTAATCATTTTTGTTTGTTTTAAAATTACAGCAGTGAGATAGAAGTCTCTAACTGCTCATGATTTGCCCCATCTGTTACAAATGAGGCAACTAAGCTGTTTAATCTGCTTAAGTTTCACATTTTCAAATTAACAATAGATGCATTTTATTTTCTTCTTGATTTGATTTGGTTTCTTAGGAATGTTCTCCTCTGGAATACATGGACTACCATGTAGTCTCATGCAACCTAATGAATTAGAATTGGGTTGATGTTGGGAAAGAAACAGAGAAATATTTGGGGGGATCTATTGAGATGATGCCTTCTTGGTACTAATCTGGCTCCAGATACCAGGATTTAGACCTTGTGCTACCACTTCCTAGTTCCATAACCTTGAGCAAGTTACTTTACTTCCTGGTACCTCAGTGTCCTCGTTTTATACATGGAGAAAGTAACAGTTCTACTTTAAAAGGTAGTATAGAGAGTAAGCAAACCTATTATGCTCTTAGACAAATGCCTGACATATTATAAGAGCTCAGTGAATATTAATTCTTTCTATTTTTATTAGTAACTATCAGTTAATACATGAAGGAGTTGAAATATGGTTGTTGGTGCTTATTCATTGTTGAAAAAGAAGTTTGGCTTATTACTCCCTCTACAAGTTGATTTGTCATTTCTAGATTTGGTCCTATAAACTAGGGCTAAAACGGTCTGCCTATCTATCTATACATAAGCACTCTGTGAGTGTGTGTGTTTATGTATGTGTTTGATAAAAGTTAGAAGTTGGCCCTAGAATCTGTACCTGAGACAATTTTGATCCTAATCCTGCCAAGACTGAGGCGGACAATCCCAAAGACACTGGAGCCAAGATGAGACTTGGTTGTTTGACGTTCCTCATCACCAGTATTTTAACAATACACAAAATCACCAGCTCTAAATCTCTACTAATTTTTATGAGCTTATTTTTCTCTCCTTCCAAAATCCTCACTCTGATGAAGTTTAATGCAGGGGAAGTTTAATGCACAAAATCCACCCTTATTTTGGATAGCAGTCAGGAAACTGAAATGTCAAGTTGTGGGAAATTGACTTGAAATAGTGGCATGTGGCCACAACACCACAAATTACTTTGGGCCTTCTGGAACTGTGGTCAGAGCAGGCTCTATTTAAAATGTATCCTACTGGTTTGTCTTTGATTCTGAGGACCTCTCATGCTTGTATCCAATTATAAAGTCTGTAGTAAATCTTGCTCTTTGCCAGAGGAGCTATGGTCAGCTTTTATAGCTTTCCTTTTATGTGGAAATGAACAATAGATGCTCAGAGTGACTTACCATCTGCACATGAGCAGTTTCATGTGTCCTCACAAAGGAAGTATATTCCGTATATACTCTTTCTTTGAAGTGTATTGGTATTTTTCATTTTATGATTTCTAATATTGTTTTTTAAAGACCAAGATTCCCAGGTCCTTTTTCCTTCTAATGTGTTCCCTGCAGTGGCAGAAAGGAAACCTGTTTGGAATAGTCCAAGTTCACATTCTGGTATTTTTGCCACTAATAGCTGTGTGACCTTGGATAAAGTACTTGGCTTCTCTGTGCCCTAGTTTGCCTAGGAAATACTTGCTGTAAAATGAGAGGATTAAAATAATTGACTTCTGAGTTACTTTCTGCTCCAAATAATATCACCTTACCTCTAGACAATTAATGTAAGATAGACATTTGTATTTTACATAAAGTGCTTTCACATACATTATCTCATTTACATTTCCCTCTCCCCAAATCTTTTGAAGTCATTGCTGTTGAACTTCTTTCATAAATGAGATGATTTTCTCAGGAGTGTAAAGCTGATTAGGGACAGAACCAAGATCCAAACCCAAGTATTCTAACGCTTGGCACAGTGTCTATGTCTAAGTTGTACATGATTTATTAATCAGCCAAGACATCAAAAGACACTAGAATTTTCTACCTGTTGCTAAGCCATGGTATTGATGAAGATAATATGAGCTTTTTTCCTCACCAAATAAGAACAGTGATCTGAGGTCAGCCTGACATAAAGTTGAGGCAAAAAGCATTCTGGGAGATTTCAGGTTGCTCATACCAAGATCTGGAAAAAGAGAAGTCCAGGTATTTCTGATTGGAGGGATGAAGGTTTTTTACAAAATTTTCCAAAGGTTCAAGGAATAAATTAGTGCTGTGTCACTAAAGGATAACGGTGCAGAATTTACACTAAATGGTTAACAATTCCATGTGAGCGTAATACGTTGATTTTGGCAGGGTATTTCTATGCTGTCAGTTTATCTATAGTGTTAAAATATAACCAGCTACAGTTTTTAATACACCATCTTAAGAAATGTAATTGCTGTACTCCCAAGGAATTAGCTTTTGAGTGTTTTTTTCCAAAGCAAAAGAAACTTGTTTCCATGTTGCTTATTTTGCCACAGAATGGGGGAAATCATAAGCCCTGCTCTTTGAGCATCCAGGCAGAAAACACTAAGCAGTTTGATTATACTAACTCTGGAACATTTGTCTCCTTTTCTCTGCTATTATAAAGCAAAGGGGTGAATGTTCCACTGTGACTCTCCTAAATCCTCCTTTTCCAAACAAAAAGGATACCTTCTTCTCTATAGACTATTTTAAGGTCTAAGAATTAAAATTAATTAAGAATACTTCCACCAACTTGAACCACAACACAGGATTAAATTCTGTTCTCCATTCATTTTGCTTAGATTTTTAGGGAGATGCTTTACCTTGAAATAAATGAAAATGTCAAGTGATTGAACAGTTACTCACATTATGACAATGCATAATGCCATTTTTTTATGGCACTCTCCAGGTCTGGTATGCATTAACTTTACCAGATGCCTGAATTCTAGTCTTGGTTCTGTGATTGTGTGACCTTGGGTTATTCACAACCTCTGAAGGTCTTAATGTCCTTACTGGTGAAATTGGGGAATAAAGGGTCAGGATTCACTCATTCAACACTAACTGACTACCTATGACAGGTCAGGCATTGTGGCTAGTTCATAAGTGCTAATGCTTTCTGAGTGAATGGAATAGGAAGAGCAAAGCTGATTAGAACAGCTAGCAAGGAACTTACAAGGAAGTAGGGTGGGAATGAAATTAAGATTAGATTGTAACTGGGTAATGTATAAATAAATACATGCAGAATATGACATTGGTTTTTATGATTCTACAGAGTTACAGTGTGCTTTTTTAGTTTGTGTGAAAAAAAGTATTAGCATTTAAATAGAAAATGAACTGACACCATACCATTTCTGCGGAGGGAGATGTAGGTATGTCATGTACTTATAGAACTAGATATATAGGATTTATTTTTTTAATATAAATTTATTTATTTTAATTGGAGGCTAATTACTTTACAATATTGTATTGGTTTTGCCACCACGGGTGTACACGTGTTCCTCATCCTGAACCCCCCTCCCACCTCCCTCCCCATACCATCCCTCTGGGTCATTCCAGTGCGCTGGCCCCGAGCATCCTGTATCATGCATCAAACCTGGACTGGTGTTTCATTTCACATATGATATTATACATGTTTCAGTGTCATTCTCCCAAATCGTCCCACCCTGGCCCTCTCCCACAGAGTCCATAAGACTGTTCTATACATCTTTGTCTCTTTTGCTGTCTTGCATGCAGGGTTATCGTTACCATCTTTCTAAATTCCATATATATGCATTAGTATACTGTATTGGTGTTTACTGGCTTACTTCACTCTGTATAATAGGCTCCAGTTTCATCCACCTCATTAGAACTGATTCAAATGTATTCTTTTTAATGACTGAGTAATACTCCCTTATGTATATGTACCACAGCTTTCTTATCCATTCGTCTGCTGATAGCTCTAGGTTGCTTCCATGTCCTGGCTATTATAAACGGTGCTGTGATGAACATTGGGGTACACGTGTCTCTTTCAGTTCTGGTTTCCTCGGTGTGTATGCCCAGCAGTGGGATTGCTGGGTCATATGGCAGTTCTATTTCCAATTTTTTAAGGAATCTCCACACTCTTCTCCATAGTGGCTGAACTAGTTTGCATTCCTACCAACAGTGTAAGAGGGTTCCCCTTTCTCCACACCCTCTCCAGTATTTATTGCTTATAGACTTTTGGATAGCCACCATTCTGACTGGTGTGAAATGGTACCTCATTGTGGCTTTGATTTGCATTTCTCTGATAATGAGTGATGTTGAGCATCTTTTCATGTGTTTGTTAGCCATCTGTATGTCTTCTTTGGAGAAATGTATGTTTAGTTCTTTGGCCCATTTTTTGATTGGGTCATTTATTTTTCTGGAATTGAGCTGCAGGAGTTGCTTGTATATTTTTAAATTAATTCTTTGTCAGTTGCTTCATTTGCTATTATTTTCTCCCATTCTGAAGGCTGTCTTTTCACCTTGCTTATTGTTTCCTTTGTTGTGCAGAAGCTTTTAATTTTAATTAGGTCCCATTTGTTTACTTTTGCTTTTATTTCCAATATTCTTGGAGATGGGTCATAGAGGATCCTGCTGTGATTTATGTCGGAGAGTGTTTTGCCTATGTTCTCCTCTAGGAGTTGTATAGTTTCTGGTCTTACATTTAGATCTTTAATCCATTTTGAGTTTATTTTTGTGTATGGTGTTAGAAAGTGTTCTAGTTTCATTCTTTTACAAGTGGTTGACCAGTTTCCCCAGCACCACTTGTTAAAGAGATTGTCTTTTCTCCATTGTATATTCTTGCCTCCTTTGTCAAAGATAAGGTGTCCATAGGTGCGTGGGTTTATCTCTAGGCTTTCTATTTTGTTCCATTGATCTATATTTCTGTCTTTGTGCCAGTACCATACTGTCTTGATAACTGTGGCTTTGTATTAGAGCCTGAAGACAGGCAGGTTGATTCCTCCAGTTCCATTCTTCTTTCTCAAAATTGCTTTGGCTATTCGAAGTTTTTTGTATTTCCATACAGATTGTGAAATTATTTGTTCTAGCTCTGTGAAAAATACCGTTGGTAGCTTGATAGAGATTGCATTGAATCTATAGATTGCTTTGGGTAGTATAGTCATTTTCACTATATTGATTCTTCCAATCCATGGACATGGTATATTTCTCCATCTATTAGTGTCCTCTTTGATTTCTTTCCCCAGTGTTTTATAGTTTTCTATATATAGGTCTTTTATTTCGTTAGGTAGATATATTCCTAAGTATTTTATTCTTTTCATTGCAATGGTGAATGGAATTGTTTCCTTAATTTCTCTTTCTGTTTTCTCATTCTTAGTGTATAGGAATGCAAGGGATTTCTGTGTGTTGATTTTATATCCTGCAACTTCACTATATTCACTGATTAGCTCTAGTAATTTTCTGGTGGAGTCTTTAGGGTTTTCTAGGTAGAGGATCATGTCATCTGCAAAGAGTGAGAGTTTTACTTCTTCTTTTCCAACTTGGATTCCTTTTATTTCTTTTTCTGCTCTAATTGCTGTGGCCAAAACTTTCAAAACTGTGTTGAATAGTAGTGGTGAAAGTGGGCACCCTTGTCTTGTTCCTGACTTTAGGGGAAATGCTTTCAGGTTTTCACCATTGAGGATAATGTTTGCAGTGGGTTTGTCATATATAGCTTTTATTATGTTGAGGTATGTTCCTTCTATTCCTGCTTTCTGGAGAGTTTTTATCATAAATGAATGTTGAATCTTGTCAAAGGCTTTCTCTGCATCTATTGAGATCATCATATGGCTTTTATTTTTCAATTTGTTAATGTGGTGTATTACATTGATTGATTTGTGGATATTGAAGAATCCTTGCATCCCTGGGATAAAGCCCACTTGGTCATGGTGTATGATCTTTTTAATATGTTGTTGGATTCTGGTTGCTAGAATTTTAAGGATTTTTGCATCTATGTTCATCAGTGATATTGGTCTTTTTTGTGGCATCTTTGTCAGGTTTTGGTATTAGGGTGATGGTGGCCTCATAGAATGAGTTTGGAAGTTTACCTTCCTCTGCAATTTTCTGGAAGAGTTTGAGTAGGTTAGGTGTTAGCTCTTCTCTAAATTTTTGGTAGAATTCAGCTGTGAAGCCGTCTGGACCTGGGCTTTTGTTTGCTGGAAGATTTCTGATTACAGTTTCAATTTCCGTGCTTGTGATGGGTCTGTTAAGATTTTCTATTTCTTCCTGGTTCAGTTTTGGAAAGCTGTACTTTTCTAAGAATTTGTCCATTTCTTCCAAGTTGTCCATTTTATTGGCATATAATTGCTGATAGTAGTCTCCTATAATCCTTTGTATTTCTGTGTTGTCTATTGTGATCTCTCCATTTTCATTTCTAATTTTATTGATTTGATTTTTCTCCCTTTGTTTCTTGATGAGTCTGGCTAATGATTTGTCAATTTGATGTATAGGATTTATGTGCAGAAAGAACTTGTGTGTCATCTTTTGTCTTTTAGGAGATAAATATTCAGAGTTAGCATAATCAAGCTGCTTTCAACTTAGTTTACAGATGAGAAAACCAAAGCTTAATTCCCACAAAGATCAGAAATAAGCTACAAGTCCTTGCTTTATCATTACTATTTTATACTGTTCTGGATGTCCTTGTTAATGTACTAAGTCATGCAACTAAAATATTAAAAAAAATGAGACATGAAACCAAAATAAACCTTTTAGAGAGGAAGAGCAGAGATAATATGATTATAAACCTTGAAAATCCATAGAATAACTCTGTAAAACTCAGTAAAATAATTCAGTGAAATGTTGAATTTTGTCACATAATCACTTTTTTTAATATTAAGGAAAGCTTCTTTTATTAAAAACACATTGAACCAAAGCAATTAAAAATTATCTCATCAATAAAAAGATAAAATGTCTAGGAATGAATCTGTCAAGCTATGGTGTGGACCTATGTGCAAAAACAAAACAAAACTAAACTAAAACTCTTTACCAATAGAAGTACTTCTTCAAAGTTGAACTCCTCAGAAGATTTATCCTTCTTTAAGTTGTATTTATTATAAAATATTCATTCTTTTCAAATAATTGAGTTTAATATAACTTTAATAAAATCTCAAGTAAGTTTTATGAGAAAGTTGATACAGTGATTCTAAAGTTTATTTGATGAACACATTAATTTTATCAAGAGGTATAAATTAGTGATTACAGGTAAGAATTTTTTTAAAAGAAGAGAATGAAGATTTTCTTACCTCATATGCCAAATTTTATGAAGCTGCAATAATGAAAACATGAGATAAATTGAATCACACATTAAGGAACAAAATTGAAATACCTGAAACAGAATCTAGTTAGGAAGTAATCTTTATGTGACATGGAGTCATCTTAACACAATAGGGGAAAGGATTCATTGTTCAACAAATAGTGATGAATACATTTGGTAAAAATTGAAATTAGCTTCTCATATGCATGTCATACTTCAGAAAATTCTAATTGCAAGAAAGAATTAAATGTGGAAAAAATTAAAGAACTTGGAGAAAAGTATAGATATCTGTGTGTATATATATATATATATATATAAAATCTTGCCACAGGGAAGGCTTATCTAAGCAAAAATTCCCCCAAAGAAGCTATAAGCAGAAACTATAAACCATTGATAAATTTGATTGATTAAAAAGGGAGAAGTTCTTTGTGTCAAAAATAGTGGAAACAGAATTAAAAGATGAATGATAAACTGTGTATCATATTGATATAATGTATATAGATATATATTCCATATATATAAATCAATAAGAAATACACTAATACCTGAATAGGAAAGATGAACTTGGAAGGTAATGGAATTAGATAATTCCAGGAAGGCATACAACTGGCCAATAAAACTTGAAACAGATATTCAATTCATTGATAAGAAAAGAAATTCAATAAACAGTAATAAGATGCCATTTGACTTGGCATAGACTAAAAGATAATTTTCAATAATCTAATGGTAGAAACTTACATTGTTGTAATTTTTTTGAAAGTTGATCTGGCCTTGTATATGACAAAGACTGAAAAATATTATACTCTTGGCTTTAGAAATTCCACTTCTGGAACTGGAAAGTCATAAATCACCACTAGATCACAAGACAATGCTCTTTTTCTGGTAAATGGACAAAGTAATATGACAATACACCCTGTTTTTACTCAATATCTACTATGGTTCGCTTAGTGCTTCATGGAGGGACTCCTTTTTACCTCTTTTGGTAAAATGAAGCCACATCAAATAACTGGTAGGCTACACAAGAAATCTCCACTGGGCCTGGGCCTGTTTAATGTAAATAGAGAAGCATGGAACTTTCCTGAAGGCTTTATGCCAAGTCAGCCCATTGTTTCAAGGTGCTACAAGGAAATGTCTTTGAACATTTTCTGCTGACATGTCTCGGAAGATGACTAGGACCTTGAAACAGAGCATTCACATTTTCTTCTAAACTCTGAAGACATTAGCAGACTTCTTGCTTTGGTAAAGCTTTTTATGTTCTGAGATTGATGGAGTATTTCTCTCTTTTTTCCATTTAAATGGATGAAAGTGTGGAAGTAATTCGTCTGGGACACAGTTATTTTATAAACTGGGATCGGAAGATGTATTACTCCAGGAAGGCAACACCTGCTGAAGCACGAACGACCACTCTCAATGAGGAACTAGGCCAGATTGAATATGTTTTCTCTGACAAGACGGGTACCCTCACTCAAAACATCATGACTTTTAAAAAATGTTCCATTAATGGGAGAATCTATGGTAAGAGAAACCTTTCCTTTTTGTTGTTATTGTTAACAGTCCTAAAAAAATTAAGAAACCCTATTTTTTTTAAATAAAAAAGTCTCTGGCTTTCTTATTAATATGGAGACCACCAGCATCCACCAGAGTGGTCGGCACATAATAAACACTTGCTAAATATTTATTGGGTGAATGTTGAATAATTCAGATAAAGCTTTGGATCTGTTACCATTCATGTAACCCCATGAGGGTTAGTTTAGATACTGTCCAAGCTTCCTTTTGTTGCTCAAACTGTGTGATCTGTGGTGCTTAATAGACTCATATTCCAGGGAGGAGGAGTTCTTCAGAGCCTGATTTATCTCAGTGAAAGCAGTATTTTATACTTGCTTCTTAACAGCCCTCAATTGATGTTAGTGTCTGTGTTTATAAGAATTTATGACTCATTCCTGAAAATTCACACTGCACAGGGTTACCTTTAGTGGTCAGACAAGCTGTTTCATCAATATTGAGTTCCTATTTGTATGCTTTTGTTAGGATACCTGCTCTGTTGGGGATTTTCAGCCTTTCTAGTTAGTTACATGTGACCCTTGTCACCCTGACTTAGGCCAGTTAGCAGACAGTTCCTTCTGAGAGCTTGGAAGCTCTCCGGAGGGCTCCTGTCAGGTTCCTCTGGATTCCCAGTATCACTTCACTGAACTCGAGTGTCCAGTTTCTCAGTGCAAAAATCTCGGGAAGTAAAGAAAATCCAAGAGAGAGAGAGAAACCTTTCCTTTGTCTCTTAATGGGAAACTTCACACATTGCCAAATATTTTAAAGTAAGATTTGATCCTGAGCAAAACTGAGAAATATAAGTTGATTTTCATACTCTCCTGTCTTTTGACCTCCGTCTGCTATTCCACTCCCCATAACCCCTGGTTGCCATGGTTTCCTCACTTCTCTTCTGTCCACACCTACCCCACCTTTCTCTGGTAGTAGACCAGATAATATTCAACCTGGACTTCCACACGGCCTCAGTTACATTGTGCGTTTTTCTTACATCACTATTAATATTATGAAGATGCTAAATAAAATAGAACCTTTTCTTAAAATTTTTTCTTTTGATATTATTTTCAGATGCTTTTGATAAATACAACCCAGGAGCAGTTTAAATGAAAAAAATTTTGTTGGAGTATTGGAGTCATTTTGAATTTTGTAGGCCTTTTGTATTCTTTTGCCATGGCACTTATTGGTAATATAATAGAAACAATATCACTTCTAGGAAATTATCCTAAGGAAACTTTAAGACATGGGGACCAAGATTTATTTGAAGATATGTTTGTCACTGATGCTAAAGCTGAAACTCCAATACTTTGGCCACCTGATGCGAAGAGTTCACTCATTGGAAAAGACTCTGATGCTGGGAGGGATTAAGGGCAGGAGGAGAAGGGGACAACAGAGGATGAGATGGCTGGATGGCGTCACTGACTTGATGGACATGAGTTTGAGTGAACTCTGGGAGTTGGTGATGGACAGGGAGGCCTGGCGTGCTGCAATACATGGGGTCTCAAAGAGTCGGACATGACTGAGCAACTGAACTGAGCTGATGTTTGTCACAGGGGCTGTTATTAGAAAAGTCCCTGGATTTTCACAATATATATATCCCAAGATCTTTGCAAATCTCCAAATTTACAAATCCTATGATATTCAGTTCAGTTCAGTTGCTCAGTCATGTCCAACTCTTTGTGACCCCATGAATCACAGCACGCCAGGCCTCCCTGTCCATCACCAACTCCTGGAGTTCACCCAAACTAATGTGTATTGAGTCGGTGATGCCATCCAGCCATCTCATCCTCTGTCGTCTCCTCCTCCTGCCCCAAATCCCTCCCAGCATCAGGGTCTTTTCCAATGAGTCAACTCTTCGCATGAGGTGGCCAAAGTATTGGAGTTTCAGCCTCAGCATCAGTCCTTCCAGTGAACACCCAGGACTGGTCTCCTTTAGGATGGACTGGTTGGATCTCCTTGCAGTCCAAGGGACTTGAAAGAGTCTTCTCCAGCACCACAGTTCAAAAGCATCAATTCTGCGCTCAGCTTTCTTCACAGTCCAACTCTCACATCCATACATGACCACTGGAAAAACCATAGCCTTGACTAGATGGACCTTTGTTGGCAAAGTAATATCTCTGCTTTTCAATATGCTATCTAGGTTGGTCATAACTTTGCTTCCAAGGAGTAAGCGTCTTTTTATTTCATGGCTGCTATCACCATCTGCAGTGATTTTGGAGCCCCCCAAAATAAAGTCTGACACTGTTTCCACTGTTTCCCCATTTATTTCCCATGAAGTGATGAGACCAGATGCCATGATCTTTGAGAGCTTGTAATTTCCCTCATAAAAGGCAGGAAAGTAACTGAAAGATTTAACAACCCCTTTAGACCTTTAATTTGTAAAGCTGTTCCAATTTATAATGTCAGTAAAATATATTCTTACTAAAGAACTCATAGATTGCTCCAGAATCATTTTCCCCCCATACAGTTGGCCTTGTTTATGCCCTAGATCCAGGCCTTGGGAAATTTTTATAGTCCATTCTTATTTGCCTAAAGCTCTGTTTTCTTTCTCAGATCTATCATTTTCTTAGACTTCAGTTTTTCTTTGCTTCATCACCAGCCTTATGAAGAGGCTTTCTTTGAGAACACCATTTTACACAAAGGCAGTTTGTTTGCTTTTATCATTTATCAGAGTTATAGCATAGGGGGTAATGACTAGAATATAACTGTGGTGAGTTTGGTATTTAAATTCCAGGTGCTGGGTGAGGTTCATTCACTAGCTCAGGGATTCCTCCCATATAGCAGCCTCACTGTATTCTAGATTTATACCTGAGCCCCAGAAAAACCACCAGTAACTCTTTATGAGTGCTTTTTTGGGTCATACTCTTGTATGGTGAGGGGCTTCTCAGGTAGTGTTAGTGGCAAAGAACCTGCAGGAGATGTAAGAGATGCCATTTCAATCCCTGGGTTGGGAAAATCCCTTTCAGGAGGGCATGGCAACCCACTCCTGTGGTTCTTGTCTGGAGAGTCCCCTGGGCAAAAAAGCCTGTCAGGCTATGGTCCAAAGAGTTGCACGTAACTGAAGCGACTTAGCATGCATGTTTGTATTGAATAGTGAAAAGAGAGAGATTTGAATTAAAAACCTACTATGGGCTTCCCTGGTGGCTCGGAGGATAAAGAATCTGCCTTTATGCAGGAGACTTGGGTTCAATCCCTGGGTTCGGAAGATCCCCTGAAGAAGGGAATGACAACCCACTCCAGTATTCTTGCCTGGAGAATTCCATGAACAGAGCAGCCTGTTGGGCTATAGTCCACAGCATCACAAATAGTCATACACCACTGAGTGACTAACAGTACTACTATACTATGCTGACTTTTTAGTCTTAGTTGAATCCTGTGGGAGATCAGGGCTTGATCCCTGGGTTGAGAGGTGCCCCTGGAGAAGGGAATTATTTCCCACTCCAGTATTCTGGCCTGGAGAATTCCATGGGCTGTATAGTCCATGGGGTCGCACAGAGTTGGATGCAACTGAGTGACTTTCACATGTCACTTTATATTCTGTTCTTCAGTTCTGTCATCCATAAAACAGGAATGAAAAAAATTTTTTTTTAAATTTTCATTTCTGTTTTAAAAATCCCTGTATTTTCCAATATATTTGTAATAAGTACGTATTGGCTTTATGTTAAGAATAGTTGGGTGGCTATGTTCTCTGACTACAGAAGGCTCTGACAGTTGTTTAATGTTTACATGCTAATTTGACCTTGCCATTACAGATATTAAAGATGTGTCTGGCCTAGACCAATATAGACAAAGATGTACTCACCACGCTATAGCACTGATGACAGTTGGTCTGTCTTGCATACCATTTTGGATTCCCCAACAGTGTGTACAAAGTGAAAAACAAAAACTTGCCTTGTGCAAACATCATAGATAATGTAACAACAGAATGATAAAATTTACAGAAAAACAGAATTATGACTTATTTTGTATTAATATGTACTGATTTTAGTTCTGTTTTGGGCAAATGAATATCTTTCTGTGTTAACTGCCATGTCTAGTGTTACTGTTTAAGTTTGAACTCATAATTCATCTAGTAGTGGTGCTTTAATAAACAAGTATATATCTTCAAACTAAATGTGTAAATCTAGTTTCAATTTCATCTATTTTTAATTCTCAGTTTTGGTTTTGGCAGGTGAAGTGCATGATGACCTGGGTCAGAAGACTGACATGACTAAGGTGTGGAGGTGATTAAATTCATTCTTACTTTTAATTTCAAATTGTACATGCTTTTAAAAAATGATGAGTTCCTAGAAGCCTAATTTCCACTATGACCAGATTAGATACTTAATATGTAACTTAAAAAAAAATTCATATGGTTCAAACTTCCTTCTTATCCAGGTTTCCCAATCA
Organism: Bubalus kerabau; assembly: GCF_029407905.1. Classification (NCBI taxonomy): domain Eukaryota; kingdom Metazoa; phylum Chordata; class Mammalia; order Artiodactyla; family Bovidae; genus Bubalus; species Bubalus kerabau. Next base: position 65,254,223 of record NC_073633.1, read on the forward strand.
CAGAGTTCACTGTCTTTTTTCCCCCTCTGTTAGAGATATTTATTATATACAATGAAATATATTTCTCAATTTTTTACATAGGTGGTAGTGAACTATACTTATTGTGCTTAACTTTCTTCCTTAGCAGTGATCAAGATCTTTCTATATCAGTGGGAAAAAAAGGGCTCCCTAATTCTTTTAATGGTGAATAATAGTTTATTATATTGATGTTTCTTAAATCATGTAAGGAGGTAGAAATGGACATTCATAATATTTTCAACATTTTGCTTGTAAAGGAAATGCAACAAAAGTAACCATGTATACATGTTATATCACATGGATCCTATACTTTTAAACAAGTTCCATTTCTAGAAATGGGATTGCTAAGTCAAAATGTATGTGCATTTTTAATTTGATCAATATTTCCAAATTGCCCTTTTTAGAATTTGCACTAATTTACCCTATCACAAGCAATGTATAAGAATGCCTGCTTTCTCCTACCCTCACCAACACAATGTTTTATCAATTTTTTTATTTTTTTAATTAATTTTTGTTGGAATATAGTTGATTTACAATGTTGTATTAGTTTCTGCTATATAGCAAAGTGAATCAGTTATATGTATACATTTATCCACCAATTTACCCTGTCACAAGCAATGTACAAGAGTGTCTGCTTTCTCCTACATTCACTAGCACAGTCAAAGTTTTTGAATTTTGACAAGACTATTTAAAAAGTCACTTTGCTGTATAGGAGAAATTAAGCACAACATTGTAAATCAACTGTACTTCAATAAAATAAAAAAAATTGTTCTCTCCCTTTTTTGTACAAGAATTTGTGGTTATTAATTTCCCTTTGAACACTGCTTTAGTTTTATTACATGGATTTTGGCCTGTAATATCTTTATTTTTGTTATATCAGTTTGAATATCCAAACTGAACCATGAGAAGAACTAAACATTTCGAAGAGGTTGGGCCTCACTCCTGCCTTATAATATTTTTAATAAAAGAATAGATTTGTATTTCTACTTTGGGGCATTTATTCAGGTTTTCTTTGTGCCTTAATATGATCAATTGTTGTCAGTGTTCCAGGGTCCTTAAAATGAAAGTTTATGTATTTTCTGTCTTCAAGGTATAAAATTAGCTGTATTGTCATTTAATTGTACCTTAATAATTATATTATTTAGGTCTTCTATCTCATTTTTTATCTATGTTATTTGTTTGGATTAAAGAGATTAATAAAAGCATTTTGATAATTTCTCTCTCTCTCTCTCTCTTGCTCTCCTTTATAGCCTGAAGTCTTCATTTTATGAGTATTGATGCTCTTGTGAGGTGCATTGATGTTCATAGTAGTTATATTTTTATCATGAATTTGCTCTTCTTTGATTCATTTAATTCTCCTTGTCCTGGATGCAACCTTACTTGATATTAAGATCATGTCTCCTGGTTAACTTTTGATTTGCATTTGCCCACATTTTTTTCAATATTCCTGAATAACTTTGTTTTAGATATGTCTCTTAAGAACGTATAGCATAGGATTGGCTTTTACTTTATGTGCAATTTTTTTAGTAAGTGAGTTAGGGCCATTACATTGGATCTATTAAATATTTTAGATTATATTTTATAATTTTTTAATAATTCTCTATATGGATTCTACAGACTATGTGCTTGCTTCTCTTACAGTATTTGGGAAAATATTTCATTGTTTCTCCACTGTATACTTTCAAAAGTTTGTATAATACTCTTAATTCTTTTTTTGTAAGGAGTATCTATCAATTTCCTAATATGAAAAATGGTAAAATTATGATGTTTATCTTTCTTTCCTTCATATTTTCCTACTATTTTTATTAATGATGCTTCTTAATCTTAAGTGTACATAGATTTCTCTTAGTTGATTTGAGTTTTTAAATGGTATCTTCTGACCTTCAAATACTAAAATGAGGACATCAGGAGCTTCTAATTTTTAAGCAGTTTTTCTATGTAGTCAATGTATATAGCATATACATTTTGTTTTATAATACTAATCTGTTTCTTTTATATTTAGTTCTTCAGGTAATAAGATTCAGTACTTACCACTAACTACTTTTCCCTTTCCCACTGTTTTTCCAGTTATCTTTTATTTGGCTGAAGTGTATCCTCCAGTTTCAAGAAGGGTTCATGAGAAATAGCAGTTCAGAATTATCTGTTAACTTAATCATTGAATGACATTACTAAATTCATTGATTAGCTCTAGTAGTTTTCTCTTGGAGAAGGCAATGGCACCCCACTCCAGTACTCTTGCCTGGAAAATCCCATGGACACAGGAGCCTGGTAGGCTGCAGTCCATGGGGTCGCTAAGAGTCAGACATGACTGAGTGACTTCACTTTCACTCTTCACTTTTCATGCATTGGAGAAGGAAATGGAAACCCACTCCGGTGTTCTTGCCTGGAGAATCCCAGGGATGGGAGAGCCTGGTGGGCTGCTGTCTATGGGGTCACACAGAGTCGGACACGACTGAAGCGACTCAGCAGCAGTAGCAGCAGTAGTTTTCTGGTAGCATCTTTAGGACTTTGTATGTACAGATCATGTCATCTACAAACAGTGACAGTTTTACTTCTTTTCCAATTTATATTCCTTCTATTTATTTTTCTAGTCTGACAGGCTGTAATCTTTATGAGTCATGGTTTCTTCCCTGGGTGTCAGGGGAAGGGGGTTTAGGAAAGTCTAAGGCCAGTGTGTATTTTACTTCATACTAGTGAGTTGATCAATTTTTTCTCCTATTGGGTAGTTGTTTTTAAATTTTCTTACATGAACAAAACAATCTTTGATTAAAGTAAGTCTCGATGATTCTGAAATAAACACAGCTAATGGACTACCTTGTATACTGGTATGTATTCTCATGTACTTGGATATATTAAGTATTATATTTAAAATATTATTTTGCAGTCTCCAAGACAAAGTGTATTTGAAAAGCATTTTCTCATCGGTTGTTCTTGCAAAGACCTTATCACACATCTAGTCCTTCGAGTAATAAACTTTTAAAAATTAGTAGTACATTTTATGCTTTTCATCAGTCAGTGAATTAACAGAGATCTTATTAATATTATCTTCTGTTTTGTTCTATCTTTAATCCTATTTCTTTCATTTTTGTGATCAACAAATTTTGAAGTGGACAGTAAACTAATATGAGCACAGTGTGTACTGCAGATCTCTAGAACTTTTTCACCTTGTACATCTGAAACTGTAATTTCTCATTGAACTGCAATGCCCCACTTCCCCATTCTTTTAGTCTTGGAAACTACTGTTTTACACTCAGTTTCTGTGAATTTTACTACGTTAGATATCTTACATAAATAGAATTATGCAATATTTATTCTTTTGTGAGTGATTTATTTCTTTTAATGTAATGCCCTCAAGGTTCATTCATGTTGCAGCATAAAGACAAGGTTCCTTTTTTATGTGTGTGTGTGTGTGTGTATATATAAATATATAAAACCACATATTCTTTATTCATCATTTGATGGATGTTTTATTTTTGTTTCTGAAGTGAAGTGAAAGTGTTAGTCACTTAGTCATGTCTGACTCTTTGTGGCCCCCATGGACTGTACCCTGTCAGGCTCCTCTGTCCATGGAATTCTCCAGGCAAGAATACTGGAGTGGGTAGCCATTCCCTTCTCCAGGGGATCTTTCCAACCCAGGGATCAAACCCAGGTCTCCTGCATTGCAGGCAGATTCTTTATCATCTGAACCACTAGGGAAGCCCTATGTTGTTTCTGCTGCTGCTGCTGCTAAGTCGCTTCAGTCGCGTCTGACTCTGTGCAACCCCATAGACTGCAGCCCACCAGGCTCTTCTGTCCCTGGGTTTCTCCAGGCAAGAACACTGGAATGGGCTGCCATTTCCTTCTCCAATGCATGAAAGTGAAAAATGAAAGTGAAGTCCCTTAGTCGTGTCCGACTCTTAGTGACCCCATGGACTGAAGCCTACCAGGCTCCTCTGTCCGTGGGATTTTCCAGGCAAGAGTTCTGGAGTGGGGTGCCATTGTTTTCTCCAATGTTGTTTCTACCTTTTGGCTATTGTGAATTATGCTGCAGTGAATGTGTGAGTACAAATATCTCAAGATCCTGATTTTAATTCTGTCATAATATTTTGCAGTTACTTTAGTTAGATCAGAGAAGTACTCTGTAATCAAACACATTAATATTTTTATATCTTGAAATGTTAATTCATGCTAAGTAAGGTTCGTCTAGTCAAGCTATGGTTCTTCCTGTGGTCATGGATGGATGTGAGAGTTGGACTGTGAAGAAGGCTGAGTGCTGAAGTATTGATGCTTTTGAACTGTGGTGTTGGAGAAGACTCTTGAGAGTCCCTTGGACTGCAAGGAGATCCAACCAGTCCATTCTGAAGGAGATCAGCCCTGGCATTTCTTTGGATGGAATGATGCTAAAGCTGAAACTCCAGTACTTTGGCCACCTCATTTGAAGAGTTGACTCATTGGAAAAGACTCTGATGCTGGGAGGGATTGGGGGCAGAAGGAGAAGGGACGACAGAGGATAAGATGGCTGGATGGCATCACTGACTCGATGCACGTGAGTCTGTGTGAACTCCAGGAGTTGGTGATGGACAGGGAGGCCTGGCGTGCTGCGATTCATGGGGTCGCAAAGAGTCGGACATGACTGAGCAACTGAACTGAACTGATACTTTAAAAAGTCTATAATTATGCACATACTATTCCAGGTCAGATATTGCTGCCAAAATGAGTTCAAGTCAGGTCAAGTTTTTCCATCAAGTAGGTTTTGAAAGCAACTTTTAATTTTTAGGGCTTCTTTGTATTTAGGAGTTGAAGTAAATATTTGAGAATTTGTACAGTCATTGGATTTTTTTCTTCCCCATATGCTTTTGGAAGGTTTATTGCTCTGGTAATGAAGGCTTACATGGCTCTGAAATGAGAAGATGATATTTAACAGTAATGAGGAAACAGAAAGCCATTTTAGTGCCAGGCTTTGGAGGCTGAAAAGTCATACAAACTCTAAAAATACTTAGAGGAAGTGTTTTTGAATTTTAAAAGACTTTTGTTGGAATGAAGTCTACAGTTTTGTTGTTGTTTCTCTCCTACAGAAAAAAGAGACTGTGGGTTTCTCAGTCAGCCCTCAAGCAGAGAGAACATTTCAATTTTTTGACCACCATTTGATGGAATCCATTGAACTGGGTGATCCCAAAGTGCATGAATTCCTTAGGTTACTTGCACTCTGCCACACTGTAATGTCAGAGGAAAATAGTGCAGGTAAGTGCAAAGTGTGTCTGAGTCTTGTTTTTTAAATAGATATATTTTCATTGAAATGTTTGGAATTGGAAGGATTTTCTAATCCAAAATACAGCATTGCACAAGGGCTTTACCTATTACTAGCTTTTCTTTGTATTTATTTGTATACTGAATGTTTTCTATAAGTATGGAGAGACTTAAAAGAAAAAATTAGGAACTGTAAAAAGATGAGGGCCTAGATAAGCCAGTTAAAAGGGATATTTTTTTTTGACTGAATACCGTATTTGCATACAGCAATACTTATCTTTGTAATACTAATGCCAATAATGACATTTTTATCTGAGGATATCACAGTGCCTTTAAGTAAATTTTTTTTTATCTCTACCTTCGTTTATTTCATTTTTTAAGTTCTATTTTAATAGCTGTCTGCTGTTTCATTTTATGAAATGTTGTTTTAGAGTTCTGTGTCTAACTTTCATGTTGTTCTCAAACGTCTTACTGTTTGTTATTGCCTGTTCTTATTTGTGTTTGAGCATCCCAGTTTGCCTCTTGGTGAATATAGGTTCTGATAGCGGCCTGTCTCCCAAAATTGTTGGGGAGAGTCACAAAATATTGCTCGTCTTCTGGGCATGGAGTTTCCTGCTTCCTGGAGTTCATATGATACCTGGGCTTAACTTATTTTTTCAAATCTAGTGCTAGGATTCTGTGTCAGAACTCTCATTTTTTTTTTTAATTTTATTTTATTTTTAAACTTTACATAATTGTATTAGTTTTGCCAAATATCAAAATGAATCCGCCACAGGTATACATGTGTTCCCCATCCCGAACCCTCCTCCCTCCTCCCTCCCCATTCCATCCCTCTGGGTCGTCCCAGTGCACCAGCCCCAAGCATCCAGTATTGTGCATCGAACCTGGACTGGCAACTCATTTCATACATGATATTTTACATGTTTCAATGCCATTCTCCCAAATCTTCCTACCCTCTCCCTCTCTCACAGAGTCCATAAGACTGTTCTATACATCAGTGTCTCTTTTGCTGTCTCATACACAGGGTTATTGTTACCACCTTTCTAAATTCCATATATATGCGTTAGTATACTGTATTGGTGTTTTTCTTTCTGGCTTACTTCACTCTGTATAATAGGCTCCAGTTTCATCCACCTCATTAGAACTGATTCAAATGTATTCTTTTTAATGGCTGAGTAATACTTCATTGTGTATATGTACCACAGCTTGCTTATCCATTCATCTGCTGATGGACATCTAGGTTGCTTCCATGTCCTGGCTATTATAAACAATGCTGCGATGAACATTGGGGTACTCGTGTCTCTTTCCCTTCTGGTTTCCTCAGTGTGTATGCCCAGCAGGGGGATTGCTGGATCATAAGGCAGTTCTATTTCCAGTTTTTTAAGGAATCTCCACACTGTTCTCCATAGTGGCTGTACTAGTTTGCATTCCCACCAACAGTGTAAGAGGGTTCCCTTTTCTCCACACCCTCTCCAGCATTTATTACTTGTAGACTTTTGGATCGCAGCCATTCTGACTGGTGTGAAATGGTACCTCATAGTGGTTTTGATTTGCATTTCTCTGATAATGAGTGATGTTGAGCATCTTTTCATGTGTTTGTTAGCATCTGTATGTCTTCTTTGGAGAAATGTATGTTTAGTTCTTTGGCCCATTTTTTGATTGGGTCATTTATTTTTCTGGAGTTGAGCTGTAGGAGTTGCTTGTATATTCTCGAGATTAGTTGTTTGTCAGGTGCTTCATTTGCTATTATCTTCTCCCATTCTGAAGGCTGTCTTTTCACCTTGCTAATAGTTTCCTTTGATGTGCAGAAGCTTTTAAGGTTAATTAGGTCCCATTTGTTTATTTTTGCTTTTATTTCCAATATTCTTGGAGGTGGGTCATAGAGGATCCTGCTGTGATGTATGTCAGAGTGTTTTGCCTATGTTCTTCTCTAGGAGTTTTATAGTTTCTGGTCTTACGTTGAGATCTTTAATCCATTTTGAGTTTATTTTTGTGTATGGTGTTAGAAAGTGTTCTAGTTTCATTCTTTTACAAGTGGTTGACCAGATTTCCCAGCACCACTTGTTAAAGAGATTGTCTTTAATCCATTGTATATTCTTGCCTCCTTTGTCAAAGATAAGGTGTCCATAGGTGCGTGGATTTATCTCTGGGCTTTCTATTTTGTTCCATTGATCTATATTTCTGTCTTTGTGCCAGTACCATACTGTCTTGATAACTGTGGCTTTGTATTAGAGCCTGAAGTCAGGTAGGTTGATTCCTCCAGTTCCATTCTTCTTTCTCAAGATCGCTTTGGCTATTCGAGGTGTTTTGTATTTCCATACAAATTGTGAAATTATTTGTTCTAGCTCTGTGAAGAATGCTGTTGGTAGCTTGATAGGGATTGCATTGAATCTATAGATTGCTTTGGGTAGTATACTCATTTTCACTATATTGATTCTTCCAATCCATGAGCATGGTATATTTCTCCATCTGTTAGTGTCCTCTTTGATTTCTTTCACCAGTGTTTTATAGTTTTCTATATATAGGTCTTTAGTTTCTTTAGGTAGATATATTCCTAAGTATTTTATTCTTTCCGTTGCAATGGTGCAGAACTCTCATTTCAGAGAAAGTTGTACTTAAGGTCTGGCCTAAAAGAAAGTATCACAGTCATGGACTCCCTTTCTTTTGTTAATTAATTTCTCTTATCCTTATGGGATTCTAAAGCTATTTCTGGCTGTTTTCAGCTTTAGTCTCCAGCCCCAGCATGAAAACCATAAAAGGTTCCTTAGGTGGATTGTGTACTCAGTGTAAAAGAACATTTTCAAGGTTTCATCTTGAGGCAAATATCACTGTAGCCTGTTGTTGGAAGTAAGCTGGCAGGAGGAGGAGCCGAAGTGGTCCTGGCAAGCTTGAGTGGAATTCTTCAACTCATTTTATTTCTGGTGCCCCCAAGATCACTTCTGCTCTTCTCTTTTGTTGATTCTGATTTGGAGAAACTTTGGGCATTGCTTTTAACTCTGTATTAATTTTCTTTTTCAAATTCTTTGAACTGAGTTTTTCTCCTTTCTTATTTATTCATTTATCAAATCTACTTTTTATATTTTACATTTCTCAAGTTTCTGGTTCACTGAAAATATTCATTCCTCTTTTATGGTATCACTACAATTTTTTCATATTGTGATATTTTAATATTTAAATTAATTTTTAATTGGAGGATAATTGCCCTACAATATTGTGTTGGTCTCTACCATACCTCAATACAAATCAGCCATGAGGAAACATATGTTGCCTCCCTTATAAGCCTCCCTCCCACCCCTTCCCACCCCTCCAGGTTGTCACAGAGCACCTGATTTGAGCTCCTTGCATCACATAGCAAATTTTTACCAGCTATCTAATTCTACATATGGTAATGTGTATTTTCAATGCTACTCTCTTCGTTCCACCCTCTCCCTCCCTCACTGTGCCCAAAAGTCCATTATGTCTGTTGTGATATAATTAAATGCAATAAAACACAGATCTTAAGTGTATTGCTTAATGAATTTTGACCATTATATACACCCATGTAACCACCTCCCCGATCAAAGTATTAATATTTTCCATCATTCAAGAAAGGTTACTCATGTTCCTTTCTAGTCCACATCACCAGCCACTGCCCAAGCAACCACTATCCTGATTTTTATCATCAAAGATGAGTTTTGCCTGTTCTTATAGTAATACTTCATATAAATGGAATCATACAATATGTATTCTTTTGTGTCTGGCTTCTTTCATACAATGTAATGTTTTTGTCATTCATCCATGTTGTCATATCAATCAGTAGTTCATTTTTTTAAATTTGAGTAACATTTCACTGTATGAATATGTTTACCACTTTTATTCTTCCCCAGCCCTCTGTTCAGACATTTAGATTATTTCTAGCTTTGGATTATTATGAGTAAAGCTGCCATAAATATTTTTATGTCTTTAAAAAAGTTAACAAATTTGTTTTTCGTAAATACTTAGGAATGGAAATTGCCCGATCATAGCATAGGTGTGTTTAAGAAACTGCTCAACTATTTTCCAAAAATGGAGTATCATTTTACATTCCTACTGTCAGTATATGAGAATTCTAGTACCTTTACATTCTTACTAACATTTTAGTATTATTAAGTTGTACCTGTTCTCGTGGATATGGACTAATCTCTTCTGCCATATAAAAGCATTTTGAAGTGAAGAGAAGTAAATGTGTGTATCATTTCAACTATTTCAGTTTTTTCCTATGAGATTTCAAATTCTCGGTGAAGGATTACAATACTAAATAAGGGGAAATTACATTTTTTTCTCCTTTTAAAGCTCTAATTATAGGATAGATGACTTAAATCCATGTATGTTCAAGAGCACTGGAAAATATAAACCTTACTTACATAAATGTTAGTTATGATAAAGAACAGAACCCAAATCTGATGAACATAAAACTACATGACTATATAATTTATAGCTGAGGGTATTGCTTTTATTTTAAGTGAGTGCTCTTTGTTTCATGGAGACATTTGGGAAAGTTGATATTCTCATTCCCTTTGCCAGGAATTTCAGAAGCAGAGAAGTGGAAGGTACAAAGGCTTCAATACAAGTTTTTTTCTATTAGGTAGATGTCAATTAAAGAGATAAAAAATTTAGAAAATTTTTCTTATTGCCTTAAAATCAGTTCTTTAAAATTTGTCGAGGCTTGCTTTATGGCTTGAGATGTATTCAGTTTCTGTGTTTTGTGTGTGCTTGAAATAAATGTGCATTATCCAGTTATTGAAAATGGGGTTCTTAATATATCTGCTAGATACTGTGTGTTAATTGTATTGTTTAATCTTCTCCCTCTCTGGATTCTTTTGATTACTTGATTTCTTGATTAGTGAGAATGTATTTAAAGCACTATGGTATAGTGAAAGTGAAAGTCACTTGGTCGTGTCTGACTCTCTGCGAATTCTCCAGGCCAGAATACTGGAGTGGGGAGCTTTTCCCTTCTCCAGGGGATCTTCCGAACCGAGGGATCAAACCCAGGTCTCCTGCATTACAGGCAGATTCTTTACCAGCTGAGCCACAAGGGAAGCCACAAGCATAGTTAGATGCACTGTAATTGTGTATTCATGAATTCTACTTTGTTTTGCTAATGTTTGTATATTTAAGATCACATTATTAGATACTAGTTTAGAGTTAAATTTTTTTTAAATGAAAACATCTATCAATATATATTTACTCTTTTTATCTCTAGTAACACGTTTGCCTTAATGTTTATTTTGTCTGATGTTAGTATAGTTATAGATGTTTATTTTGTCTGATCCAGTATAGTTATTGATGTTTCCCTCTTGTTAGTATTTGCACTGTTCAGCTTTCCATACTCTTTCCTGCCATTCTTTTTTTTTAATGTTCTAGACACATCTCTTTTAAATGGCAAAATTTTTGATATTTAAAAGAATATCTAGTTTAACTAAACCAAATCTTAAATAGAACATTTAGCTAATTACCCATTGTTGATTATCAATATGTTTAGGTTCTAAGTATTTAATATATGGACTTCCCTATGGTTCAGTGGTAAAGAGTCCTCCTGCCAATGCAGGAGACACAGGTTTGATCACTGGGCTTGGAGAAGAAAACGGGCAAACCACTCCAGCATTCTTGCCTCAGAAATCCCATGAGCAGAGGAGCCGGCTGGGCTACAGTCCATGAGGTTACAGAAGAGTCAGATACAATTTAGTGACTAAACAACAACAGCAACAATTTAATACATAATTACTGTAGTTACTGATAGATGTCTTTCTACCATCTTACTTTGTATTTTATATTTACCCTATCATTTGTCTGCCTCTTCCAGTCTTATAGATTTAGTTCAATTTTATTTCTACTGCCTTGAAAATAATATACTCTTATTTGTATTCTTAGTTAATAGCCTAGAACTTTTAGCATAATTGACTCAACATAGCCTAAGCCTTTGTGAACAAAATAAGGACATTAAAACACTTCAATACTAATACACCCTGTCCTGATTTATATAGTATTTTTGTCTCATATTTTCTTTTTCAGTCTCTCAAGAGGTTATTTTTATGGTTTTTACAGTCAGTTTACTTAGATTTACTTATATATTTACTTATTTCTATGCTCTTTAATGCTGTCCAATCACTGAGCTTCTGCTGGTCAAAAATGTATTCTTTAGAATTTCTTTTAGGCAGGAGCCTACTGGTAATAAACTCTCAAAAGCTTTGAAAACAACTTAATTTCATCCCATTCTTTAAAAAATTTTTTTTTCTGAAGTATAGTTAATTTAAAATATTGTGTTTAACTTCTGCTATACAGTGAAGTGACTCGGTTATATATACATATATACACACACACACATATATATGTATGTATATATATACATTCTTTTTTATATTCTTTTCACAGGATATTGAATATAGTTCCCTGGGCTATACAGTAGGACCTTAATTTTTTATCTATCCTTTATATGATAGTTTGCATCTGCTAATCCCAAACTCTGAATTCTTTCTCTCCCATAACCCGTCTTCCCCTGGCTCATTCTTATTCTTGAATGATGTTTGTTGTGTGCAAAGGTTTAAGGTGACAATTTTCTCAGCACACTGAAGATATTTAACTATATTTTGACTGCTATTTCTGTTACTGCATGGTCAGCTGTTAGTTTAGTTGTGACTTGAAGGTGATCAGTCCTTTCTCCCTGGTTCAGTTCAGTTCAGTCGCTCAGTCGTGTCCGACCTTTTGCGACCCCATGAACTGCAGCACGCCAGGCCTCCCTGTCCATCACCAACTCCCGGAGTCCACCCAAACCCATGTCCATTGACTTGGTGATGCCATCCAACCATCTCATCCTCTGTCGTCCGCTTCTCCACCTGCCCTTAATCTTTCCCAGCATCGGGGTCTTTTCAAATGAGTCAGCTTTTCGCATCAAGAGGCCAAAGTATTGGAGTTGGAACTTCAACATCAGTCCTTCCAATGAACACTCAGGACTGATCTCCTTTAGGGTGGACTGGTTGGATCTTCTTGCAGTCCAAGGGACTCTCAAGAGTCTTCTCCAACACCATAGTTCAAAAGCATCAATTCTTCTGCGCTCAGCTTTCTATATAGTCCAGCTCTCACATCCATACATGACCACTGGAAAAACCATAGCCTTTACTAGATGGACCTTTGTTGACAAAGGAATGTCTCTGCTTTTTAATATGCTGTCTAGGTTGGTCATAAATTTCCTTCCAAGGAGTATGCATCTTTTAATTTCATGGTTGCAATCACCATCTGCAGTGATTTGGAGCCCCCCAAAATAAAGTCAGCCACTGTTTCCACTGTGTCCCCATCTATCTGCCATGAAGTGTTGGGACCGGATGCCATGATCTTAGTTTTCTGAATGTTGAGCTTTAAGCCAACTTTTTCACTCTCCTCTTTTACTTTCATCAAGAGGCTCTTTAGTTCTTCACTTTCTGCCATAAGGGTGGTGTCATCTGCATATCTGAGGTGATTGATATTTCTCCCGACAATCTTGATTCCAGCTTGTGCTTCACCCAGCCCAGCGTTTCTCATGATGTACTCTGCATATAAGTTAAATAAGCAGGGTGACAATATACAGCCTTGACGTACTCCTTTTCCTATTTGGAACCAGTCTGTTGTTCCATGTCCAGTTCTAACTATTGCTTCCTGACCTGCATACAGGTTTCTCAAGAGGCTGACTTGAGACTTGTTTTTGCTTGTTTTGACTTGTTTTTGCTGACTGTATAGAGCTTCTCCCTCTTTGGCTGCAAAGAATATAATCAAGCTGATTTTGGTGTTGACCATCTGGTGATGTCCATGTGTAGAGTCTTCTCTTGTGTTATTGGAAGAGGATGTTTGCTATGACCAGTGTGTTCTCTTGGCAAAACTCTATTAGCCTTTGCCCTGCTTCATTCTGTACTCCAAGGCCAAATTTGCCTGTTACTCCAGATGTTTCTTGACTTCCTACTTCTGCATTCCAGTCCCCTATAATGAAAAGGACATCTTTTTTGGGTGTTAGTTCTAGAAGGTCTTGTAGGTCTTCATAGAACTGTTCAACTTCAGCTGCTTCAGTGTTACTGGTCAAGGCATAGACTTGAGATTTCTTCTTCTTTCATATTCTTAGTGTAGGTGTGAATTTTTAAAATATTTGTATTGCTTAGAATTCATTGAGATTCTTGAGTCCATAGAATGTTGTCTTTTATCACTTCTGGAATTTCCTCAGCCATATTATTTCTTCAAATATGGACTCTGACTCATTTTCTCTCTTGTAATAAATCTTTAGTGTGTAACAGTCTCACTTTATTCTCTATGTCTTTTAATAATTCTTTGATTTTTTTCCTTTCTTTGTCTCTCTCGGATATATTCTGGAATTTTCCCCATTTTTCCCCCTGTACACAAATTCTTTCTAGTAGTATTTAATCTGCTGTTTTTGACTTCTATTAAGTCTTTAATTCTTTTTTCAAATCTGATTAATTTTCTCTCTTTTATTTTTTGAAATCCATTAAGTGTTTGTAGTATTTCTGATAACTTCAATATCTAAAGTTTTTAGGGATATTATTCTCTCTGTTCTTTCTCTTGGTTCTAATTATATCTTGGCCATTTTATTTGGGACTTCATTTGTAGAAAATTTTCAGGTTCTGAGGCTAAGACTGGTTTCTCCAAGAAAGGATTTGCATTTCCTTTAGACACTATTTGGGCTTCCCTTGTGGTTCAGCTGGTAAAGAATCCACCTGCAATGCGGGAGACTTGGGTTCAATCCCTGGGTTGGAAAGATCCTCTGGAGTAGGGGAAGGCTACCCGCTCCAGTATTCTGGCCTGGAGAATTCCATGGACTGTGTAGTCCATGGGGTTGCAAAGAGTCAAACATGACTGAGTGACTTTCACTTAGTCACTAATGTATATTTTCAACCTAAATTCACAATATCTGGGTAATCTGTGAATTTAGGATGCAAATATACATGAAAGTCAGTTTTCTGTTATAAATTTTCAGCATATTTTTTTCTCTTATAAATAGACAGTTTTCCTTATAGGTACTCTTAAAATGGGCACTGTTTTCCAGTTTACCTTCATACTGAGAGAACATCCTTTTGAGGAGGGAGGGTGCTCAGTTTTAAGAAGTGATCTCCTATTAGACTTCTTTCCCTGGCCTATGTCTTTTCTAACCAATGCCCTGAGATACTGGAAACCAGTTAGTTTCAAAAATGCCCATCCTTTATTCCAACCATATTTTTTTTTTCCTCAGTCTTTGACCTGAGCAACTGCTGCTTTCTTGCCAGTCCTGGGTACATGCAAAAATATTTAAATGCATTTTATTTATAGAATCTATAGCTGGTTCTAACAGAGGAGATTGATCCTGGAACCTAGTCCACCATGTTTCCAGAAGTGGAAGTTATCATGTCATTTCATAATAGATGAAGTAATTGCTTCAATTTTTTTTAATTTCAAAAATTAATTTATGCCTATTGTAGCAAATGAAGCCATACAACATAAAGATTTATAAAGGCAAAGATAGTAATTTCTTCCATGAACTTTAATTCAATCTCTAGAGAAGTAACTCGGAGAAGGCAATGGCAACCCACTCCAGTACTCTTGCCTGGAGAATCCCATGGACGGAGGAGCCTGGTAGGCTGCAGTCCATGGGTAGCGAAGAGTCGGACACAACTGAGTGACTTCACTTTCACTTTTCACTTTCATGCATTGGAGAAGGAAATGGCAACCCACTCCAGTGTTCTTGCCTGGAGAATCCCAGGGACAGGGGAGCCTGGTGGGCTGCCTTCTATGGGGTCGCACAGAGTCGGACACGACTGAAGCGACTTAGCAGCAGCAGCAGCAGAGAGGTAACTAATGTTAACATTTGGTATACATGATTTCACACTTTCTACTTGCTTATACATGTACGCATATATATATGGATAGATATGTAAGTAGTTTTTTTTTAACAAAAAAAGAATTCTAGTACATAGATTAATATGCAACCAGTTTTCTTAACAATTTATGTTGGACATTATTATAAGTCAGTAAATATGGATCTAGCTCTGCCTAATTTTTTCTAATTTATTTTTACATACAAAGATACTTGTATATAGAAGAGCTTACTTTATTCATGCTGGTTTTTAAGTGTATTTTTATTTTTTTCCCACATTCATTCTTTTCCTCTCTTCTCTCCTCTTACTCCCACTCCAGCACATACACAATATCAGGTACCAATCATTAATATCCTGGTTTGATTCCTTATATTTCAAGGGATTTCTTTGATGTATTTTCATAAAAAGATCATTAGTAGCAGACTGAAGAGGAATTTGGGATGTCTGCATCGTCACTCTGGTGTGTTATCTTGCAAAAGTCGCATAACATTTTCATAAATTTTACCAGTATAAAGTGGAAATACAGGCATACCTCATTTTGTTGTGCTTCACTTTATTCCACTTCACATATATTGTGTTTTCTACAAATTGAAGATTTGTGCCAGCCTTGCATCAAGCAAGTTTATTGGCACCATTTTTCTAACAGCATTTGCTCACTTTGTGTCACTGTGTGATATTTTTGTATTTCTTTTAATATTTCAAACTTTTTCACCTGATGGCTCAGCTAGTAAAGAATCTGCCTGCAATGCAGGAAACCCAAGTTCGATCCTCAAGTGGGGAAGATCCCCTGGAGAAAAAGTGGCAACTCACTCCAGTATTCTTGCCTGGACAATCCCATGAACAGAGAAACTTGGCAGGCTACCGTGCATGGGGTCACAAAGAGTCAGACATGACTAGTGACAAACACATGTATTTCTCATGGTGATCTGTGATCAGTGATTTTTTGATGTTACTATTGCCAAAATATTATGAATCACTTAAGACTCAGATTATTAACATTTTTTTTCCACAGTATTTTTTAATTAAGTATGTATATTCTTATACATAATGCTATTGCACACGTAACAGACAACAGTATAATGTAAATGTAATTTTTATATGCACTGAGGAACCAAAAAATTCATGTGAATCACTTTATTGCAATATTTGCTTCTTTGCAGTGGTCTGGAACCAAATCTGCAATATATCTGAGATATGCCTGTAATAATTTTAATAATCCCTCCCTCATTGCCATGAGGATTATGTGAGTTAATTTATATTAAGTGTTTTAGTTTGTGAAATTTTCTTGGCATGTTTCTAGTCACTGAAAATACAAAGGTGTGGTCTCTGACCTAAGAAACTTTCCACATAGGAGGGAGGCAGGCTCAGGAATGAGTTTTTTCCTGTAAGCTGACAAGGGCTCTTATGCATGGTGTTATGTATGGTGTCCTGAAAGTTCCACAGGACTGGTGCCTGGTCAGCTGGTTAGTGAGTGGAAAAAGTCTAATTTCTAGAGCCGACACTTGGGTTGGGTCTTATAGAATAAGTTGAAATTGATGTTGGTTGTTCTATGAATGTTACTATCATCATATTAATAATCTGTTTCTTTTTGTTATTTGATCCACTTGTTTCTTTTCCTTTTAGGAGAGCTGATTTACCAAGTTCAGTCACCTGATGAAGGAGCTCTAGTGACTGCTGCAAAAAATTTGGGGTTCATCTTTAAGTCTCGGACCCCAGAGACAATAACAATAGAAGAATTGGGAACACTAGTTACTTATCAATTGCTTGCCTTTTTGGATTTCAACAATTTCCGAAAAAGGATGTCTGTCATAGGTATGGTTGGTGGCTGCGAGTATTTTCGATCTTTTGATAATACTGTGGTTATATGAAAACTTCTCAAGGATGATTTCACTCTAGTTATGTGCTGAGAGTTGTGATATGTATTAACTTTTTGAACTTGTGTCATCCTCAGCTTAGCCTCAACTCGGTAGCAGTGAGTGTAACTAAAGAAACAAGTGCTTATTCTGTGTCCAGCACCGTCACCTTACCCTTTGCCCCATTCTCCGCCTTCATCCCCAAGCTACGATTTTACTCAGTCTGTTTTCTGCTTCAGATTAAAATTGCTCTTGTTCCTTTTCAATGCTAAAGGTTCTATCTGTTCCCATCCATTTCCCTTCCTTACTCACTCCCTTCTCACTTGCTTGTAACTTCACTTTCTTCTTCATCACTGACTTCTTTCTTCAGCCTGCAACTCTATGATCATCTTTGTTTCCTTAAAGATATTGTTCCTATTCTGATCTCCACTGATTTTGCCACCCAATTTTTCTTCTTCCCATCACAACTTAATTTTTCAAGGTTAGTTTTTGATCCTCATCTTGATTTCTCTTTTCAGCCTATAAGGGTCAGGCTTCTGCTTCTAATCTTCAAGACAGAATTCCTTCTCAGAAGTTTGACATCACCTCTTAACTACCCAGTGCAATGACATCCCCCCTCTTCCTTCTTTCCTCCCTTCCTCCTTCTCTCCCTCCCTCCCTCCTCCTTATCTGTTTACTGTCCATCTGTGGATATATCTATCCTCTATTATCATCTCTATCTCTTTAAACTTAGTGACATTTGATACTGTTAATCTGCTTCTCTTGACACTCCTCTTTTGGCCTCTTTGACCACACTGGCTCCTGGGTCTCCCCTTGTCCTGTGCTTGCTTTCTCGAGCTCCCTTTCAAGCTGACTGGTCTTCATCATACTCTTCAGTGTTGGTGTCCTTTTCTCTTCTGCGCTTTCCTTGTATAATCTTGACCACTCACATGGTGGCAGCTACTGCCTATATTTTGTGTCCTTCCCATATGGTTCTTCAGTTTTAGTCTGTCTCTGAGGCTTCTATACACATTTTCAGGCTTCTCTTGGATTCTCTCACTGGGTTATTCTACAGTTATCTCAAATTTTGTAAGTCTAATATAGAACTTTGTCACAACTATGTTCTTAATTAAAATTGTTATCTATCTTTTGCTATATGCCAGTGTGAGTGAACTGAACACTTTACAAATATTTTATTAAAGTCTTGTAATGTATGGATGTGAGAGTTGGACTGTGAAGAAGGCTGAGCGCCAAAGAATTGATGCTTTTGAATTGTGGTGTTGGAGAAGACTCTTGCGAGTCCCTTGGACTGCAAGGAGATCCAACCAGTCCATTCTGAAGGAGATCAGCCCTGGGATTTCTTTGGAAGGAATGATGCTAAAGCTGAAACTCCAGTACTTTGGCCAGCTCATGCGAAGAGTTGACTCATTGGAAAAGACTCTGATGCTGGGAGGGATTGGGGGCAGGAGGAGAAGGGGACGACAGAGGGTAAGATGGCTGGATGGCATCACTGACTCGATGGACGTGAGTCTGGGTGAACTCCGGGAGTTGGTGATGGACAGGGAGGCCTGGCGTGCTGCGATTCATGGGGTCGCAAAGAGTCGGACACGACTGAGCGACTGATCTGACTGATCTGATCTGAATAGTATGTCACCCCCAATCAGGAGATGGGACATTTAAAGCTCAAAGATTTTAAGTATCTTTCCCAGTATTGTCATGTATCTTGTTACAAAGCCAGTAAGATGCAGAGCAAATATTTGAATCCAGATTTGTCTGTCTCCAAAGTCTGGCCTCTTTATCCCTGTTGTAGGTCACATGCTTTTGATACCT
The DNA here is from genome assembly GCF_029407905.1 of Bubalus kerabau. Taxonomy (NCBI): domain Eukaryota; kingdom Metazoa; phylum Chordata; class Mammalia; order Artiodactyla; family Bovidae; genus Bubalus; species Bubalus kerabau. The sequence continues at coordinate 65,272,974 of NC_073633.1, forward strand.
CCATCTACTTTGTGCCCCTAGGTTATTGGCTCTCAAGCTTCAGCTTCCATCAAAACCACCAGGAAGACTTATTAAAATGCAGATTTTATTTATTTATTTTTGCCTTTTTAGCTTAGCAGTACATTTAAGAACTGTTTCCTTATCTGTACATAAAAAAATATACTTAAAAATTTTTAAACTATGTAAATCTCCACTCTATGGATTAAGTCAAAATTTATTTTGTCCCTTGTAGTAGTAGTATAGTAGTGGTAGTGCTAGTTGCTCAGTCTTCCTGAAGGAGACCCAGGTTTGATCCCTGGGTCAGGAATGTCCCCTGGATAAGAGAATGGCAACCCACTCCAGAATTCTTGCCTGGAAAATTCTGTGGACAGAGGAGCCTGGTGGGCTACAGTCCATGGGATCGCAAAGAATTGGACAGGACTGAACGACTAACACTTTCATTTTGTCCCTTTGTGGTGGTCATTTATGCTGTCCTCAGACTTTTGCTTTTACAAGTACTGAAATGAATAGCCTTGTACATATTTCATTTTGTACATGTGCAGTTATTTCAGAATATTTATCAGAAATGAGATTGTTGGGTCATAGGATAAACATGTTTTTAATTTTGATGGTTATTGCCAAATTGCCAAAATGGTTATTACCATTGCAGGTATATCATTTTACAATCCCATCTCCATAGTAGGAATGCCTTTCCCCCTATATCCTCACCAACATCAAACTTCAGATTTTTGTCAATTTTTAAAATGGCATGTAACAGTAGTTTTAGTTTGTACATTTTTATCACAGATGAGGTTGAGTTTATTTCCTATGCTTGAGATACATGTATATTTTCCTTCTGTACAGTGTTAGTACTCCTCACTCATTTTGCTATTGAACTGCTAGATTTTTTTCTTCTGTATTTACAGAAGTCCTTATATATTAAGGAGAGAAGCCCTTTGTGATGTAGCTTGCAGACATTTTTTTCCAGTTTGTTGTCTGACTTTGATTAGTATTTCTAGCTATACGTATAGTGTTTTTTATGTGCCCTTCTTCTGCTTTTCTTTTAATATGATTGAATTATTTTAGGGCTTCTACAGTTTGAATCATAGTTAGGAAGCACCTGGTAATATAGAAGATAGGCGAATATGTGATTTGGAAAGATAAGTATAAAGTAAAATGCAGATTTTAAATGCTGTTAAAGTGCAGCACTAGAGTTTTTGATTCAACAGGTCTGGGGTGGGGCATAAAAGTTTGCATGTTGCACAAGCTCCCAGGTGTTCCTGATGCTGCTGCATCACTGTTTGGACCACAGTTTGGGAGCCATTTCCTTAGACTAAGAGATCCTTCAGTTCAGTTCAGTTTAGTCGCTCAGTCGTGTCTGACTTTTTGCGACCCCATGAATCGCAGCAGGCCAGGCCTCCCTGTCCATCACCAACTCCCGGAGTTCTGCCTCAAACTCACGTCCATCGAGTTAGTGATGCCATCCAGCCATCTCATCCTCTGTCGTCCCCTTCTCCTCCTGCCCCCAATCCCTCCCAGCATCAGAGTCTTTTCCAATGAGTCAACTCTTCGCATGAGCTGGCCAAAGTACTGGAGTTTCAGCTTTAGCATCATTCCTTCCAAAGAAATCCCAGGGCTGATCTCCTTCAGAATGGACTGGTTGGATCTCCTTGCAGTCCAAGGGACTCTCAAGAGTCTTCTGCAACACCACAGTTCAAAAGCATCAATTCTTCAGCGCTCAGCCTTCTTCACAGTCCAACTCTCACATCTATACATGACCACAGGAAAAACCATAGCTTTGACTAGATGGACCTTTGTTGGCAAAGTAATGTCTCTGCTTTTCAATATGCTATCTAGGTTGGACATAACTTTCCTTCCAAGGAGTAAGCGTCTTTTAATTTCATGGCTGCAGTTACCATCTGTAGTGATTTTGGAGCCCCAAAAAATAAAGTCTGACACTATTTCCAGTGTTTCCCCATCTATTTGCCATGAAGTGATGGGACCGGATGCCATGATCTTCGTTTTCTGAATGTTGAGCTTTAAGCCAATTTTTTCACTCTCCACTTCACTTTCATCAAGAGGCTTTTGAGTTCCTCTTCACTTTCTGCCATAAGGGTGGTGTCATCTGCATATCTGAGGTTATTGATATTTCTCCCGGCAATCTTGATTCCAGCTTGTGTTTCTTCCACTCCAGCGTTTCTCCTGATGTACTCTGCATATAAGTTAAATAAGCAGGGTGACAGTATACAGCCTTGACGTACTCCTTTCCTATTTGGAACCAGTCTGTTGTTCCATGTCCAGTTCTAGCTGTTGCTTCCTGACCTGCATACAGATTTCTCAAGAGGTAGGTCAGGTGTCTGGTATTCCCATCTCTTGAAGAATTTCCCACAGTTTATTGTGATCCACACAGTCAAAGGCTTTGGCATAGTCAGTAAAGCAGAAATAGATGTTTTTCTGAACTCTCTTGCTTTTTCGATGATCCAGCAGATGTTGGCAATTTGATCTCTGGTTCCTCTGCCTTTTCTAAAACCAGCTTGAACATCAGGAGGTTCACGGTTCACATATTGCAGATCCGTAGCTACTTTTTATTCTCCGCTGAGATACTCAGCATGCCTTGTGCACTTTCACACTGTTTGCATGGACTATTTCAATGTAGACCTCTCCTCTTTTCCTCTTTCTTTCTCAGAAAACTCCTAATCATCTGGTAATATTGATTCAGGTGTCACCCATTCTCTCGATTCTTTTCCTCCTTTCCAAATAACCACATTCTGCTCTGTTTCACAGAGCCCCTTGTTCGAAGCACTAGTGTGATACCAGTCCTGTGATACTCAGGCTTTCCCCATTAAAGTCATGCTACCTGAAGGCAGGGACTGTGCCCTAATCTTCATAAACTACCCAGGGCCAAGCAAAGTGCTTAAGCACATAGTACGTTCTCTAGGAATATCTGTTAAATAACATTTAACCCAACATTTTACAACTTATGAATATCCTGATCAACATGTTAAATCAATTTTTACTCTGAAAAACGTGTGTGTATGTAACAGTAGGACTTTTGGTGTCTTATTACTGGAAACTAGCCCTGGGAGATTGCTCTCAGCAGGTAAAAACCAAGCATCATCTGAGGGTGTTTATTTTTATTTTTCTGACAACAGGCTGTAGGCAGTCATTGTCAGTGTTACTAATGAGCACATATGCTGCTCTGGGTGTTGGCCTGATGTTGTATCAGCAGGGACTATCTTCTATTTACAGCTTCAGGGAAGTGTTATTGATGTTGGGTTGGTCCAGAACTGGCTTCTCTTTGCTCTGAGGGTGTTGACAAAACCTAAGATTGCTACACAGGGAAGCTTTTGGCTTTTCCCCAGCATCAGTCACTATTAAGGGAAATCACAGCCTAACCACAAACGTCACATGTTTGCCTTAATGGATCCCATATGAAGAAAGGTAGTGTTCCACCGCAGAATGCATGGAGGCTTGGGGCTTTATGTTTGTTCTGTTTTTTAATCAGTTCTGTTTGTTTTTTAATCAGGAGGAATTTGAAAGAGAAACTCCACTAGGGTAGACAAGTCTATGTTTGATAATAAGACCAAAAAAAAAAAAAAAAAGCAGTGTCAGACTCATGATTGTCACGGGTTGGTGGGGAAAACACCCCAACACAAAGTCTCAGACATTTGTTGCTGTTTCTTCTCCTCCTCCTCCTAGGTCTTCTCCTTCTTCAGGTTTGTTTTAGATAATCATTCATTGAATCATGAATGTACAGTTTCAGTACCAGTGGTACTTTCATTCTGGGGCAAGAGCCCTGATTTATTCAGAGGTTTTTATTTATTCTAAATAAAAATAGATTTCTGTAAATAATTTTGTCAGAAGGTATAAAAGATACAATATTTTAGCCACCTGATGCAAAGAACTGACTAAGTGGAAAAAGACCCTGATGCTGGGAAAGATTGAAGGCAGGAAGAGGAGACGACAGAGGATGAGATGGTTGGATGGCATCACCAACTCAATGGACATGAGTTTGAGCAAATTCCGGGAGTTGGTGATGGACAGGGAAGGCTGGCGTGCTGCAGTCCTTGGGGTCACAAAGAGTTGGATACAACTGAGCAACTGAACTGAACTGAAAAAAATATGCTTTATAGTTAAGTATATGGGTGCAGTCTTGCGAAGTTGCTTCAGTTGTGTCCGACTCTGTGCGACCCAAAGGACCATAGCCTGTCAGGCTCCTCTGTCCATTGGATTCTCTAGGCATGAGTACTGGAGTGGGTTGCCATGACCTCCTCCAGTAGATGATCTTCCCAACCCAGAGATCAAACCTACCTCTCTTAGGTCACCTACATTGGCAGGCAGGTTCTTGCCCACTAGCACCATCTAGGAAACCTTGAGACGTGTATAGATCTCATTATATAGTTTTGGGTATATGTAAATAGTTATTTACATATTTACTAATTATATAAATAAAAACAGATAAAATTCAAGGCTAGTTATTAATAGAGCCAAGTGGCAGATAATTATTAAAGAAGAATAAATTACAGTAGCTCCTTGTAAAGCCCTTACAAGATCTTTATATAAAGGTTTCTCAACTCTAAACCTTTTAAGGATTATCAAAGTACAAATCACACTGAGATGTGACCGGCATTTCTAACCCAACTGAAATATGGCAAGTAGAATTATTCATCAACCTTCACGGTATAACTATTATATTTACTCTTACAGCAGAAACCTGGAACCATTTCTGAATATTTTTTTTTCTTTATATCACAAAAGCATAGCTACTGCTTGCAACATATTTTGCATAATTATAATTTAACTCAATCAAGCAAATATTTATTAAGTACCTACCATGTTCTAGGAACTTGAAGCTGAAGTAGAATATGAAACTGAAAACTACTTTGTGGTTGCATTCAGAGGAAGATGGTGAAGCAGGGTAGGAAATAGGCTAAAAGGGGGCAGATCTAGATGATTCCTGTTTTTGCCACATTAAGGAGTCCAATATTCATCGGAAGGACTGATGCTGAAGCTCCAATACTTTGGCCACCTGATGCAAAGAGCTGACTCATTAGAAAAGACCATGATGCTGGGTTAGATTAAAGGCAGGAGGAGAAGGGGATGACAGGATGAGATGGTTGAATGGCATCACCAACTCAATGGATATGAGTTTGAGCAAACTCCAGGAGATAGTGATGGACAGGGAAGCCTGGCATGCTGCAGTCTATGGCGTCGCAAAGAGTCAGACACAACTGAGTGACTGAACAACAACAAAGGAGTCCAGACTTGATCTAAGGGCAAAAGGAAGCAATTACGGGATTCTACACAGTAGTGTGAAGATGATTCACCCTGTGTGTGATGGCTGTGTTATAGAAGGAAAACAGGAGGGAAACAGGACTGGGATGAATAAAACCAGTTAGGTTAATATGATAATCTAGGAAAGAGAGAAGGTGGCAGAGACCTCTTGGTTTCAATTGGATATGGGTGGTGAAGGGGGAGGAGATTTGAGTGATGACCAGATAACTGCTTTGGGAGACTGAGTGGACGGTGAAGCTGATATTTAAAACTGGAGATAAAAAAATAAAAAAACAAAAAAATGGAGACATAGGAGGAATAATTAGTTATTGGTGATAGGTAATGTTTCCAGTTTGAGTTTAATGTGCTCAGGCACATTTAAGAGGAGATGTCCAGTTGGTAGTTAGATGTCCAGGCAGAAGGGAGCACTGGAAATGGATTTAGGCAGGAGATACACATTTAGAGCAACCATCCTATAGCTGAAGCCAGAAACAGAATCTGACAGCCCAAAGAGCGTGTGAAGGATGGGATGAGAAGTCAATTTGGGGTAAATCTATGAAGAACACCAATATTTAAAGGACAGGCAGTGGGAACAAATTCTATAATTAAAATCTGTGACCTTTGTCCAGACTCTGTTTATTTATCTCAATCATTTAAAACTGCTATGTTATTTTAAATTTATTTTAAAAAGCTAACTTCTGAAAGGACTGAGATTTTATTAGCCTAAAGATTTCCTAGCAGAACTGCCTTGAATGAAAAGGGATATAAAACTAGCTGAGCTGCTAAAAGAAATGTTCAGTGAGTAAAATTAAGCAGGATTCCATGAAATTGGACTATGCAAACTCAAATTTAAAGGAGTTAATGCTGAGTTAAGAGAAGGCATCGGATATGGAAAAGCTTTACTAAATCAGGAAATTGTAGAGCTGGAATGACATTAGAAGTTAGGTTGTTTAAATATCTCTTTTTCAGAATAGAAATTGAGATGGTGAGACAAAGAGATGGTAAGGAATTTGCACAATTCGTAATCAGTTTGTGATTTCCCTTGACCAGGGATTCTCAATGAGTGGTTTGGGGAACCCTAGGAAAACTTGAAAGATTTTCAGAGGATTCATAAGGACAAAAGTATTTTTATAACATTGCTAATGTTATTTATCTTTCAGTTTTTTTCTCATGAGTATGTCACAGAGGTTTACAAAAGCCACATGACATGTGATATCACAACAGATTGAATATAGAAAGCAGATATGAGAATACAACCGTCCTCTATTAAACAAGATATTAAAGAGATCTATAATCATATAGAACATTTGCCACTCCCCAAACTATTTTGTTTTGGAAAAAGTGTCATTTATGTAAATATGTAATGTTTATTGTTATTTATATAATACTTATATTTTGATTAATATTATTAGTGTCATGACTATTGATATAATAACATTTCTCAGTTTTAATTTCTAGTGTGGTAAATATTGATAGATAGGACCCACCTGTAGTCCTCATGAAGTTTTAAGAGTGTAAAGGGGTTCTGAGACCAAGAAGTTTGAGAATCAATATCCTACCTTGGACTTTAAAAAATGAACCGTCATAGAGAAGTTTTACTAGCAAGTGGAGGATATACACACTTTGACTTTATAGCTCTGGTAACATAAGGAAGAAAATGTGGGAGAAATTAAATTGAATTGCTGTATAAGAAAAGAAAGAGAAAGCCTTTCCTAGGAGTAAATGTTTTCCTCCCACTTGATTGAATAGATATAAATTGCATTTTTTTCCTCTCATTTTCCCCACTGTGGACATTTGAGCCGAGTACAAGAAAAATTGCATAAGTTCTAGAAACTATGAAAGTTGACCATGGGTCTTAGAAGAGAAGACAACCCATAGATAAATCCCAATACAAAGAAGTTTCCAGGGTGCATTAGGTTTATTCAAGCTAGGAGGAAATTGGATTAGATCAAGTGTTGACTAAGGGTCATTAAAAATTAGAGGAAACAACCTCAGTGTTCATCAGCAAATGAATGAGTAAAGAAGATGTGGTATATATATACAATGAAATACTGCTCAGCCATAAAAAGGAATTAAATTTTGTCATTTGCAACAACATAGGTGCACTTGGAGGGCATTATGTTAAATGAAATGTTAGACATAGAAAGACAAATACTGTATAATATCTTTCAAATGTGGAATCTAAAAAATACAACAAATTAGTGGCTACAACTAAAAAGCAGGTTCACAGATATAGAGAATAAACTAATGGTTACCAGTGGGGAGAGGAAAGGGAGCAGGGAAATTTTAAGGATAGGGCATTAAGAGATACAAACTACTATGTATAATATAACCCACTAGGATATATTGTACAGCACAGGGAACATAGCCAATACTGTAGAATAACTTCTACAATATTGTGAATAACTTCTGAGCTTCCCCCCTGGCTTAGTGGTAAAGAATCTGTGTGCAATGCAGGAGCTACAGGAGATACAGGTGTGATTCCTGGGTGGGGAAGATCCCCTGGAGGAGGGCATGGCAACCCACTGCAGTATTCTTGCCTGGAGAATCTCATGGACAGGGGAGTCTGGTGGGCTACAGCTCATGGGGTCACAAAGAGTTAGCTGGGACTGAAGCGACTTAGCATGAGTAACTATAAATGGAGTGTAGCCTTTAAAAATGGTGAATCACTGTATTGTACACCTGTAACTTATATAATGTTGTACATCAACTATATTTCAATTAAAAAAAGTTATGGGGAAAAGTAATTTATTGTACTGTGGTATTATATTCCTTTAAATCAAGCTCTGAACTTCATATCCTCTTAAACTAATAGTAGTCAATATTTATGTCCATTTGTTATGAGGCACTCTATTTTTAGAGAAAAGGTACAACTGAGTTGAAAGCATATAATAATCTTAGACTCGATGAAACTTGTGAGGGTCACTGTTCAAACTATGAAGCTGTGACGAGCAGTTGTCCTAAATTGTATCTGACTTTTAGATGTAGTAGGGGAGAAATACATTTCTATATCATTCATCTGTTTAATAAATAATTAGGTGCCTGATATGTGCCAAGATGTAAAACCAAGCCTACAAATATAGGTCAAGTATTCTGTGGCTTAAAGAAAGATTTGTCTGACAGCAACATGTGTGACACCCAGGGGAGGAGTTGAGGATTGTAAATGAGGGATTGGAGCCTCATCAAGGCTATCTTTCCCAAACGTGGGGAGAGCAGGTTAAAGCACAGCCCTACTAATACAGACTTTTAGTGGGAAGAAGGTAGAAACTTCAGTTTTGAAAGCCCCCTGAGAAGTCTGCTTGTAGCTAGGATTATGACCCAAGAGTAAAAGAGCTTTTCTGAGGAGTAAAGGTAGTGAGGAAATATATCAGCAAGGGCTGAGAAAAATCCATAAGCCCTGACTTTGAATGACTTGAATTCCATATGGTGATCATTTGGCATAATGCTGATAGCTGATTCCTATAGTCAGTCTTGAATTTCACATCAGGAGACAGGCAAACAAAGCTCTCAGTTCTGCTCAATACAGAAGGCTTAAATTTAAATGTATTAGCCCTTCAGAAATAGTAAGCAAGGAAAATAGGAAGGTTATATACATCAGAACAAAAATACTTGTTCCTGTAGATGGAATATTTCTAAGTTAACAAAACAGGAGTAAAGTCAGGTGACTTAGGTAATGACCTTTTAACCAAAGGCACTGAGTATTTTATGACTGCCTAAAGCCTGATGCTCATTTCCAAATTGCCTGGCTGGAGGCCAAGGAGAGTCTAATTTTGATGGATTTCATTGATTATTGTCTACTTTCCCAACTTTTTTTTTCAGTTCGAAACCCAGAAGGACAGATAAAGCTTTATTCCAAAGGAGCAGACACTATTCTGTTTGAAAGACTTCATCCATCCAATGAAGACCTTCTGACTTTGACTTCAGACCATCTCAGTGTAAGTGCCCCTGTGGTAAGGTTAGCACAGTGGCCCTTTAGCAGCTTCCTGTGGTTAGGTCTTTTTTTTAAAATATCAGCTAAGTGATCTGATTTCTGAAATAGAAAGTGTGTGGAGAATGGCTGCACAGGAAACTGTGCCAATGAACGTTTAGAAACTGGCACATGGACCCACCCCTTGCCTTGCTGAACATCAGGTCAGTCACTCCAAGGTGGATGAATCCACAGCTGATGAGAAATAGCCACTGAGTGGTCCAACCAACCAACTCTGGTCAGGAGATGACTCAGGACACCAAGGGAAACCTGCTCTGACTTCCTTACAGCTGGGGGCTGTTCCACCTGGATGACTGGACTGGTTTTAGTGAAGAGGAACTGGAGAATTGCTTTCCCTTGGGTTCTGATGTGTCTGGTACTAATGTATCTGGTACTCTTAGGGTTACTCCCCTCCACCCAGGGGATAGTTTAGGGTCATGTTTATATGGTGAGAGGAAAATAATCTTTGTAGCCAACTTTCTCCTTTAAGGGTCTTTTTATTCAGGTCATATATCATGATGAGTCACTAATGTTCCCTGGGTTGAAGTTAGCAAATGCATACAGCCTGAGACTATGCAAAGTTTCTTTCTAGAAGCTTTCTAAAGGGAGCAGGGATGATCTTTGGCATACGTTTTTCTTTTTGCAAAAGAGTAAGAGTCTAAGAATAAATATAAATGTTATCTGACTTAAAAACTTGAGATTTCAAGGGTCATTCTAGCATATGTTTGAGGTTCTGTTAAACACAATATGAAATTTAAGGGCAACTGCTCAGAACTCTTATTTCCTCCTTGGTTTCTCTCCTTTAAAAAGCAATTGAGGGTTCATTTTCTTTGCCAAGCCCTATATTTAATATAAAAAAAATTCCCTGAATCTTTAAAAAACAAACAAATAAATAAAAACCTCTGCCTGACTTTAAGTTTAAAGAATGATTGTTTGGTAATATTGGTTACAAACATAGCTATTGTTTTTGTCTTCCCAATAGAGCATTCTTGATTTTCTTTTAATCTCTTCCAGAAGGCCATCATGATCCTTTAAAAAAAATTTTTTTTTTTATGAAAACAACTTTGGAATCATAAGCATTTGATTTTGCCATTGCTCAAACACCAAGGTCCTGGATTTTCATACTAAAGTATGGGAAACCTGATTTGATCTTTCTACATTTCTATGAGTATCAATTTGACTTGCTTTTGCTTCTTTCACTTTATTCATTTTGACTTCTAAATTCTGAGGTTTTAAATTTATATTTAGTTATTGGTTTTTGAATGATTTAATGATGGGAAATGATCTTGCTAATCCTAAATGTTGATTTAGGATTCAACTTGTTTCATGCACTAATTAAATAACTTAAATCATCTGTCCCCTTTTGTAGTGTCATCTTAGAGTTGATTCACTGCTGTGCAGAACAGAGAGAAAAGCACTGGTAATGCCCAGGGGTGTTGCAAGTTAAAGTCAAAGAAGTGTTTGTCGGAATTAAGAGGACAAAAGATCATTATAAGGCAGTAACTAGATTTTCAGATCAGTTGGGGACCCAGTGGTGGTTTTGGAAGGGAGGGCTTGTACAGTGTGATTGCAACATCCAAAGTGCTACCAATGGTCTACGAGATAAGTTTGGATAATTTTTCTCATACTCTCTCTGGGCTAAACCACATCACCACAGTGGGCACTGATTTTCCATTTTCCTAATTAGGGTGTGTCAAAGTTTAATTTGTGTCTGATTGCCAACCTGTGTCTGTCCCATAAGCCAGAATACAACAGAGAAGATATGCTTCATGGCAGTGCCCAAAGGAGCAGAAATGGCTATAAAAATGCTTCCAGTATAGAAGGCCATAAAGTGGCCATAGAGGCCTGTGCAAAGTGGGAGGTTTTTAGCATTTATCCAAGCATTCAACATATGTTTCTAGCTATTGTGACTGTCTGAAACACTTAGCAACTACCAGTCTCCTATGTTTAGTGAATTATTTGCATATTAGAAGGATGTAGCACTCAAGGTTTTATTTCAGACTCTCAGTTGACTGAGACACTAAAGAAGGAGTATCATCCTCTGATAAACTTGACCTGTTATTAAATACTAACTCTATAGAAGATAGTTTATAAAAAAAAATTATTTTTTAAAAGTAACTGGGCTTGATGACCTCTTTAAAATTTCAAGCAATTTTATTTTTAAAATTAGACTTTACTACAGCAAAAAAAATATTATAAAGGTTTTAGGATGAAAAGTAAAAGTCAGCTTCAACTTCTAATGGATTTGAGCAAACTCTGGGAGATAGTGGAGGACAGAGGAGCCTGGAATGCTGCAGTCCACAGGGTCATAGAGTTGGACACAACTTAATGACGAACAACCACCACCACCACTTCTAGTACTAGTTCCCAGAAGTGAAAATTTGTATTAACTTTCCTACCTTTCTCACTTTTCCTCTAGAGTTATTATTATAACGTTAATTAATACCCTTGAATTTCTGTTGCATGACATTTTTTTTTTCATCTTTATTGAATACATTTACTTTATTATTATAAATCTTGAAACATAAACACAAGTAGGAGAGAGTAAGTTTTAGACATCGCTATATTATTAGGGGGAAAGCATGGACGGAGGAGCCTGGTAGGCTGCAGTCCATGGGGTCACACAGAGTTGGACACGACTGAAGCGACTTAGCAGCAGCAGCAGCATGACTTTGGTGAGATTTCATGTTGCAGCCCCTTGTGAGAGCCCCCTTCCTTTGATTTGAGAGCCGTGGCTCCTCTGAAGGTCCTTTCTTCTCCCCTGAAAACTGAGGGCCATGGCCCATAAAACAGGCTGAATCCCTCTCATCACTAGCAGTGCTTCCATCAGGCAGAATATAGGTGAGAAACCAACATGTTGCTTTGAATGGTTACCTCAAGTCACGCGCACCATTGATCACACCTCAAAGAGGACCCTTTAGTGGGTGTTTCAGCAGTCTTAAGGGGGAATGCTAGGTCCTCTGAATGTTTCAGTCCCGTTGGAATAAAATACAAAATAAAAATAGCATCTCCCATTTCCAAGGGGACTAAAAAGTTGGAGTCAAGAGGACTAAGTTGTGCTCTTGGGCTAAAATGAATTTGAGTGCATAACTTCTTACTCATTACTTTTGTTGTTTTATTGTTGTGATTATTGTTTTGGGATGGTTCCAAGGTCTCTGTCTGTCCTGGCAGGAATTTGCAGGAGAAGGCCTTCGAACCTTGGCCATTGCATACAGAGATCTGGATGACAAGTACTTCAGAGAGTGGCATAAGATGCTTGAAGATGCAAATACTACCACAGATGAGAGGGATGAACGGATAGCAGGGCTGTATGAAGAAATTGAAAGGGATTTGATGGTATGCATTTAGAAGCATGATGGTTTGTGTTTACACAAGGGATAGTATGTGTTTAGAGATCTAGCAAGGGAATAATCCACTGGCTAAATCATCTTGCACACAGCAGATGTTACTCTTTCAAACTTTGAATCATGCTTTATATGTTGGCTTTGAGCTTGCCATATGTGGCCAGAGGATTATTTCAATTAGCAGTAGCTTATGCCATTGGAAGTCCCCCAAGATTGGAAGATAGTAGACTCCCTATTCTTTGTCAGCTTCTGGTATATCATGTTTTGTTTGATGTTGTGTTTTTTCTTCCTCCATGCTGTATGACCCACCCTTTTAGAACAGGGAAACTTGCTGTGAAGAGTGGGGATCCAGCTCTAAACCAACCTAGAGCCATGAGATGCTGATGATATCTGTACTGTCCAGAGTGTGATTTATTCTAGAAACCACTCTTCCCTAGGGCCCCAGTGGCTAGACTGTTTAGCTGTTGTGATGTACTAGGATCACACCTTGATCATCTTTGGATGAAATGTTGCATAAGAACCTTCACTTTTTAGTTCACAACATCTGATGGTTTGTTCATTGAAGAGAATGGTTCTACTTTTTATTTTGAGGTCCTGACTCTGAGATGAGGCATTTCCTTTGAGACACCTGGGGGATTCTTGAGGCTCTACAAGCCCAAATGGCTTCTGATCATTTATGCTAATGTTTTATCTGAGCATATCATATCCCTCATGTAAATTCTATCTTCCAGGATCTCTGCACTAATTGGTATGCTCACCAGTTGCCTGGATTAGGGAACTTCCTTCTGGGGGTTTTCCCAGCCCACCTCTGTACATAAAGGATGCTTGCTATATCAACACATCCTAATTTCCATCTTTATGTACTTTGACCTCTAAACTCTGTAATTAAAAGCCATAGATGTTATGGGTATTATATGCATGCATTAACGTAAGGTATTCTCTATTTTTCATTGAAGCTACTAGGTGCCACTGCTGTAGAAGACAAGTTACAAGATGGTGTGACTGAAACAGTTACAAGCTTATCACTAGCCAATATTAAGATCTGGGTCCTAACAGGAGACAAACAAGGTAATTTGAAAATAGATGATGATGTTTTGAAAAGAGGATGATCATTCTTGTGGTACAATTTTAATGAACCAGGAAGCTTAATTAGTAAGACATTTGCCCAGTACTCCACTTAGGAAAGAGTTTCAAATACAAAGAGGAAAGCGAATATATAACAAAAATTTACTATCAAACTAACCATACTTATTGCCAAATTCAGACTGAAGTTGAATAAAGTGGAGAAAACCACTAGACCATTCAGGTATGACCTAAATCAAATCCCTTATGACTATAGAGTGGAAGTGAGAAATAGATTTAAGGGACTAGATCTGATAGACAGAGTGCCTGATGAACTATCGATGGAGGTTCGTGACATTGTCCAGGAGACAGGAATCAAGACCATCCCCAAGAAAAAGAAATGCAAAAAAAGCAAAATGGCTGTCTGAGGAGGCCTTACAAATACCTGTGAAAAGAAGTGAAGCGAAAAGCAAAGGGGAAAGGAAAGATATACCCATTTGAATGCAGAGTTCCAAAGAATAGCAAGTAGAGATAAGAAAGCCTTCCTCAGCCATCAGTGCAAAGAAATAGAGGAAAACAATAGAATGGGAATGACTAGAGATCTATTCAAGAAAATTAGAGATAGCAAGGGAACATTTTATGCAAAGATGAGCTCTATAAAGGACAGAAATAGTAGGGACCTAACTGAAGCAGAAGATATTAAGAAGAGGTGGCAAGAATACACAGAAGAACTGTACAAAAAAGATCTTCACAACCCAGATAATCATGATGGTGTGATCACTCACCTAGAGCCAGACATCCTGGAATGTGAAGTCAAGTGGGCCTTAGGAAGCATCACTATGAACAAAGCTAGTGGAGGTGATGGAATTCTAGTTGAGCTATTTCAAATCCTGAAAGATGATGCTGTGAAAGTGCTGCACTCAATATGCCAGCAAATTTGGAATACTCAGCAGTGGCCACAGGACTGGAGAAGGTCAGTTTTCATTTCAATCCCAAAGAAAGACAATGCCAAAGAATGCTCAAACTACTGCATAATTGCACTCACTCCCATGCTAGTAAAGTAATGCTCAAAATTCTCCAAGCCAGGCTTCAGTAGTACGTGAACCATGAACTTCCAGATGTTCAAGCTGGTTTTAGAAAAGGCGGAGGAACCAGAGATCAAATTGCCAACGTCTGCTGGATCATTGAAAAAGCAAGAGAGTTCCAGAAAAACATCTACTTCTGCTTCATTGACTATGCCAAAGCCTTTGACTGTGTGGATCACAATAAACTGGAAAATTCTGAAAGAGATGGGAATACCAGACCACCTGACCTGCCTCTTGAGAAACCTGTATGCAGGTCAGGAAGCAACAGTTAGAACTGGACATGGAACAACAGACTGGTTCCAAATAGGAAAAGGAGTACATCAAGGCTGTATATTGTCACCCTGCTTATTTAACTTATATGCAGAGTACATCATGAGAAATGCTGGGCTGGAGGAAGCACAAGCTGGAATCAAGATTGCCGGGAGAAATATCAATAACCTCAGATATACAGATGACACTACCCTTATGGCAGAAAGTGAAGAAGTACTAAAGAGCCTCTTGATGAAAGTGAAAGTGGAGAGTGAAAAAGTTGGCTTAAAGCTCACAAACTAAGATAATGGCATCTGGTCCCATCACATCATGGCAAATAGATGGGGAAACAGTGGCAGACTTTATTTTTCTGGGCTCCAAATCACTGCAGATGGTGACTGCAGCCATGAAATTAAAAGACGCTTACTCCTTGGAAGGAAAGTTATGACCAACCTAGATAGCATATTCAAAAGCAGAGACATTACTTTGCCAGCAAAGGTCTGTCTAGTCAAGAATATGGTTTTTCCAGTGGTCATGTATGGATGTGAGGGTTGGACTATAAAGAAAGCTGAGTGCCAAAGAATTGATGCTTTTGAAGTGTGGTGTTGGAGAAGACTCTTGAGAGTCCCTTGGACTGAAGGAGATCCAACCAGTCCATCCTAAAGGGGATCAGTCTTGGGTGTTCACTGGAAGGACTGATGCTGAAGCTGAAACTCCAATACTTTGGCTACCTGATGTGAAGAGCTGACTCATTTGAAATGACCCTGATGCTGGGAAAGATTGAGGGCAGGAGGAGAAGGGGACGACAGAGGATGAGATGGTTGGATGGCATCACTGACTCAATGGACATGGGTTTGGGTAGACTCTGGGAGTTGGTGATGGACAGGGAGGCCTGGCGTGCTGCGGTTCATGCGGTCGCAAAGAGTCAGACACGACTGAGTGACTGAAGTGAACCAAATATCTTCTGTAGTACACTGTGGAGTCAGTTGAGTTTCAGTTCAAATACTTCTTAAAAATAATAGTTATACTCGTAGGCAGCAATGGTATTAAAATGTTTAACTGTTGGTTTGTATGTGCACTGATCCCAGTTTAGAACACAGAGTGGCAGAGCTCTGGAGCAGGACATTGGAGACTTCAGCATTACTTCTTTAGTTTCTTCTTGGTAGGGAGGTTTGGGAATCTTCAAGGAGGGGTAGGCTTTGGAGAGACTCAAGGAAGCAGCTTTTTATCAACTGGTATGAAAATATTTTGGTATTTTAACAGCCACCACAACTGTACAAGTGTAACCTGGCTGAATTCCAAGATTGCCCATGGAGTTGGACACGAAGAGCTGACCCACTTTCAGGCATAACAAAACTCCAAGTCATCAGAGAAAGAGTCATTAGGTTCACAATACCATCTTTCCTAGGAAAGAAAAGGTGATCAATTTAGTTTGGGTCTATTGCTAGCAGTAATGGTTAAAACAAGCATGATTTTCTGCTTGGCCATCAGTAGACCAGAAATATTCAGTTAACTGACATACATATTTTTAAGATTCTATTTACATGTTAGTTACTTTTTAGAACATTGGCGGATTTGCAGACCTGATAAATCAGTTCTCTATATGTTTACTCAAATCACCGACTACAAAATGTAAAACACAGAGAGTTGAGCTCTGTGCTGGGTTGTTAGAGACTTCACTTGATCAGTGTGTACAGCCATTCAATTAGTTATGAATACTTATAAGTTTACTACTTAGCTTTAATTTCTGTGGTTTCTACAAAGGATATGCTGAAGTTTTATCAGTTGTCTTCCTTGACTTATGACAAATCTAATGACTCTATAGAATTCACAAGAATCTAACAAATAATAAAATTAAAAATTGAATGATTGTATTGAAGATGGAAGGGGTACTTACCTATCCTAGGCTCTACTTATACAAAATTAGAGGTTGGATTGGTCAATATCATGTAATATTCTAGTTATCTAGTAGCAACAGTCCTGGTTTGTTTTTGAGGTGATATTCAAATTCCAAATTTCTAGTCACTTAATGGAAATATGGCAATGTTGCATGTGGGAGAATTTTTAAAACTTAAAATCATTTTTCTGCTGTTCAACTGAACATTGGGGAGTTTTCAATTTGTCTATTATATCAGATTGAATAATAGCTTAGTATTTCAGCTCTGCAAAGACAGTATTCAAGACTTCTGGTAAAATTTTATACAAGTAAAATGTATACATTTTACTATATCACAAGATCTTGGGATCTTTTCATG
Source organism: Bubalus kerabau (assembly GCF_029407905.1). Taxonomy (NCBI): domain Eukaryota; kingdom Metazoa; phylum Chordata; class Mammalia; order Artiodactyla; family Bovidae; genus Bubalus; species Bubalus kerabau. The sequence goes on from NC_073633.1 coordinate 65,290,189, forward strand.
AATACTCCTTTTGGAAATCAAAAAGTTCTTTTAAAAACTAGATGAGAATGTTGAGGATTCATAGATGTTGGTTGTTTTTTTTTGTGTGTGTGGATTTAGCAAATTTTTAAATTTCTTCCTCGATATCTTGTATTTATTTTATTACCAATCATACTCTCTCTGAAGTTAAGGAGGCCTGTAGGCCTTAAGGAAATATGGAAAGGTCTCAAAACTCTAATGAAAAAGATGCTTATCTTAATAAGTAATGTTCTAACTGAAGTGGGCTTTCTTTTGTATCAGAAACTGCCATTAATATTGGCTATGCCTGCAACATGCTGACTGATGACATGAATGATGTGTTCATCATAGCAGGGAACACAGCTGCGGAGGTCAGAGAAGAACTCAGGTGAGTGTCAAAGGAAAGAGGAAAGGAGGAGAGGGAAGGAGGGGAAAGGAAAATCTGAGAGTTGAGAAAGAGTCTGCCTAATTATTTCCCCAGCACTTTAGAAAGTGCTTTCTTATAACTAGTTTTGCTTTCTCTAAACTCAGTCCATTTGGGGTCTGACCAAATGGCTTAGAGGCAAATGGCTTGCCACTTGCTCTAGTCCTGAAGGGGCTAACACAGCCCATTCAACACAGTTCACGCAGCATAACAGTGGGGCACCGTGAGCTTCCTTACTGTGTCTCCATTTAACCTTAATACTTGTAGATCGAATCTCCCAACATTTTTACACTGTCTTAGTCACTGTAGAAAATATCTGTATCATTCTCATTAGAAGCTATGGCTGGAGACCACATATGTATTTGACAAGTAAAAGTTGGAAAATCTCATTATTACTGATATAATTTTATCATTATTATTTTTTTTGTTTTTAATTTTATTTTATTTTTAAACTTTACATAATTGTATTAGTTTTGCCAAATATCAAAATGAATCCGCCACAGGTATACATGTGTTCCCCTTCCTGACCCCTCCTCCCTCCTCCCTCCCCATATCATCCCTCTGGGTCGTCCCAGTGCACTAGCCCCAAGCATCCAGTATCGTCCATCGAACCTGGACTGGCAACTAGTTTCATACATGATATTTTACATGTTTCAATGCCATTCTCCCAAATCTTCCCACCCTCTCCCTCTCCCACAGAGTCCATAAGATTGTTCTATACATCTGTGTCTCTTTTGCTCTCTCGTACACAGGGTTATTGTTATCATCTTTCTAAATTCCATATATATATGCATTAGTATACTGTATTGGTGTTTTTCTTTCTGGCTTACTTCACTCTGTAGAATAGGCTCCAGTTTCATCCACCTCATTAGAACTGATTCAAATGTATTCTTTTTAATGGCTGAGTAATACTCCATTGTGTATATGTACCACAGCTTTCTTATCCATTCATCTGCTGATGGACATCTAGGTTGCTTCCATGTCCTGGCTATTATAAACAGTGCTGCGATGAACATTGGGGTACACGTGTCTCTTTCCCTTCTGGTTTCCTCAGTGTGTATGCCCAGCAGTGGGATTGCTGGATCATTATTATTTCTATAAGTTTAATGATAGAGTCTATAGAGTCTATTGGGAAAATTAATAATTTATTTAATAATTTTTAAGTCACTAAGTCCTGTCTTACCCGTTGCAACCCCATGGACTATAACATGCCAGGCTTTCTCCTGTCCTTCACTATCCTGGAGTTTCCTCAAACTCATGCTCATTGAGTTGGTGATGCCATCCAACCATCTCATCCTCTGTCACTGCCTTTCCTCCCGCCCTCAGTCTTTCCTAGCATCAGGATCTTTTCCAATAAGTTGACTCTTTGCATCAGGTGGCTCAGGACTGGGCTTCAGCATCAGTCCTTCCATTGAATAATCAGGGTTGATTTCCTTTAGAATTGAATGGTTTGATCTTCTTGCAGTCCAGGGGACTCTCAAGAGTCTTCTTCAGCAACACAGTTCGAAAGAGTCAGTTCTTTGGTGCTCAGCCTTCTTTATGGTCCACCTCGCACATCCATACATGACTACTGGAAAAATCATAGCTTTGACTATATGGATGAAAGTAAAAGAGGAAATTGAAAAAGTTGGCTTAAAACTCAACATTCAGAAAACTAAGATCATGGCATCTGGTTCCATCACTTCATGGCAAATAGACGGAGAAACAATGGAAACTGTGACAGACTTTATTTTCTTTGGCTCCAAAATCACTGCAGATGGTAACTGTAGACATGAAATTAAAAGATGCTTGCTCCTTGGAAGAAAAGCTATGACCAACCTAGAGAGCATATTAAAAAGCAGAGATGTTACTTTGCCAACAAAGGTCTGTCTAGTTAAAGCTCTGGTTTTTCTAATAGTCATGCATGGATGTGAGTTGGACTATAAAGAAAGCTGAGTGCCAAAAAATGGATGCTTTTGAATTGTGGTGTTGGAGAAGACTCTTGAGAGTCCCTTGGACTGCAAAGAGATCCAACCAGTCAATCTTAAAGGAAATCAGTCCTGACTATTCATTGGAAGGACTGTTACTGAAACTGAAACTCCGATACTTTGGCCACCTGATGCAGAGAACTGACTTATTGGAAAAGACCCTGATGCTGGGAAAGATTGAAGGCCGGAGGAGAAGGGGATGACAGAGGATGAGATGGTTAGATGGCATCACTGACTCAATGGACATGAATTTGAGCAGGCTCCAGGAGTTGGTAATGGGCAGGGAAGACTGGCGTGCTGCAGTCCATGGGTTCACAAAGAGCTGGACACAACTGAGTGACTGAACTTGAGACAATGCCTTGGACACTGTAGTAAGCGGAAGGCATGTATTCTCTCATCTCATTCTCAAAGCAACCCAGTGAAAGACATTATCATTATCCTTGTTTTGCAGTTAGCAAGTTGAGACACACATAGGGTAAATAATGTGCTCAAAGTTTTACAACTAGTCAAGTGGTTCGGGTGGGGCTGAATCTAGGTAGCATGGCCCCAGAGCCTGTGCACCCATTCACTTGCCACATTTCTCTGAAAACACCATGGGTGTACTCTTACTCTCTTTAAATAATATTAAAAATGCAGTTTTTGAAGCATCTGGTTGCTTCCCTTGAGGTCAGACACCAGGTTGGCAACTATAGCAGAATGGATTTCAGGTAGAGACAGCCAGCTTAAGTGGAAAAGTATAGAATCTATGTTGACTTGAGCCAAGTTGGAATCTTGTCTTTGTGCTCTGGCTAGCTAAGTGATTTTTGCTACACTATTCTCTCAGTGAACTCCGGGAGTTGGTGATGGACAGGGAGGCCTGGCGTGCTGCGATTCATGGGGTTGCAAAGAGTCGGACAGGACTGAGCGACTGATCTGATCTGATCTGATTCAACCTCTCTGTTTGTTTTCCTCATTTGTAAAATGGGAAAATATGCAAATACCAACCCTATAAATGATTTTATTTGAGGGATTAATATAAGAGCTTAAAGCTTTATGATCATTCATTGAACATCCTTCTTGCCTTCCCTCCTGTCTTTCCTCCCTTCCTCCTGCCCTCTTTCCTTAGCCGTTGTTCCCAATCTTTCAACCAACAAGGATTAATTTTTAAAAAATAGTTTTCCAATAAACTTTGGAGTCTATTATTAAGATCATATAAATAATAATGATAAAATTGTATCAGTAACAATTAGGTTTTCTAATTTTTATTTGGCAAAGACACATGTAATCTTCAGTTATGGCTTCTAACCAGTGTGATATAGTGGTTTGCTATACTAGGTTGATACAAAGTAGCTGAAAGTAAAACAAAACTTTAAAGAATTAGACAGTCTTTGCATTCTCATCATAGAAAAACTACACTTTTAATTAACCTTCTTAAGATACTGAAAACAATATCCTGACCCCCATTACACATTTTATGAATCCTCTTCCTCTGTTGATTACATTGGATAACAGTATTGCAGCTTGATGGAATAGCATACACAAAGGCATACAGATGAGAAAGACACCATGTTATATTTCAGGAACCATGTGTCAAGTCGTAGTTAGAGTGTAGTACAGAGTTATGGGTGGGGACAATTTCTCAGAGATAAAAGTGGTGATTGAGTGATAAGCAAAAGTGAATGTACTTTATCTTGAAAGTATTGGATGGATATGGAGGACTTCTAAGCAGAATAGAGACAAATCCAGTTTTACACTTTAGAAATAACACTTGCGTGACTGGATAGATGAAGTATGTTTGAGGAAAAAAATGAATGGTATGGAGAGATGCCTTAGGAAGCTGTTGGAATACTCAAGTTTGGGAATGTTGAGGGTTAAACTAAGGCAGTGAGGTTGTAAGAATGGGGAAGGAAAGAGTGGAATGAAATTCACAGCTGTTTTGGAGGTATAATGGATAGGACTCAGAATTTGATTTGATGTGAAGGAAGAAGGAGGAGGCTCTGTCATTTCTAGCTTCTCTGACTTCACAACCTGGAATATACTGAGCTGGGCAAGAACAGAAACTCATAAAATTTTCTAAAACTAGACTTGAACCCCTTTTCTGCCTGATGACAGAACAATTAAATTAGGCACTGTGAGTACATTTAGTTCAAGGCTAGGCCGTGCTATTGACTGACTGTCACGGAGGCTCAGCATCTGCCCCGCTGGCATCTGGCACGTCCCACTTGCTTTCCCTGTGGGCTGACTTCCACATCCTCCTGGGGAAACATGGGTGTTCAGGGGTTCTTCCTCACTTCTCTGTGTCTGAGAAGTGCCCTCACATGGTGCCTCTGTTCCTGAAATCCCTTTCTTCTACTCCCCTTCATGTCACCATGCTTCAGTGACTACTGTTGCACATTCAGATTCCCAAAAGCGACCCACTCCCGGTCCCGAGTGGGAGCAGCACCTAGGCTTCTTTAGTGATTGATTCATGAGCATCTAATCTCCTCTTCAGTCTCTCTCCTTTAGGCTAGATAGGAAACAGAGAAAAGGAGTCTTTTTTTTTTTTTCCCCCGGTCTATCGCTGAGGGCAACATTTTATGCTCTGATTCTTTTAAGGATTAATTTTTTGACACTCTTCCGTTTCAAAAAGCCCAATTACTAGAATTCCAGATTGCTGGAATTCATGATGGCAATTCTGCTTTGCGTTTCAAGAGTCTATTTTCATACTCAGAAAACAAGATATTGACGCTTGTTTTCTCTGTGTTTGGCTCTGTCACATCCTCCTGAGGCAAGGTATGTTTCTGAGTAAACAGAGAGGGTCGTCTGTGGTAGCAGTGGTGATTGCAGAAGGGGTGGGGAACCGAAATTAATACCTCAAGATTTTATCCAGGTGCGTGTGGTTGACGAAGTGGGTGACATAACTGTAGGAATGTGGAAGGAATGTGAAGAAATATGAATTCTTATATACTGTCAGGAGAGTAAGTTGGTAGAAATTTTCTAGAGGGTGAACTAGCAATATATTTCAAAATTATATATGTGTACAGTTTTGACCCAGTCGTTTTTACCTCTAGGAATTGCCCTTAAGAAAATAAATGGACAAGTGTATGTATGTTTGAGTGTGCATGCATGTGTGTTTGTATGCATACATACATAGATATTGTGGCATCAATTATTATAATAGAAAATTGGAAATTGTTCAAACACCCAGCCACCAGGATTTTGTTAATTTGTATGATACATAGATGCAATGAGATACCATATAGTCTTAAAAGTAATTATGTGTTTTTTGACATTGGAAGATGTCCATGATAAGTGAAAAGTGAGATTATGAAATATCATGCATAACATGATCCATTTTTCTAAAAAGGCATATATGTGTATACAGGTATGTATGTATGTGTGTAAAACACTATATACATCTATATCCATACCTATCCTCCTAGCTCCTCATGTGGTTCTCTCTGGATGACAGAATTATGGGTCATGTTTGCTTTCTTATTTCTGGCACTTTGTGTTAATGAAATTGTAATAGTGTTCATACAGCAAGCCAAAAGATTATCTGAGAAGAACAATATATTCAAAGGAGAAAAATATTTTCCATCTAGCCTAAGTATTTCAGGACTCTTGAGCCCACTTTTCTTAACTTGCTGGAAAATAATGTTGATTTCAACCAGGATTTGGAGATTACCGCATTCTTAGAGTCTAAGACAGAGCGGCAGTACATAGTAGAAAATTCTGTATGAGAAGAATCAATATGTTTATAGTATGCATTTTCTTATATTAGAGGGGAAAAGAACATCCAAGAAAAGTTATTACTAGAGGTGCTCTCTACAATCCTATACTTGGCTTCTTACATCTAACCCAGGGTTTTAGGGATGAAATATTGAAATTATAAATTTACACCACTCAGTTTTCTTGTGTTACATGTTTCAGTTCAGTGGGAGTTGATGCAAAAATATTTTAAAAGTGTATCAGAAGTACAGGATCTACGTCAGAGGTTCTCAACCTCCAGGCCATGAACTGGCATCTCCTGTCAGATCAGTGGCAGCATTAGACTAGAAGTAAAGTAGAGTGCACAATGAATGCAGCGCACTTGAATCATCCTGAAACCATCCCTCCCCCCATTCCCAGTCTATGGAAAAATTATCTTCCATGAAATCAGTCCCTGGTACCAGAAAGCTTGGGGACCGCTGACCTAAGTGATGGCAGCTCTTGAGGGAAAATGACCTACAATGCTCATATTTAAACCCATCAAATGTGTTTCAATTACATCATAAACAGTGATGTATTTTCATGCATCTCATGAAGATGCTTGCTTCAAATTTAATGTCACATAAGATTTTCAAATTTAATGTCATGAAAATGTTTAAGCACATTGAGTCCTGGGTTAAGTTTGCTGCTTTAGTATTAAGGGCCTGTCCAGAAATCTACAATTAAACCCTGTTAAGATCCATCTAGTCAAGGCTGTGGTTTTTCCAGTAGTCATGTATGGATGTGAGAGTTGGACTGTGAAGAAAGCTGAGCACTGAAGAATTGATGCTTTTGAACTGTGGTGTTGGAGAAGACTCTTGAGAGTCCCTTGGACTGCAAGGAGATCCAACCAGTCCATTCTAAAGGAGATCAGTCCTGGGATTTCTTTGGAAGGAATGATGCTAAAGCTGAAACTCCAGTACTTTGGCCAGCTCATGCGAAGAGTTGACTCATTGGAAAAGACTCTGATGCTGGGAGGGATTGGGGGCAGGAGGAGAAGGGGATGAAAGAGGATGAGATGGCTGGATGGCATCACTGACTCGATGGACGTGAGTTGAGTGAACTCTGGGAGTTGGTGATGGACAGGGAGGCCTGGTGTGCTGCAATTCATGGGGTTGCAGAGTCGGACACAACTGAGCGACTGAACTGAACTGAACTGAAGGTTTCTTTGAAGATTACTACACTGATTACATTTCACTGATAACATATGTCTTCTGCCCAAAGAAAAGCAGACTGAGGATTTAAGTTTGCTTGGGCCTACAAGCAAACCAAATCCATGTTTCATTTTTGTTGCACTGATCACATATTTTATTAGAAAAATTAACTGAACCATGAAGAGACTCTATTGCTTCTGAGTAGTATTCCAGTGATATACCTAGGAACTGATGCTTCCTCTTTACTCAACAACATGTGTATTGCATTTTTTATATACCTATTTGGTGGATAGTTATTGTTTGAATGAGGAGGGGTCATAAAAGCAAATGGCTCCAGGGTCAGAAAGGTAATGTTGGTTGTGTGATCTCGGCTGTACAAGGCATTAGTGGCTGGGGGTTTGGTGAAAGTGAACATCATGTTGTCCATAAATTCATACAGATTCTTTTTAAACATTATGCAGGCCAAACAAAATGCCCCTTGTTCCTAATTCTCACCCTGGCAAAGTGTTTTAGTATGTTTCGTTTCTATCATAAATTGTAAAATTTTAGGGCACTTAATACTGGAGACCTCCTAGTACAGCCTGGTAGAGCTGCCCGGTGTTCATAATGGTATCAACCAGTGTGATTGACTGGTACCATTCACCTAGATTTTAATAAAGATACTGGTTTAGGGGTTGAGTATCTTACAGGTCAAACAGTTAATAAGGGATGAAACTGGGGCTTGATGTCAGAATTTCATGTACTTTCTCCTTGGATGGCAGGATAATGTCCCTTAGCTGCTGCTCTAGCACTGTGTCTTTGTCCCAGCCTAGAGGCAGCCTGTGGCTAACTATGTGTAAGCTTTTTGATGCGGCAGACAGAGGACTAGAAATTTGAAGACCTGGGTTCTCCCATGGGTCTGTGACTGGCTAATCAAGTGACTAGAGGTCAGCTAACTCAGCTGTGGGCATATGACATGTCAGAGGCAGACCTTGGGCCTGAAGCCAGATCTCCAGGTTTCAAGTCCAGTGCTCATGTCAAAGTCAAAATTGTATTCTTCTAAATACAATATCATAGTTTCAATCCATTTTCTAAGAGGTCCTTTTAATGTTTGAATACAGAGTGCCTTAAGAAGCCTGACAAAACAACTCTTTTTCCTGCTCTCTCTTTACTTTATGGATTGCATGTAAGCCAACATGGGCCTAGCTGTGCTTTGCTCTGTTTGTGGTGAGGTTTCAGTGGTTGGTGTGGGGCTGTGAATGCCAACCAAGGTCGTTCTCAGACATTAACGCATTTCTATATGCCAGCATTGTAACAGACTGCCCTTCATTACAGAGCTTGGAAAAAACAGGCACTCTTTTTGTTTTAGCATTTGTAACTTGTATTCTGTGGTAAAGCATTGTGTGTTCATTGTATAGTTCATAGTCTTTGAAGGGAGTTATGTGTCACTTTTCCCCTCCTAATAAATTGCTTTGTGAGAACTAGCTGGTGTTTGAAGAGCTAAGTTCTAGGAAGAAAAAGAAATGACAGCTATAGAGCATGGGCAAACGGAGGCTCTGCAGAGGGAGTGCAATGGGGATTTAAGCAGGGCCAGAAACACTGTCTGTCCCTTTTCTGCCTGGAAAAGGGATCATGTGAGATGTTAGGAAGACAGTTTAGGGGGAAAAAAATCCTAAGTAAATAGAATTTCAGCCAATACTTTCATGAACTTCACCCTTCTTTGGAATGTTTTCATTCTCTGGGGGGAAAACAAGAGTTTGAGTCATTAATACAGCAAGTGAGAACTTTACTAAAAAGGAGACCTCAGGAGATGTTGGCCCTTTGGTGCTTTCTGAGGACCTAATTCATGAGCTCTGCAAACCTGTCAGAGAAATATTTTCGTTTCAGAGGAACTTGTCTCTCTTGCTTTCTTCATTACCTGGGACTGTAAATTTTCATGATGGTGAGGAGGATTCCCTTACATACTTCTCTGATGCAAAAGTCCTGTATCTCCCACTTAAAGCAATGATTTTTCATGTCTACTCCTCCCTCCCTCTCCCCACCCTAACTCCCTAAATTTCACACATAGCGCTCTGATTTTATTAATCTTTTTCATTCATTCTGCAAACTGATTGCTAAACATAGCATGTCACCCCTGGAGCCAAGGGCATGTAACCTCAGGGTTCCTCGGGTTCCTAAATGCAGGCTGTGATTTTGGTCTTGAACAGCAGAAGGAGATGTTGAGCTAGAAGGGGTGTGTGTGTGTGTGTGTGTGTGTGTGTGTGTGTGTTTCAGTTTAACTTGTAAACAATTAGTGGTACATTTTCAAATAATTAGAGAGCTGAGGGCTAAAATGGTTGTTTTTATAATGTGAACATTCTTTTCCTTCAGAGGAGCCACAGCAAAAAACAAAAACAAACAAAAAGACACAACCATTTAAGTAAAAAAAAAATTTTTTTTTTAAACATAGGATGAGCCTTTGGGGGATCGTTTCATTTTGCTCTAAGACAAAATACCCATTTTCTGGCCTCTCACTCCCCATTCTGTCCTGGGTGCTCGTTTCGCACATGCATGTTGTGGCCCGAAGTGTTGGTGTCTGGCTTTGCCACTCATCTTTGGGGGCACCTACTGTGTGGTTCCCTGGTTGTGACTGAAATTTCTAGCAGTCATGTCAGCTCACCCTATGTTACTTCAAAGCGTGTTATCCAAGGGATTCGGAGAGGAGATTTTCCTCCCTTTAAAGGCATTGTCTTTCCATTTTGAAGAGAAGAATAAAATTCCACTTCTAAGGAAGAATATTAAGTCACCATACAGTCCTCCTCTTAAACAGCAGCGATGGATGTGGGCAGGATTATTGTAGTGCTGATGAGATCTAGGGCACTGGAGGGAGTTTCCATTTGGAACTGCCCTCTACACATTGGTGTCTGTAGCTCCTTTCTCAGAAGACTTACTCTATTGTTGGAGCTAATGAGTACAATTTTCACTTAAAATATCCCATTGTATTACAATGACTATGCCAATTCAGTAAATGCCATTATTTGTTTTTATTGTCAAATTTCTGAAAGATGTGCTTCTCAGAGGGTTCCCTTTTCTGAGAAGCACATCTTTTAGAAATTTGACAATAAAAACAAATAATGGCATTTACTGAATTGGCATAGTCATTATAATACAATGGGATATTTTAAGTGAAAATTGTACTCATTAGCTCCAACAATAGAGTTGTTGTATGACCCAGAGGGATGGTATGGGGAGGGAGGAGGGAGGAGGGTTCAGGATGGGGAACACATGTATACCTGTGGCGGATTCATTTTGATATTTGGCAAAACTAATACAATTATGTAAAGTTTAAAAATAAAATTAAATTAAAAAAATAAAATTAAAAGATGTGCTTCTCAGAAGGCTGCCGTTTTAAGTGGGATTGTATTACATTGTTCTACAAGTTGATTAATTTATGTACAGAATTTCCCAGAATTCCTAGAAGATTTCATCAGTTGTCTTCAGTCTTTCCCTTTCCATTATTTAACAATATCATGTGCCAGATCAGTCGTTCTTAAGTCCATGAAGCTCAGGTAACCTTATATATCAAATTTATCAAGAGCCCCTGGTTCCAACCCAGCCCACAATGATGATTTAGCTTTAAGATAATTTAAAACGTTCAAGATGATTCTGTTTCCTTGTGTTTACCCTCCTACTTCCTGGAATTTGCAAATTTGCTATGGTATCCCCCATCACAACATATCATCCAGCTAGCTCACTGAAACTGAATCTCATGCAAGCAGTCTGAATAGTGACGAAATGAATCTACCTCTAGGCTAACCTCTCCTTAGAGTGGATAGGTATGCTCTGTATACATTGTTACGATTTGCCTTCCTCCGTTCTCCTTTAAGGAAAGCAAAGGAAAATTTGTTTGGACAAAATAGAATTTTTTCCAATGGACATGTAGTTTTTGAAAAAAAGCAGTCGCTGGAGCTGGACTCAGTTGTAGAAGAAACCGTAACAGGGGATTATGCCTTAATCATAAATGGCCACAGTTTGGTGAGTTCGCTTAAGGCTTTTGTTATTTCTTTTTCTCCACCCCGATAATGAGTTCTTTTCTGCTGTCATAATGAAATCTTCTTTTGTGTATTCAAAACAAATGACACTGCTAGAAACAGGGCATACACAATGATTTCCTGTTTGCAAAGGAAAGGGAAGCTTGTAATATATATTTCATACATTATTGCTCGAACCATCACAGTAAAGGGGAGGATCTGAAGAAATGCTGAATTCAGAGAATATCAGTCTTGTCTTAATGACTGTAGACTGTTCAGCAGTATTGTTTAAATGCTCTTCTCAGGGAGAGTATCACAGTTCCTGTTGTTTAATTAAAATAATGCAACTGGATGGATGTATTGCAATTATTGCTCTTCCTAACATTTGCGATTTGCAGAGCACAACCTGACCTTCATATAATTACTACACCAAATTACTGCCATTAAGATACCTCTAGTGGTTTTTCTAAATAGCAGCATTTTACAGCAATGCCAAACAATTTGCTTTGATTAGGAAATCTGGTTCTTGTCGTAATAGAATAAACTTCCATTGTGCTTTTAATGTAGTTCAGGTTCCAAATCTTGAACAAATATCAAAATGCTCTTCTGAGTTTCTAACTTAGAAAACAAAAGCTCTGATTGTACTTGAGTGAAATGATCATTTATATGCACAAAGAGCTAATCTCACATCTTTTTCCAGCTTTGATGATTATTTTTCACTTTCAGAGATTGGAAAACAAACGGATCTCCTTGTAGACTATTTCTTAGAGGACAGAAGAAGTTGGACAGGAGTATATTGTGTTTCCCCCCTTGTAATCAGCTGTCTGTTAGCTCTTAGCGTTTAGAGCATTGTCCAGCTGGGTTCCAGACGTACCGATGTGTTGTCTTCTACACCATGGAAAGTTACAGAGCTCAACTGCAGGCCAAGCTTAGTTGAAAGTTTGTCCAGATGACACGAACTTCTCTCTTGCACAAATGAGCAGCAACTGAGAATTCTAAGTCTGTCAGCTGGGACTTGGAGCTGGTGGCCTTCGTTGAATTCCCCAGGGACCACGATAGGGAAAGATTCCCTAAAGACTTGTGCCTGGACTTTCTCTCAGGTTCAATGAGGTCAGTGTGAGGTCAGTTAGGGCACTCAGGTGTTAACACACATGATTTTCTCTCTCTGTCTCCAAATACGTTGAAAGAAAGATCTAAGATAGTTGCTCTTCAAGAATTCCCTCAGCTTCAAAGCCTGAGCTTTAGAAACCATGAAATATCATTTTTCATTTAAGGAGAATTGGCTGTGTTTCTCCTACTATGGTCAGAAGTTTAAAAAATATCGTGATTTCACTTTGCTCAGATCTTGATGCTTTGCAGAGTGTAATTGGATCTTTTTTCTCACAGTCTGTGTCTGTTTTTGTTGTTGATAATAAAGAAAAAAGAAAAGAGAGAGATGGGAACCATTCTGAGCAAGACAGCCAGTTACCAGCTTTCTGTTTCAGAGAGTGTAAATTATATTTGAGAATGCTAATTCACAATTTCCCCTAAAAATTCTAGGCCTTGACATGAGAATTTTCTACATTAGAGTTATGTTTTTATACTCATTCACCCATCTTTCCATTCATCCCATTAACATTTATTAAGCATGCCCAGGTCATAGTGCTAGAGCCTGAAGATGGATAAGGATATGAAGAGAACAGTCTCTGTTTTAGAGATTGTCATCTGGTGGGAGAGCTAATCTCACAGTATTGTGATAAATACTATACAGAAGCATGGACATGGTGCTTTGAGAGCATAGAGGCAAAGCAGCACATTTAGTTCCTCATGGGAAAATTAGGGAAGAATTCCTAGAGAAAGCGATATTTTCAGGTAGAGGAAACAGCAAGTGCAAAAGCACAGAGGCAAGAAAGAACCTGTTACCTTGTAGAAACAAGCAATTTGGCATGACAGGAGTAAAGAGTAAACTTAAAGGTGGTGGTAGAAGACAGACCTCAAAAGGAATATAGGGACCAGAATGTGATGGGCTATGAACATCTTGCTAGAGATTCATTCAAAGATAATGCCGACTCAAAGGTTAGATGGGTTCCTGTTTTCTCTTAATGCATTTACTAAATAATGTAGAGTGAGATATTTTCTAGAAGAAAAATTACAGTTAATTGCAAAGGACTATGTTCTCTTTTTCAGTCCTTTCTTGGTGTGTCTAAAGGCTCTGATGTATTTGGGGAGGAGCAAGGGTGGAACTGGTTGAAGCTCCCTGTCTGAGATACAGGTTGCATGCCACCCTTTGCACAGAACTTGCCTGATTTCAGTCACTAGGCTCTTCAAGGACTGATCTCCGGATCATTTGCTCCTCATCTGCCCTCACATCCACAACCACAACAATAAACACTAAATTACAAAACAACAATGCAAAGGAAACAAAAATGTCACCATGCAGAACAAACAAATCGTCACTTTGTAGTTCATTTTAAGCTTGGTGAAGGGGTAGATTGGGCTGTCCTTCACTTTCCCTTATTTTAGTGGATTCTGGCGCTTCCCTGGCATTGAACTGTATCTTGCCAGCACAGCATGATAATGCACCAGGGAGGACACGCAGGGTGCTGTGTTTTTGATTTTTATGGTAAAATTCCCCGGCACATAGTAGACGTTCAGTACTCTCTTCTCTCATTGTTTGTGTGACCCTGAGTCAACAATGACTTATTGAAGTGAATTAAACTGTTTAGAAATCAGTTGAGAAATAAGAAATCTGCTTCCCAAATGACATCTCTCTTGTTCTATTGTGGATTTTTCTTTTTTTTAAATAACCTAGGCCCATGCCCTAGAAAGTGATGTCAAGAATGATCTTCTGGAACTTGCCTGCATGTGTAAGACTGTGATTTGCTGCCGAGTCACCCCTCTCCAGAAAGCCCAAGTAGTAGAGCTTGTGAAGAAGTACAGAAATGCTGTCACTTTGGCCATCGGCGATGGAGCCAATGATGTCAGCATGATCAAAAGTAAGGAGACATTTGCTTAATGGGGCACACTACAGATGTGGAGGCCCAGGTTCAGCATTTGGCAATATATAATGGAAATTGCATTGAAATTTAATTTTCCCAGTGGTTCTAAAATGAATACTTTCAGGTACAATGCATCCACCATTCATTAAAACAAAACAAAACAAAACAACCCTCTGTCTTTAATTAAATCATTTGTGTATCTATCACTATTTGGAGAAGTAAATAGCTATGGTGTAGAGGAATGAACACTAGACACATAGTCCCAAATGTTATGTTTTGCCACAAATTGTAAATCTTTGTTCAAGTTACTGAACTTTCTGAGCAATTTTCTCTTATAAAACTAGGATAAATACCTAACTATCAAGAGTGTTTCATGAGATAATGTGTGGGGAAAATGATAAATGCTATAGTTGTAAGATTTCCATGAATAAATAATAGCATTACAAGAAGATTGATAGGGGAATTCCCTGGTTGTCCAGTGGTTAGAACTTGGTGCTTCCACTGCTGAAGCCCAGGTTCAGTCCTTGGTCGGGGAATTAAGATACCCCAAGCCATGCCATATGGCTATAAAGAAAGAAAGAAAAATAGTTTCCCCAAAAAGGTGTCTTTGTCTGGGAAGTGAAAGTGTCCTTCTTCTTTGTAGGTGCTCACATTGGCATCGGCATCAGTGGCCAGGAAGGACTGCAGGCAGTCCTAGCCAGCGACTACTCATTTGCACAGTTCAGATACCTCCAAAGGCTTCTCCTTGTTCATGGAAGGTGGTCCTACGTCCGAATGTGCAAATTCTTATGCTATTTCTTCTATAAGAATTTTGCCTTCACACTTGTGCATTTCTGGTTTGGTTTCTTCTGTGGTTTCTCAGCCCAGGTTAGCAAAAAAAAAAAATTTTTTTTTTCTTTTATAAGATCCCCTGGATTGTCAATGACTGTTCTTCATGGTTCTTTATAATATATAGAGATCATTTTCATATGTCTAATACAAATGACAGTGTGACAATTATGTAATTCACAGTTGACCTGAGTGTTCAACCTAAAAAAATAATTTAGCTAGATTTTTATCTTTTGCTTCTTTACATAATAACTAATGAGTACAACCTTTCTGTGCATTTTTATATTTTTATTGAAATGTTGTATGATGACAGGTAAGCTTGCTGTAGGTTTAATTGAGGATTTGAGAAACAATAATAAGAAATGTTGAAACATATCTATTAGGAAGATGGTCACTCACCCAACACACTAACTGTAAATATTTCAAATCAGGGGAAGGAATTGAAACTCCAACCTCAAGGCTGTTTTGATAGCAATTCATTAGCTAAAAATGATCTATAGGTTATGTTGGTGGCAAGGAAGAAATATTAGCAAATTTGTAAATTAGGATTCTATTTTTATATCTATTTATAGCCATCTTAAAGGTTAAGCCCATATCTTGGATATCAGGAAAGTTTTGATCCTGAGAATCAACTGAAATGTAAGACTTACAGCATTTAAATATATTTGTGAATAAAAAATGGCATCACTATTTTAGACAACAACAAAAGAAAAAGATTGTTCTTGAGAATGAAATGGTAACTGTAACTATTATTGGAGATTTCTTCAATTCTTCTTTCCTCTTGGTTTTAGTTACTGGTTTCAATGGTATACATGGAGCTATTTTTTTCAATTATTTTATTTCAGAAAAATTGAGTATGAATTAAATTTTGGCATTTTTGTTAAATGTTGGAGAAGGCAATGGCAACCCAGTCCAGTACTCTTGCCTGGAAAATCCCATGGATGGAGGAGCCTGGTAGGCTGCAGTCCATGGGGTCGCTAAGAGTCAGGCACAACTGAGCCATTTCACTTTCACTTTTCACTTTTATCCATTGGAGAAGGAAATGGCAACCCACTCCAGTATTCTTGCCTGGAGAATCCCAGGGACAGAGGAACCTAGTGGGCTGCCGTCTATGGGTCACACAGAGTCGGACACAACTGAAGTGACTTAGCAGCAGCAGCAGCATGTTAAATATGCTGAGGGAAATTAGTGAATCCTTGTGGTAAAGAAAATAGTTATTGTACATTTTTCTCTTTCTCTGAGAAGCTGAAATTTCTTAAAGTAAGGCACACCTGTACCCGAATTTTCTCTTTTAATAATAACATTCTCCAAAACGAAAAACAGACTCTGGTATTTTTGTTGATATTTTTGGTAATCTCTAGACAGTTCAAATAAAACAAAGTCTTGGTTTTTCAGTTCAGTTCAGTTGCTCAGTCGTGTCTGACTCTTTGTGACCCCATGGACTGCAGCACTCCAGGCTTCTCTGTCCTTCACCAACTCCCGGAGCTTGCTCAAACTCATGTCCATCGAGTCGGTGATGACATCCAACCATCTCATTCTCTGTCATCCCCTTCTCCTCCTGCCTTCAGTCTTTCCCACCATCAGGGTCTTTTCCAGTGAGTCAGTTCTCTGCATCAGGTGGCCAAAGTATTGGAGTTTCAGCTTCAGCATGAGTCCTTCCAATGAATAGTCAGGACTGATTTCCTTTAGAATTGACTGGTTTGATCTCCTTGCAGCCCAAGGGACTCTTTTAAGAGTCTTCTCGAACACCACAGTTTAAAAGCATCAATTCTTAGGCACTCAGCTTTCTTTATAGTCCAGCTCTCACATCCATACACAACTACTGGAAAAACCATAGCTTTGACTAGAGGGACCTTTGCTGGCAAAGTAATGTCTCTGCTTTTTAATATGCTGTCTAGGTTGGTCATAGCTTTTCTTCCAAGGAGCAAGTGTCTTTTAATTTCATGGCTGCAATCACCATCTGCAGTGATTTTGGAGTCCCCCAAAATAGTCTGTCACTGTTTTACCATCTATTTGCCATAAAGTGATGGAACCAGATGCCATGATCTTCGTTTTTTTTTTTTTTTTTTTTATGATCTTCGTTTTCTGAATGCTGAGGTTTAAGCCAACTTTTTCACTCTCCTCTTTCACTTTTAACAAGAGGCTCTGTAGTTTCTCTTCACTTTCTGCTATAAGGGTGGTGTCATCTGCATATCTGAGGTTATTGATATTTCTCCTGTCAATCTTGATTCCAGCTTGTGGTTCATCCAGCCCGGCATTTCGCATGATGTACTTTGCATATAAGTTAAATAAGCAGGGTGACAATATACAGCCTTGATGAACTCCTTTCCCAATTTGGAACCGGTCTGTTGTTCTGTGTCCAGTTCTATTACTTCTTGACCTGCATACAGATTTCTCAAGAGGCATGTCAGGTGGTCTAGTATTCCCATCTCTTGAAGAACTTTCCATAGTTTGTTGTGGTCCACACAGTCAAAGGCTTTGGTATAGTCAATAAAGCAGAGGTAGATGTTTTTTTTCTGGAACTCTCTTGCTTTTTCGATGATCCAAGGGATATTGGCAATTTGATCTCTGGTTCCTCTGCTTTTTCTAAAACCAGCTTGAACATCTGGAGGTTCATGGTTCACGTACTATTGAAGCCTGGCTTGGAGAATTTTGAGCATTACTTTACTAGCATATGAGATGAGTGCAGTTGTGTGGTAGTTTGAGCATTCTTTGGCATTGCCTTTCTTTGGGATTGGAATGAAAACTGACCTTTTCCAGTCCTGTGGCTGCCGCTTAGTTTTCCAAATTTGCTGACATATTGAGTGCAGCACTTTCACAGCATCGTCTTTCAGGATTTGAAATAGCTCAACTGGAATTCCATCACCTCCACAAGCTTAAAGGCAGGTAAGGTGGTCTGGTATTCCCATCTTTTTAAGAATTTTCCAGTTTATTGTGATCTTGATTTTACCTTCTCAGAAATAAAAGTTTTCTTAGCACTCCCCCCAAAAAGGCACCAGGGTGGGGATATTTACCTGCTTATAATTCCACCTTAAGTGCAACAAAGACAAGTGTGAGTGTGGCCTGTGCCCTCCTGGGCTGTTGGCTTTTCCTCCCCTTGAGAATGAAACAAGGCTATTTGCCAAGTGGTGTTTTGAGATATCCAGTTTTCATACTGCAGATGTTTGGGGCTTTCGAAAGATCATAAGACACTGAAGAGATGTCAACTCTTACTTAGACCTCTTAGGACACAGAGGAGTAGTTAATGATTTGAATGTGCAGACACACGAAGCTTGGATAGGCAAATTTACCATCAGAGTTGTCTTTGTTGAAACTGTGAAATTGAAATGGATGTTCAATGACTTGTAATGTCTACATTTGTATGATTTTTATGCTCTGCTTTCAGGATCTGATAAAACTGGCAGAGTCAGATGTTAAACAACTAGATTTTTAATCTTCTCAACAGTATTTTCAGTTTGAAAGAGAACAGCAAGGTGGAAAAGTGATTGCACTAAAGACATGAATACCTGATGTAAACTCAGCTATGAGGCACATCACCCATTTATGATTAGGTTTCATAAATGGTTGATTTAATTGAGCATGTTTCTTTTCTGTGTTCCTGTCTTCTCCTTTTTATTATTTGTTATTACTGGGTGGGCCAAAAAGTTCATTAGGGATTTCCCATAAGATCTTATAGAAAAACCCAAATGAATTTTTTGGCCAACCCTATATTATGTTTTACACTGAAAACTAGTTAATTGCATGGCCTTCTTTTAAATCCATTGTCAGTCTGGACTGGCCCTCTGTATTCTTTCTGATGGTGGTGAGTTGAGCTGGACCAGTGGTTCTCAAGTTTTAATGTGCATGGAAGTTACCTGGAGGGCTTCTAAAACACAGCTTCCCATCAAGTTTCTGATTCAGTAGGTAGGAGGCAGAGCCCAGAAATTTGCAATTCTAGCAAGTTGCCTGTAGATGCTGATGCTGCAGGTGGGGGACCATACTTTGAGAACCAGGGGGCTGGCCAATACAGAAGAAAATCTGAAGATATGCTTTTTGAACCCAGAGCCCATAGTGAAATCCAGTCTGCTGATGCTGTTTGGTCCATTCTAGACTCTACTTATCTTTTCTGAGGCAGAGCAGCCACTTTAGCCAACGTCTTATCACCCCTCCCAATAGAATTGTTCCACAGGGCTTAGAATCTCCTTATACACCTTGCCAAAACCTTGGCCCCTGAGGCTTATACATGCACTAAGACAAGGTCAGGAGAAAGAGGGGTATTTGTTTCAGGAGAAAGGATTGCTTTTCGCAATTAACTCAGTCTACTATGATTTTATCTAGCTTAACTCTGAACTCCTCCAGGAAAGAAAGCATATCTGAGTTGTGCACATATGACTATTTTTATTTATGTATTTTACTTTTTTATTCTTATTTGGATGCATTGAGTCTTGGTTGTGGCATGAGGGATCTTTGTTGTGGCACATGGGCTTAGTCTCCCCATGGCATGTGGAGTCTTAGTTCCCTGATCAGATATTGAGCCTCGGTCCTCTGCATTGGAAGGTGGATTCTTAACCACTGGACCACCAGGGAAGTCCCTCAGCCTACACTCTTGAATGACACCTGGCACATAGAAGGTGTATAGTCATTTCAGTGTTGTAGGATGTCTCTAGGGTCCTTCCTTGTGTTCCTTGAGGCAGATCCAGCAAGGAGAGTCCTTCCAACTTGCCTCCAGTCACTCCTGCAGGTGCCACTTACTGCACCTGCACCAAGGGCCATTTCTATAGGCTTCACATCTGGTCTGTGTAAATAAGTACAGCCTGACTAACACTGTGGAGTCAGTGTCTTAAGATCTTAGTGTGATTATGGCATTGATTCCAGAAAGTAGAATGATGTTTTTTCAGTTGTATTAATATTAATATAATATGATAGTTAATTGGGCCATAGGTAATATTCCTTAATTATTTATATATATATATATATATATATATATATATATATATTTAGCTTCATTCTAAAAAAGACATAGAGTGGATTTTCCCTGGTTTATTTTGCTTTGGCTGGATCTTGGCTGATTTAAATAAGGCAGGGAATATCCTCTTTAAGCAGAGGAGGAGTCACTACATGAGACCAATTGGGCTACTGAGTAGAAATCTTGGATTGCTATCTTGGATTGCTATTAGGGCCATTTGCCCTAATTTTTATGATGATTTGATCAAATTGAGACTTAGGTTTACACCTACTGGACAGGACACTTCAGTCTTACCACTAAAGGCTTTCATCAAATCAGTGAATATTTACTATGTGTCAGACTGTGATGCCTGCAGGAACTGGTGGTATCTTAGGTACAGAAAGGGATGTCTGAGAGGTGTCTTCTTGGTGGACATGGCAAACTGATATCACAAATTTTATTAGCTATCCACACTGTGGAGAATTTAAGGTTCCAGTTCCAGGATTTTCACAACAGTAGATAGGCTTGTCAGCAGAGTGGCAAGTAGTAACTTGTTATTATCTGTTGGAGAGGAAAAGGCAGCAGGTCAATGACAGTACCCTTGTAGTAACATCAATGCTTTGATGTCATCTTCTAAGTGGAGTCATGATATTGTTGATACCAACAAGTAAGGATAAAAGCAAATTGTAATTATAGCTAACACTTAATTATCACTTACTATGTGCCAGGCATTGTTTAAATGCTTTACCTGTATTTGTTCAATTCTTAAAATAATCATATGAAGTAGGTATTTTAATTATAGTCTATGTCAGCTTTTTAAAAATAATTTTAAAATATTTTTGTGTTAAGACACATAAACATAAAATTTACTGTCCTAACCATTTTAAATGTACCATTCAGTATATTAAAAGTGCATTCACATTGTTATGCAACAGACCTTCAGAACTTTTTCATCTTATAAAACTGAAACAAACTCTATATCTATTGAAAAGCAACTCCCTATTTCCTTCTCTCTCCAGCCCATGAAAATCATCATTTTTGCTTTCTATTTCTTTGAGTTTGACTGGATAATTTCAAATGACCTATGTTCTAGTTTACTGATTCTTTCTTCCACTTGGTTGATGCTCTCTATTGACATCTTCAGTTATTGTATCCTTCAGCTGTTGGATTTTTGTTTTAATGATTTCCATTTCTATGTTGAACTTCTCATTTTGTTTATGTATTGTTCTGTTAATTTTCGTTTCCTCTGGGTTCTTACAGTTCACTGAAATTCTTTAAGAGGATTATTCTGAATTCCTTGTCAGAGAGTTCATAGATCTCCTTCAGCTTGGAGTACTAAATGGGTCAGCTGGCAGCATCTGTGGGCAGGTGGGGGGGGGGGGGGATGCTGTCAGGGTCTCTAGTAGATGAAGTCCCTGCCTGTGCTCTGAGGTCAGGGGGCTGTTGCTGGCTGGGCTCTGTGATTGCTCATGGTAGATGACATCTCAGACTGTTTCCTGACCAGATGATGCTACTGGCTGGATTCTTTGTTTATGTAGAGCCACCTGCAGGGCTGTAAGTTTGGAGGGACCTCAGGCTGTTCTCTGTGATTAGGTGGGACCAAAGTATGTGCCCCAAAGCTGGGCTGGGTTCCTGTCTGGGTTCCCTCATCAGGTGGAACCCAGAGGTGATTTGCTCCATGGTTGAGTAGATACACTAGCTGAGCTCCCTGAGTGGGCTGGGTTATAGGCAGTGTTTAGCAATTGGGCAGTTCTGTCTGTTGGGCTCTGCTTCAGGGTGGATCTACAGACTGGGTTCCTTGACTGGATAGTATCACAGGCTGGGCTTTGAGGCTGCCCGGGGTCACTGTTCTGACTCCATGGTTGCATGGGGTCAGAAGCTATACCTGAGACTTGGGTAGGCCTTCTGATCTGGGGGTCTGTATAAACAGGCTGTAGGGTCGAGGGTTCCCTGGGTTCACTGCCCAGGCTTCCTGGTTCAGTGGGACTGGGGGCTATATTCAGCAGTTAGGTGGGGTTATAAGTTTTCTCTTCTGCACGGGTGAGGCTACAGAACAGGGTACACAGCAAATATAGCTTGTTGACTGAGTACCCATATCAGGCAGAACTGCCTGGACCAAACAAGATTTCCTGGCCAGAAGGGGTTACTGGGTCAGCTCTGCAAATGGGCAGAACCCCTGGCTGGCATCTCTGCTTCAGTGCTGCTGAGTGCTGATTGCTATAAGCTCTGTCTCCCTTACGTCTCTATCTGATCCACTTTGGGCTCTTTTTCCCTCACTGGAGAAAGCATAGGCCCAGAGGGGCCCTTTTGGTGCAGTGCTGTGCCAGCCTGGGGGAGAGGTGACAGGGTCAGAGTGTAGTTCTTTCCCTTCTAAGGTGATCCTTCTCGGTCTCTGTGATCCAGTGGGGCACTCACTCCCATTCCTGGGGTTTCACAGTGCTCTCTTGGCTGTGGACAGTTGCTTGGTGGTCTTTTTGTGAGGGGAACTGAAGCTGGGGATGACCTCAGCTGCCATCATGATCACATCACTCCTGAGTCTCTCTTTTCTAGAGAGCATTTGTGTGGCATGCACTGAGTCCCTGAGGACACTACCTACCGGAGATCTTTCTCTCTGTTTTAGGATTTTTTTTTTTTTAATTTAAATTGCAAACTCTGCTGAATACCATCAGAGATTCAGGTTTCAGGAGATTTTTTTTTTTTTTTTTTGTCTCTCCATTTAGCTGGTGCCAAGGTTGAAACAGGCAAATTTCCTTGCAGTCCCTTTCTACATGAAGATTTATTTCCTCTGAACTCTCACACTAAGGATTCAATCCTTTGCTGCCTTAGCTTTATGAGAATGTTAGATCCCCACTTTGGTCTAATCTTTGCATTGATTATGCTGTCTCTTATGATAAATAGTCTTAGAGTCAATGAGATTTAGTGTTATTACCCAAACTTCCTTGGCATAGAACCCTGTTTTTTCCAAGCAATAGGCATAAAGTTCTATAGAATAGGTACCATACAGAACCATCTTTGGGAAATTCTGGAATAGATGTCTCTGTGGTGAGAGTTTCAAAACTATTTATCATAGTTTCAATGTTTTGAAGTGATAAGATGTACAAAGCACAAAATGATGCTAAGAATATTTTTCCCAAAAGAATAAGCTATTTGTGGTCCTCTCTTTCAAAAACTTCTATTAATTAGCTCTAGTCTAGGGATGAAATAACCCTGTCTTAAATGCTTAAGTAGGGAGAGGGAGTTACATTTAAACTTTTACAAACTCATTTTCACTATCCTCAAAGTTTTGTCCTTATTATAAAAACAAATATATGTGGATGTATATCAACCTTTATATATCTGAGAACATACATTTTGTATTTTCTCATTAAAAAAATCATCACATTTTTGAGAAATCCCTCGTTTTACATTCTTCAAAAATGTTATTTTTCTTAATGGCACTCAGAAATATACATTTATTACAAATTGTTTACTCTGATTTCATAAACATTTAAATTTTTATCATTTTAAATTGAATAATTCATCCCTTGCCCATAGCCATGAGTCACACGGCATTGTCAAGTTGCTAGTAAAAATGCTTGTTTACTGACTTGGGAAGAGAAGATAAAATGATGACTAGGTCAAGTCCCTACCCACAGAGTACTCATTTTCTCATTGGGAAATAGACACATGCACAAATATGTCTCATAGAAGTACTGCATTTGAAGTTAATGGGAGAGCAAGGGAAAGGGAGAAATCTATGAGGACTTGGTGTGACTTCAGGGGCTCAATTAAATCTCAGGTGAGAATATGAATACTTTCAAAATTAAGTGGAAGTCTGGAGGCCTGAAAGTCTAGCTACCTCAGGGATGCAGGGGCTGGTTTGTATAAAGTTTTAAGTGTGTGTGTGCTCAGTCATATCCAACTCTTGGCAACCCTGTGAACTGTAGCCCACCAGGCTGCTCTGTTCATGGAATTTCCAGGCAAGAATACTGGAGTGGGTTGCCATTTCCTTCTCCAGGGGATCTTCCCGACCCAGGGATTAAACCTGCATCTCCTGCATTGGCAGCTGGATTCTTTATCTTTGTGCCATCTGGGAAGCAAAGGTATAACATATTTGATTAAAAGGAGGAAAACCCTCCTGTCACAACTAAATACTTTCCAACTGACCTGCTGTTAGTGGAATTTAAAATATCTTTTTAATTTCTAAAATTCCACTTAAAATCAACTCATTCAGAAATAACTTTTATAAACTGCATGGTATTACTGTATAAAGCAAGAAGTATATTCTAGAACAGATGTTGTACTTCTGTAAAGATGAAAACACTGGTGTTCCCCCATCCTACCCTGGGCTTCCCAGGTGGCGCAGTGGTAAAGAATCTGCCTGCCAGTGCACGAGACACAGGAGACAGGTTCGATCCCTGGGTCAGGAAAATCCCTTGGAGAAGGAAATGGCAATCCACTCCAGTATTCTTGCCTGGAGAATCCCACGTACAGAGGAGCCTGGTGGGCTCTAGTCCGAAGGTCATGGACTGATCGGCTAAGCGCACACGCATGCTGCATACCACCCACATGTGAGTGGGCTGATGTGTTAGTATTACTAAGAACTGGCTGTGAGGTTAACCTAGATATGGAATTGGGATGGGTTGGGTTCGTGGTCTCTTTTCCATTCCCTGTTTTGCACTAGATACTCCTGATTAACAACAGGTTTAACTGAAAAAATTCTTTGGCTTTTTTTCTTAGCCCTGTTTTTCTAAGGACAATATGCTGTAAATGAGGCAAGTGAAAAGAAAACAACATTTTTGGGAGAGACACTAGTCTGCATAGAAGGAGAATTTTTGAATAGGGGACATTTTTTCAGTGA
This sequence comes from Bubalus kerabau, assembly GCF_029407905.1. NCBI lineage: Eukaryota > Metazoa > Chordata > Mammalia > Artiodactyla > Bovidae > Bubalus > Bubalus kerabau. Next base: position 65,314,998 of record NC_073633.1, read on the forward strand.
CACTTTTCACCCACTGAACTCATTGAGCTGTCCTGGGCCTCCAAAGTCACATGCTGGGTGACAGGCTTTCTTAGCCCGTAGAACCCATTAGAAAGCTGCTTACTTCCAATCTGTTAATGAAAGTTGGCCGTCTGACGTCTTCCCACCCCTGCCATCCTTCTCCTAAATTGCTTCAGTGGAATTGAAAGCTCCGCAGTGAAATGGAGCCAGTAGTAATAAAACCTCCAGGGCCCCGCAGATGCAGAAACATTAGGCATGTGGGCAGAGGTCCATCCTTGGCAGGCCTGATCTGCAGTCACCTCTTTAGTCACCACAAGACTGAGACTCGCTGACATCCTCTAGCACAGAACCTATAGTCTCTGAATGCTCATTCATTTCAAAAGAGGAAACTGAGTGCCAGTTTGGGGCCAAGTGCTCTGCTGGCCTCCAGCGATAAGAGAATGAGCCAGAGGGATGCAGTTCCTGCCCTCAGGGAACTTAACAGCCTGGGAATGGTTTCATTTTCATAAATATGAAACTGATGTCGAGTAACTCTGTAGTCACCTTTCTCTTATTTTTCCACCAAGGGTTTTTTAAAATTAAATTTGTCACGGATGGGATGTATCTTGTGGCCAACCCTGTCCAATCTCAGCATGATTCATAAACACCTAAATATTTCTTCCCTGCCTCTCTCAACAGACTGCTTTGAAGTAATCCACTCTGCAGCTGAAAACATCTGACCAAACGTAAACAGATGTGTGTCCAGAGACATGTTGTTGACTTTTAAGACACCAGTTTAATTACTTAATGAAATGACATGTGCTGTTTCTTTACTACCTTGGCCTGTCTCTCAGTGCCTGGTGAATTCTGTCCAGGCTCCTATTCTCTGATGAGAGCTCCAGTAGATTCCTGGTAGGTGGGTTGGGGCAGATGTGTGAGCCCATTCAGCTGTGACGTGCAAGGTTCCCAGGGGCCGATGGGTGGGACCTCTCACTGCTTGTGACATGGTGGCCCTGAGGTCACTGGGATGGAGGATGGTATGCCGCAGGCTGGTTGTACTTGGTTTGTGGACTTCCCTTCGCTTAACCTCAGTGGCTCGCCTCTGTTGTGACTGTTTCTGGACACATGGGGAAAGAATATGCTGGGCAGAGACCAAACTCTGTTTGCTTTGCTGGGTGGACCTTTCCTGGGAGAAGCAGCCTGGACACAGAACAAAATGTGTGTGCCTTGTTGAAATCTAGAATCTTTGCTCTGGCAGGGAATGTCAGTGATACTGAGTCTAGTTCCTCATTTTATAGAGGAGGAATCCAAGTTCCCCAAGAGCTGAGGATCAGCAATAGACAAGGCAAAGACCAGAATTCACCATGCCTTCTGACTTTTTCTTCAGTGCTCATTCTGCTCTGCTTGATGAGTGGCCACTGGAATTGTTACAGACTGAGAGAATGGTGGTGGCGATTTAGTTGCTAAGTCATGTCTGGCTCTTGTGACTCCACGGACTGTAGCCTGCTAGGCTCCTCTGTCCATGGGACTTTCCAGACAAGAATACTGGAGTGGGTTGCCGTTTCCTTCTCCAAGGACCTTCGAGAGAATGGCTATATCTTTAAGAAAAAAACTGTCTTCTCCTAACCCCTAATCAGGCAAATGTTTGCTTTGTTTGGAATCTAAAGGAAGGAGAAACATCCAGAAACACTCAGTATACTATGACTATGGGGAGAAAATGAACTGTCTTATTGAGAGGGAGAGACCTTGTACTGTAGGGAGTGTCTCCCGCAACGCAGATCCTTAGAAAGGCCAGGCCTGCCTCTAGGCAAACTGCCTCCTGGAATCATCTGGAAGCTGAAGGCCACCTCCTGCCAGCAAACTGCCACTAAAAAGACAATTTAAATATAATCTCTCCTGATGAGATTTCCACCAGATTTCTGGAGCAGGGGGATTTGGAGAAAGATCATATAAATCTTTAAACTGAATCATGGATCCTTTCTAAGGACATACCTTATTCCAATCTGTCATCACAGCCTGCGTGGTTTTCATGGAATCCACTGTGTGCTCATGTACACTATTGATATGTGTAACTTATTTTTAAAGTACCTTATGCCCTCAAGACTTTTAATAAAGGTAAACTGTCCCCAACCAGAGATAAGCCCCCCACCCGCCTCAAAACAAACAAACAAAAAAACCCCACAGCAAAAAAAAAAACAAAAACAAACCCATTGGTTGAATCCCTGTTTAGGAAATTCACATTTGAAACCATGCAAATACTGGCACTGTGTACTTCTGATATTATCTGATGACAATTTATCATTGTCAGTGAGATACAGAGCTGTGTATGTTTTTTTTTTTTTTTTTAAAGTTCTGCTGTGATATGGAAACAATTATCTTGTCAAGGCCAGAAAAACATAAGTTCTGTCAAACAGTATAAGAAAACTCATAATGAAAAGTTTGGAAAGTGACGTGAAAGAGTGCGACTAATCTCAAGGCTTGGATGACTTCATGGATTTGGTTACCTGCAAGCCCATCTCAACCTGGCTGGCAGTCCCCACCCGCCTCCCCCCTCACTCCCCTGCCACCGCCTCGCCTTCCAGATGTGCTCTGGGGAAAACCCAGGGAGGGGTGGGTGCTCAGGCCTGGGCCATTACTCCTGGATCCAGCTAGTGGGTTTCTGTTAATTACACAAATCAGTAACAGATGTGTTGAGGCTGAGCACCTCATATTTATCCCACAATGTGTTTTCTTTAAATGGCAAATGTTTTTTAAGGCCAAAAAGAAAAAAAAAAAAGTATCATTATATAGTTCTCCTCTGAAACACACAGCAAAGGGATGAATACATGTCTCCAGAGAGGTATTTTGTCCTGTCATTTGAACAAGGAGCTAAACCAACGGTCTCAGAATAGAAAGCCCTTTGTAACTGTCTGAGATCCTTATTAAAGTTTATTTAAATGTGGTATTCTATAAATCATAGCTTTTGTGTTCCCCAAGCTGTTAGATTGTAATTTGTAGCTGGGGTATTTTTACTCTATATAAAATGGTTGATAAGGTTGATAAATTGCTCCCACAGGGAAGGGAGCAAGGAGGAGCTTTCCCTAAATAGGAAAACAGTGAGGAAGGGAAAAGGAACACTCCACTTTTTTTTTTTTTCTGATCTGTGAAGAGACAATTTTAGGTTTCCAAAGAGATTAGTAGCATCATGCAGAACAGAAAATTTAGAAGTAGAGGTGGTATGGCTGCCCCTAGGAGGATGCAGTTCCTAGGACAAATATTTTTGTTCAAGACTCCTGTTTATATAAACAATTTTGAGTCACCCCACATCAGAATGTCAGCAGTGGTCTGATATAGTCTCAGGCCAGAATGCTGCTCACACGAGAGGCTGCAAAAGAATCCCTCCTCCACCCTCCTTTACCCGTTCCATCTCTTTGGGGCATCTGGTCAATCCATAACAGTGGAGATGAGCAGAAGAGAGAGATGGGGATAGTGGAGGTAGTAGAGGGCTTGAGGATGCCTGGAAGGGGAGAAAATGGATGGGAGTCCATGTGGGTCATGATCTGGCTAGTATGTCCCTCTCATCTGGTCCTAGTCATCAGAGGGGATCTTTACATTTTTCTGAATATATCTAAGGACTTAAAGGGGAAGTGGAGCATTTACTAGGATAACTTTCTGAGTAGTTGGAGATCTCTTGCAGGGAGAGGAAGGAGCCTGTAATAGTAGAAATACTGCTTGTGACTTAATATTTTTAATCATTTCAGTTCAGTCACTTAGTTGTCGTGTCCAACTCTCTGCGACCCCATGGACTACAGCACTCCAGGCTTCCCTGTCCATCAACAACTCCTGGAGCTTGCTCAAACTCATGTCCATTGAGTCGGTGATGCCATCCAACCATCTCATTCTCTGTTATCCTCTTCTCCTCCTGCCTTCAATCTTGCCCAGCATCAGGGTCTTTTCCAATAAGTCAGGTCTCTGCATCAGGTGGCCAAAGTATTGGAGTTTCAGCTTCAACATCAGTCCTTCCAATGAATATTCAGGACTGATTTACTTTAGGATTGACTGGTTGGATCTCCTTGCAGCCCAAGAGACTCTCAAGAGTCTTCTCCAGCTACACAGTTCAAAAGCATCAGTTCTTTGGTGCTCAGCTTTCTTTATGGTCCAACTCTCACATCCATACATGACTACTGGAAAAACCATGGCTTTGACTAGATGGACCTTTGTTGGCAAAGTAATGTCTCTGCTTTTTAATATGCTGTCTAGGTTGGTCATAGTTTTTCTTCCAGGGAGCAAGCATCTTTTAATTTCATGGCTGCAGTCCCCATCTGCAGTGATTTTGGAGCCCAAGAAAATAAAGTCTGTCACTCTTTCCATTGTTTCTCCATCTATTTGCCATAAAGTGATGGGACCAGATGCCATAATCTTAGTTTTTTGAATGTTGAGTTTTAAGCCAGCTTTTTAATTCTCCTTTTTATCTTTCAAGCCCCTAAAGCCTAAACTGTGCTAAATCAATACACATCACTAGAAGGTGTTTTTTAAAAGTGAGTGACTCATGAATGACATTTGTAGAGGCAAAACTAGAGTTAGAGTAAACAGTGGTTGATATAATGAAATATTCATGAGGAAAATGCATAATTACATCAAGGTATTTCATGTTCCTTAACTCATGCTCTAATTTTCCATTGATTTTATTAATATAGTAGTTTTTAATGGGTACAAATATCTTTGGTTGTAGCAGTAAAGGATTGTATTTCCATAAAAAAATATAATTAGTAGGAAAATGCACCTTTTTAAAAAAAATTGTTAAACATACAACTTGAAGCTTGAATCTTTGCATGTTTCTTCCTCCCTCTGTCCCTCCCTATCTTCCTTCCTTCCTTCCTTATTGAGGGTATTCACTTATGGGCACTATCCATTTGTCAGACACAGAATTTTAGGTGCAGTAGTAAAGAATAAGTCTATTACTTTGCCAGGCCAAGGGGAACACAGTGAACGCCTGCCCTTGAAGGCTGTGTGTCCCAGCCTGGGAGGATTTGTGAGGAGTTTTATAGCAATGGTTCAAAGGGGGGATGTGCTGACAAGGGTCAGGGTATATAAGGGCCTGTACTCCATTAACTTGGTCTCAGGTAATCTCTTGATGCATTTCTCTGGTTCTTTTAATCTGACCTCTGTGGTCTTCTCTGGAAGGAAGAGTGCTGACATCTTGCATTTGTTGGGAATTTTAGTGTAAGCTAAAGAGCTCAAAGATATTGTTATATATGTCCCTTGAGGTTATTGTTACGTGCTTCTGTTAGATCCATACCATTTCTAGGTATGGTATGAATCTAACAGAAGCATAAGATATTAAGAAGAGGTGGCAAGAATACAGAGAAGAACTATACAAAAAAGATCTTCATGAACCAGACAACCATGATGGTGTGATCACTCACCTAGAGACATACATCTAGGAATGTGAAGTCAAGTGGGCCTTAGGAAGCATCACTACAAACAAAGTTAGTGGACGTGATGGATTTCCAGCTGAACTATTTCAAATCCTGAAAAGATGATGCTGTGAAAGTGATGCACTCAATATGCCAGCAAATTTGGAAAACTCAGCAGTGGCCACAGGACTGGAGAAGGTCAGTTTTCATTCCAATCCCAAAGAAAGGCAATGACAAAGAATGCTCAAACTATGGCACAATTGCACTCATCTCACATGCTAGTAAAGTAATGCTCAAAATTCTCCAAGCCAGGGTCCAACAGTACGTGAACTGTGAACTTCCAGATGTTCAAGCTGGATTTAGAAAAGGCAGAGGAACCAGGGATCAAATTGCCAATATCTGTTGGATCATCAAAAAAGCAAGAGAGTTCCAGAAAAACATCTACTTCTGCTTTATTGATCCTTGTCAAAGCCTTTGACTGTGTGGATCACAACAAACTGGAAAATTCTTCAAGATATGGAATACCAGACCACCTGACCTGCCTCCTGAAGAATCTGCATGCATGTCAAGAAGCAACAGTTAGAACTGGACATGGAACAACAGACTGATTCCAAATAGGAAAAGGAGTACGTAGAGGCTGTATATTGTCACCCTGCTTATTTAACTTACATGCAGAGAACATCATGTGAAATTCTGGGATGGATGAAGCACAAACTGGAATCATGATTGCCAGGAGAAATATCAGTAACCTCAGATATGCAGATGACACCATCCTTACGGCAGAAAGTGAAGAGGAACTAAAGAGCCTCTCGATGAAAGTGAAAAAGGAGAGTGAAAAAGTTGGCTTAAAACTCAGCATTCAGAAAACGAAGATCATGGCATCTGGTCCCATCACTTCATGACAAATAGATGGGGAAATAGTGAGAGACTTTATTTTGGGGGCTTTAAAACCACTGCAGATGGTGACTGCAACCATGAAATTAAAAGATGCCTGCTCCTTGGAAGAAAAGCTATGACCAACCTAGATAGCATATTATAAAGCAGAGACATTACTTTGCTGACAAAGGTCCATCTAGTCAAAGTATGGTTTTTCCAGTAGTCATGTATGGATGTGAGAGTTGGACTATAAAGAAAGCTGAGTGCCAAAGTATTGATGCATTTGAACTGTGGTGTTGGAGAAGACTCTTTGAGAGTCCCTTGGGCTGCAAGGAGATCCAACCAGTCAATCCTAAAGGAAATCAATCCTGAATATTCATTGGAAGTACTGATGCTGAAGCTAAAACTCCAATACTTTGGCCACCTAATGCAGAAAACTGACTTACTGGAAAAGACCCTGATGCTGGGCAAGATTGAAATCAGGTGGATAAGGGGACAACAAAGGATGAGGTAGTTGGATGGCATCACCGATGGACCTGAGTTTGAGCAGGCTCCCAGAGTTGGTCATGGACAGCGAAGCCTGGCATGCTGTAATCCATGGTGTCACAGAGAGTCGGACGTGACTGAGTGACTGAACTGAAACTCCCTTGAGGTGGAACCAGGACCTTGTCCTAGGCTTCAGTGTTGTTTCTTCTCTTTTTCACCCTGTCTCTGTGTCCTGTTCCTGATTAACAGTTGCTGGAATCTTCCCTTTGGAACTCAAGGTCATAGACGTTGGAGCTGTTCCCTACAAACAAGAAATGGGGCACATGGAAAGGCTTCCATGCCCAGGAGACCCATGGGATCCTGCAGTTTCACCAAGAAGCTTGAAGTCTAGTGGGGAGGGCCTGGGAACCAGCATGTTCAAGTATTCCAGACAGAGGGCATAGCAAGTGCAAATGTCCCCTGACATAGGAATGATTATTAAATAGATTATTACTGAGTCGACAGCTGTGAAGCAGTGAGGTATGGAATGCCATGGGACTACTGGCCTGGAACCCAGCTATGGAAGATGGCAGTGGGCAGAGCTCAGAAAGGCTTACTAGAAGGTCTGACCCTGGGCTGACCTTTCAGGGATCCATCAGAGTGAAGCAGGTGAAGAGGGAAAGAATGGGAATCCCTGGTTTGGGATTCCCATCCCAAACTGAAGTGAAGAATGGTTTGGGCTGGAACTCCACCCACCTGGCATGGTTAAGTCAGTGGGGTTTGGGATTAATTTAATGTGGGGTGTTGGAGAGAGGAAGAGAGATCAGATTTCTGACTTGGGCTCTGGGATGGAAGTGGTAGTGTCAGAAACTGATTTAGGGAACATAGGAAGAGGCCTGGTTAAGGGACTGTGAGAATGAGTCCAGGGCTGGACACACTGAATTTGCAAAGCCCATGGCATGTCCTCAGGGTAGGGTCTACTAGCAAGTTAAATGTTTAACATTTATAAAAAGTTGTAAAATATTCAACAACTCTTTTTAGAGCACCCACCATTGACTAGACACTGCTCTAGATATGGGAGTTATCACGTGCATAAGTCTCTGTTTCACGGAAATTATATTCTGTGCTGTTCTCTGTCACTCTGTACTGTCTGACTTTGTGACTCCATGAACTATAGTCCACCAGGCTCTTCTGTCCATGGGGATTCTCCAGGCAAGAATGCTAGTGGGTTGCTATGCCCTCCTCCAGGGGATCTTCCCAAACCAGGGATTGAACCCAGGTCTCCCACATTACAGAAAGATTCTTTACTGTCTGAGCCACCAGGGAAGCCCAAGAATACTGGAGTGGGTAGCCTGTCTCTTCTCCAGGGGAACTTCCTGACCCAGGAATCGAAGTGGGGTCTCCTGCATTCCAGGCAGATTCTTTACCAGCTGAGCTACCTGGGAAGATTATATTCGAGAGAGATGAAAACAGATAATAAAGGAGTAAATTAGTGAGATAATTTCAGAATTGCTATTAAGAAAGCACTGGGTATTGTAGAAGTTCTCATTGGGAAGTTAACACTGGAACTGTGACCTGAGTGTTTAGAGGGAAATGTTCATATGAATACCCTGGGGTTCAAGTATTCCAGACAGAGGGCATAGCAAGTGCAAACGTCCCCTGACATAGAATGAGCCTGGTAAGTTAGAGAAAGACAATCGGTGAAGCTGAAGCTCTGTGAGTGAGGACGAGAGTGCAGTGAGGCAAAGTTGAAGAGGTAGGCTGCATGGATCTGGAAGGGCCTTAAGGCATGGGGCAGAGCCTTAGAAGTTCACTCTAAGTAAAATGGGAAACCACTTGAAGATTTTAAGCTAATGGTATCATTTTAAATGACAAAAACCAGCATACAGAATTGTATTTGTTGTACACAAAGTGACATAAGCAGGGAAGCTTTTAAAGAAACTTGCCAAATGATACCACGGATTGAGCAGTGTTTTCATACCATGCTCAGTGCTGTGAATGCTGAGTACCAGGGCTAGCAGTTGGTCCTAACACTTGATAGGCCAACGTTTTCCAATGCTGTGATCTCAGGACTCTATCAATATGTATCACTTGTTGTTCTTGTTTAGTTGCTAAGTCATGTCTGACTCTTTGCAACCCCATGGACTATAGCACACTCAGGCTCCTCTGTCCATGGTATATTCCAGGCAAGAATACTGCAGTGGGTTGCCATTTATTTCTCCAGGGGATCTTCCCAACCCAGGGATCAAACCTGTGTCTTTTGTATTGGCAGATGGATTTTTTTACTGTTGAGCCACCAGGGAAGCCCCACTCACAGTTTAGCTTGTTGTAATTTTCCAGATTCTTTCTTTCTTGATGAGGAAATCATCTGTCCTCAGTAAGTAGAAGTTGGATGGTGGATGAGGTAGAGGAAGAAGAGATCCAACAGTGTGAGGTTTTGCCTGGGGGTATCAGACTTCAATTAAATTGCTTTCCCACTCTTAAATATTCCATGCTTCAATCATGAAATGAATTGATATGAAACCATCATAAAATACTTGAGGGTTTGTGCCAGCTACTGCTTTCTTTCTGGATGGGATGAGTGAAATTCTCAATTTTGGCTTCACAGTGGACTCACCAGAGAAATTTTTAAAATTATCAATACTTTGATCATCCCACCTCCAAAGATATTGATTTAATTGGCCTGGATATGGCTTGGGCATCAGGATATTTAAAATACTCCCATTGCCCAAAGTCCCACCAGAGTGTGACTAAAGAATAGGTCATGTGTTTCCCTTTTTATTGTAAAAAATAACAAATCTACAAAAAAGTACATAATATATAAATGTCAGCTTAACAAATTGTAAAATGAACACTCACATCCCCGTGATCCAGTGCAAAAACCAGAAGGTTGCCAAACCCCAGAAGCTCCCTTGCCTTTTCTCAGTCACACCTCATTTCTGACTCTCTGGAGGTAATCATTGTCCTGATATTTTATAATCATGTTCTTTTATAATTTTACCATATGAGTATAAACCTCTAAACAACATAGACTGGCACATTTTTAAACTTTACTGAGAGGGAAACATACTTTTTTGTCTGGCTTCTTTTGCTCAACATCGTATGTATTTTTTGATTCATTTGTGGTTTTGGATATAGTTATATAGTTCCTTGCTTTTAATTATTTTGTAGAATTCTATGATATCAGTATACCACAGTGTCTGCCATGAATGTTTCTGGTTTGAGGCTTTTATAGCCAATGCTGGTATGAGCATTTTCATAGGTCTCTTGGTACAGGAAGGCAGGCATTCTGACATATATTTCTAGGAATAGACTCGGACACATTGGTTTGTCTGAAGGAAGAGAAAGAGGCTGAGCAGACAGGAGTTTGGCAGATAGGAGGTGGTATCTGCGACTCTGTTAACACTCTACTGTGGGCTGGGCCCTTGGAGGGTTCACTGCTCTGAGCCATGTGCCCTGGGGATGCTGAAGATTTACAGAAGGCATCAAGGAGCTCAGGACCCTCTGCTTTTAATCATTTTCTGAGACTAGAGGGATAATGTTCCCGTCAAGGGTAAAGATCCTGTTGACATACTTCCCAATCTGGACAGCCTCCTGGGATTAGGGCTTACGGCAGGACATTGGTTGGCCCACAAAACATCAGGCTTTCATCCCAACCTCAGCAGCTGATAGAGATAAACATGGTCTCTGGAGAAGAAAAAAAACGTCATCCTAGGCCTTGAAGTGGTTCTTAAATTATCATCCTCTCCCTTATCTTGACAGGTATTCCCCATTCATTAGTTCATTGAGGCTTTGATGAAGATCCTTTTTTTACCCTTCATTTTTGTTGTTGTTGTCTTCAGTGGGGAATTTGGTATTAATCAATTGTTATTGATGGCACATGTCTCTGTCACATATAGGGTTTCGCAAGTGGCTCAGTGGTAAAGAATCTGCCTGCAATGCAGGAGATGCAAGAGATGCAGGTTCAATCCCTGAGTCGGAAAGATCCCCTGGAGAAGGAAAGGGCAAACCACTGCAGTATTCTTGCCTGGAGAATTCCATGGACAGAGGAGCCTGGAGGGCTACAGTCCATGAGTTCACAAAGAGTGGGACATGACTGAGCATGCATACGTGCATCTTCAGTGGGGAGTTTGGTATTAATCAGTTGTTATTGATGGCACATGCGCCTGTCTTATATGCGTACCATAAATCCAGGCTTGTTCCAGATACCTTGGCTAGAATATCCTGGGGTTTCCAGGGAATGCTGACAAGCTTTTCTGGTCTATTCTTATGGTTGCCTGACACTGCAGGCAATTGCCCTGCCCTTCTGCAGGTTCTCTCTTGCCACACGGAGTCTCAGGTCCTCTAGAATCTGCACTGTCAGTACTGCTTTGCTCCCAGCATAAACATAGGCTGAGGTATGCTAGAGTTAGCCCATACTGGTCCCTAAGAACTGCTTGTTAAATGTGAGCCAGTGGTTAAACACAGCTGTTAATGAAAATTAAATTCTATAAACTTATAATTTAAATGAACTATATGGAAAACAAAGTTCATAACTACTCCAAACTCATCACTTAAAAAAATTATTTACTTTAATTGGAGGACAGTTACAATATTGTGAGTGTCTTTTGCTGTATATCAATATGAGTTTGCCACAGGTATACATGTGTCCCCTCCATCCTGAAGCCCCCTCCCACCCTGTCCCCATCCCATCCCTCTTGGTTGTCACAGAGCTGAGGCTTTGGGTTCCCTCTTCATGCGTCAAACTTGCACTGGTTATCTATTTTTACATATGGTAATATATATGTTTCAGTGCTATTCTCTCAAATCATCCCACCCTCTCCTCCCACTGAATCACTTTTAAATGAGTTTACCATCTTTTGCTGATTATGCTCTTGAGGTTAATTGTATCTGTTGGATTGATGTGGTGGAAATACTATACAGTGGTGTGCTATGGCACATCTCTTCTTAACTCAGTGATATGACCGCTTGAACAGCCAATGGAAAATATTTACATCATGGAAATTGGTAAATGTTACAACTCAGGCTTTTTCTTTCTGTTTTTAAACAGCTAGTTGTTAAACATCTAGCGTATCACTGGACATAAGGCCCCCTTTCAGATCCTCACAGCAGAGTTCAGACAGAATTTAATAAGCCTTAAAGTGGTGCTAGTGCTAAAGAACCCATCTGCCAAAGCAGCAGATGTAAGAGATGCAGGTTTGATCCCTGGGTTTGGAAGATCCCCTGGAGGAGGGCATGGCAACCCACTCCAGTATTCTTGCTTGGAGAATCCCCATGGGCAGAGGAGCCTGGTGGGCTACTGTCCATAGGGTAGCAAAAAGTCAGACACAACTGAAATGACTTCGCATGCACGCACAGATAACAAAAGAGAACTTAAAAACTGGTTACTAGAAATGGTTATTCTGAGTCACAAGCATAGGCCTCTTGATGGTGGTCCCTAATGTTGCCCCTTTGCCTAAATCCTGTCTCCACTGTTTATTGGTAGTAGAATTCAGCTTTCCTGCCTGGTGTTTGGCATACCCTCAAAGAGAATGACACAGAGCAGGTCTTTCCTATGTAGATTCCAGGCCTCAACTCTCTGAGATATTCAGCGAACAAAGCAAATTCCTTCCTTCTCTCATCTAGCCCACACCTCCATTTTTCTGTTCTCATTTTTTCTTTTTCTTTTTTTTGCCCTAAGAATGAAGTCTTCGTGAATTGATTGACATGTCCATGCTCCTTACTTCTTACCAAGGGACTAACCTTGCTGAGAATACAATAATCAGCATTTTTCACAGTGTCTGGTTTATTCAGTGTTGAATAAAACCACCTGTGGAGCTTCAACAGAAATTTCAGATTGAGATTTGGCCTTTAAAGACTGGCTTCCTTCTCTTTTCCTTGAACAAGTATACACCCATCTCAAGAACAAAGAGCAATGCAAAGACATGTAATAGTCCAAATCCAGATTTAGCAATAAAGCCACCAAAATATTTTTTTCTTCTATATTATCTACATGTATAGGACATGATTTGAAAGACTGCCTTACCTATATAACTATGCAGAACCTACCTTTAGCTTCTCTGTCTGGAACATTTGCATTTAAGATTCCTGTTGCTTTCAGAATTTCCCTAAGAAGAAAGTGTGCTTCAGAAAATATTCAAACTCCAGCACTTCTTTCCACTGATGATCTGATCCAGTTGCCGTCATCTCTCACCTGGAGCACCGCACTAGCCTCCTAATCGGTTTCCCAACTTCCACAATTGTGCCTCTGTAGTCTGTTCTCAGCACAGAATCCAGAGAATCAGGTTAAAGTACAAATCATGATGTTCCTGTGCTCAAAATCCTCTAATGCCGTCATCTTTTATTTAGGGAACAATCCATAGTTACCTCTATAGGATCCTCCTGTAATTATTTCTTTGAAATTCATGATACTCCATGTAGGGTGCTCTGCTCCAGCCAAATGGGCTGTCTTGCTGTCCTCTGAACCTGCCAGATACTTTCTTGCCTCACAGATTTTTCTTGTGATCTACTTGCCATGTGAAATGTTCATGTCCCAGAAAACTGCATATTTTGATCCTTAATTTTCTTCAGATTTTTTTTTCTCAAATGTTACTTCTTAGTGATACCCTCTCCAATCACCTTACAACCCTTCCATATTTCCTACCCTCTTTCTACCCTAGTATTTGTTACTTTCTTACTCACTCACTTACTCATCAACTGTATATCTTGTTTATTATATAAAATCTTTTTTGTTACAGTGAAGATTTCATGAGGAATTTTTATATGATTGTATCATGTTAAATTATCATTGCTGAGAACCTGGTACCTGGCACATAGCGGTTTCTTAATAAATATTGAATGAATGAATGATACAGTGGTAGAACAGACATTGGTTAGGGGCTGGAGACCTATTTTATTTTATTTGTTTTTATTTGTTTATTTGTTTGTTTTATTTTATTTTATTTTTTAACTCTACAATATTGTATTGGTTTTGCCATTATTTGTTTTTAAAATATTTATTTATTTTGCTGCATCAGGTTTTATATGTGTCATGTGGGATCTTTCATCATGATGCATGGACTCTCTGGTGTGGCTCGAAGGCTCTAGAGGGCACAGGCTTCAGCAGTTGCATCATATGGGCTCTCTAGTTGTGGCACACAGGCTCCAGAGTATGTGGGCTCAGTGGTTGTGGAGCGTGGCATGTGGAGTCTTAGGGATCGAATCTGCATCCCCTGCATTGCAAGGCAGATTCTTAATCACTGGAACACCAGCGAAGTCTCTAGAGCTGGAGACCTATGTTTTAATCTTTCCCTTTTCCTGTGATAAGGTCTATAATACTTTTTCCATTCTGTTTCTACATTTCTATGTACTTATTAATACAAAGGAGATATAAGGACTATTTCACATGCCTCACTTTTAGTGAGGTTCATGCAAGGAACTGTTGTCTGTAGGTGTGAGGGGTATTTTTATTGTCTGATTTATATCCAGTGTAGCAAGCAGCTAGCTCCATGCCCACCTTGCTTTAAACCACTCACAAGAAAAAAGTTCTCCATGTGAACACAGGATGGGGCTGACAGGTTCATTTCTGTATCTCCCTCTGAAGGTGTTCATGGATCCTTTGCTTATTGCTTAGCGGTTCAGATAATTGGACTTATTAGAAGACATTGAAAACCTAAAGGGTGAAATAACCCCCCAGAGGGGCCAGAGCTTGTGTGCATCCAGCACTGTGTTAGGTGTTCTACATGTCTGATGCCCTTCTCCCCAACTGAAATTCTATAAGGAAAGTATGACTTCATTTTAGAGATGAATAGATTGAAGTTTAGAGAGATCTAGGTGTCCCATAAAGCAGCAAAGCTGTTAAGAGAATGAGCCTGGGGAGAACTCAGGTCTATCTGACTCTAACACCAAACTCCCATCCACTTTAGGAAAATTGAGATAGTTAGTCCAAGAGCCTAAAAGTGAATATTCTCACACCTATGCATGCTGTTTCTCACTGATGTGTTAATTTCATTTCAGACTGTCTACGACCAGTGGTTCATTACCCTTTTTAACATTGTCTACACATCGCTGCCTGTTTTAGCCATGGGGATTTTTGACCAGGTATGTGTTTTCCTTTGTCTTTGTAACTTACTTTGCTCTGTTGATGCCTTTTAGTTGCTTTTAGCTTCTAAGTAGAAGCTTTTGAACTGCGGTGTTGGATAAGACTCTTGAGAGTCCCTTGGACTGCAAGAAGATCAAAGCAGTCCATCCTAAAGGAAATCAGTCCTGAATATTCATTGGAAGGACTGATGCTGAAGCTGAAACGCCAATACTTTGGCCACCTGATGTGAAGAACTGATTTATTTGAAAAGACCCTGATGCTGGGAAAGATTGAAAGTGGGAGGAGAGGGGGACGATGGAGAATGAGATGGTTGGATGGCATCACCGACTCAATGGACATGAATTTGAGTAAACTCTGGGAGTTGGTGATGGACAGGGAGGCCTGGCGTGCTGCAGTCCATGGGGTTGCAAAGAGTTGGACACAACTGAGCAACTGAACTGAACTGAGAAGATGCAAATCATGGAAAGAGTCCTAAGAATGGAGTCGATACCTTAATAGGTATCACATGGATCAAAAACCCTTCCAACTCCCCCAAAAGATCTTGCATCAGAGCTTGATTACTATCCTCTTAAAGACTCACACCCTACATTATTTTCTCTAAAGGCTCTGAGAGGTCCTACAAGAAATAGTCTCTTTAATTACATTGTAGCCCAGAATTTCCCAAACTCATAGGACTTACACTTACTTACTTATTTTTCATGTAGAACTGACCAATATGCCTCAGAACTAGTCTCTCTAGTTCACACACTGGGGAATCCTGTATTAGCTTCTGAGAGTGCAGAGAACCATGTGAGGATACATAGAAAAGCATGGAGCTGGCTGGAGTGCAAAGAGCTAGCATCTGTGGTGAAACTGCCCAGCACGACTCAGAACAGAAACTCAAGGCCAGAGGAACACCCTGCCAATGGGAGAGGGAGACACAGAGCCCCAGAGCCATGGAGAGAGAAAGGGTGTGGTTTTCTTTAGTTTAGCTCAATGTGCTTGAGGGGAGTGAAGGGAGGGAATCAATTATAAAATGGTAGGTCCTTGGCATATTCAAGGCCTTAGAGGGTACTTCCTGGATGGGGAAAAAGTCTGGCTGCCCAGGGGGAAGTGAAAGACTAGCCAGAGGAGTTTCCATGGCACAGTTAGAGTGTATTATTTAAAAAAAATTTTTTTGAAGTATTTTTAAGGAGACCAGATTTTCTCCAGGCTGTTGTTAGATCCATTTGCTAGGCCTCATTTTCTGGCCCAAAGCCATCTATTATTGCAAAATATAAATCTTAACTTTATGATCTCATTCTGCTCTCCCATTCTGAAGCTTTGTAGTCAGTTGCAAGCCTCACTTCTTGTATGTAAAAAAGGCAGACTGTGAACAACTCATTTTGTGAAATTCTACAAAAAGCAATGAACTCTTGAAGACTTTGGATATAAAGGATTAGGCTCTTTCATTTCCAAGTGCCCATGTTTACAAGTGTTCCTTTTCTTGGTGCTTTGTAGCTGCCCAGAATGTGGGGTAAAATATTAAAAATAAAAATTTCTGGGAAAAGATGGTTATTGTGCAATATGGAAAAAAATATAATAAGGGGAGAGTTCAAGATGGTGATAAAGGAAGATCCTGAACTCACCTCTTGCTGTAGACACAGTCTACAACTACACAAGGAAAAATTTTCTCTTAAACAACCCTAAAGGCTGTCTGAGTGAAGACTATACACTGAGCAAACAAGAAGAGAACCACACTCATGGAAGCGAGTTGGAGAGGCTGGGACACAATCTCGCCATAAACCCTACCCCCACCCTCAGCCCAGCAGTCTTCAACCAGGAGAAAACTCAAAGCCTGAAGTTCTTCCCTTAGGAGTGAAGGGTATGCACCCCACATTGAGCACCTTAACTTTTAAAATGTGCAACTAGAGATAAGCTCCCCCAAACCAATGGGGCTCCTGTTCCAAGACCCACAAGACTGAAGCAATCTAAGAAATAGTTCTGAATGGGCCCATGTGCTCAGACTCAGTTGCTCCTGGGCCCAGTGCAGACACAGCAGATCATGCCAGTCACAGAGGCTCACCAGCTTATATTAAGTGTCGGCCTGGGAGCAGGCATCCAGCTGAACACACACATCTCGGAGTCTGCTGGAACACGCTCCAGGGACAGAGGGTCAGTGCCATCCTTGCATGCTCCCTTTGCCAGACTTCAGATCACCAGTATCTCCTGAACAGGTGCAAGTACATGTGTCTGGTGCCCCTATTTTTGTGGCTGCCACCCAGGGGACACCTCTTGGCTGCCTAACTCTGGAAGCCAGAGAAACTTGCATTCCTGGTCCCATCAGTTCAGTTCAGTCACTCAGTCATGTCTGACCCTTTGCGACCCCATGGACTGTAGCACGTCAGGCTTCCCTGTCCTTCACCAACTCCTAGAGATTGCTCAAACTCATCCCAATTGAGTCGGTGATGCCATCCAATCATCTCACCCTCTGTCGTCCCCTTCTCCTCCTGCCTTCAATCTTTCCCAGTGTCAGGGTCTTTTCCAATGAGTCAGTTCTTTGCATCAAGTAGCCAAAGTATTGGAGCTTCAGTGTCAGCATCAGTCCTTCCAGTGAATATTCAGAGTTTATTTCCTTTAGGATTGACTGGTTTGATCTTCTTGCAGTCCAAGGGACTCTCAAGAGTCTTCTCCAACACCACAGTTCAAAAGCATCAATTCTTTGGCACTTAGCCTTCTTTATGGTCCAGCTCTCAGATCCATACATGGTTACTGGAAAAACCATAGCTTTGACTAGATGGACCTTTGTCAGCAAAGTAATGTCTCTGCTTTTTAATATGTTGTCTAGGTTGGTCATAGCTTTTATTCCAAGGAGCCTATGGGACTATAGTAATCAGCCTGACCCAGAAAGGATCTCATACTCCTGTCTGGTGTCCTGACTTTTATGACTGTTGCCAGGGAACACTTCTAATGTGTGTGTAGACACACACACACACACGTATATAAAAGACCATACATTATTACATGTATATATAGAATAATATATAGAATACAAGGAATATATACAGAATATATATATTCTATATCTATATATTCTATATCTATATATGTATTCTAATATATGTATATTCTATATCTATCTATATATTCTAAAAATGTAGAATACTCCCTCCAAAAGCAATAGAATGCAAATTCTTCTGAAGTGCACGTGAAACATTTTAAAGAAAAGATCATTTGTTAAGCTATGAAAAGTCTTAATACATTTTACAAATTGAAATCATATCAAGTATCTTTTCTAACCACAGTGGTATAAACTAGAAATTAATTACATGAAGAAAGCTGGAAAATTCACTTATATGTGCAGATTAAGCAGCATGCTCCTGAAAAGCAATGGGTTAAAGAAGAAATCAAAGAAGAAATTTAAAAATACCTTGAGACAAATTAAAATGGGAATATAAGATATCAAAATCTGTGGGATAGAATAAAAGCAGTTCCGAGAGGGAAGTTCATAGTAATAAATGCCAACCTCAAGAAACATGAAAAGACTCAAACAACCTGCCTTGATACCTCAAGGAACTAGGAACAGCACAAAGCCCAAAGGTGGTAGAAGGAAGGGAAAAACAACAATTAGAGCAAAAATAAATGAAATAGAGACTAAGAAAGTGATAGAGACGATCCATGAAACTAAGCTGGTTCCTTGAAAAGATAAAGTCGACAAACCTTTAGGTAGACTCACCAATACGAGAAGAGAGAAGACTCAAAATCAGAAGAGATTACAACTGGCCACAAAAATACAAGGATCATAAGAGACTAATATTATACAGCAACAAATTGGACAATTTAAAGAAATGAATAAATTTCTAGAAACATACATCCTACCAAGACTGAATTATGATTAAGCAGAAAATGTGAACAGAATGGAAAACAGTATAGAAATCCTGCAAAAAATTTAAAATAGAGCTATCAAGTGATCTAGCAATTCCACTTCTGGGTATTTATCCAAAGAAAGCCAAAACATTAATTTGAAAAGATATAGAGAGTCCTATATTCATTGCAGCATTATTGATAGTAAATAAGATATGGAAATAACCTAAGAGCTAAAAGATATAGATAAAAAATATACAGTTGACCCTTGAAACAACACAAAAGTTAGGGGTCCCCCTCACTTTGGCTCGTACACCAACACAGTCCAAAATTCTCCTTTACCTGTAGAGTTGCCCCTCTGTATCCATGGTTCTGCATCTGAGGTTTCAACTAAGAGTGGATCAGGTAGTACATATTTATTGAAAAATTCTGTGTGTAGGTGAACCCACTTACTGCAAACCCATGTTGTTCAAGGGTCAACTGTATACACAATAAGTGAAGTCGCTCAGTCGTGTCCAACTCTTTGCAACCCCATGGACTGTAGCCTACCAGGCTCCTCTGTCCATGGGATTTTCCAGGCACGAGTACTGGAGTGGGGTGCCATTTCCTTCTCCAGGGGATCTTCCTGACCCAGGGATTGAACCCAGGTCTGCCACCTTGCAGGCAGACACTTTACCGTCTGAGCCACCAGGGAAGTTCCGTATACACAATAAGGCCCCTTATTGCCATCAAGTTGAGTGTCTACCCATATCCTTTTCTGATTTGTCTCCTCTGACCCTTAAAATGATCTTCCGATCATGGGGTGCTATGCTGGAAGGCCTCAGTGACCATCTATGGCACTGCTTATTGTATAAGGAGGAAACTAAAACTCAGAAGTTAAGGTCATACTCCTAAAGTTATACGGTCAGTGACAGACCTCAACCTAGCACCAGGCCACTTGACTCTGAGACTGTAACACTGTTGTTACTATTACTATCATTATCTTGTTATTATTTATAGAAGCATCTTGTTTTTTAATTATATGAACTATGGCAAGAACTCTGCTGAATACATACCGATTTCATCATGACAGTGATCCTGTGAGGGAGATGGTGTTGTTTGCACCTCTGAAGATGAGGAACCTGAGGCTCAGACAGGTTAAGTGACGGGTCTAAGACTACACACCTGTTAAGCAGCAGAGCTGGGGTTTGAACTCAGGATTGTCGGGCTTTGAAGCGGTTGTGGTGTTCGGCTGTGGTGCTCACAGTGTGGTCACCAGCACTGCTTTGGAGCTTGTTGGAAAGGCAGTCTCAGGCCCCACCCCAAACCTACTGAAGTGCCATCTGTTCCCCAGGTTATCAGTGTGCACATTAAGTTTGAGAAGCACAGCTTTAGCTTCTCCCAGGGCCTGGCTGGGCCCAAACATGATGCCTCTCATTCTGTCTAAATTCTTTAACCTAAGCACCTGGTAGCTGCCTATGGAGCCCTCCCTGGGTAGAACTCTCACTTCTGCAGGCTCAGCTCCCTTGCACCTGGAATCCACATTCTGTTCCCTCTTTCCTTGTTTCTTTCCTTCTGCTCACCCTCCCCCCGAAGTTGGGAACTCGGGGGGGCCTTTTCTGACTCAGGCTCTCTGCTGGCATCCCCTGTCACTGCCTTGGCAGCTAACCCCAGGACCCACTGACTGCACTGGATGTCCTGGAATTCTGGGAGCATGAGTGCAGCTGCAGGAGAGTAGAGAAAAGAAACTTCAATGTGAAGCCAAATATCCACATGCAGTCAAGTTCTGGTTCTGTTATAAAAGCTGTGTTGCCTCTCATGAATCTCTCTTGGAGACTCAAGTTCCTCCTATATAAAGTAGGGATAATTTTAATATTCTTTGGGTTACTGTGGGAATGAAAACAAAGTAATGAGTAGTGCATATTAGGGCGTGCATAGATAGTGCATGCATGCCCAATTGTGTCCAACTCTTTGCGATCCTATGGGCTGTAGCCTGTCAGGCTCCTCTGTCCATGGAGTTTTCCAGGCAAGGATACTGGAGTGGGTTGCCATTTTCTCCTCCAGGGGACCTTCTTGACCTAGGGATTGAACCCTCATCTCCTGGATCTCCTGCACTGGCAGGTGGATTCTTTACCACTGAGCCACCTGGGAAGGCCATGTTTAGATATGCACGTGCTATTTCCGGAGACAGGAAATTCAGAGTTTCTCTAACTTCTCCTCGAGGCTTCTCCACTAAAGTAACTCTCTGTTGACAGGATGTTAGTGACCAGAATAGCATGGATTATCCCCAGCTCTACAGACCTGGGCAGCTGAATCTACTTTTTAACAAGCATGAATTTTTCATCTGTATGGCACATGGAATCTACACCTCATTAGCCCTTTTCTTCATCCCTTATGGGGCCTTTCACAACATGGCTGGAGAAGATGGACAGCACACTGCAGACTACCAGTCTTTTGCAGTGACCATGGCCACGTCTTTGATCATTGTGGTCAGCGTGCAGGTAACCCTACTGGTGAAAATATCTTAACTGGATGGCTTTACTTCTTGTAAAATTCTGCTTCATTTGTTGACAGTAATCTTAGTAGGGTCCTCAACCATTTTGGCACCAGGGACTGGTTTCATAGAAGACAATTTTTCCACAGGCCAGGGTGGTGGGGGGATGGTTTCCGAAATGCATTATATTTATTGTGCATTTATTTCTAGTATTATTACAACAACCACAGACCATCAGGCATTAGATCCTGCAGGCTGGGGACCCCTGTAATACGGGGGTTTTCTTTTTAACTACACATTCTGAGATGAAACAGGAAGTTTTAACATAAATCCCCAGATGTGGGCGATTAGCATTTTGTGTCTATAACCTCCATATTAGTAGAAACCTCACAGTGTATGGGCACTTCTTGGGACTGAACACTGTATGTAAAGAGAACTGATATACTAATTCTTCCTTGTGTTTTCTTCTTAGGAGAAAAAGTTTCTAATGATAATAGAAACTTTCCCATGATTTCTGTAAAAGTAACTTTTAGGTTTTTTAAATTTATTTCACTCAAAGGATAATTACTTTACAATATAGTGATGGTTTTTGCCATATATCAACATGAATCAGTCATACACATACATGTGTCCCCCCATCCTGAACTGCATCCCACCTCCCTCCCCACCCCACCTCTCTACGTTGTCCCAGAGCACTGGCTTTGGGTGCCCTGCTTCAGGCATCTAGTTTTATAGTGAGATGTCGTGTTTATTTGGCAGTACATTTCTGTATTCAAGAGGTTGAATGTTAGGTGTGTGGCACATTTGAATCTCAAGTTCATATAAGCTTTTCTGGTAGGAATAATTTTTTTTTAATTTATTTTATTGAATTACAGTATTGTACTGATTTCTACTATACAGCAAAGTGATTCAGTTTTATATATATTCTTTTTCATATTCTTTTCCATTATGGTTTATCACAGGATACTGAATATGTTATACCTCTTCCAGTAGGACCTTGTTGTTTATCTATTCTGTATATTGTAGTTTGCATCTGATAATCCCAAATCCTAATCTATCCCTCTCCTAAACCCCCTCCACCTTGGCAATCACAAGTCTGATCTCTATGTCTGTGAGTCTCTGTTTCATAAATTTCTTCATTTGTATCATATTTATTTTCCACATATAAGTGATATCATGGTATTTGTTTTCTCTAACTTATTTCAGTTAGTATGATGATCTCTAGGTCCATCCATGTTGCTGCGAGTGGCATTATTGCATTCTTTTCATGGCTGAGTAGTCGTCCAGTGTGTTGTCTGCACATGTGTGTGTGCATGCCACGTCTTCTGTATTCCTTTATCTGTCAGTGAACACTCAGGGTGCTTCCATGTCTTGATTATTGTAAACAGTGCTGCTATGAACGTTGAGGAACCTGTATCTTTTTGAATTATACTTTTGTCCAGATACATGCTCAGTACTGGGAATGCTGAATCACATGGCAACTTTACTGTTAGTTTTTTGAGGAACCTCCATATTGTTTTGCATAATGGCTGCACCAATTTACATTCCCACCTGGTAGAAATGATTTTTGATGATCCATTGATCATCATTGGACATCTTGAGTTTTTTTTTATTTCTTTTTTAATGAAAATGGAGGACAATACTATTCGATATTGAGTCAGAGTTCACAAAAGCTTTCTAATCCATTAAAATCTGTACCTCTGGGTGGATACAACAAGCTGTGTGACCTCTGTTCTTTGCCTTTGTGTGTGTTTTAAGGGGGAAAGTATCAATCAAGGGCTTAATTTTTACAGAGTTTGAATTGTCTTTGGTCAGTCCTTTTTCTATCCTATAAATAATCTCTTTTACAAATCTTAGCTATTTATATCAACAAAAGATCTCGTTAAACCCCAGACTTTCTCTTCATGACTCAATATTTATTAGACTGAATGAGTCAAATGTAAACATACTGCTTTTAAATGACATCTCTGCCATTCCTTGGTCCATCTAAGTGAGTATCATTAAGTTCATACCAAAGCCATCTAACACTTGACATCTTGGGAGTTCAAAATTCAGAGTCAGATAGCATCCAAAATCAGAACCAGATTTCTCCACTCAGAGTTCTGTTTGTCTGTTTCACAACTACATAAAGCATATTGATGCTTTGTGAATGCTCCATGGCTAGGTCCCTTGTGTTTAATTCTGTAGCAGAGGAGGAAACAATAGAGTGAATTGGAAGTATCTGACATAGCTAAGGCATCCATCATGAAATCATGGCTTCAATCAGAAACTGCTGTCTCTAGTACAGAGTAAACTTCAGGAATTTTGTGAATAAGCTCATTTTGAGAGTGGCATTAACATGTTTTCCTCTCTAAGCACTAGTAATTTCTGCAGGAGTACATAGATGCATGTTTGAGTTCAAATCTATCTTCACAGTTAAATCATATATTAGATGGGCATAAGATGCTTGAATCAGAGTGTTTTAGGAATTCTGTAAATGATTTTCCACTACATCTCTGTTTCACTGTAACAGCTTGATAATAGGTTGATTCTCTTTCCTTTGTAAATAGTATCTTTTCTGTCTAGAAGCTATGTTTTTTTATCCTTGAACTTCACAAATGTTACCAGAATATAACTTCATTCATTGATTTGCCTATAATTTAGAGTACGCTCTCAATCTGAAAATCTTTGCTGCTATCACAGAGCAGGGTTCATCATTTCTTTGATTGCTACTTTTTCTCTTTCTAGGATGCCATTCTTTGAATGTTGGGCCTATGGATTGGACATCTGTGGATTTACCATCCATGTCTCATATTGTTTTTGCACATGGTTCCCATTTCTTAGAGTTTTTGCCCTTATGAGATGTTTCCATTTGTTTTTACAGAATATTCAGTTCTAATCAGTAACTATTCTTATTTGGTTTCTCTATTAAATTTTTAAATTCAGAAATAACACTTTTTTCTTCCAGAATTTTTTTCTATTATCTAATTGCTTCTCCTTAAGAGTTCGCATTACTTTTTAAAATTATTGTTACAGTGCTTGTCTTTTTCATTGTAGGAACTACCTTTTTTTTCCCCCCAAGTCAAATCCTCTTAAATTGGTTGTGATTTTTCTTTGCCTACTCAT
Organism: Bubalus kerabau; assembly: GCF_029407905.1. Taxonomy (NCBI): domain Eukaryota; kingdom Metazoa; phylum Chordata; class Mammalia; order Artiodactyla; family Bovidae; genus Bubalus; species Bubalus kerabau. The sequence goes on from NC_073633.1 coordinate 65,339,194, forward strand.
ACCTACACAGGTCAAACTATTGGTGTCTTTTAATGGTGATGAACTGACAGATGGTGAACGTTAGAGCTAGAGATTTTGGTCAGCTGTCTTGAGGAATGAGCAGGGAAACCAGCAAGTCTTTCTTTGCTGAGGTATAGAAGGCAGGGCTCTTTGTTCTCAGGCCTCTTGAGGAAAGAAAAGGCTGTCCCTTTGGCACTCCTGCAGTTTCATCAAGGCTGCTAACATTCTTTTTATGGGGCATCATTTTAAAGGACAGTAACTTCGTGTGGGAAGGGGAAGTATGCCTCTATAATGCAGAAGAGTCTGTTTACTGTGTAGGTAGAGCCCCCTTGGGCAGGCAGGAAATCTGTGACTCTGAGACTTTCTGAGACTCTGCTAGAAATCTAAACTTTCATTTGGACCATTTGGAACCTCTGAGATGCAAATAAGGATGCTGGAACCTACTTTAAAAAATTATTTAGAAAAACTGGAATAAAACTGCTTTACAATGTTGTATTACTTTCTGCTGTACAATAGTGTAAATCAGCTATATGTATATATACACCCCCTCCCTCTTGAGCCTCCCTCCCACCCTGCAAGGTCATCACAGAGCACCGAGCTGACTGAGCTCCCTGTGCTATACAGCAGGTTCCCACTAGCTATCTATTTTACCCATGGTGTAGTGTTATACATATCAATGTTACTCTGAATTCACCCTACCCTCTCCTCCCCCGCATCCATGTGTCCATTCTGTCTGCATCTCTGTCCCTGTCCTGCAAGTAGGTTCATCAGCACCATTTTTCTAGATTCCACATATATAAGTTAATATATGGTATTTGTTTTTCTGACTCACTTCACTCTGCATGGCAGACTCTAGGTTCATCCACATCACTGCAAATGACCCAGTTTCACAGAACCTACGTATTTTTCCTCTGAGAACTGAAGTGTTCATATTCACTAGTGGCTTCCTTAGTTTGTCCATATCAGATCACTCTTTTTCAGCTGTGCTGCCATAACAAGTTATTAGATGGGAAAAGGGCTTGTGAACATGCTCCCAGGTCACCATGAAGCCCGACTCCTGATGCCAAAAGTGGATTAAGGATTTTTGTTATTATTTGAATAATTTAACAGAAATGGTAATCAAAATGAACTAGAATATTGATATAAAACAGACTATACCTGTGTCAAAATGGTCAAATGAAAATACATGTCCAGATCTTAAAATGTTGCAGTTTCTCACTATGAAAAAGTTTTCCAATAGACAAATTTAGAGAGCAATTTGGAAAGTAGCATTGAAATTAGAAGCCACTCTGCTTTCTCATTTAAAAGTTTAACATTTTACTTCCTGATGTTCACTCAATATTGTTAGATATAACGGCTGCAGATGCAAGGCCTAAGGTCAGTTGTCTACCAGACGTCACATCAGTCCCCTGTGTTGTGCAGAAAGTGGTAGAGCCTGTGGTTGGCTGCTGACTAGACAGGTACAATTGTCTTTTCACAGAAGTGTCCTGAGGAGACATTACTCAGTAAAATGATGCTCTTTTCATCCTCAACAATCTCCCCTTGGCATTTGACTTTATTTACAGATAGCCTTGGATACCAGCTATTGGACTGTCATTAACCATGTCTTCATCTGGGGCAGCATAGCCACTTATTTCTCCATTTTATTTACAATGCACAGTAATGGCATCTTTGGCCTCTTCCCAAACCAGTTTCCGTTTGTTGGTAAGTGAGTCATATTATTTGCTGGGGCCTTGTGTCAAGATGTCATGTATCTTCATTTTGGTGGGACTAGGAATGACCAGTAATTCTGTCTCTAGGAACTGACTGAACCAGACAGCTGGAGGCTTACAGTTTCCTAACAGTGCAGATGCAGTAGACTGTCCCTTTTCAAATAAGAGGCATAGCACATATATATCAGAGCTGCCTGAAAACCATGTAGTTCAGGTATATGATAGAGGGAAGAGAAAGAAATGCCAGGCTCTCCCTTTTATGCCACATTATAACCAGCATTTATGCCAAAGTTCACCTGTGGAACTTATGTTCATTTAGAAAAGAAGTGTATAATTTGTGTGTGTGTTAAGTGGGCTTCCCTGGTGGCTCAGAGGGTAAAGCGTCTGCCTGCGATGCAGGACACCCAGGTTCGATCCCTGGGTGGGGAAGATCCCCTGGAGAAGGAAATGGCAACCCACTCCAGTACTGTTGCCTGGAAAATATCATGGACAGAGAAGCCTGGTGGGCTACAGTCCATGGGGCCGCATGTCTGACTCTTTGCAATGCTATGGACTTGAGCCCGCCAGGCTCCTCTGTCTATGGGATTCTCTGGGCAAGAATACTGGAATGGGTTGCCATGCCCTCCTCCAGGGGACATTCCTGACCCAGGGATCAAACCCGCATTTCTTATGTCTCCTTCATTGGCAGGTGGGTAGTGGCTCAGATGGTAAAGAATCTGCCTAGCAGTGCAGGAGACCTGGTCAATCCCTGGATTGGGAAGAGCCCCTGGAGAAGGGAATGGCTACCCACTCTAGTATTCTTGCCTAGAGAATTCCATGGACAGAGGACCCTGGCAGGTTACAGAGCTGGACAGACTGAGCAACTAACACTTTCTTTACTACTAGTGCCACCTGGGAAGCCCAGTGTATAATTTAGTCTTTTAAAAATGGCTGGACAGTAGGCTGTAAGTGGCACAAAGTGTAGGCTCTGTTGCCAGCCAGCCAGTGTTCTCTGCCACTTATAAGATGTGTGACCTTAGGCAAGTTTCTTTTCCTTTTAATACCTTAATGTCTTCAATTCTAAACTTAGGGATATTAATAGTTCCTACTTTTATAGGGAATTTGTGAGGGTTAAATGAGATAATGCATATAAAATGCTTAACATGCAGCTTGGTACATAGTACTTTATCCTGGTTAACATTTACTGATAATGATGATTAAAGAAAATGTGACTTGATTACTGGTTGGGGACACTGCAAGCGATTTGAACAGCGGGTGGGTAGCAAAAGGCCTCCTAAAATCCCTTGAGCCCCTGATATTCTGAGTCCACCAAGAGTATATGTCTGGTCTACCTTTGGAGTATACTGTCATTGCCCCCCATATTTTGAAATGATTCCCAGCAAAGGCCACTGAGCTTTACACAGTGGGGCTATTAATAGACTTTTTAAAGAAGTTTTAAAATCTCTAGTGTGTGTGAAATAAGCTCGTAACAGAGATGTTTCTGAGTTCATCCTGGAAATGTGGAAAAGAGATGCACAGTGACAACCTTCTTGAGTTCGATTAGGTAAGGCTGAGATCTGCATCCATTAGTTGGGAAACTGAGTCTAGAAAACAATTATTAGAAGACTGATTCATGGAGAAAGCAAAATAAGAGCAACTATCGGGTTATACATTTCCAAGAATGTAATTGTAATTGAGATGTAATTCCATTTAAATGCATATATACATTTAAGAGTATTATATTCAATTTTTTGTCTTGCTCTGTGTACCTGGAAATATTTAAATTGCACCACTCTTACTTAATATAAACTGTTAATCCTTTGTCCACCAAAAGGTTGCAACCATGTAGAAACATGATGGTTGTGAATAATAAGGAGGGAAAAAAGAGACATTTAAGTTTTTCCTTTTCTTTTCTCTTTGGTGCCAAATCTGAAAGTTCAGTGTGTTGACCAGACTTCCAGTCCTAAGAGAGCATTCGCCAATACATAATGAGACTGGAATGCCTCAACTGGAGAAAGTAGTCTAGTGGTGACCACTCTCTCCAGCTAAGCACATGCCATTCCAGGAATTAATTACTGAGTTCCAATGAGACTTTTCAAAAGTTAGATCAACACTGAGGTTTAAGAAATTTTTTCTTAGTAGCCAGCAGCAAACAGGAGTGTGGTTTTAAAGTGATGGGGTTTTTTCCAGCCATGGCTGCAGCTTTTTGAAGCTCAGAGATATTTAATTTATGGAGTTGTTCATTTCTGCCCAGGCAGTTGGAATCAAGCGGTCTTTGGTAGGCAGTGTCTATCCTACGAAGAAAATGCAGACATTCCAATAAGTAGCCAAGCCCTCACACCTAAAGCCCATTCAAATAGTGGTAATGCTGTAGGATTGGGAGGGATAATTGGATGTATCATATCCCTAGAAAACCAACAAAAGGAACAAAGGCTCATTTTGGCAATATAAGTACAGTTGACATCTTCTGTATAATTTTCCTGTCTGCCTCACTGACCCCTATTGCTTTGTTTAGGCGAACAGCCCAGGATATGAGGTGTGAGTATAAAATAAGAACACTGGCTCCAGGCTTGGGAAGGAGCTTCACTATTCTCTAGAACTAGTATATTGAAGGACTGCACCAGTGGTTTCCCAGTGTGGAGAAGGCTCTTTTCACAAACCCAGGAGCATCTCTGATCACCTTGGGACCTTGAGGACTTCCTATCCGTGGGAACATTAGAGAGATCAGCATGTCCGCTCGAGGCTGTTGCCTGGATTTAAAAGGTTGATCCTGTCATAGATACAGCTTACTTTTTATGACATAGCCAGTGGAAAAGACCATCATTTGCGATTGTACCTGGATCTAGAACATCTACTGTGTCATTTGATATGGTAGTTTTAAGGGTAAATGTGGCTTTAATGACTGTTTTGTGGTTGAGGCATCCTGAAACTAGATGAGAGAATGCTGTTCTTCAGTGAAGGTGGACTGAACCTGGATCAGACAATGCATGTCTCTGGCTATCAGTCTCCTAGTGATCAAGCCATGAAGCCGTTCCCAAGGGTGATCTGACCATTGTTCTTGCCTTTTTCTTATCACCACTGAACATACTATATGCTGGGGAAAGATACCCAGTGTTCTCTCTAGGAAATCTAAACAATCAATTCAATAATTCAGTCTGATTTATAACCACAGTGTTTATTTTCCTTTAATAACAGGAAATGCACGACATTCCTTGACCCAGAAGTGCACCTGGCTTATTATTCTCTTAACAACAGTGGCTTCAGTTATGCCTGTGGTGGCATTCAGATTTTTGAAGGTGGATTTATTCCCAGCTCTGAGTGATCAGGTATGTTGCAGCTCTGATGGATACTTGAGGGGTTGATTCTTTGCTCTTGGAATCATGTCCTCTGCCTGACCAGAAGTCCAGGGAAAAGCTAATGAAGTTCTCATCAGCAAACACCTACAGGTAGGTGCACAGCATCACACTGCAGTAGCTGGAACTGCCCACATCTGAATGTACTAGCACTGGGAGTGCCAGTGGAGATCACTGTCTACAGTAAATGTGGGTGAGGAGCCTAAAGTGTAGTTTCAGGTATACAGCAAGGTGATTCAGTTATATACATGCATCTATTCTTTTTCAAATTCATTTCCCATTTAGGTTATTACAGAATATTGAGAAGCATTCCCTGTGCTACACAAGTCCTTGCTGGTTATCTATTTTAGATATAGCAGTGTATACATCTCCATTCCAAACTCCCAGTCTATCCTTCCCTTCCATTCTTCCGCCCAACCCCTAACTTAACCCAAACCCCAACCATAGACTTACCTTTCTGAAGCATCTACAGCATCTACAATCAAAGCAAACTGCACACTTAACAATCCAATCCAATAAGCAATTCAAACATTGATATAAGATTCATGCACCAAATAACAGTAATAGGAAGTCAACATCACATTTAAAACACTTTGTACCACTAACATATTCCTCTACACCATAAATCCACATCATCACAGTTAAAACAACGAATAGATTATTTAAAAAAGCACTCTGATAACAGTAATTTTGATAAGTATACACACATAGTTATAGCTGTGGTGTTAGTGGTAAATAACCTGCCTGTCAGTGCCAGTGCAGGAGACGTAAGTGACTCAGGTTCAATCCCTGGGTGGGGAAGATCCTCTGGAGAAGGAAATGGCAGCCCACTTCAGTATTCTTGCTTGGGAAAATCCCATGGACCAAAGAGCCTGGCAGGCTGCAATCATGGGGTTGCAAGGAGTTGGCATAGAGTTGGACACGACTGAAGCAATTTAGCATGCATATAAATTTAAAGCATAACTTCAGCTAGTTGTCAAATACATAAATTTACAATACAAAATATTAGTACACAAAATCTTTTTAGTTTTATAAACTACCAATGAATAACCTCAAAAGGAATTTAAGAAGAGAGTTCCATTTTAAATAATGTCAACGTAATTAGAGAATGAACTTAAAGCTATTGTTAAATATTCTAAGTCTGTGAGTCTGTTTCTGTTTGTAAATAAGTTCATTTGTATCATTTTTTAAGATTCTTCCTATAGTGATATCATATTTGTCTTTCTCTAACTTCACTTAGTATGATAATCTCTAGATATAGGCCCAGGAGTAGAATTGCAAGATCATATAGTAGCTCTATTTTTAGTTTCTTAAGGAATATCCATACATTCTCCTTAGTAGCTGTACCAATTTATGTTCCAACAACTGCATAGAAGAAGTAAAACTGTCACTGCTTGTGAATGACATGATACCATACACAGAAAATCCTAAAGATGGTACTGGAGAAGTAGTAAAGCTCATCACTGAATTTGGTAAAGTTGCAAGATACAAAATTCATACACAGAAATCTGTTGCATTTCTATGCACTAACAACAAAAGATAATAAAGAGAAATTAAACAATCCATTTACTATTGCATCAAAAAGAACAAAATACCTGGGAATCAATCAGCCTACCTAATAAGGCAAAAGAAACCAAAGATGACAAGTTCAGATGGAAATAGAGACCATGTTCTTGGATTGAAAGAATCAATATTATCAGAATGACTATACTACCCAAGGCAATTACAGATTCAATACAATCTTTATCAAATTGCCAATGGTATTTTTCACAGAACTAGAACAACAAAAAAAAACTTAAAATGTTTATAAAGACACAACCAACCTTGAATAGCCAAAGCAGTCTTCAGAAAGAAAAACAGAGTTGGAGGAATCAAGCTCCCTGACTTCAGACTACATTATAAAACAACAGAATGATATGGGCACAAAAACAAAAATAGAGCTCAACTGAACAGGATAGAAAGCCCAGAAGTAAACCCATGTACCTATGGTCAATTTGTGGCAAAGGAGGCAAGAATGTACAATGGAATAAAGACAATCTCTTCAATAAATGGTTCTGGGAAAACTGGACAGCTACATGTAAAAAAAAAAAAATAGACCATTCTTTAACAGCATACACAAAAATAAAATGGATTAAAGACCTAAATGTAAGACCAGATATCATACAATTCTTAGAGGAAAACATAGGCAGAATGTTTTGCCTTTGACATAAGTTGCAGCAATATATCTTTTTTTGGTTTGTCTCCTAGAGTAATGGGAATAAAACAAAAATAAACAAATGGGATCTAATTTTGGCACAGCAAAGGAAACCATAAACAAAATGAAGAGACAACCCACAGAATGGGAGGAAAAAATTGCAAATGATGCTACTGATAAGGGATTAGTCTCCAAAATTTACAAATAGCTAATGGGACTCAATTAAAAAAAAAAAACAAAAAACAAAAAAAAACCCACCATATCAAAAATTGGGTAGAAGACCTAAACAAACATTTCTCCAAAGAAGACATACAGATGGCCAAAAGACACATGAAAATATGCTCAACATCGCTCAGTATTAGGGAAATGCAAATCAAAACTACAATGATGTATCATCTCACTCCAGTCAATGGGACCATTGTCAAAAAGTCTACAAACAATAAATGCTGGAGAGGGTGTGGAGAAAAGGGAACCCTCAGGTACTATTAGTGGGAATGTCAATTGGTGCAGCCACTATGGAGAAGAGCATGGCAGTTCCTTAAGAAACTAAACACAGAGCTACCATGTAACCCCTGGCAGCATTTTGGACATTTGCTCCCAAGGCAAAGGGAAGCTTGATGGAAAGTAACTGACTTGGAAAAGTAAAGGGTAGTAAAAGAGAGACAAATAAGGTATGAGGTGAAGGGGCTCTAAATACCTGTAGAAATATATTAATAGTAACAGATTATTAAACACAAGGGGGAGGTGATGTTCATAATAGCTGGGTTGAAAAGTACAGTTAGAAGAAAAACAGAAAGAATAGATTCTAGAAATACCTAAGCCAAGGGATTAACAGAACATATTTCAGTATTTCATGGAAAGAGGAGTATAAGCAACACAATGTTGTTAGATCTGGACCCAGAGAGGAAGAGAAAAGGAAAAAGAGGGGACACACGTGGACACACGTTTGTAGCCACGTCATGAAGTGAAGTAAAGTCGTTCAGTCGTGTCCGACTCTTTGCGACCCCATGGACTGTAGCCTATCAGGCTCCTCCGTCTATGGGATTTTCCAGCAAGAGTGCTGGAGTGGATTGCTATTTCCTTCTCCAGGGGATCTTCCCGACCCAAGAATCAAACCTGGGTCTCCCGCATTGCTGGCAGACGCTTTACCGTCTGAGCCACCAGGGAAGCCCAACGTCATGTGAAGGGGGAAATACTGATGAGATGAGTGACCAGGCTGATGATGAGAAGAACTGATGTAGACATTCCCTTATCATGAAATCCTTCCTGGTCTGGGGCCAAAGTGCCAAGAGATTCCTTCTGAAATGACTCACTCATTCCCCTCTAATGTTTGCCCTTTCCCTTTGGCCCTGTGAGCTCATTCTGATGTAAATCCAGACAATGATCGATGAGCTGAAGGAAGATGATGCTCATTCCTTCCTATGTTTATGTACACCATGATTTTCTGCTTCATGGCTTTCTCCTGACATGAAGGTCAGAATCCAAGTGATCAGTCAGCTCATCTAGAGAACAAGGTGCTAAGCATCAAACCTTGGATCTTTTCTCTCCTCAGCATTACAGGGAAATGAGATGCTACAAACCCACTCAAACAATGTTGAGCTTTTCAAAAGGTCACCAGAAAACCTACAAGAAATCAAAACCATGAAAAATCTCATGGTATTTGGACCTGTCACAAGAATTTGAAATTTATGACTCTTATTTTCTAAATTTTCTTAGTCCAGTCACCACTAACTTTTTGGAGCCAGAGAACCTCTAAAAGAGAAAGGAAAGGCTTACTTGGGGGAAATGGGACTGTAAATTGTTACACTGACTGAGTTTGGGTGGTGCAAAATATGTTCCTGTTCATTTAAGATGGATGTATGAGATGGAGACAATTCTGAAATTTGTCTTAACACTTTTTGTTTGCTTAATAGTCTCTTCATAGAAATAAAAACTGACCAGTATCCAGTTTTCCTGGCTTTTAGGTGAAAAAACTTGATTTTGCAGTGAAGTTGAGTAGTTGGTTATTACTGATACAGTTTTCACGGAAAAGGCTTTTACCTCAGGAAGTGGCCTGCTATGTGGAGTCTGTCATTTGGATGCTCCTTCTCACCCTGGGTCTCCTTTGTCTCCAGATCCGCCAGTGGCAGAAGGCTCAAAAGAAGGCAAGGCCCATGCGTAGCCGAAAGCCTCAGACTCGGAGATCAAGCTCGCGAAGATCTGGATATGCTTTTGCTCACCAAGAGGGCTACGGCGAGCTTATCACATCTGGAAAAAACATGCGAGCTAAAAATCCACCCCCATCGTCAGGGTTGGAAAAGACACTGTATAATAGCACTAGCTGGATTGAAAATTTATGTAAGAAAACCACAGACACAGTGAGCAGCTTTAGCCAGGATAAAACAGTGAAACTGTGAGTCAAGATGAATTTGAACCACACAGTTATCTTTTCACTTTGGCTGGAGCTGAAATCAGCTGGCTCCAGGGTTTGGGGTCAGGGGCTAGGCTGGAGTAGATGGCCTCACCTGTGGCAAACAGCAGCCGGTGCACATTGGATAGAGATGCACTCTACTGACAGCCTGGCCAGAGGGCACTGCCTAACTGATGAGTTGGTGGATAAAAGTCTCAAAATACTAGCAAAGATTTTTATCGACCTAGATACCAATCAATCTGTACTTTAGAATCTCATTTATGGAGAAACACTTGTAAATCTGTATACACAGAGAATGGATCTTAAGCTGGATAAAAGGATACATTCTCAAGGTATATATCCCAGCTGTGAAAAGCATCCTTGTGACACATTAACACTTATATGTAAGGTCAGCTATTTCCAAGATACATGTTTAAGATTTTAGAGGTGCACATTGTACACGAAGGTGCTTTCAGACTTACCAGCAGCCTGTTACTCTCCAGTCTTGATCTCTACCTGTGTGTTCAGTCAGAACAACAGATCCCCTTCATGCCTAAAGAGAAGAAAAACTTGCTGGTATTCCACATTTTTCTACTAGTCTGGAGACAAAGTAGACTGAACATCTTTACAGTGGGTAGGCTGACAACTTGTTCACATTTATTCAAGAAATTCTCAGGGACATGTTCATGAAATGTCAAAGACAGACTCTAGATAGAAAGTATTCTAAGTACTTGTCAATGACTTTTATAACAAAAACTCAGTAGTTATTTACTCTGTGTCATCCATAACTATTGATGGACTTGGCAAAGCACTGAAATTTTACTTTGATGATAGTATTTCATGTAATTAATTATATCTGCAAATACTTTTGATATTTCCAATTTTGAAAAGTTCAGATTTGAAACCAAACAAATAATCTCTTTCCTTGCTATTGAAGTATGCAGGTTGAGGTTGCTCCCCTGCCATACTCGTAATTCTAACATATGTGTTGAGTTTCTGGGGATGCACCAGCCCAGATTTCAGTCCACGTGTGAGTTGCCAGTGCAGTATCTGTAAAAGGATTCAGGCATATTCATGTTCAAACTCCAGTTCTGTTCCTTACCTTTGTAACCTCTGGCAGGTAATGTGCCTCCTCGGGGCTCAGTTTCTTCCTCTGTAAAATGAGGATATTCTACCTACCTCATGTGGTTGTTTGAGGATTGTCAAAGCACAAATTCTTAAATCATTAAAAACAATTCTCAGTGAATAGATGATTAGTTAAGTGCCATTTAACTAGAGTTTGAAAAGAGCAAATGTGAAGAACTGGAACTTAAGTAATCAGTGGGAAAGGTCTTGATGAAATGAGACTGTAAAGTAAGAGCCTTACTTTGGTTCGTATCGTAAAGGAAAATAACCTTGGAGGTATTTTTATATAACTTTAACCATGAAGGTAAATTTCTCTATAAGAAAACAAAAATCATGTTTTATCAATTTTCTACAAATCAGTTTCCAACTTTATAGAATATTTAATCTGGTCTTTATTGAATTATTCAAGTTATATTTCTGGAGTCAGATGGCCCTTGGTGAGCTTGATGGATAGTAGGCTAGCAAGATATTAATGGATCACACAATCCTTTTTTTTTTTTTTTTTTTTTTGCTTTAATTTCCACATCTGGGATAAGGTTTCCTGAATGGGGTCAGATGAGATATGTATAAAAAAAGCCTAATGCAGTGCTTTAATCATAGTTAATACTTATAGATTTACCCTTTTCTCTTGCATGCCTGCATAGATTTATCCAGATGTTAGTTTGTAGTGTCTAATTTGTCATTAGTTTCACTGTGTTTGCTTGCTTTTTGTAACATTTTTGAAAGATTTGAAAACTCTCAGTAAATATTTTGGCACTGTTGGTGTTTGATGTGTTGTTTCTTTATTGGAAACTCATTGGGAAAGTCTTTGTTACATTGATCAACTAATTGTTTTTTCTCTCTTAGGGAAAGTGTACTCATTCTTAGGATCAGAGTCAAGAACAAAATGAACCAGTTCAACCTATGTTTAAGGGATGGGAAAGATTAGGAATGGTACACGTTTGCAAATTCAGTTCAAATTAAATAAGGCTGTTTATAAACAGATAATGTGGATAGCTGTGAGAGAAACACATTTATCAGTTTACTTGGCCCTATGAGATCCAAATAAACTCACACACCCATTGCAAGGTCCTTCAAATGCCAAGGATTATTTTGAACCTGAAGATAAAAAGGCCTGAAGGGTGTTGGTGATGCTTTGGGGAATAGTAAAATTTTAGTTTTATGTAAACTATCAGATTATTTGGAAAGAAAAAAAATTAATTTCTATATTTAGGACTAAAGTTGATAACTTGTGTTTTTAAAGTCTTTGTCCAAGTTTTGAGCTCTTATAGACAATTACAAATTGTGTTTTCCAAAGGAGGGCCCAAGATGGCAGAATGAGAGACTGTGGCGTTCACCTCCCCCTCCAGAGACATCAAGAATACATCTACATACAGAATAGTTCTCATGGAAAACTAGTTGGAAACTGACTGAAGAACTCCTATACAGCCAAAGCTGCAAAAAAATCTTCACCTAACAAGGTAGGACAGAAAAAAAGCATAAGGTCAGGACCCCCACCCCTGAGAAGAATCTGAAAGGGAGAGAAGTCCTGCATTGGTGGATCCTCATCTAGGGTGCAAGCAGTTCGAGCCACAGTCTGGGTTTCCCAGGCCTGGGGAACAGCATGGAGAAGACAAGCCCTGTTGGCCAATGGCAGAACTGCTGAGACACATAGAAGGGCTGCAGAAGCTCAAACTCAGTACCAAGGAGTCTGTGTGTGCCGATCGTGGCAGACAGAGCCTTGTACTGGCAGCTGCCACCTTGCTGCATTGCTCAATCCGAATGGGGCAAACGCTCCAGTACCGCTCACTCCTCACCATAGCTTTGTATGAGACCTGGGCCAGCTGGCCCTGAGATTTGTGTAGCTACAGAGAGACAGCTCTGGGATGTGATCTGGTTAAGGTAGTAGTGGTCATTGTCAGCGTGTGCTTGGGCAGTGCTGCTCGAGTTTGCCACAGTGAGCCTCCCAGCCCAGTGTTCCAGCTCCACCCACTCCACACTGCAGCTGAGCATGGAGGCGGAGGCAGCCCAGATCACTGGCAGCAGCTCAGCCACCTCAGTTCCTGCAGCCACAAAGCCCTGACTCCAGCTCCAGACTGGTGAATGCCCCAGCCACTCCACATCATCATGTTGTACTAGATCTGGGACTAACAAGACAGGGAAGGGATGTGACCTTGGGCTGCATCCCAGTGGAGCTGCAGAGGCCTTCACAGGCAGCACATCATTCCTCTGTGAGTGTGGTGGCGGGGAGTGGGTGGGGGGCGGGGGCAGGGCACACACTCAGGGGGAATGGAGCCTGATTGGGCCCAAGCAGCCCGGCTTCTACCCCATCACCTGGGGAGCAGACCCCGCCCCTGACAGGATGGTGACAGCCACAGAGCAGAGAGGAAATCCCACTTCATACCCAACACAGGCTTTACACCCTCCAATGCCAGCCACGCTCCCTGTCAAGGGGAAGACAGCCAGCACACCCTGAAGGAAGATGTGGCTGGTGTCCATATTAAAACCAGCCCTTTCACCAAAGATACCACACACAGTCTACACAGTGATGCTCCCATATAAAAATGCCCTTTAAGACCACAAAAGCTGTTTCTGTGTCTCTATGAATTTAGGAGAAAGTTAAATAAAATGAAAATGCATAAACCACTCCCAATAAGAAGAGCAAGAGAAATTCCATGAAACAGAACTCACCAGTGTACCAGATCCTGATTTCAAAAGGGTGGATTCATCTGCTGCTGCTGCTAAGTCACTTCACTCGTGTCCGACTACTGGGGTAATGGAAATAAAAGCAAACATAAATAAATGGGACCTAATTAAACTTTAAAGCTTTTGCACAGTAAAGGAAACCACTGACAAAAAGATAACCTAGGAGAAATATTTCTAAGAAAAAATATTTGCAAGTGATATGACTGATAAAGGCTTAATTGTATAAGGTCAGGACCCCCACCCCTGAGAAGAATCAATTCAACATCAAAAACCATACAAGCCAATTAAACAATGGGTGGAAGAACTGATAGACAACTTTCTGAAGAGGAAATGCAGATGGCCAACAAACACATGAAAAAATGCTCAACATCGCTAATCATTAAAGAAGTGCAAATCAAAACCACAAGAGATATCATCTCACATCTGTCAGAATGACTATCATCAAAAAATCTACAAATAAGAAATGTTGTCAAGGATGTGGATGAAAGGGAATCCTTGTACGCCATAGGTGGGAATGTAAATTGCTTCTGCCACTGTGGAAAACAGTATGGAGATTTTTTAAAAAACTGAAAGAACTACCATGTGGACCCAGAGATTCCACTCCTGAGTATACATACAGAAAACCCCAAATCACTAATTCAAAAAGATACATGAACTCCAATGTTCACAGCAGCATTATTTACAATTGCTAAGACATGGAAGCAACCTATATGTCCATCAACAAATGAATGGATCAAGATGGTGTGGTATATATTTATACAATAGAATACTATTCAGAATGAATATTTGCCATTTGCAGCAACATGAATGGACTCAAAGGGCATTATCCTAAGTGAAATAAGTCAGACAAAGACAGAAGCTATATGATATAACTTATAGTGGAATATAAAAAAATAAACTAGTGAATATAACAAAAAAGAGGCATACTCACAAATAGTGGTTACCACAAACTATGCTATGCTAAGTCACTTCAGTCATGTCCGACTCTGTGCGACCCCCTAGACGGCAGCCCACCAGGCTCCCCTGTCCCTGGGATTCTCCAGGCAAGAACACTGGAGTGGGTTGCCATTTCCTTCTCCAATGCAGGAAAGTGAAAAGTGAAAGTGAAGTCGCTCAGTCGTGTCCGACTCTTAGCGACCCCATGGACTGCAGCCTACCAGGCTCCTCCGTCCATGGGATTTTCCAGGCAAGAGTACTGGAGTGGGTACCACAAACTAGTGGTTACCAATAGGGAGAGGATTTGGAGGAGTAATACAGAGGTGGAAGAGTGGGTACTACAAACCACTGGGTGTAAGAAAGGCTACAAGCACATACTGCACAGCATGGGGAGTATAGCCAATATTTTTTAATAATTAGAAATGGGGTATAACCTTTAAACGTTATATAGAAGTAAAAAATTTTTTTAAGTTACTCCTTAAATTTATATGGAATCACAAAAGACCCAGAATTTCCCAATCCTGAGGAAAAAGAACAAAACTGTGGGTATAATCCTTTCAGACTTCACATTCTATCTACTTCAAAGCTATAGTAACTGAAACAGTATTGGCACAAAAATAGATATAGAAATCAATGGAACTGGAGAGAAAACTTGGAGAGAAATTCACATGCTTATAGTTAATCTATGAGAAAGGAGACAAGATTATATAATGGAGAAAAGACAGTCTCTTCAATAAGTGGTGCTGGGAAAACTGGAAAGGCAAGCATAAAAGAATAAAATTAGAGCATTATCTAACACCACACACAGAAATAAACTCAGATGGAGTAAAGACCAAACATAAGACCTGATACTATAAAATTACTAGAGGAAAACATAGGTAGAACACTTTTTCACATAAATGGTAGCAATCCTTTTGGATCCAGCTCATAGACTAATGGAGAAAAAAACAAAAATAAATGGGACCTAATTAAACTCAAAAACTTTGGTATAGCAAAAGAAACCATAAACAAAACAAAGAGATAACCTACAGAATGGGAGAAAATATTTTCAAACGATGTGACCAACAAGGGATTAGTCTCCAAATTTTACAAATAGTTCATGTGGCTTGATATCAAAGAAATAGCCCAATCAAAAAATGGGCAAATGACCTAAATAGACATTTCTCCAAAGAAGGCATACAGACGGCCAAAAGGCCTATGAATATATACTCAACATTGCTAAGTATTAGAGAAGTGCAAATTAACACTACAATGAAGCATCATCTCACTCCAGTCAGAGTGAGTGAAGTGAAAGTTGGTCAGTTGTGTCTGACTCTCTGAGACACCAGGGACTGTAGCATGCCAGGCTCCTCTGTCCTTGGTGATTCTACAGGCCAAAGTACTGGAGTGGGTAGCAGTTCCCTTCTCCAGGGGATCTTCCCAACCCAGGGATCGAACCCAATCCTCCTGCATTGCAGGCGGATTATTTACCCACAGAGCCACCAGAGAAGCCCAAGAATACTGGAGTGGGTAGCTTTTCCCTTCTCCAAGGATCTTCCCAACCCAGGAATCAAACCGGGGTCTCCTGCATTACAAGCAGATTCTTTACCAGCTGAGCTACCAGGGAAGCCCTGGTAAGTATTACAGAATGAAGTATCATGTCACTCCAGTCAGAGTGGCCATCATCAAACATTCTCCAAATAATAGATGCTGGAGAGGATGTAGAGAAAAGGGAACCCAAGTACACTGCGGGTGGGAATGTAAATTGGTACAGCCGCTATAGAGAACAGTATGGAGTTTCCTTAAAAAAAACTAAAAATAGAACTACCATATGATCCAACAATCCCACTCCTAGGCATATATCCAGAGAAAACCACAATTCAAAAAGATACATGCACTTCAATGTTCATAGCAGCATTATTTACAATTGACAAGATATGGAAGTCACCTAAGTGTCCATCAACAGATGAAGAAAGAAAGAATATGTGGCAGGGTGTGTGTGTGTATATATACATATATAAAAATGCCAAGATTTCATTTTTTATGGTTAATATGTTCTTTATAGAGAGAAGACATAGAAGACATAAAAATGCACCAAAGCAAAAATTGCATGCTGAAAGTCAGACTCACCTTTCCTTGGTTCCCTTTTCTCCAGTAACGACTCAAGTCCTGAATGTTTGGTTGCTCTGCTTCAGTGAGACTACCACAGCACTAGGCCACCATTTTCTACCATATTTCCACGTTCCATGATTTGAAATGAGAAATGCCTTGGGGAGAAAAACTGTAAAATATGAGACTCTCTCAATGCATGAAGCTACTCTGAGATCTTGGCCCTCTAGTTCTGGCTGCAGCAATCCCACTGCTGGGCATATAGCCCCCAAAGGCAAAAACTCTAATAAAAAAGGTACATATACCCCAATGTTCATAGCAGCACTACTTACAATAGTCAAGAAATGAAAGCAACCCAAGTCCCCATCAACAGATGACTGGCTTAAAAAATGTCACATACACACACACACACACACACACACACAATGAATTACAACTCAACCTAAGAAAAATGAAATATTGCTATTTGCAGCAACATGGATGGACCTAGATAATAATATGCTTAGGGAAATATGTCAGACAGAGAAAGACAAATACTGTATATCATCACTTATATGTGGAATCTAAAAAATATTACAAATGAATGTATATACAAAAGACAGACTTTTTGACATAGAAAACAAACTTATGATTACCAAAGAGGGGAGGGAGGGGCACAGGGACAAATGAGTGTAGGATGAACAGGCTGCTGTATATATAATATATATAAATAGTTAGGATTTATGGCTTACCAGAGGAATTATACTCAATATCTTGCAATAACCTATAATACAATCTAATCTGAAAAAGAAAGAACTGAATCACTATTCACCTGAAACTAACACAATATGGTAAATCAACTTCAATAAAAAAATAAATAAAAATTAAAAAAAAGACCAAATTGTGTTTCCTATTTTTCTCTCTCTCATTTGCCCCCATATATATCTATGATCTAAAGACAGAGAGGGGTGAAGAAAGCAAGAGATAAAGAAGGGACTGGAAAATGAGGGAGGGAGATAAGAGTTTCCAGATATATATCACTTAAGGTGATATGACTTCCTGCAAAATGAATTTAACTCCTCAAAGGAAAAAATATTAGATTGTATTTGAAAAACAAATAAAACCTCCTGCATAGTTAATGTGAGGTCAAGAAAATCTCATTAGCAAACTCTTGTAGTTTTCTGGTAGCATCTTTAGGGTTTTCTATGTCCAGTATCATGTCATCTGCAACAGTGACCGTTTTACTTCTTATTTTCCAGTTTGGATTCTTTTTATTTCCTTTTCTTCTCTGATTGCCATAGATAGGACTTCCAAAACCATGTTGAATAAAAGGGCAAGAGTGGACATCCTGGTATTGTTCCTGATCTCTGAGAAAATGCTTCTAACTCTTCATTGTAGAGAAGATGTGGTACATATATACAGTGAAATATTAGTCCTCCATTATAAAGAATGAAATCACACCATTTGCAGCAACATGGAAAGACCTGGAGATTATGACACTAAGTGAAGTAAGTCAGACAAAGACAAATATCTATGATATCACTTGTATGTGGAATCTAAAAAAAATAAATAAATAAATGAACTTATTTACAAAACAGAAACAGAATCACAGACTTGAAAACAAACTTATGGTTACCAAGGGGAGATGTGTGTTGCAGGGGATAAATTAAGAGTTTGGGATTAACATAAACACACTAACCATGTATAAAATAGATAATCAGTAAAAACCTACTGTATAGCACAGGGAACTCTATTCAGTATTCTGTAATAATCTATATGGGAAAATAATCTGAAAAAGAATGGATATATGTACATGTGTAAGTGAATCACTTTGCTGTATACCTGAAATACCACATTGTATATCTACTATACTCCAAAATAAAAATTAAATTAAAAAAAGACAGTTTCATTGGAATATGGGTCAGGAGCTCTGACTTCTTATGGCAGTGATACTACTGATTGGTGTGAGGCGGGGCATGCCACCCAATCCCCTAGACCTTAGGGTCAGTTCATCAGTGGAGAAATTGGTCAGCATGGTCTCAAAGACAGTTTCTTATTCACACATTCTATAAGTTGGTTCTGCCAGTACTGCCTGCTATATATTTGCAATTGTTTTTGATGGGAGGGAGGAAGGGAGGAAAGAAGAGTGAAAGGGGAAAAGATCAAACTGGATGCTCTCCTGAAGGCAGCGCTTGGCTCTGGCACTGGCTTCTGTCTCTCTAGTCCCTGGTGTCCTCCTATCTCCAGCTCTTTCTCAGTCTCACCTCATAGAGGTGCTAAACCCCAGAGTAGTGCTTCTGGCCGAGTCAGCTGAACACAGTTTCTTACTAGTGATTCACTGAGATCTTACAACTCCTTTCCTCTCTGCCATTTTTAGTATCAAAAGTATAAGGAAATAAAAGTAAGACACTCATGCAAGGTCAAAAGAGGGCCTCTTTAAAATTCTCAATACCTTATCCCTGGCCTTAGAGGAGATTCTTTGGGTCCCAGTCTCCTCAAGATTCAAGTTGAAACAACAGAACTTGAGCTATTTCCTTCATAGTTATATAGAATTTTTCAGTTTGTGTATTCTTTGAGCCTCACAGCAACCCTGTCTGGTGGGCAGAGTGATCGTGCTGAACTCACTTTTAGGAAGAGGGAACTAAGAAACAGAGAGGTTAAGTGCTTTGTCCAATGTCACACAGGAAGTAAAAGAGCTGAACTCACTGAGTGACAGCAAGTCTGCAGCTTCTTAGCCGCAGTTCCTCATTCTGGCACCAGGCTGTCCTCAGAGATCTGGGATATCTCCACAGTCTATCCTCCTAAACCAATCATTTTGCTTAAGGATACAGATTCAAGGAAGCAGTGCAAACAAGTTCAATGTATTTTGAAATGTGTATTTCAGGTGTTCTCTTTTCAATGAAAATGAGCAAGATTTCCACCTTTCCCTTATGCATTTCATGAAGTTATTAATAGATGGTGGTGGAGTATAGACAAGGAAAATGTGCCTGACACTATTTTTTTTTAATTACTAGGAAACAACAAATCAGAAAGGCTTTACTTCTGATTTTTACAGCAAGGAAAAATTTTTACTTATATTACTCTGTTAGTATGTGCACAAAATGCCTTGAGATTTATATAATCTAGTTACCTCAGTTAAATAACTCAGAATTACTATTTTAGGTTAAAAAAATTAGACACAAAGTTTAATAGTGGAAGAAGCCAGAAACGATGACGCCTTCTGGACTGCAAATGGCTTTTGTGGGTCAGGGATCAGATAATTATGTGAGGCCACAATTTTCCAATTTTTACATTAACATCTGGTATTAAATGTCTGCACTGTGCTCTACTGCGTCACATTTCATTCCTTGGTGAGAATTCATAAACTTTTGCAATTCTGTAGCCTAAGCATTTTGCCGAACTGCCTGGAAGCCAGAATTAAATGACCCATGTGTTTAAAAATGCTCATTGCAAAAGATCTGGAGGGTCCGGCTGGGCTGATCTGTAGGACTGGAGCTATGATTTAACCAAGAAAGCGGCCTATCTGTCCTCACGTTTCAAAATTTCCTGGCAGATCCATTCCTGTAACTGGTGAAAAATGCAAATCAGCTTGGAGCTGCATACGTAAATGTCCAGAGTTCAAAAAATAATCATGATGAGCTGGCCAGAAATCTCTGGCTATCTCAAGCTTGGTTCCCGTAAAGTTTATAAGGGCAAGTTTAAATTTTTAATAAACTGCATCCCTGGGTTTATAAAAAAAAAAAAATATGTTACTGGATCAGGATGCATAGTCAGATGATGGTGAACTTACTTTGGAAGTAATGATCAAGGAGAAATGTAGTCGCTTCCTCTTTGTCACAAATATTTCTATGTTCCCTGTCTTCCTGAATGAGCAGAGAGGAGGATGTTCCTCTGATGTTGATGATTTTACTTCTGGTCCCCTCTCTGCCGCTCCCCTCAGTGTGCAGCACTGTATGAATATGTAAGTACAAACTAATGGACAGAGGTTGGATGGGAATTACACTGACTCTAACACATCCTCAGAAACTGTTTTGAATAAAATCTGTATTACTTTCTTGAGACGATGACACTTTTATTAAGTAATGGTTGAAAAAGAATTAATTTGGGATCATGATTAGGTGATTGGGAGAGATATTAAAATCATCATCAATGTATTCAGCAAGGACACTGACCAGTAAGGATGGACAGAATCATGAATGACTGATGCTTGCCTACTGTTAATTGTGGCTGGCATTCAGCCCTATTCTGATCACATGCTAAGTCACATACGGAAACTGTACCTATTTTTCTTTATAATGTGCCTACTTGGTCTGATCCCTGGGTTGGGACAATCCCCTGGAGAAGGGAAAGGCCACCCACTCCAGTTTTCTGGCCTGGAGAATTCCATGAATTGTATAGTCCATGGGGTTGCCAAGAGTCAGACATGACTGAACGACTTTCACTTTACTTGGTCTGAACTAGATAAAAACAAAATTTCTAAGCTAAGTAATTCATAGATACTATATGGCAGGTCAAAATATTTTCTGGGTATTGCTGTGCTATACCAGCTAATTGTTTATATTTCCTAAAGCTATGTGTTTTGAACAACAGGAATAGTTTCTAACTGTATAGCATTAATGACAAACTGTCCTGAGGTATTGTGAATGGTTTCTTATCTTTATGAATTACTGACATTATTGGTAAAATATTTTTATAAATAAAAATCTTATAAATAATTATGTAGCTCATACCAGAAAAACAAAAAACCCAATCAAAAAGTGGGTAGAAGACCTAAACAAACATTTCTCCAAAGAAGACATACAGATGGCTAACAAACACATGAAAAGATGCTCAATGTCACTCATTATTAGAGAAATGAAAATAAAAACTACAATGAGGTATCACCTCACAGTGATCAGAAAGGCCCATCATCAAAAAAATCTACAAACAATAAATGCTGGAGAGGATGTGGAGAAAAGAGAGCCCTCTTGCACTGTGGGTGGGAATGTAAATTGATACGGACAGTATGGAAATTCCTTAAAAACTAGGAGTAAAAGTACCATATGACTCAGTAATCCCATTACTGGGCCTATACCCTGAGAAAACCATAATTGAAAAAGACACATGAACCCCAGTGTTCACTGAAGCACTCTTTACAATAGCCAGGACATGGAAGCAACCTAGATGTCCATTGACAGATGAATGGATAAAGAAGCTGTGGTGTATACACACACACACACACACACACACACACACACACACACACACACACACAATGGAATATTACTCAGCCATAAAAAGGAATGTATTTGATTTGAGTCAGTTCTAATGAAGTGGACGAACCTAGGGCTTATTATACAGAGTGAAGTAAGTCAGAGAGAGAAATACAAATATATTAATGCATATATACATGGAATCTAGAAAGCTGATACTAATGAACCTATTTGCAGGGCAGCAATGAGATGCAGACATAGAGAACAGACTTGTGGACATGGACTGAGGGAAGGAGAGGGTGGGACAACTGGAGAAAGCAGCATGGAAACATATGCACTACCATGTGAAAAGCAGATAGTGGGAACTTGCTGTTTGATGCAGGGAACTCAACATGGGGATTAAAAGAGGGGTCGGATGGGGAGGGAGGTGGGGGGGAGATTCAGGAGTCAGGGGAGATATGTATACCTATGGCTGATTAATGTCTGACAGAAACTAACACAATATTGCAAAGCAATAATCCTTCAATTAAAAAATTAAATATATACATAACTGAAAAAAAAAGGAAAAAAAAAAAAAAACAGTTATGGTTCAGGACTTCAGAGCAATAGTCCTTGTTCCTGTAACTTTGTTTGTGACCAGCTGGGAGAGCCAGATACCAACAGAGGTGACATGGGAACCATGGAAATAATGACATTCACTAGGGACCAAGAACTAGGCCCTCTCCTGGCTCCTGGCACCAAGTAAGAGCTGAGATTTTTATAGAAGCCAGGGGATGTATGGAAAGACTAGAGGTTGAGAGCTAGCCTAACTGGATATAGAAAGATAAAAGAATGTGATACTATCAGATCAGATATGATCAGTTGCTCAGTCATGTCCGACTGTTTTCGACCCCGTGAATTGCAGCACGCCAGGCATCCCTGTCCATCACCATCTCCCGGAGTTCACGGAGACTCACATCCATCGAGTCAGTGATGCCATCCAGCCACCTCATCCTCTGTCGTCCCCTTCTCCTCCTGCCCCCAATCCCTCCCAGCATCAGAGTCTTTTCCAGTGAGTCAGCTCTTCACATGAGGTGGCCAAAGTACTGGAGTTTCAGCTTTAGCATCATTCCTTCCAAAGAAATCCCAGGGCTGATCTCCTTCAGAATGGACTGGTTGGATCTCCTTGCAGTCCAAGGGACTCTCAAGAGTCTTCTCCAACACCACAGTTCAAAAGCATCAATTCTTCGGCGCTCAGCCTTCTTCACAGTCCAACTCTCACATCCATACATGACCACAGGAAAAACCATAGCCTTGACTAGACGGACCTTTGTTGGCAAAGTAATGTCTCTGCTTTTGAATATGCTATCTAGGTTGGTCATAACTTTCCTTCCAAGGAGTAAGCGTCTTTTAATTTCATGGCTGCAGTCACCATCTGCAGTGATTTTGGAGCCCCCAAAAATAAAGTCTGACACTGTTTCCCCATCTATTTCCCATGAAGTGATGGGACCGGATGCCATGATCTTCGTTTTCTGAATGTTGAGCTTTAAGCCAACTTTTTCACTCTCCACTTTCATTTTCATCAAGAGGCTTTTTAGTTCCTCTTCACTTTCTGCCATAAGGGTGGTGTCATCTGCATATCTGAGGTTATTGATATTTCTCCTGGCAATCTTGATTCCAACTTGTGTTTCTTCCAGTCCAGCGTTTCTCATGATGTACTCTGCATATAAGTTAAATAAACAGGGTGACAATATACAGCCTTGATGAACTCCTTTTCCTATTTGGAACCAGTCTGTTGTTCCATGTCCAGTTCTAACTGTTGCTTCCTGACCTGCATATAGGTTTCTCAAGAGGCAGGTCAGGTGGTCTGGTATTCCCATCTCTTTCAGAATTTTCCACAGATTATTGTGATCCACACAGTCAAAGGCTTTGACATAGTCAATAAAGCAGAAATAGATTCTTTTCTGGAACTCTCTTCCTTTTTCCATGATCCAGCGGATGTTGGCAATTTGATCTCTGGTTCCTCTGCCTTTTCTGAAACCAGCTTGAACATCAGGTAGTTCACGGTTCACGTATTGCTGAAGCCTGGCTTGGAGAATTTTGAGCATTACTTTACTAGCGTGTGAGATGAGTGCAATTGTGCGGTAGTTTGAGCATTCTTTGGCATTGCCTTTCTTTGGGATTGGAATGAAAACTGACCTTTTCCAGTCCTCTGGCCACTGCTGAGTTTTCCAAATTTGCTGGCATATTGAGTGCAGCACTTTCACAGCATCATCTTTCAGGATTTGGAATAGCTCAACTGGAATTCCATCACCTCCACTAGCTTTGTTTGTAGTGATGCTTTCTAAGGCCCACTTGACTTCACATTCCAGGATGTCTGGCTCTAGGTCAGTGATCACACCATTGTGATTATCTGGGTCGTGAAGATCTTTTTTGTACAGTTCTTCTGTGTATTCTTGCCACCTCTTCTTAATATCTTCTGCTTCTGTTAGGTCCATACCATTTCTGTCCTTTATCGAGCCCATCTTTGCATGAAATGTTCCTTTGGTATCTCGGATTTTCTTGAAGAGATCCCTAGTTTTTCCCATTCTGTTGTTTTCCTCTATTTCTTTGCATTGATCACTGAAGAAGGCTTTCTTATCTCTTCTTGCTATTCTTTGGAACTCTGCATTCAGATGTTTATATCTTTCCTTTTCTCCTTTGCTTTTTGCTTCTCTTCTTTTCACAGCTCTATACATCTCCAAATTTCTGTGGAACAAACCCAGATCCATTGAGTAATTCTTTGACTTGCTATTTTGTATAGTAATCATTATTATTAGCTCATTCTGAGAAGTTCTAAGATGAGATATGTGTGTCCAGTCCAAGCTGCCTGTAGGTCTCTTGTGCTCTTTATCACTCCACACGTATCCCCAACCCTCCTCCTTTTAGCTACACTGTGGTGGTGTTCCTTGGTCCATCCACCCATTAGGCTGAAATCAAGGGTATCAGATCTAAACCCCCAAAGGCTATTCTCAATTATATACTCATCAACTGCTGCTTAGCCTTCACTTTTGGCTTTCTATCTGATCCTCCAGGCCTGAGGACTTTCTCCAAAATAGCACCATAGAGCAGTCAGAGGCGTTTAGTTGACTTGCTGCTGGATGGGAGGGCTCCCAGGTTAAAAAAAAAAAAAAAAAAAAAAAAAAAAAGACATGTCGTGGAGAAAATGAGTAGAGTGCTTTCCCTGAGTCCTGGACACCTGGGCAGCTCCAAAGAGGAACTATGTTTCTTTGGATATCAGTGATAATTGAGACAGTGTTGTAAGGTGGGTAGTTTGTCTTGAGCATCGTCCTTCCCTCAGTCTGTACTCTTTTCACCATCAAACACCCTATCCAGGTTGGCCTTCATAGTCTGTTATCTCAGAGATCTGCTAAACATCTATGGCAGACATCTGCTGTTATCTCAGACATCTGCTAAACATCTGTAGAACTGTTCCAGGTGACGCTTCTGCATTCTAACAGAGGGTAATATAGTTTCTACTTCATGCAGGAACCCTCTTCAGAATAAGCCTACAGGTGGCATTCACCCTCTGCCCAAGTGTTCTCAGGGATGCCGTGTTCACTAGCTCAAGGCAGCCAGTCCCCTAAGAGTACAGCCCCATTGTGAGGAAATGGCCCCTTCTCCCAACCTGAAATCTGGTTACCCCCAGTCACCACCCAGTGCCTGCTTCCACCTTTTGAGAATATGTTGAGTCAGTCTCTTCCTCATGAAAGCATCTCAAATATTTGAAAACAGGTGCTCTTCCTTCTGGCCTCCTCTCTTCTCTGAGTTATACTGCAGGTTCTTTTGACTAACTGTAGTCTTTAAAGTGATCTGTGGTCTGATAATGGAAGTTGGAATCATCCGTAATCTCTAAAATGTTTTCATCTTCCCTGAGAACCTTGTCAAGATCTGGAAGGGACTACTTTGAAGCTGAAAAAATATGGACAAATATGATGAGAGGGGTGTTAAAATACAAAGATGATGATGAGAGGGGTGTTAAAAGACTGGCAAGCTCTCATCTACATAGTCAAGGTGGTTTCCCTAATACTAGTGCTTAGTGGGGATAGTCCTGGGTGTCCTTGGCATAAACAAGTTGATGAACAGTATCAAGATGGTGGAATAGGAGGATGTGGAGCCCACCTTTCCACACAAAAGACATTAAAAATATGTCAAAACATGTGGAACAATCCACATGAAAAACTAATGGAAACTGGCAGAACTTCTATGCAACCAAACCTGTGAGAAAGATCTCCATGTAAATGGGTGCATGCTAAGTCACTTTCAGTTCAATTCAGTCACTCAGTCGTGTCTGACTCTTTGCGACCCCGTGAATCGCAGCACACCAGGACTCCCTGTCCATCACCAACTCCTAGAGTTCACTCAGACTCACGTCCATCGAGTCAGTGATGCCATCCAGCCATCTCATCCTCTGTCCTCCCCTTCTCCTCCTGCCCCCAATCCCTCCCAGCAGCAGAGTCTTTTCCATTGAGTCAACTCTTTGCATGAGGTGGCCAAAGTACTGGAGTTTCAGCTTTAGCATCATTCCTTCCAAAGAAATCCCAGGGCTGATCTCCTTCAGAATGGACTGGTTGGATCTCCTTGCAGTCCAAGGGACTCTCAAGAGTCTTCTCCAACACCACAGTTCAAAAGCATCAATTATTTGGCGCTCAGCCTTCTTCACAGTCCAACTCTCACATCCATACATGACCACAGGAAAAACCATAGCCTTGACTAGATGGACCTTTGTTGGCAAAGTAATATCTCTGCTTTTCAATATGCTATCTAGGTTGGTCATAACTTTCCTTCCAAGGAGTAAGCATCTTTTCATTTCACTTTAGTTGTGTCCAATTCTTTGTGACTCTATGGACTGTAGCCCACCAGGCTCCTCTGTCCATGGGATTCTCCAGGCAAGAATATTGGAGTGGGTTGCCATGCCCTCCTCCAGGGGATCTTCCTGATCTGGGCAGGTGGATTCTTTTACTGCTGAGCCATCAGAGAAGCCTGTGTAAATGGGTACCATGGAGAAAAGACAAAGTCTAAACCTCTGTCCCTGGGAGGGATCTGAGAGGGAGAATAGGTCCACAAAGATGAACCCTCACCTTGGCGCGTGAGTAGGTGAAACCACAGACTGGGCCTCCCAGTCCTGTGCTCTACATGGAGGAGACAAGCCTCCTTGGCTGTTGAGAGAGCTGTTGGAACAAAAGAAAGGACTGGGGAAGCCTAGACTTTACCTGCAAAGAATGTGTGAGTACTGGCTTGCCAACAATCAGGGAGGAAAGAACTTGGCACTAGTGGCTGCTGCCTCACCATGCTCCTGAATCCAAGCGGGGCAAACACCCTGGCCCTGTTCACTCCCCACCATAACTTAGTGTGGGATCTGAGACAGCCAAGCACTGGGAAAAGACTTGGTATAGCTAGTCAGAGACAGCCCGAGGGCCTGGAATGCAGCTGGGGTGGGACAGTAGCAGGCACTGTCAAAGATTACAGTAGCACTGGAACTGGTGCACCTTGGTCCCTGTTCCTGTCCCCACTCCAACCCAACAAAGGCTCTGGCCCTGCTCACTCCATGCCACAACTTGGCTTGAGGTCTGAGCCAGGTGGGCCCAGGGGGAACACTTGGTCTAGCTGCTCAGGGAGAGCCCAGGGAGCCTGGGATGTTGTCCAGGTGGGGCGATGGTGGCCATTGTTGGTGCTTTCTCAGGTGGTGCAGCAGGAGATAACCTGCATGCCACGATCCATCTTCCAGCCAGTGAGTGCTTTGACCCTCTCCCTCACACCACAGCCTTGTAAAAGATCTGAGATGAACATATGGGAGAAGGGATGTGATTAGCTGTGTTCTAGTGGAACCACAGATGGCTACACAGGTAGCACATTAGTCCTCTGTGAGCTCACGGGCCTCAACTGGCTTCAGTGATCACCTCCTCTGAGGCACGGCAGGCATTCAAGGGAAATGGAGCCTGATCAAGTCCGAACTTCGGGATTTCTATTCCAACATGTGGTGAGCAGATCTGGTCCCTGACAGGGTAGCAACAGCCATGGAGCAAAAAAAGTCCTGCCTCACACGCTTCATAGGCTTTAGATCCCCCAATACCAACCACATCCCTATCAGGGTATAGTGGCCAACACACTCTGAGGGAAGACATGGCTCGTATCCTTATCAAAACTATGTCTTGCATCCAACACATTGGTCACACACAGTCTACATAGTGATGCTCCCACATAAAAACACCTCTTCAAGAGCACAATAGTTAACTATTTCTCCTAAATTCCTCGAGACTGAGAAAGTTAAGTAAAATTAAAAGGCAGGGGAACAACTCCCAATTAAGAGAACAAGCAAAATCCCCTGCAAGAACAAATAAAACAAAGCTCACCAGTATATCAGGTCCCGAGTTCAAAAAGCTGGTAATAGAAATGCTAACTAAAAGGATTACTGAAAGAAACAGGGATCACTAAAACAAGGAATTGGAAACTATCAGGATAAGCAAACAAAAAAATTAATTTCTAAGATTAAAAAACAATCTAGAAGCAATGGATAGCTGACTAAATGAGACAAAAGAATGAATCAGTGATCTGGAAGACAGGATAGTGGAAATCAGCCAATTAAAACAGCAGACAGAGAGACAAACAAACAAAAAAAAGAAGCAACATTCAAGATCTACAGGTTAATATAAAACATGCCAACCTACACATAACAGGGAATCCAGGAGAAGAGAGAAAATGGTATCAAAACGTATTTAAAGAAATTATGTTCTTTTTAGCCATCCATTCTTTGGAGAAATGTTTATTTAGATCTTCTGCTCATCTTTTGATTGGGTTGTTTGCTTTTTTGATATCAAACTGCATGAGCTGTTTGTATGTTTTGGAGAGTAATTCCTTGATGGTCACTTTATTTGCATATATTTTCCTCAATTCTGTGGGTTGTATTTTTATTTATTGTTTCCTTTGCTGTGCAAAAACTTTTAAGTTTAATTAGGTCCCATTTGTTTATTTTTGTTTTTATTTTCAATATTCTAGGAGGTGGATCCAAAAAGATTGCTGGAATTTATGTCAAAGAATGTTCTGCCTCTGTTTTCAACTAAGAGTTTTACAGTATCTGGTCTTATGTTTGGCTCTTTAATTCATTTTGAGTTTATTTTTGTATAATATATTAGAGAATGTTCTAATTCCATTCTTTATATATGGCTGTCCAGTTTTCCCAGCACCCCTTATTAATAAGACTGTCTTTTCTCCGTTGTGCATTCTTGCCTCCTTTGTCATAGATTAATTGACCATAGGTGCATGAGTTTATTAGTAGGCTTTCTATCCTGTCCCATTGATCTATATTTATGTTTTGGTACCAATACCATACTGTTTTGATTACAGTAGCTTTGTAGTGTGGTTTGAAGTCAGGGAGTTTGATTCCTCCAGCTCCATTTTTCTTTCTCAGGATTGCTGTGGCTATTTGGGGTCATTTGTGTTTCCATACACATTAAAAAACATTCTAGGTATGTGAAAAAGGCCATTGGAAATTTGATAGGGATGATATTGAATCTTGGGTAGTAAAGTCACTTTGACAATATTGATTCTTCCAATCCAAGAACATGATATATCTTTCTGTTTGTATCATCTTCAATTTCTTTCATTAGTGTCTTATAGTTTTCAGAGTACAGGTCTTTTGCCTCCACAGGTAAGTTTGTTCCTATATATTTTATTCTTTTTGATGAGATGGTAAATGGATTGTTTCCTTAGTTTCTGTTTCTAGTCTTCTGTCGTTTGTGTATAGAAGTGCAAGAGATTTCTGTGTATTAATTTTGTACCTGTATCTTTACTAAATTCACTCATGAGCTCTAGTGATTTTCTCACAGCATCTTTAGGATTTTCTGTATATAGTATCATGTCATCTGCAAACAATGACAGTTTTACCTCTTTTCCAATTTGGATTCTGTTTATTTCTTTTTCTTCATTGATTGGAATAGCTAGGATTTTCAAAACTATGTTGAATAAAGGTGGCAAGAGTGGACATTCTTGTCTTGTTCCTGATCTGACAGAAAACACTTTAAGCTTTTCACCATTGAGTATGATGTTTTCTTTGTCATATATAGTCTTTATCATGTTGAGGTAGGTTCCCTTTATGCTGACTCTCTGGAGAATATTTTTCATAAATGGGTATTGAATTTTATCAAAAGATTTTCTGCATCTACTGAGATATTCATATGGTTTTTATTCCTCAGTCTGTTACTGTGGTGAGTCACACAAATTGATTTGCAGATATTGAAAAGTCCTTTCATCTCAGGGATAAATCACCTTGATCATGGTGTATGATCCTTTAATATATTGTTAGATTTGGTCTGCTAGTATTTTGTTCAGGATTTTGGGTTCTGTATTCATCAGTGATATTAGAAAAATGCTCAACATTGCTACTTATTAGAGAAAAGGAAATCAAAACTATAATGAAGTATACACACGAGTCAGAATGACTGTCACCAAAAATCTACAAACAATAAATTCTGGAGAGGGTGTGAAGAAAAGGGAACCCTTCAAAACTGTTGGTGGGAATGTAAATTGGTACAACCACTATGGATAACAGTATGGCAGTTTCTTAAAAAACTAATAATGGAACTAACATAAGATCCAGGAATTCCACTCAAGGTCATATATCTGGAGAAAATTATAATTTGAAAAAATGCATGCACCCCGATGTTCATTGCAGCACTATTTGCCACAGCCAAGACCTGGAAGCAACCTAAATATCTATTGGCAGAGGAATGGATAAGGAAGATGTGGTACATAAGTATAATTGAATATTACTCAGCCATAAAAAAGAATGAAATAATGCCATTTGTAGCAAGTCGATGGACCCAGAGATTGTCATACTGAGTGAAGTAAGTCAGAGAAAGATAAATATCATATGATATCACTTCTGTGTGGAATTTAAAAAATTATACAAATGAACTTATTTACAAAACAGAAATAGACTCTCAGACTTCAAAAACAAACTTATGATTACCAAAGGGGAAAGGTTGCGGGGGATAAATTAGTAATTTGGGATTAACATATATACACTACTATATATAAAATAGATAATAAACAAGGACTTACTCTATGTCACAGGAAACTCTACTCAAAATTCTGTAATAGCCTATATGGGAAAAGAATCTGAAAAAGAATGGATATAACTGAACCAGTTTGCTGTACACTTGAAACCAATACAACACTGTAAATCAACTATACTCCAAATAAAAATTATATTAAAAATTATGGCCCCAAACTTCCCAAACCTAAAAAGGAAACATGTATCCTGGTACAGGAAGCACAGAGGGTCTCAAACAAGACAAACCCAAGCAGTCCCATGCCAAGACATGTCAAAATTAATATGGCAAAAGTTAGACATAAAAGAGGATTCTAAAGGCAGCAGGAAACAAACAAGGAGTCACTTATAAGGAACCCTCATAAGGTTATCAACTAATTTCTCTGCAGAAACTTTGCAGGCCAGAAGGGAGTGGCATGATGTATCCCAAGCCCTGAAGGGGAAAACCCTGCAACATAGGATACTCTACTCTGAAATATTATAATTTAGAATAAAGAGATAAAATATTTCTCAGACAAGCAAAAGATAAAAGGATTCAGCAATACTAAACATACCCTAAAAATAAATATTTAAGGGTCTTCTCTAAATAGCAAAGAAGAAAGAATCTATAAGAAAGGAAAAGCCACTATAGGAAAGGCAGATATAAAGTAAGGAATGAAGATTATATAAATAATCAGTACATACATTAAAAAATATAAAAAATTTAAAAGTAATTATAACTACAATAAGCAGTAAAAGTATAAGCATGAATATATAAAATAGGACATCAAACACAAAATGTAGAGAGCACTTAATAATCTTCAAGAACGTGTTTGAACTTGAATGACTGAGAGTTTAAAGCAAGTTGGTATAGTTATGGACCAACATACATGACCCTCAGTTCAGTTCAGTTGCTCAGTCGTGTCCGACTATTTGTGACCCCATGAATCGCAGCACGCCAGGCATCCCTGTCCATCACCAACTCCCGGAGTTCACTCAAACTCACGTTCGAGTTGGTGATGCCATCCAGCCATCTCATCCTCTTTCATCCCCTTCTCCTCCTGCCCCCAATCCCTCCCAGCATCAGAGTCTTTTCCAGTGAGTCAACTCTTTGCATGAGGTGGCCAAAGTACTGGAGTTTCAGCTTTAGCATCATTCCCTCCAAAGAAATCCCAGGGCTGATCTCCTTCAGAATGGACTGGTTGGATCTCCTTGCAGTCCAAGGGACTCTCAAGAGTCTTCTCCAACACCACAGTTCAAAAGCATCAATTCTTCGGCGCTCAGCTTTCTTCACAGTCCAACTCTCACATCCATACATGACCACTGGAAAAAGCATAGCCTTGACTAGACGGACCTTTGTTGGCAAAGTAATGTCTCTGCTTTTGAATATGCTATCTAGGTTGGTCATAACTTTCCTTCCAAGGAGTAAGCGTCTTTTAATTTCATGGCTGCAGTCACCATCTGCAGTGATTTTGGAGCCCCCCAAAATAAAGTCTGACACCGTTTCCACTGTTTCCCCATCTATTTCCCATGAAGTGATGGGACCGGATGCCATGATCTTCGTTTTCTGAATGTTTAGCTTTAAAAGCTAAGTTTTACACTCTCTACTTTCACTTTCATCAAGAGGCTTTTTAGTTCCTCTTCACTTTCTGCCATAAGGGTGGTGTCATCTGCATATCTGAGGTTATTGATATTTCTCCCAGCAATCTTGATTCCAGCTTGTGCTTCTTCCAGCCCAGCGTTTCTCATGATGTACTCTGCATATAAGTTAAATAAACAGGGTGACAATATACAGCCTTGATGAACTCCTTTTCCTATTTGGAACCAGTCTGTTGTTCCATGTCCAGTTCCAACTGTTGCTTCCTGACCTGCATATAGGTTTCTCAAGAGGCAGGTCAGGTGGTCTGGTATTCCCATCTCTTTCAGAATTTTCCACAGTTTATTGTGATCCACACAATCAAAGGCTTTGGCATAGTCAATAAAGCATAAATAGATGTTTTCCTGGAACTCTCTTGCTTTTTCGATATCCAGTGGATGTTGGCAATTTGATCTCTAGTTCCTCTGCCTTTTCTAAAACCAGCTTGAACATCTGGAACTTCATGGTTCACGTATTGCTGACATGACCCTATGGTAACCTAAATCAAAAACACAATAGAATCATAAAAATCAAAAGAAAGGAACTCAAGCATATTGCAAAAGAAAATCATCGAATCACAACAGAAAAAAAGAAGAACAAAGAGAACTACAAAAGCCACGGGGAATCATGGAACAAAATGGCCCTAAAATACATACCAATCAATAACCACTTCTCATAGCAACAGAATAAATGTTTTGATCAAAAGACAGAGTGGCTGATTGGATTAAGAAAAAAACACCAAATATCTGCAATAAGCTGCCAGTAAGTGACTCATTTCATGGTAAAAACCACACCCAGAATGACAATGATGGGATGGAATAAAAATATTTCATGCAAATGGAAGCAACAGGAAAGCTGAGGTAGCAATACCCATATCAGACAAAATAGACCTTAAAACAAAGGCTTTAACTAAAGAAAAAGAAAGGCATTATATAATTATAAAGGGATGAGTACAAGAAGATATTATAATTTTTAACATGTATTCTTGCCTGGAGAACTCCCATGGACAAAGGAGCCTGGTGGGCTACAGTCCATGGTGTTGCAAAGAGTTGGACATGACTGACCGACTAAGCATAGCACAGCATGCACACAATACATGAGTATCTCCATATATAGATAAAATACTAAGAGACATGAGAGAAATAGACAATAATACAGTAATAATAGGAGATTTTTAACACCTCACTGACATCAATAGATCATCCAAACAGAAATTCAGCAAGGCAACAAAGGCCATAAATGACACTACAGATGAGTTGGGTTTAATTACTATCTACAGGAAACTACATCCAAAAGTGCCTTCATGGAACACTGCCTTCTCATGATGAAGAGGCTTGCGTAGCTCAATGATGTTATGAGCCATGCCGTGTAGTGCCACCCAAGACAGACAGGTCAGAGTGGAGAGTTCTGACAATGCATGGTCCACTGAAGAAGGGAATGGCAAGACAGTCAAGTATTCTTGCCATGAGAACCCCATGAACTGTTTAAAAAGGCAAAGAGATGTGACACCCAAAGATGAGCACCCCCCCCTCCAGGTCAAAAGGTGTCTAATATGCTACTGGGGAAAAGTGAAGGACAATTACTAATAGCTCCAGAAAGAATGAAGTGGCTGGGCCTAAGTGGAACAATGCTCAGTTGTGGATGTGTCTGGTGATGAAAGTAAAATCCAATGCTGTAAAAAAACAGTGTTGCTTAAGAACCTGGAATGATAGGTCCATGAATCAAGATAAATTAGATGTGGTCAAGCAGGAGATGGCAAGAATAAACATCAACATCTTAGGAATCAGTGAACTAAATGATTGGGAATGGGCAAATTTAATTCAGATGATCATTATATCTACTACTGTGGGCAAGAATTCTGTAGAAGAAATGGAGAAGCTCTCATAATCAGCAAAAGAGCCTGAAATGCAGTACTTGGATGCAACCTCAAAAACTGCAGAATGATCTCAGTTTGTTTTCAAGGCAAACCATTCAACATGACAGTAATCGAAGTCTATGCCCAAACCACTGATGCTGAAAAAGCTGAAGTTGAGCAGTTCTATGAAGACCTACCTGACCTTCTAGGATGAAGACCAAAAAAAATATGTCCTATTCATCACAGGGGACTGGAATGCAAAAGTAAAAAGCCGAGAGATACCTGGAATAACAGGCAAGTTTGGCCTTGGAGTACAAAATGAACCAGGGCAAAGGCTAACAAAATTCTGCCAAAAGAATGCACTGGTCATAGCAAACACCCTTTTTCAACAACACAAGAGGTGACTTTACATATGGATATCACCAGATGGTTAATACCAAAATCAGACTGATTACATTCTTTGTAGCCAAAGATGGGGAAGGACTATCCAGTCAGCAAAAACAAGACCTGGAGCTGAATGTGGCTCAGATCATCAGCTCCTTAAAGCAAAATTCAGGCTTAAACTAAATAAAGCAGGGAAAACCATTAGGCCACTCAGTTATGACCTAAATCAAATCCCCTATGATTATACAGTGGCGGTAACAAATAAATATAATGGGTTAGATCTGGTAAACAGAATGCCTGAAGAACTATGGACAGAAGTTCATAACACTGTACAGGAAGCACTGACCAAAATCATCCCAAAGAAAAAGAAATGCAGAAAGGCAAAATGGTTGTCTGAGGAGGCTTTACAAATATCTGAGGAAAGGAGAGAAGTGAAAAGAAAAGGAGAAAGGGAAAGGTACCCCCAACTGAATGCAGAGTTCCAGAGAATAATGAGAGATGAGAAGGCTTTATTCAATGAACAATGCAAAATAATAATAATAATAGAGAAAAACAACAGAAGGGGAAAGAGTAAAAATCTCTTCAAGAAAATTGGAGCTATCAAAGGAATATTTCATGCAAAGATGGGCACAATAAAGGATATAAACCATAAAGACCTAATAGAAGCAGAAGAAATCAAGAAGTGATGGCAAGGATATACATAAGAACTGTACAAAAAAGATCTTAATGACCCAGATAACCACAGTGGTATGGCCACTCACCTAGAGCCAGACACCCTTCAGTATGAAGTCAAGTGGACCTTAGGAAGCACTCCTGCAAATAAAGCTAGTGAAGGTGATGGAATTCCAGCAGAGCTATTTAAAATCCTAAAAGTTAATCCTATTAAAGTGCTGCACTCAATATGTCAGGAAATTTGGAAAACCCAGCAGTGGCTACAGGACTGGAAAAGGTCAATCGTTATACCAACTCCCAAGAAGGGCAGTGCTAAAGAACTTTCAAACTACTAGACAATTGCACTTAAGATTATGCTCATAATCCTTAAAGTGAGGTTTCAGCAATACTTGAATTGAGAAATTCCAGATGTACAAGCTGGGTTTAGAAAAGGTAGAGGAATCAGAAATCAAACTGCCAACATTCTCTGTATCATAGAGAAAGCAAGGGAATTCCAAAGAAACATCTACCTCTGCTTCATTGATTACACTATAGCCTTTGACTGTGTGGAGCATAACAAACTGTGGGAAACTCTTAAAGAGATGGGAATACCAGAACACCTTACTTTTCTCCTGAGAAACCTGTATGCAGTTCAAGAGGCAACAGTTAAAACATTACATGACACAACTAACTGGTTCCAAATTGGGAAAGGAGAATGAGAAGTCTGTATATTGTCACCTGTTTATTTAAATTACATGCAGAGTACATCATGCAAAATGCTGGGGTGGATGAGTTACAAGCTGGAATCAAGATTGCCAGAAGAAAGGTCAACAACCTCAGACATGCAGATAATTCCACTCTAATGGCAGAAAGTGAAGAGGAACTAAAGAGTCTCTTGATGAGGGTGAAAGAAGAGAGTGAAAAAGCCAGATTAAAACTCAACATTAAAAAGACTAACATCTTGGCATCCAGTCCCATCACGTCATGGCAAATAGAAGGGGAAATGGTGGAAGCTGTGACAGATTTCCTCTTCTTGGGCTCTAAAATCACTGCAGATTTTACTACAGCCAGTAAATTAGACGACAGTTGCTTCTTGGAAGGAACGCAATGACAAGCCTAGACAGTGTATTAAAAAGCAAAGACATCACTCTATCTACAAAGGTCCACATAGTCAAAGCCATGGTCTTTCCAGTTGTCATGTACTGATGTGAGAGTTGGACCATAAAGAAAGTAAAGGCGCTAAAAACTGATGCTGTCTAATTGTTGTGCTGGAGAAGATTCTTGAGATTTCCTTGGACATCAAGGAGATCAAACCAGTCAACCCTAAACAAAATCAACCCTGAATACTAATTGATTCTGATGAATGACTGATACTACAGCTGAAGCCCCAATACTTTGGCCACCTGATGTGAAAAGCCAACTCTCTGGAAAAGACTCTGATGCTGGGAAAAATTGAAGGCAGAAGGAGAAGAGGGTGAGAGATGATGAGATGGTTGGAGGGCATCCCTGATTCAATGGATATGAACTTGGGCACATTCTGGGAGATGGTGTGGGACAGGGAGGCCTGGCATCCTGCAGTCCATGGGGTCACAAAGAGTCAGACATGCCTTGGCAACTGAATAACAACAGGGACAACACATCCAAAAGAAAGCAGAATACGCATTCTTTTCAAGCCTGCATGGAATGTACTCCAGGATAGACCCCATACTGGGACACAAAGCAAACCTCAAAATTTAAGAGAATAGAAATTATTTCAAGCATCTCTTCTGATCACAAAAATACAAAACTAAAAATCAACCACAGAAAGAAAAAGAAGAAAAGAACAAATATGTGGAGATTAAACAACATGCTGTGAAAAACCCAATGGACACTGATGAAATCAAAGAAATCAGGAAATACCCTGAGACAAAAGAAAATGAAAACACAACTTTACAAAATTTATAGGATGCAACCAAAGAAGTTCTAAATAATTCATAGTGAAACAGATTTCCCTCAAGAAACTAGTCTGAAGTAAAACAACATAACCTACCATCTAAAAGAACTAGGAAAAGAACAAAGTCCAAAGTCAGTAGAGGAAACTAAAAAAGATTAGAGAGTAAATTTTTTAAAAATAGAGGTAAAAACCAATAGAAAAGATCAATAAAAACCAAGAGCTGTTTTTTTCTAAAGACAAAATTAACAAACTTCTAGTAAGGTTTCTGAAGAAGAAAATACATAGGATCCAAATAATTAAAATTAAAATGACAAAGGAGAAATAACAACTGACAGCACAGAAATACGAAAAATCACAAGAGAATACCACGAACTCTTACATGCTAAATTGGACAGTCTAGACGAAATGGACAAATTTCTAGCAACCTTCAGTCTGTCAGGAGTGATTTAAGAAGAAACAGATAATCTGAACAGACCAATCACTAGAAGTAAAACAGAATCTGTAATCTAAAAAAATCTGCAAACAAATGTCCATGACTGGAGGGATACACTGGTGAATTCTACCAATTATATAAATAAGAACTTGTACCTATTCTTTTCAAATTATTCCCAAAAACTTGAAGAGGGAACATTCCAAAATTATTCTACAAGGCCACCATTAGAAAACCAGACCAAGACACTACCATAAAAGAGAAGTACAAGCTAATATCTTTGAGGAATATATTAACAGATGCAAAAATCCTCAACAACATACTAGCAAACCAAATCCAAAAAACAAACAAACAAAAACATAAAAAGAATATACACCATGATCAAGCTGAGTTCATTCCAGGGTTGCAAGAATGTTTCAACATATGCAAATCAAGCAATGTGATACTCCACATTAACAAAAGCAAAGACAAAAACATGATCATGTCAATAGATTCAGAAAAAGCTCTGATAAAATTCAAGAATCATTCATGATAAAATCTCAAAGTAGATATAGAGGGAACATATCTCAACATAACAAAGGCTATTTATGACAACCCACAGCCCCTGGGCTTCCCAGGGGGCTCAGTGGTAAGGAATCCACCTGCCAATGCAAGAGCCCTAGGAGACACAGGTTCAATCCCCAGGTCAGGAAGATCTCCTGGAGGAGGAAATATCAACCCATGCCAGTATTCTTGCCAGGATAATCCCATGGACAGAGGAGCCTGGCAGGCTACAGTTTATGGGGTTGCAAAGAGTTGGATACGACTGAGCGACTGAGCATGAGCATGCATAGTGAGCAAAATACTCAATGGTGAAAAGCTGAAAGCCTTCCTACTAAATTCAGAAGCAAAACATGGATGCCTACTCTTAACACTTCTATTCAATACAATATGGGAAATACTAGCTATAGCAATCAGATGAGAAAAAGAAATTAAAAATATCTAAATTGGAAGGGAAGAGGTAAAATTGTCACTATCTTCAGATGACATGGTACTCTATGTAAAGAACCCTAAAGTCTCCACCCTAGGACTATTGGAACTAATGAATGAATTAAGCAATGTAGTATACAATTAACAAACAGAAATATCTTGGATTTTTATACGCATTGTGAGATATCAGAAAGCAAAAGTTTACAAAAATCTAATTTAAAATTATATCAAAAAACTACCTAGAAATGAACTCAGCTAATCTGCATGCAGGTCAGGAAGCAACAGTTAGAACTGGACATGGAACAACAAACTGGTTCCAAATAGGGAAAGGAGTACGTCAAGGCTATTTACTGTCACCCTGCTTATTTAACTTATATGCAGAGTACATCATGAGAAACGCTGGGCTGGAAGAAGCACAAGCTGGAATCAAGATTGCTGGGAGAAATATCAATAACCTCAGAAATGCAGATGACACCACCCTTAAGGCAGAAAGTCAAGAGGAACTAAATAGCCTCTTGATGAAAGTGAAAGTAGAGAGTGAAAAAGTTGGCTTAAAGCTAAACATTCAGAAAACGAAGATCATGGCATCCGGTCCCATCACTTCATGGGAAATAGATGGGGAAACAGTGGAAACAGTGTCAGACTTTATTTTTCTGGGCTCCAAAATCACTGCAGATGGTGACTGCAGCCATTAAATTAAAAGATGCTTACTCCTTGGAAGGAAAGTTATGACCAACCTAGATAGCATATTCAAAAGCAGAGACATTACTTTGCCAACAAAGGTTCGTCTAGTCAAGGCTATGGTTTTTCCTGTGGTCATGTATGGATGTGAGAGTTGGACTGTGAAGAAGGCTGAGCGCCGAAGCATTGATGCTTTTGAACTGTGGTGTTGGAGAAGACTCTTGAGAGTCCCTTGGACTGCAAGGAGATCCAACCAGACCATTCTAAAGGAGATCAGCCCTGGGATTTCTTTGGAAGGAATGATGCTAAAGCTGAAACTCCAGTACTTTGGCCACCTCATGCAAAGAGTTGACTCATTGGAAAAGACTCTGATGCTGGGAGGGATTGGGGGCAGGAGGAGAAGGGGACGACAGAGGATGAGATGGCTGGATGGCATCACTGACTCGATGGACATGAGTCTGAGTGAACTCCGGGAGTTGGTGATGGACAGGGAGGCCTGGCGTGCTGTGACTCATGGGGTCGCAAAGAGTCAGACACGACTGAGCGATTGAACTGAACTGAAGGAGGTGAAAGACATTTATATTGAAAACTATAAAACATTAGTAAAGGAAATTAAAGAGGATTGAAATATATCCCAGTTCTTAGATTGGAAAAATTAATATTTTTAATTTTAGTGATATTATTCAAAGCAATCTATAGATTTAGTACAAACCCTATCAAAATAACAAAACAGGTTGTAATTATCTGGATAACCACAATGATGTTGTCACTCATATAGAGCCAGACATCCTGGAAATCAAGTGGGCCTTAGGAAGCATAACTACAAACAAAGCTAGTAGAGGTAATAGAATTCCAGTGGAGTGATTTCAAATCCTAAAAAATGATGCTGAGAATGTCCTGCACTCAATATGCCAGCAAATTTGAAAAAATTAGCAATGGCCACAGGACTGGAAAAGGTCAGTTTTCATTCCAATCCCAAAGAAGAGCAATGCTAAAGAATGTTCAAACTACTGCAAAAATTGCACTCATTTCACATGCTAGCAAGGTAATGCTCATAATCCTTCAGTCTAGGCTTCAACTGTACATGAACCAAGAACTTCCATATGTACAAGCTGGATTTAGAAAAGGCAGAGGAACCAGACATCAATTTGCCAACATCCACTGGATCATAGAAAAAGCAAGAGAGTTCCAGAAAAAAAAAAAAAAAAAAAAAAAAAAAAAAATATATATATATATATATATATATATACTTCTGCTTCATTGACTATGCTAAAGCCTTTGTGTGGATCACAACAAACTGGAAAATTTTTAAAGAGATGGAAATACCAGACCACCTTAGCTGTCTCCTGAGAAACCTGTATGCAGGTCAAGAAGCAACAGTTAGAACCAGGCATAGAACGATGCACTGGTTCAAAACTGGGAAAGGGGTACATCAAGGCTGTATATTGTCACCTGCTTATTCAACTTCTATACAGAGTATATCATACAAAATGCCTGGCTGGATGAAACTAGAATCAAGATTGCTTGGAGAAATATCAACAATCTCAGATATGCAAATAATACTACCCTAATGGCAGAAAGGGAAGAGGAACTAAAGAGCCTCTTGATGAAGATGAAAGAGGAGAGTGAAAAAGCTAGCTTAAATCTCAACAGTCAAAAACCAACATCATGGAATCTGGTCCCATCTTCATGGCAAATACAAGGGGAAAAATGGAAACCGTGGCAGATTTTATTTTCTTGGGCTCTGAAGTCACTGGATATGGTGACTGCAGCCATGAAATTAAAAGATACTTGCTACTTGGAAGAAAAGCTATGACAAACCTAGACAGTGTATTAAAAAGCAGAGACATCATTTTGCTGAGAATAGTCTGCCTAGTCAAAGTTGTGGTTTTTCCAGTAGTCATGTACGGATGTGAGAGTTGGACCATAAAGAAGGCTGAATGCTGTTAAACTGTGGTACTGGAGAAGTCCCTTGGACTGCAAGGAGATCAAACCAATGAATCCTAAAGGAAATCAACCCTGAATATTCATTGGAAGGACTGATGCTGAAGCTCCAATACTTTGGCCACCTGATGCGAATAGCCAACTCATTGGAAAAGACCCTGATGCTCAGAAATATTGAGAGCAGGAGGAGAAGAGGGTGACAGAGATGAGATGGATGGATTGCATCGCCAACTCAATGGACATGAATTTGAGCAAACTCCGGGAGGTAGTGAAGGACAGGGAAGCCTGGCATGCTGTAGCCCATGGGGTGGCAAAGAGGTGGACATGACCTAGTGACTAAACAACAACAATCAAGTAACCATGAGATTTTTCATAGAACTAGAACTATAATCCTAAAATTTCTATGGAGCCACAGATACATAGAATTTCCAAAGCAAACTAGAGAAAAGAGCCTACTGGAGGTATGACCCTTGCAGGCTTTACAGTATACTACAAAACAGCATGGCACAAAAAAGATATACATATATACATATGCAGGTAGGTTTATTTCTGCACTCTCCATTCTGTGCCATTGATCTAGAGTACAGAAATAAACCTACACACCTCTAGTCAATTTATTTGTGACAAAGGAGCCAAGAATATGCAATGGAGAAAAGACAGTCTCTTTAACAAATGGTATTTGGAAAGTTGGGCAGCTATGTGTACATCAATGAAATTAAAACATTCCCTTATGCCATACATAAAAATAAGCTCAAAATGGCTTAAAGATCTAAATGTAAGCTTTGACACCATAAAACTCCTAGATAGGAACATAGGCAAAACAGTCTTTCACATAAATTGTAGTAATAATTTCTAAGATCACTCTTCCAAAGCAAAAGAAATACACAAATGGAACCTAATAAAGCTTACAATTTTTTGCATAGTGAAGGAAATCATCAACAACAAGACAGCCTACAGAATGGGAAAAATATTTTCAACTGATGCTACCAAGAAGGGGTTAATATCTGACATACAGAAACAGCTCATATAAGTCAATATTGAAAAAACAAAGAACCCAATCAAGAAGTGGGAGAAGACTTAGACATTTTCCCAAAGGAGGCATACAGATAGCCAACAGGCACATGAAAAGATGTGCAACACTGCTGATTATTAT
Organism: Bubalus kerabau; assembly: GCF_029407905.1. Lineage (NCBI taxonomy): Eukaryota > Metazoa > Chordata > Mammalia > Artiodactyla > Bovidae > Bubalus > Bubalus kerabau. Next base: position 65,381,508 of record NC_073633.1, read on the forward strand.
TGAAATGCAAATAAAAGCCACTATGATGTATTTCACATCAATCAGAATGGCTATCATCAAAAGATATAGAAATCATAAATGTTGGGAACCCTTGCACACTATTGGTGGAAATGTAAAATGGTGCACTGTGGAAAACCATATGTGGGTTCCTTAAAAAACTAAAAATAGAGCTATCATGGGATCCAGCAATCCCACACCTGAGCATGTATCTGGAAAAAGTAAAGCTCTAATTTGAAAAGATACATGCTCCCAGATGTTCAGAGACGCACTATTGACAAGAGCCAAGACATGGAAACAACCCAAGGACCCATCAATAGATGACTGACTTAGGAAGATAGGGAATATTACTCAGCCACGGAAAAAATGGAATATTACCATTTGCATCAACATGGATAGACCTAGGGAATGTTATATTTAGTGAAATAAGTCAAACAGAGAAAGACAAAAGTTGTATGATATAACTTACATGTGGAATCTAAAAAATTATACAAACGAATGCACATATAAAACAGAAACAGACTCTCAGACATAGTAAACAAACTTGGTTACCAGAGGTGAGAGGTAGTGGGGGAGGGAAAAATTAGGGGTATGGGATTAACAGACCTAAATTACCATAATAAAATAGATAGGCAAAAACGACTTACTCTATAGCACAGGGGATTATACCTAATATCTAATAGTAACTTATAATGGAATAGAATTCGGAAAAAAATGTTAATCAGTGAAAGCCAATGACAAAACAAAATATATTTTATGGTAAAAGGAGGGGCTTGAGGATCATGGAGAATTAGAAAGGAGGAAAGGTAGGGGAGAAAGTCATGGGAAAGACTGACTTTGGGGAAACAAGTGAAAGACTATCTACACTATGAATAGTCTGGCTGCCTAGGGAAAGGAGGGGAGGGAGAAGGCAGGGTGTGGTTTTCATTTAGAAAGCCCATCACCCATGGGATGTTTAGCCAACACCTACCTGTCCCAAGCCATGAAAATAAGGATCGTTGGACATTCCATGCAGGGTTGTGAGAATTATATGAGAGAATGCTTATGATACAACAGCTGAATTATTTTTTAACAATTAGTAACCAGATGAAAGTGAAAGTGGAGAATGAAAAAGTTGGCTTAAAGCTCAACATTCAGAAAACGAAGATCATGGCATCTGGTCCCATCACTTCAGGGGAAATAGATGGGGAAACAGTGGAAACAGTGTCAGACTTTATTTTTCTGGGCTCCAAAATCACTGCAGATGGTGACTGCAGCCATGAAATTAAAAGATGCTTACTCCTTGGAAGGAAAGTTATGACCAACCTAGATAGCATATCAAAAAGCAGAGACATTACTTTGCCAACAAAGGTTCGTCTAGTCAAGGCTATGGTTTTTCCTGTGGTCATGTATGGATGTGAGAGTTGGACTGTGAAGAAGGCTGAGTGCCGAAGCATTGATGCTTTCGAACTGTGGTGTTGGAGAAGACTCTTGAGAGTCCCTTGGACTGCAAGGAGATCCAACCAGTCCATTCTGAAGGAGATCAGCTCTGGGATTTCTTTGGAAGGAATGATGCTAAAGCTGAAACTCCAGTACTTTGGCCACCTCATGCGAAGAGTTGACTCATTGGAAAACACTCTGATGCTGGGAGGGATTGGGGACAGGAGGAGAAGGGGACGACAAAGGATGAGATGGCTGGATGACATCATCGACTCGATGGACATGGGTTTGGGTGAACTCCAAGAGTTGGTGATGGACAGGGAGGCCTGGTGTGCTGTGGTTCATGGGGTCGCAAAGAGTCGGACACGACTGAGTGACTGAACCGAACTGATAGTTTTTTTTTTTTTTCCAACTTCCAACCTATGAGTTAATGCAAGGATAAATTTTATATTACTTTCTTTAAAAGTTACCTTACCTGCTTTTGCTTTACAGAAAAATTTATATGCCTTGAGCTAACACTAGGCTTGTATCAATTTTCCATGAAGCTCTGCTTTGGGAGTTCTCCAGACACATATACTGGAATCAATCACAGTAAGTTCTTCCCTTTTTTTTTTTTCCCCCCAGCTTACATTTCCCTTTTCTTTCTTTCTTTTAAATTTTTTTTTTTTTTACAGAAAAAGTACAAACTTTTAGTGAATTTTTTTCTAACATGAATTGTTTTCACCAGAGAAGGTAAATTAGTAAACCAATCTGTTCCTACGTACAATTTTTTTTTATATATTGTATTGGTTTTGTCATACATTAACATGAATCTGCCACGGGTGTACATATGTTGCCAAGCCTGAACCACCCCCCCACCCCAGACCATCCCTCTGGGTCATCCCAGTGCACCAGCCCCAAGCATCCTGTATCCTGCATCGAACCTGGACTGGTGTTTCGTTTCACATATGATATTATACATGTTTCAATGCCATTCTCCCAAATCATTCAACCTTCTCCCTCTCCCACAGAGTCCAAAAGACTGTTCTATACATCTGTGTCTCTTTTGCTGTCTCACATACAGGATTATCATTACCATCTTTCTGAATTCCATATATGTGTGTTAGTATACTGTATTGGTGTTTTCTTTCTGGCTTACTTCACTCTGTATAATAGACTCCAGTTTCATCCACCTCATTAGAACTGATTCAAATGTATTCTTAGCCTGTTTTTGCCAAGTGCGCTCATCATTACCCTCACTGTGAATCCTCTGTGTCTAATCCAGTAGCAAGTGTGATAATTAAAAGGCTTTATTTTCAAAAAAAAAAAAAAAAATAATGGCTGATTAATACTCCATTGTGTATATGTTACCACAGCTTTCTTATCCATTCATCTGCTGATGGACATCTAGGTTGCTTCCATGTCCTGGCTATTATAAACAGTGCTGCAATGAACATTGCGGGTACACGTGTCTCTTTCAATTCTGGTTTCCTCGGTGTGTATGCCCAGCAGTGGGATTGCTGGATCATAAGGCAGTTCTATTTCCAGTTTTTTAAGGAATCTCCACACTGTTCTCCATAGTGGCTGTACTAGTTTGCATTCCCACCAACAGTGTAAGAGGGTTCCCTTTTCTCCACACCTTCTCCAGCATGTATTGCTTGTAGACTTTTGGATCGCAGCCATTCTGACTGGCGTGAAATGGTACCTCATAGTGGTTTTGATTTGCATTTCTCTGATAATGAGTGATGTTGAGCATCTTTTCATGTGTTTGTTAGTCATCTGTATGTCTTCTTTGGAGAAATGTCTATTTAGTTCTTTGGCCCATTTTTTTATTGAGTTGTTTATTTTTCTGGAGTTGAGCTGCAGGAGTTGCTTGTATACTTTTGAGATTAATTCTTTGTCAGTTGCTTCATTTGCTATTATTTTCTCCCATTCTGAAGGCTGTTTTTTCACCTTGCTTATAGTTTCCTTTGTTGTGCAGAAGCTTTTAATTTTAATTAGGTCCCATTTGATTATTTTTGCTTTTATTTCCAATATTCTGGGAGGTGGGTCATAGAGGATCCTGCTGTGATTTATGTCGGAGAGTGTTTTGCCTATGTTCTCCTCTAGGAGTTGTATAGTTTCTGGTCTTACGTTTAGAATTTTAATCCATTTTGAGTTTATTTTGTTGTACGATGTTAGAGTGTGTTCTAGTTTCATTCTTTTACAAGTGGTTTCCCAGTTTTCCCAGCACCACTTGTTAAAGAGATTGTCTTTTCTTCATTGTATATTCTTGCCTCCTTTGTCAAAAATAAGGTGTCCATAGGTGCGTGAATTTATCTCTGGGCTTTCTATTTTGTTCCATTGATCTATATTTCTGTCTTTGTGCCAATACCATACTGTCTTGATGACTGTGGCTTTGTATTAGAGCCTCAAGTCAGGCAGGTTGATTCTTCCAGTTCCATTCTTCTTTCTCAAGATGGCTTTGGCTATTCGGGGCTTTTTGTATTTCCATACAAATTGTGAAATTATTTGTTCTAGCTCTGTGAAAAATACCATTGGTCGCTTGATAGGGATTGCATTGAATCTATAGATTGCTTTGGGTAGTATACTCATTTTCACTATATTGATTCTTCTGATCCATGAACACATTATATTTCTCTATTAGTGCCCTCTTTGATTTCTTTCACCAGTGTTTTATAGCTTTCTATATATAGGTCTTTAGTTTCTTTAGGTAGATATATTCCTAAGTATTTTATTCTTTTCATTGCAATGGTGAATGGAATTGTTTTCTTAATTTCTCTATTTTCTCATTCTTAGTGTATAGGAATGCAAGGGATTTCTGTGTGTTGATTTTATATCCTGCAACTTTACTATATTCATTGATTAGCTCTAGTAATTTTCTGGAGGAGTCTTTAGGGTTTTCTATGTAGAAGATCATGTCATCTGCAAAGAGTGAGAGTTTTTCTTCTTTTCCAATTTGGATTCCTTTTATTTCTTTTTCTGCTCTGATTGCTGTGGCCAAAACTTCCAAAACTATGTTGAATAGTAGTGGTGAAAGTGGGCACCCTTGTCTGGTTCCTGACTTTAGGGGAAATGCTTTCAATTTTTCACCATTGAGGATAATGTTTGCTGTGGGTTTGTCATATATAGCTTTTATTATGTTGAGGTATGTTCCTTTTATTCCTGCTTTCTGGAGGGTTTTTATCATAAATGGATGTTGAATTTTGTCAAAGGCTTTCTCTGCATCTATTGAGATAATCATATGGCTTTTATTTTTCAATTTGTTAATGTGTGTATTATATTGATTGATTTGTGGATATTGAAGAATCCTTGCATCCCTGGGATAAAGCCCACTTGGTCATGGTGTATGATCTTCTTAATGTGTTGTTGGATTCTGATTGCTAGAATTTTGTTAAGGATTTTTGCATCTATGTTCATCAGTGATATTGGCCTGTAGTTTTCTTATTTTGTGGCGTCTTTGTCAGATTTGTGTATTAGGGTGATGGTGGCCTCATAGAATGTGTTTGGAAGTTTACCCTCCTCTGCAATTTTCTGGAAGAGTTTTGAGTAGGATAGGTGTTAGCTCTTCTCTAAATTTTTGGTAGAATTCAGCTGTGAAGCCGTCTGGACCTGGGCTTTTGTTTGCTGGAAGATTTTTGATTACAGTTTCAATTTCTGTGCTTGTGATGGGTCTGTTAAGATTTTCTATTTCTTCCTGGTTCAGTTTGGGAAAGTTGTACTTTTCTAAGAATTTGTCCATTTCTTCCAAGTTGTCCATTTTATTGGTATATAATTGCTGATAGTAGTCTCCTATAATCCTTTGTATTTCTGTGTTGTCTGTTGTGATCTCTCCATTTTCATTTCTAATTTTATTGATTTGATTTTTCTCCTTTTGTTTCTTGATGAGCCTGGCTAATGGTTTGTCAATTTTATTTATTCTTTCAAAGAACCAGCTTTTGGCTTTGTTGATTTTTGCTATGGTCTTTCTTGTTTCTTTTGCATTTATTTCTGCTCTAAGTTTTAAGATTTCTTTCCTTCTACTAACCCTGGGGTTCTTCATTTCTTCCTTTTCTAGTTGCTTTAGGTGTAGAGTTAGGTTATTTATTTGATTTTTTCTTGTTTCTTGAGATATGCCTGTATTGCTAAGAACTTTCCCCTTAGGACTGCTTTTACAGTGTCCCACAGGTTTTGGGTTGTTGTGTATTCATTTTCATTTGTTTCTATGCATATTTTGCTTTCTTTTTTGCTTTCTTCTGTGATTTGTTGGTTATTCAGCAGCGTGTTGTTCAGCCTCCATATGTTGGAATTTTTAATAGTTTTTCTCCTGTAATTGAGATCTAATCTTACTGCATTGTGGTCAGAAAAGATGCTTGGAATGATTTCAATTTTTTTGAATTTAGCAAGGCTAGATTTATGGTCCAGGATGTGTTCTATCCTGGAAAAGGTTCTGTGTGCACTTGAGAAAAAGGTGAAATTCATTGTTTTGGGATGAAATGTCCTATAGATATCAATTAGGTCTAACTGGTCTATTGTATCATTTAAAGTTTGTGTTTCCTTGTTAATTTTCTGTTTAGTTGATCTATCCATCGATGTGAGTGGGGTATTAAAGTCTCCCACTATTATCGTGTTATTGTTAATTTCCCCTTTCATACTTGTTAGCATTTGTCTTACATATTGCGCTGCTCCTATGTTGGGTGCATATGTATTTATAATTGTTATATCTTCTTCTTGGATTGATCCTTTGTTCATTATGTAATGTCCTTCTTTGTCTCTTTTTACAGCCTTTGTTTTAAAGTCTATTTTATCTAAAGTCTATTTGTGATATGAGTATTGCTACTCCTGCTTTTTTTTGGTCTCTATTTGCATGGAATATCTTTTTCCAGCCCTTCACTTTCAGTCTGTATGTGTCCCTTGTTTTGAGGTGGCTCTCTTGTAGACAACATATATAGGGGTCTTGTTTTTGTATCCATTCTGCCAGTCTTTGTCTTTTGGTTGGGGCATTCAACCCATTTACATTTAAGGTAATTATTGATAAGTATGATCCTGTTGCCATTTACTTTATTGTTTTGGGTTCGAGTTTATACACCCTTTTTGTATTTCCTGTCTAGAGAAGATCCTTTAGCATTTGTTGGAGAGCTGGTTTGGTGGTGCAGAATTCTCTCAGCTTTTGCTTGTCTGTAAAGCTTTTGATTTCTCCTTCATATTTGAATGAGATCCTTGCTGGGTACAGTAATCTGGGCTGTAGGTTATTTTCTTTCATCACTTTAAGTATGTCTTGCCATTCCCTCCTGACCTGAAGAGTTTCTATTGAAAGATCAGCTGTTATCCTTATGGGAATCCCCTTGTGTATTATTTGTTGTTTTTCCCTTGCTGCTTTTAATATTTTTTCTTTGTGTTTGATCTTTGTTAATTTGATTAATATGTGTCTTGGGGTGTTTTGCTTTGGGTTTATCCTGTTTGGGACTCTCTGGTTTTCTTGGACTTGGGTGATTATTTCCTTCCCCATTTTAGGGACATTTTAAACTATTACCTCATCAAGTATTTTCTCATGGTCTTTCTTTTTGTCTTCTTCTTCTGGGACTCCTATGATTCGAATGTTGGGGCATTTAATATTGTCCTGGAGGTCTCTGAGATTGCCCTCATTTCTTTTAATTCGTTTTTCTTTTTTCCTCTCTGATTCATTTATTTCTACCACTCTATCTTCTACTTCACTAATCCTATCTTCTGCCTCCGTTATTCTACTATTTGTTGCCTCCACAGTGTTTTTTATCTCATTCATTGCATTATTCATTATATATTGACTCTTTTTTATTTCTTCTAGGTCCTTGTCAAACCTTTCTTGCATCTTCTCAATCCTTGTCTCCAGGCTATTTACCTGTGATTCCACTTTGATTTCAAGATTTTGGATCATTTTCACTATCATTATTCAGAATTCTTTATCAGGTAGATTCTCTATCTCTTCCTCTTTTGTTTGGTTTGGTGGGCATTTATCCTGTTCCTTTACCTGCTGGGTATTCCTATGTCTCTTCATCTTGTTTATATTGCTGAGTTTGGGGTGGCCTTTCTGTATTCTGGCAGTTTGTGGAGTTCTCTTTATTGTGGAGTTTCCTCACTGTGGGTGGGGTTGTACGGGTGGCTTGTCAAGATTTCTTGGTTTGGGAAGCTTGTGTCGGTGTTCTGGTGGGTGGAGCTGGATTTCTTCTCTCTGGAGTGCAATGAAGTGTCCAGTAATGAGTTATGAGATGTCAATGGTTTTGGAGTAACTTTGGGCAGCCTGTATATTGAAGCTCAGGGCTGTGTTCCTGTGTTGTTGGAGAATTTGCGTGGTATGTCTTGCTCTGGAACTTGTTGGCCCTTGGGTGGTGCTTGGTTTCAGTGTAGGTTTGGATGCGTTTGATGAGCTCCTATTGATTAATGTTCCCTGGAGTCAGGAGTTCTCTGGTGTTCTCAGGATTTGGACGTAAGCCTCCTGCTTCTGGTTTTCAGTCTTATTTTTACAGTAGTCTCAAGACTTTTCCTTCTATACAGCACCATTGATAAAACATCTCCTTTAGAAGAAAATGGGCTGCTTTTCTGGGTGCCTGATGTCCTCTGCCAGCATTCAGAAGTTGTTTTGTGAAATTTACTCAGCGTTTAAACATCCTTTTGATGAATTTGTGGGGGAGAAAGTGGTCTCCCTGTCCTATTCCTCCACCATCTTAGGACCGCCCCCCACAGTAAGTTCTATATGCAGGTTGCTTTTGCAACTATTGCTTTGTCAATTCTTCTGTATTCGTACTAAATTTTTTATAACCATTAACATTTTCTTCAGCCAGAAGAGGTTGCTCCCAATTTTTGAGTCCTCACCAGAGAGCCAAAGAATTAAGATATTTGATCACTTTTGTCACTAGGTTCCAGTTTTTTGTTCTGATAACTGCATACACATCATCATTTCTTCTCTCTCTCAAGATGTTAGATTTTTTATTTAAATGTGATCATAGGTGGCTTGAATGGATGCATTCAAGAAACATTTAGAAAGTTGAATTTGATTTTAAACATGTTTTTATCATATGGAGAATTGCCAAGAATAAAACACTTATGCCATGCCAAGAAACCAGCCTCAATAATCTAGATAAAAATATTTGCCACAGCATTCCTTTACATTCTTTCAGCTTCTTCCTGCTGACCATCATTTTTAAGCTGAAACTGCTGCCTTTTGCCTGCCTATCCATGCAGATCAGAAATACTGGGCTGTTCAGCAAGTCAACGCTTTACTGAGGATGGCCCCTTCCACCCAGAACCCCAGTGTCCTTGTAATTAGATTGTGTTAGAAGATAAGAAACAAGAGATAATCTCAGTGAAGTGGTTGTCCCCAGTCCTGCATTTGCACCCCTTATAGACACCTCTAGAATCTTATTACAGTTTTGTTGGTAATTTATAAGCCGAGAGGCTTATAAATTTTGTTTGTTCCTCTTGACTGAGAAGCCCTGTGGGAAAGAGTCCGTGTCTTATGTGACTTTGAATTTCTAGTGCATTTCCCAGTTCCTGGCAGATGACTTATTGTCACAATACTTGCTAAACGAATGAATGGACATGATTCAGAGTTGTTGAAATAAAAATTCTGTTCTGCACAAAGCACTGACGTGGTCTTTTGGCAACATCAGTCTCGAAGGACAGATTTGCCTTTTAACCACAGATGCATAAATACAGTATGTTGACCACATCCTGGGGATAAATTCTACAGTTTGATTGCTTTAATCATACTTCTGGGTCAATATCTGGCATGGAGTAAAGCCCCAGAGGAATTACTGAGACCTTAAAAATACCTCATCAACTGAACTCCACACATGGAAGATCAATTTTAAATGCACTGCAGTGTTTTGGGCTTTAGGCAATGTTTCTTCTCTAATAAAATATTTTCCTTGACCTTTTTTTCCCCTTTTTTCCATCCTTGGTTATCTTCATTTGTTTATATTTTATCTTTACTTGTATCTATTCATATTGCAAACCACTCGGAGTCCTTTGGGAAATGAGGTCAGCTCTGACTAAATACGTAAAAAAACACTGCTATGCCATAGGTAGGTGACTTGGATTCAAATCAGAGACTTTGGAGGGAGGCAGATGGAAATTTTCTCTCTTCCATTGGTTCATTTCATGATCTTAAGCAGGTCACTTAATTCACATTAGTTTTTTGTTTCTGTTGATGCAGATAGTTGAGAATCATACCTTCATAAACAGTGACTGGAAGGCTTTTTTTTTTTTTAAAGAACATGACTTAGTCATAGCACTAGAAAAAACCAGTCATGGTTTTTTTCAGCAGTTCTTTCCAGTCCCCAGAGTACTACAAGCGTTCTGTTATTCATGTCCTTAGGGACGGGATGCCTCATAAGGATATGCTTGCTACTTCTTGGCAAATCAATTAATAAAGGCACAGGCTGCATATCTGGTACATATGGGGAATACAGGAGAAACATAAAAACACAGTCTTTACCCTTACAGGACTTTAGGTGAACAAGGAACAAAGCTTGACTCATGGTATATGACAGGAGTAGAAATAGTTCTGCACTCGCAATCAGAATAGTTGGGTTTCTGGCTAGGCCATGGGATCCTGAGCTTCTATCTAATTTTTCAGACTTAATTCCCTTGCTTGCCAAATAAAGCTGACTGCAGAGCTATCAGTTCAGTTCAGTTCAGTCGCTCAGTCGTGTCCGACTCTTTGCAACCCCATGAATCGCAGCACGCCAGGCCTCCCTGTCCATCACCAACTCCCGGAGTTCACTCAAATTCATGTCCATCGAGTCAGCGATGCCATCCAGCCATCTCATCCTCTGTCGTCCCCTTCTCCTCCTGCCCTCAATCCCTCCCAGCATCAGAGTCTTTTCCAATGAGTCAACTCTTCACATGAGGTGGCCAAAGTACTGGAGTTTCAGCTTTAGCATCATTCCTTCCTAAGAACACCCAGGGCTGATCTCCTTTAGAATGGACTGGTTGGATCTCCTTGCAGTCCAAGGGACTCTCAAGAGTCTTCTCCAACACCACAGTTCAAAAGCATCAATTCTTCAGCGCTCAGCTTTCTTCACAGTCCAACTCTCACATCCATACATGACCACTGGAAAAACCATAGCCTTGACTAGATGGACCTTTGTTGGCAAAGTAATGTCTCTGCTTTTGAATGTGCTATCTAGGTTGGTCATAACTTTCCTTCCAAGGAGTAAACGCCTTTTAATTTAATGGCTGCAGTCACCATCTGCAGTGATTTTGGAGCCCAGAAAAATAAAATCTGACACTGTTTCCACTGTTTCCCCATCTATTTCCCATAAAATGATGGGACCAGATGCCATGATCTTCGTTTTCTGAATGTTGAGCTTTAAGCCAAGTTTTACACTCTCTTTCATCAAGAGGCTTTTGAGTTCCTCTTCACTTTCTGCCATAAGGGTGGTGTCATCTGCATATCTGAGGTTATTGATATTTCTCCCGGCAATCTTGATTCCAGCTTGTGCTTCTTCCAGCCCAGAATTTCTCATGATGTACTCTGCATATAAATTAAATAAGCAGGGTAACAATATACAGCCTTGACGTACTCCTTTTCCTATTTGGAACCAGCCTGCTGTTCCATATCCAGTTCTAACTGTTGCTTCCTGACCTGTATATAGGTTTCTCAAGAGGTAGAGCTATAGTCAGGATTAAAGAAGAGAATGAACAAAGAAGTTTACAGCTTGCAGAGTAACATACTAGTAGTACATGTTATAATAAAGGAATAGTGTTTATATTTGACATAAAATGATGCATTTGAAAGAACTTAATAAGGCATGCAGATTCATATGTCCTTACTAGCTAGCTGGTTTGGGGCAAGATACTTAACATTTCTGAGCCTCACTTTCTCAATCTATGCAACAGCTATATTGATGCCCTCTTTGTGGAGCTCCTGGGAATATTTGTGGCAATGTACAGAAAGCAAAAAGCAGAATTGCTGGCACCTAGTACACACTGAAGAAATGGAAGTTTCCATTTCATGATGACTACAGCATAACAATAGAAATCAAATGTAACTTGGTGCTGAGTCAGTTACCTACAGTCTGTAGGCAGTGTAGGAGTTCAGAGAAGAGGTATGCCAACTGTCTTTGAGTCTTGTTAAAAACATTTCATGGAGGAGGGGTGATTTGAGATTGGCCTGAAAAGGGGAGCAAGCTTTGCTTAGGTGGAATAAACAGTAGTATTTACTTGGATTAACCTTCTGGGGAAAAATGTTAGTCAAGATTTGTATTCTTGTTAGACAATCTATAGCATCTTGCATGAGAGCTTGGATGTTATTTATATATTCCCCAGTCCCTCTGAATTTCTAGAAGAAAGGGAACACATTGTTTTCACCTTTATATTCCTTAAAGTACTGGCTCTCAATCTTGGGCTCTCAATCCTGTACATGTCATCTGGAGAGCTTTTAGAAATACCCGTGTTGGGGCCTCATGCCAGGCCCACTAAATACAAGTCTCAGGGTATGACTCCTAGGTGTTACTGGTGTTCTTTCAAAGCTCACCAGGCATTTATAACATGTATCCAGTTTGAGAACCATTGCTTTCAAGCATCAGCTACACATGAGTAGAAGTGTGTTCAGTTGCGATGGTTGTATGGAATGGGATATGCCAGAAAACACCCTGGACTGGGATTAGGAGTTACAGGTTCTGGCTGCAGCTCTGTCCTAACTGCTGGTCGAGTTCTTTGGAATCCCTGGGCTTTGTGTTCTCATCTGCAAAACAGGGAGAGTGCCCTTTTTGTCTCCTCAAGCCCTAATAGCCTATGATGTAGCCAAACAAGCATCGTTTAGCTGGAGGAGGGAGGTTTTGATGGTGGAATTGTGGGGGTCTCCTTTCACTTTCTATGTAAATTCACATCTCCCTCCCCATGCCAGCCTCATCCAAAGGTGCACCAGAGGAGCTCACTGAGGACATTTGGAAATGGTTTCCTTCTTCTCTTGAAAAATGCTGTGACATTGTCAATCTGGATTTGTTTTCTTTCTAATGAAAGAAATGTATCCCCTTTATTGGAAATGCCTTCTGGAAGGAGGCAGGCCCTCTGCCTGCACTCTGGCAGCTGAGAGTGGGGTTGCTGGCTGCACCCCACTTGTCCCCACAGCTGAGACCAACACAGCTCCAAATGCTTTCCATGCCTAAACCTTTGTGAAGTTTCCTGTGGACCCAGTGCAGCTTGGGCCCCAGTTGCTGCTACTGGCCAAGATGACTTGAACCACATGCCTGGAGGGGAATCAAGGAGAGTATGGTTCCCCCACCGGCAAGAAGTAAGTAAGTGGCTCCTTCTCATCTTCATTGTGGACACCCTCCCACGGACCAGGCATTGCTCAAGCCTATCAAATAGTAATCACAGATTTCAGTCCTTAGAATCATTTTGCACTTGGACTAGGCACCTGAAAAGGCAGCTATCCATTTTCACTCCTTAATAAAGAACAAAGGAGACTGGGACTTAGAGGGAAAGTAGTACACATGTGGTGGCGGTGGTCGGGGGCAGGGGTCCTCATTTGGCAACCCCCTCATTTGGCATCTCATTTGGCATGAGTTTAGAGCCAGAGTTGAAGCACAGATAGAGTCTATGTCCTGGTCCTTGAGTTCTTTCCTGGGTGCTGAAATGAGTTTCAGAGAGACATGCTGGCTGGAGCCTGGAGCCAGAACCGCTCACCTATTTGTGAGGGTTTTGAGGAGGGACATTTGGGCTGTTGTGGGTGGTAGCAGCAGTCATTCTGAGGATAGCAGATCCTAAAGGGACAAAATCAGTAGCCCTGGCATCTCTCAAGAACAGATCCTAACCATGCTGCCCTTCTAGTAATTTGTAAATATTTCCTGTTAGAGAACCAACTTGAGCTTCAGCTCTGCATGATGCTGGGGAATGTGCTCAGGCTCTGGAGCCAGAATAAATTCACGTCCTTTCTAGTTAATTGCTTCTATATCTCATCCTGGTCACTTAAGAACCTTAGAACTTCAGCTTCCTCATCTGCAAAATGGGAGGAATAGTAACCACTGCAAGGACTTTTGCAAGGATTGCTGTGCTATGCTTAGTTGCTCAGTCATGTCCAACTCTGTGTGACCCTGTAGACTGCAGCCCACCAGGCTCCTCTGTCCATGGGGATTCTCCAGGCAAGCACACTGGAGTGGGTTGCTATGCCCTCCTCCAGGGAATCTTCCCAACCCAGGGATCAAACCCAGGCAGATTGGGCTGCAGGCAGATTCTTGACCATCTGAGCCACCACTTGAATATTTAAGTAGTTGAATGGGCTCTGAAGCCAGGCTGCCTGAGTTCAAAGTCCTCTCCACCATATTCCAGCTCTGTGACCTTGAGCAAGTTAATCACTCTTTCCCTGCTTTGGTTTTCTTACCTGTAAAATGGTGATGGTAATAACAGAACCTATCTCATGGGATTGTGCTAAGGATTAAAATAGTTAATACTTCTGGAGTTGTTGGAATAGTGGCTGGTACAGAGTAAGCACTCAATAACAGGAAGAGTGAACATTTACTGTGCATTGCAGCCCTCCACACAGTGGCTGGCATACCGGACATGCCCAAGGTTCTGCTGGTTATTATGACTACCAGGTCTGTTATCCATTCAGCTGGGGGAAAGGATATCTGCACTCACCTCTCATTTCCTCCCTGTTGACCTCCTGATATGATTCAGATGTGAGTCCCCTAAGGTGTCATCCTGGCCCTGAGGAAAGAGCCAAGTGAAAAGAGCAGAGGCATCAGGCTAGCAGCCCACACCCATGGGAAGCCCAGGCTCAGGATCAACTGATCTTTCCACAGGAAGAGGAGAAACCACAGCAGCCCTCACTTTCCCTGGGCTCTCACTGAGTCATGCTCAGTCATTCTTGGGTCTCGTGCTACAGAGAGAGAGACTTTTGCAGAATGTGTGCCTAGAGCCCCAGGACCTGTGCTCAGACCAGCGTGCTCTGATGGGGCATGGGAGAGGAGAAGGTTCTGGCTTCCAGGGGTCCTCCAAGCCACTGTGGCAACTACAGAAGAGGCCAAGTACCTGCTTCACAGAAAAATGTCCTCTTCTGAGACAAACAGGGAGGTGAAAGAAGTCCCTAGTCAGTTCTTTAGCGTAATTGCTGTTTTTTTCTCTAAAGTTAGCCCATGCTTTGTTTCCACAGAAAAATGACTGTAACATGCATTCATTTATTCTATAAATACTGGAGGACCCACTGTGTGTCAGGCACAGTACTAGGGAATACCCTCAAAGAGGATTTCATGAAATCCTGTTACTACTGTATAATATTTTCAGCTTATAATAGAAGGCTATGACAAACATAGACAGTATATTAAAAAGGAAAGACATCACTTTGCTGACAAATGTCTAATAGTCAAAGCTGTGGTCTTTCCAGTAGTCAGGTACAGATGTGAGAGTTGGACTGTAAAGAAGGCTAAATACCGAAGAATCGATGCTTTTGAATTGTGCTGCTGGAGAAGACTTTGGAGAGTCCCTTGGACTGCAAGGAGATCAAACCAGTCAATTCTAAAGGAAATCAACCCTTAATATGCATGCATTCGAAGGACTGAAGCTGAAGCTCCAATACTTTGGCCACCTGATTCAAAGAGCCAACTCACTGGAAAAGACCGTGATGCTGGGAAGGATTGAAGGCAAAAGGAGAAGAGGGTGGCAGAGGATGCGATGGTTGGATAGCATCACCAATTCACTGGACATGAACTTGGGCGAACTCCAGGAGATAGTGAGGGACAGGGAGGCCTGGCTTGCTGCCATCCATGGGGTTGCAACGAGTCAGACATGACTTAGTGATTGAACAACAGTAGAAGTAGGTTCAAAATCTGATGGGGGCATAGTGGGCAGAAAGCTCACACAAAGCTTTACAGAAGAAATGACATTGGGGCTTTAAAATAGTAGCCATTAAAAAAAATTTTTTTTGGATATAGACCATTTTAAAGTCTCTACTGAATTTGTTACAGTATTGCTTCTGTTTTATGTTTTGTTTTTTTGGCCACAAGGCATGTGGGATCTTAGCTCCCCAACCAGGGATCAAATCCCCACTCCCTGCATTAGCAGGAGAAATCTTAACCACTGGGCTGCCAGGGAAGTCCCAATGGTAGCCATTTTTGATTACTGAAAATCTGCATATACCTAAAAATTCCATGTGGGTTCCCGCCACCACTCCCCCCACCCCACTCAAGAGTAAGGCACACTTGGAATTTGCTGTTTAAGTTTTTGTTTTGTGGATGATTGGACTTGAGCCTATAATCCTACAGGCAGGACCACTCAATACTGTTGGGGTGGCCCAAGTACTCAGGAGTGAGTTCAAGAGGTAGATCCCAACACACATAAGAGCAAGCAGAGTTAATGAGTAGGGCTTACAGGCTCATGCATTGTCTCTTCTACCCATATGACCTGTCCTTACAGGAAGTCTGCAGGGGCCATTCATACAAGTTGGCTGCATCTTAAAGTCAGGGAGGAAAAGAGAGACAGAATCCCTAAACAGGGCTTCAAGACACCTTGAGTCCATAAGCAATATAATTCCTCCTATGGAAATCTCTATCCTCACAGTGGGTGAGGATCTCCTAGATGATGAATGAGCCCTCCCCAAACTGTTCAACAGGTGTCTACTGACCATCAACTTGTGCCAGGCATATGAGTCACATATGTGTCTGCCATCCTCTATCATTTCCAAATAAAATGAGCAGAACTATTCCAGTATCACTAAACAGCAGAGTTTCCTACAAGTATCTTTGGTTCTTCACTTGCCATCTTAAATCAGTTTCACAGAGCCTTGTCTTGTTTCTATTTTTGGAGATCAATTCCTCCCTTCTTATGATCCAGACTGTACCATAGACATCTTTGAAAGGACTGATACTCACTAGCTAGTCAGAGAGGCTTGAAAGTGGGCTTTGAGCGAACCAAGACTAAGAGGGATTTACTCATCATTAATCTCCCCTTTATTCTCTAGGGTTATTTAATGTTGAGTTCTCTACTGGCATTTTAGGGGCTTGTTTTATTATTTTATGTGCACTGTGTCACTGTGATTCAGAGGCTTGTTTTTCTATGATGAGTCCCCAACTAGAACACATACTGTTTATGGTCATGGGCCATTGTCTTTTCATTTTTTCATGGTCTTGATTTCTCTCAAGGGTGCCATCAAAGCAAGCTTCAAAAAACAACTCCCTAAAATAGGACTAAAACATATTTGAGATCTGCTGGGTTGTAATGCCACCAAAAGAATGTAGTTGTAGCTCAGAGACTTTCTGGATATTCTTGAAATGACCATTTTCCAAAGTTGGCCTAGAATAAGATAGAATCAAGTCTGACCCTCATCTACCTCTCCGCTCATCTCATATCACATTCTTTATTTTTCAATATCAAGATTCACTAACTCTTTTCAAGTACTTCAAAGACTGCTTTGCACATTCTGTTCCCTTTGTCTAGACTGCTTTCCTCCTCCCTCCATCCCTAAACCCCTGCTCATTTTTGCTAAGTTAATACCCACTCACCTTTGAAAACTTAACTCAGTTATCACTTTTTCTGAGCATCTCCCCTGATTTCCCTTAAACTAGATAAAAACGAGTATTTCTAACTTTCTTACAGCACCTTTACCTCTCCTTCAGGGAACTTAATGTCTAACACATTTGCTATGTAATTTACCAATGCAAATATCAGCCTCCCTCTCTAGATGGTAATCTCCATGAGGCTTATGTATATTTTTACTTACCAATTCATTCGCAACACCCACCAAAGAATAGGTATTAATAACCCTTTTAAGTAAATGATATGAAATGAATATTTACATTTAAATCAATACACAATTATTTACTGAATATCTGCTGTGGAAGAACGTGATGAGGCTCAGCGATGATAAGAAAAGAAAATGCCATGAGCTATTAAGGTGCAACAGAAAAAACAATTTTGAATGGTGGCAGAGTAGCCTATGGAATGGGCCAAGAAAATATGGAAATTGAATGGCATTATAAAGCAAGTAAGGACTTCCCTGGTGGTCCATTGGTTAGCAGTCCACCCTGCAATGCAGGGGATGCCAGTTCGATTCCTGGTCAGGGAACTAAGAACCCATAAGATCCCATATGCCATGGGGCAATTAAGCCTGTAGGCCACAACCACTGAGCCTGAGTGCCACAACTAGAGAGTTTGTGCACTGCAGTAAAAGATCCCCCATGACACGATGAAGATCTTGAGTCCTATAGCTAAGACCCATGCAGCCAAATAAATGTTTATTAAAAAAAATAAAGGAAGTACACAGATTGACATAAGCTTCATTTATGAGGGTGAAAGAATGCAGGTGGAGCCAGTGAGATGAACTGATGTGTTGCAAGGTTAACTTTGTGGCACAGCTGAGTAAGAATTTGTGCGTTCATTATCTATTGCTGTGTAATGAATTATACCCAGACTTAGTGGCTTAAACAATATTTACTATCATATTAATAATTTCCCTGGGACTGACTTAGTTGGGTCCTGCACTCTGGTTCTCTCACAAGGATGGGATTAGTTTCACCTGAAGGCTTATTTGGAGACTATCTACTTCCAAGCTGACAAGATTTAGTTCCTTGTGAACTAAATCTGTTAGACTGAGACCCTTGGTTCTCCAGTGTCTAATGGTCAGAGGTATCCTTTGATTCTTTGCCTGTGTATCTCTTTGAAGAGTAGTTCACAGCATGGCAGCTGGCTTCACCAGAGTGAACAGGTGAGAGGGTAAATGAGGGTACAAGTGAGAGAGTGGGAAGAAGACAGAAATTACAGGCTTTTGTAATGTAATCTTGGAAGGGACATTTATCATTTTTGCCATATTCTATGAGTTAGAAAACTGACCTTTTCCAGTCCTGTGGCCACTGCTGAGTTTTCCAAATCTGCTGGCATATTGAGTGCAGCACTTTCACAGCATCATCTTTCAGGATTTGGAATAGCTCAACTGGAATTCCATCACCTCCAGTAGCTTTGTTCATAGTGATGCTTTCTAAGGCCCACTTGACTTCACATTCCAGGATGTCTGGCTCTAGGTCAGTGATCACACCATCGTGATTATCTGGGTCATGAAGACCTTTTTTGTACAGTTCTTCTGTGTATTCTTGCCATCTCTTCTTAATATCTTCTGCTTCTGTTAGGTCCATACCATTTCTGTCTTTTATCGAGTTCATCTTTGCATGAAATGTTCCTTTGGTATCTCTGATTTTCTTGAAGAGATCCCTAGTCTTTCACATTCTGTTGTTTTCCTCTATTTCTTTGCATTGATTGCTGAAGAAGGCTTTCTTATGTCTTCTTGCTGTTCTTTGGAACTTTGCATTCAGATGCTTATATCTTTCCTTTTCTCCTTTGCTTTTTGCTTCTCTTCTTTTCACAGCTATTTGTAAGGCCTCCCCAGACAGCCATTTTGCTTTTTTGCATTTCTTTTCTATGGGAATGGTCTTGGGAGAAGACTCTTGAGAATCCCTTGGACTGCAAGGAGATCCAACCAGTCCATTCTGAAGGAGATCAGCCCTGGGATTTCTTTGGAAGGAATGATGCTAAAGCTGAAACTCCAGTACTTTGGCCACCTCATGTGAAGAGTTGACTCATTGGAAAAGACTCTCGTGCTGGGAGGGATTGGGGGCAGGAGGAGAAGGGGATGACAGAGGATGAGATGGCTGGATGGCATCACTGGCTCAATGGACGTGAGTCTGAGTAAACTCTGGGAGTTGGTGATGGACATGAAGGCCTGGCACGCTGTGATTCATGGGGTCGCAAAGAGTCAGACATGACTGAGCGACTAATCTGATCTGATGAGTTAGAAGCAAGTCCTCAGATCCAGATCATACTTGAGGGAATTACACAGAAAGTGAAGATCATTGGAAAGAGGAGTGGCATTTCCAATACTGCCTACCACAATCTACAATTGCTACTGCCAGCTAGAACTGGAAAGAAGAACCATTACGTTTATATTTGAGGGTTATGAATTGTGTTCCAGGTAATTTGCAGGTATAAAAGATCACGTGAACTAGGAGAGCATGGCTCACACTCTTATACATTGTAGAAATTCAAGTGGAAGGAGAAGTGGTGGGCCAAACATTACTTTCTGTTTGAATCTGTCTTAGGAAGTGCCTCTGAGACAGAGGGAACAAATGGTGGAAAAAGATATGAAGAAGAAAGGCCGGATTTTGAGATAGGTGTACTAATCAAATTCATGCTCTGAGACCAGGGATAAGCATTTAGAACAAAGTCCCTTGTTCCCAGTCCTCACTTGATTCTGCCACACTCCAACAGTATCTCTATGGTCCTTTCCTAGTCACTTTTGAAAATCAAGAGAAATGTAAATCACATCGGGGACTTTGTCATTAAGGACTTAACATTTATTTTATTAACTCTCTATTCATCATGAGCTGATTACAAACAGAAGACTGTAACTAAAGGGGTCAAGACTGAATAGGACCACCTCCAACAGACAGCAGAAGGCTCTTGGAAGCACTGCTGTTTCAATGACAATCTTTTCTACCTCGATTATTTTCTTGCTGTGGAAAAGAACTACACGTATAAATCTCTTTCCTGGCATGTTGTGGCTTCCCAGGGTTATCAGAGCTGGATTTCATTCAGATGAAATTGTGTGTACTGCAGCATGTAGGAGAGAACTGTAACCCAACATCAAAGGAGGATTCAGAATAGTTATAGGAAAACTGCTTTCTCCAGTTGTCTGCCAGTTAATATACTGGCTCTGTCCAGAGGACATGGATTCAACTCTGGAAGCTGAGCTTGGAGATGGGAAGCTACGTTCTCACTTTGGTGATGAGTTGGTAGCCTGCAGGTTTTAAGAAGTGTAGTAAGACCAAATTTATGGTTCACTCTGCAAATAGTGGAGGATTGACTACATCAAAGAGAAACCAATCTGGAGGAGCATGGCTCTTAGTTTCTGAGCCCGAATCAATTCCATTTGTATTTTTTACAGGAATTGAAACATAGGACATGAACACCAGTCCCCATCATAGAGCAGACCTGTGGGTCTCTCATAATAATACACACCAAAACCATGGGTTCTTTAGGTACCCTGAATTAATTTAGATCTTTAGCCAATAAATTTCCTTACCGTAATCCTTGGGGCTTTAACGTATTAGGGTGTCATATATGAGGATAGTGGCTAGTAACGCAATTTTTTGACCATATACCCACAATCTTGGCCAAAGCTGAGCATGAGGAGTGGAGAAGAATTGCAAATTATGAACTCTTTTTAGCACTTTTTTCAATTATAGAAATATGAGCAAAGCAATTCTGAAATTATTTTAGATGCCTTATAGATTGAGCAAATGGGTTAATGTTGATGAAAGTCAGAATTCCTACTGTGGAAGAAGGGACATGTAAATATAGAATGAGAGAATGCAAGAAAGAACTTTAGTGGTATGGATTGAGACTGGAGAAATCAGTGTGAACCGATGTTTTCTTATAATTATGTCTATGCATGTAATATGCACAAGCAAACATACGAGTATTTGTCATTATGTATTGTGTTTATATGCATGTTTGTGTAGGTATATGTATATGTACAGGTATATTTACATGTAACTATTCCCTAGCTCTGCCTATTGAAATGGCTGAGAACCAAAGACCCACTTAGTAGCAATGATCATACCTAAAACCCAGAGCCTGGTCTCTAATACCATTATCTATTAAAAGGAACTAAGGCTCTTTGGATAAATAGCTAACTCCAGGGATGGGGCAGTGTAGGTAAAATGTGAGCCTGGAACATCTTGCTATTCTTAAAAGTAAGAAAGCATTAAAAAAAAAAAATGGGATCATGTCACAAGGACCAAGGTAGTAACTGTAAAGGGTTCTAACTGGCCAAACGTGGAATAATTTGATCATCAATATACTTAAGTTTGATGATGAACTTTTGAAAAAAATTAAAAGCCATGCATCCATACAAGTAATACATGAATAAATAAATGAGAGAGCATGGAGGGCCCATGCTTACCAAAAAATACTGAGAGCCAACTTATAAATGTGGAGAGGGAATGGGAGCTGGAAAATTAACATTTTGAATCATCATAGTAAAGAGTGCATCAGGCAAGAAACATCAATAACTAATAAGTATGTGGGAAAGATTTGATGAAGAGAAGAATATTTGCATAGTCTTAAACCATCCACAGCTGAGTTATTTCAAATTCTAAAAGATGATGCTGTTAAAGTGCTGCATTCAATATGCCAGCAAATTTGGAAAACTTAGCAGTGGCCACAGGACTGGAAAAAATCAATTTTCATTCTAATCATAAAGAAGGGCAATGCCAAAGAATGTTCAGACTACCACACAATTGCACTCATTTCACATGCTAGCAAGGTAATGCTCAAAATCCTTCAAGCTAGGTTTCAACAGTATGTGAACCAAGAACTTCCAGATATACAAGCTGGATTTAGAAAAGGCAGAGGAACCAGAGATCAAATTGCTAACACCCACTGGATCATAGAAAAAGCAAGGGAATTCCAATAAAACAACTACTTCTGCTTCATTGACTATACTAAAGCCTTTGACTCTGTGGATCACAAGAAACTGTGGAAAATTCAAGAGATGGGAATACCAGACCACCTTACCTGCCTCCTGAGAGACCTGTATGCTCGTCAAGAAGCAACAGTTAGAATCAGACATGGAACAACAGACTGGTTCCAAATTGGGAAAGGAGTGTATCAAGGCTGCATATTGTCACCCTGCTTATTTAACTTATATGTAGAGTACATCATGTGAAATAATGGGCTGGATAACTCATAAGCTGGAGTCAAGATTGCCAGGAGAAATATCAATAACTTCAGATATGCAGATGACACCACCCTTATGGCAGAAAGCAAAGAGGAAGTAAAGAGCCTCTTGATGAAGGTGAAAGAGAAGAGTGGAAAAGCTAGCTTAAACCTCAATATTCAAAAAATAAGATCATGGCATCCAGTCCCATCACTTCATGGCAAATAGATGAGGAAAGAATGGAAACAGTGACATACTTTATTTTCTTGGGCTCCAAAATTACTGTGAACAGTGACTGCAGCCATGAAATTAAAAGATGCTTGCTCCTTGGAAGGAAAGCTATGACAAATCTAGTCAGCATATTAAAAAGCAGAGACATCACTTTGCCAACAAAGGTCCATATAATCAAAGCTATGGTTTTATCCAGTAGTCATGTATGGATGTGGGAGTTGGACCATAAAGAAGGCTGAGCACTGAAGAATTGCTGCTTTCAACCTCTGGTGCTGGAAAAGAGTCTAGAGGGTCCCTTGGGCAGCAAAGAGATTGAACCAGTGAATTCTAAAGGAAATCAACCCTTAATATTCATTCAAAGGACTAAAGCTGAAGCTCCAATACTTTGGTCACCTGATGCGAATAGCTGACTCATTGGAAAAGACCCTGATGCTAGGAAAGACTGAGGGCAGGAGGAGAAGGGGGTGGCAGGGGATGAGGTGGTTGGATGGCATCATCAACTCAGTGGACATGAGTTTGAGCAAGTGCTGTGAGATAGTGAAGGACAGGGAAGCCTGGCATTCTGCAGTCCATGGGATTGCAAAGAGTTGGACAGGACTGAACAACAACAACAAAAGTATCCACAGATTGCCTGTCAGTTGTGAGGGAGAGAAAACAATAATGGCATAGTGGAGAACCTGAACAACTTGTCAGAGTAATCAAAATCAACATGACTACTGTAGATGGACATCTTGTGACTCCATGAGATATCTTGAGGAGGATACATCATCACCTATGCGGTGTTCTGGCTGAGAATATATGACCTGAGTCTAACCATAAGGAAACATTAAAAAAAAAAATCAAAATGAGGAACATTCTACTAAAAACAAAAAAGGAGAGGGACTACGTTCCTAAAAAATGACAAAGAAAGCCTGTGGAAATGTCTCATATTAAAGAAGGTATCTCATTCCTTGTGGGTTGCTGTAACAAAAGTACCACAAACTGGGTATTTTTTCTCAGCGTTCTGGAGATCGAGGTGCCAGTAGAGTCAGTGTCTGGTGAGAAATCACTTCCTGCTTCACTTCCTGTTGTCCCATTGTGTCCTCACATGTACGTTAAGCATTGTGTCAAACTACATAATAAAAGTATCTGCATGATTCTCACAATGATGCATTTTACATATAAGAAAAACTAAGCTTGTAGATATTAGAAAGACTTGCCCAGTATCATAATTAATAAATGGAGGAAGCATGATTTAACAAAAATTATGCTTTCCCGACTATGTCATGTCAAAACCCAAAAGAATTGTTTCTGAATAAAAGCACCCCAAGATGTTTTTTTCTTGCCTTTCTTCCTAAGGAATGCAATGAAATGCCAAGGATGTTATTAAATTTCCATGGTCATGGTAATAAAAGTACAACCTAAGCATGATTTTAATTGTGTCTCTTGGGTTTACAAACTGTGGTCCACCAACTGCTTACAGTCTGTAGGTGGAATTTCCTAACTCTCCCCAGAAGGTGATAATTGTACAGCAGAGAGATCCCTGGAGCCAAAAGGCTAGGTTCCATCCCTGACTCTGCAGTTCAATGGCTGTAAAATGGTACCTCACAGGGTTTCTGCCAAGGTTGAATGAGATAACATATTTGTAAGCACATACAGATGGAAGTGTGAATATTACTATTTCACTCGGGTCTCTGTGTTTCTTAACTCTTCCTTGCCAAAACAATCCCTACTCATTGACAACAAAACAAATTTTAAAAACTGGGTCTATGAAAGCAAAGATTTCAGTGAGATCCAGTGACTCCCACTGTTTCCTCCAACACCATGTCCAGAATGTTCCTCTCTTATCAAGGAGTCGATCAACTGCATCTGGGTCAGAATTATAAACCGCTGGAAAAGAAGTATAATCATAAACCCCCTGAAAAGGGGCAGAGGCTTGGCAGTGATTTTCTCCAAGGCCTACAGTACTGAACTCGATGTGGTTAGTCTGCTTCAAGGAAGTCATTCTCATTTTGATTCTATCACCAATGACCTCACCTCTCCTTCCTTGACCTCAGTCTCATCATCTGTAAATGAAGGCAGGGGATGACCTTCCTGAGCCAATGTTGATCACAGCCATCTTTCCAGATCACTTTTAGTGAATCAGCTGGGCTGCTTTGTTAAAACACACATATTCCCCAGGTCCTACCCAGTAGCTCCCAATTTAGAACCCTTGGGCAAAAGACCTAGAAATCTTCATTTTACCCCCAACCACCAAGTAATTCTAATGCATACAAATTTGAGAGTCACTGATCTAAACTCCTTTTCAGATAAAGATTTCTGGGTAGGGTTTGTACATTTTAATGAATCCCTTGGTGAGCTTGTTAAAACGCAGTGGAGCTTGACCTGTATTAATACTACACTCTCAGGCCATGCTACTGGTTCCTGGACCACGCTCTAAGTAGCAAGGCTTTCTGTAACAAGACACAGACACAAAGGAAGTTGATTGACTTTCTGGGATGAAAATAACATAGGTAGCAGCTCAAGGATGAGAGAAAGGCTTATGAATGGGTAGAAACCCCAAAGATTCGCTTGGCTTGAGTGATGACTTAGTTGACTGCTCACCTTTAGATGACTTAGGTCCTTATGATAGAGAAGACACAAACTGAGAGATAACTGACTTTGTTAAGACCCCCATTCTGTCACTTCCTAGACATGCAATCTGTAGATATCCATTTAAGCTTTCAGAACCTTAAGTTCTGAATCTGTGTGAATCTGTAAAAACAGAGACAATAAGATACCCATCTCATAGAATGGCTCTGAGCATTAAATGTGATCACATATAAAAAATTCCTAGCCCAATGCAACTATATCAGTCCCTCTAGGTTTTACCCTTCCTAAGCCTTTACCTAGTTCTCTGTGTGGGACTATTGGCTCACTAGAACCTGTCCCTCTCCCACAGCCATCATAGGCACCTCTCTACCACGAGAAAACTCTTGACCTTCCCAGGCCACTGAGTGATTTATCACACAGCCAATCTCTCAGACTTGGAAGGCTGACGGCAACTCTGCTGGAGACAGATGGGAGAGCTGGAGTCCAGTTGCTTGTCAGTGATGTTCAGAGGACATATTCATAAGGCTTTTCACACTTTTCTGGCATCTTCCATCATCAGCCAGACAACAAAGGCATCTGCTGCACATCACAAGCTGGCAAGGAAAGCTGTGTGCATATGTGCTGGCTGGGGCCCCCAGCACAGCTTCATCTTTCTCTCCTGCCTCCTTTTATACTCATTTCTATGTGGTTGTGGTCAACACGCCACCTGACTTATCATGCAAAGTCATTTTAATTTTTTTGACAGGCACTACCATCTTTTGCCAAATTACCCCAAGTAACTCACTAAACAAGGACAAGTTGCTGTAATATGGACTTAATGTGAAGAGTTTTCAACTCTCTTCATAGTCATTTGGAGGGATTCAGTTCAGTTCAGTTGCTCAGTCATGTCCGACTCATTGCGACCCCATGAATGGCAGCACGCCAGGCCTCCCTATCCATCACCAACTCCTGGAGTTCACCAAAACCCATGTCCATTGAGTCAGTGATGCCATCCAAAATCTCATCCTCTGTTGTCCCCTTCTCCTCCTGCCCTTAATCTGTCCCAGTATCAGGGTCTTTTTAAATGAGTCAGCTCTTCGCATCAGTTGGCCAAAGTATTGGAGTTTCAGCTTCAACATCACTCCTTCCAAAGAAATCCCAGGGCTGACCTCGTTCAGAATGGACTGGTTGGACCTCCTTGCAGAAGACTCTCAAGAGTCTTCTCCGACACCACAGTTCAAAAGCATCAATTCTTCAGTGCTCAGCTTTCTTTATAGTCCAACTCTCACATCCATACATGACCACTGGAAAAAACATAGCTTTGACTAGATGGACCTTTGTTGGCAAAGTAATGTCTCTGCTTTTCAATATGCTGTCTAGGTTGGTCATAACTTTCCTTCCAAGGAGTAATCATCTTTTAATTTCATGGATGCAATCACCATCTGCAGTGATTTTGAAGTCCAGAAAAATAAAGTCAGCCACTGTTTCCACTGTGTCCCCATCTATCTGCCATGAAGTGATGGGACCAGATGCCATGATCTTAGTTTTCTGAATGTTGAGCTTTAAGCCAACTTTTTCACTCTCCTCTTTCACTTTCATCAAGAGGCTCTTTAGTTCTTCTTCACTTTCTGCCATAAGGGTGGATTATCAACAAAAATTTCTTGAGCAATTGCAATGTGCCTAGAAGCATCCCAGGTGCCTAACGGAGCCTATAACCAAATTATTTGTTCAGCTGCTTGGGCAGCCTATAGGAAGCAAACCAGGAAAGTGGTTTTCTTTTTCCTTGAGTCATCCTCAAGTTTATCTGTCTAGAATCACCTAGAGAGCTTTAAAGAATACTGATGCCTTAATCCTGATTCAAGAGATTCTGATTTAATTGATCTGAACGCAGCCTCAGCACTGGGAAATGTAAAAGCAGCCAAGATTGAGTATCGCTGTCTTAGGAATGAATAAAATCTACACAGAATCTTCCAAGGTTGTCTTAATTCTGGATCACCAATTTTTTTCAAGACTACCCATTACAAATGTTTTCACAGATAAATCTATTTTAAGCCTTAAAACAACCCCATGAAGCAGTTCATATGAATTTGAGTATTAGTATATTTATACCCTTGGATATTTGCCTTGATTTTAATATTTTAAAAATGAGGCTCAGAGAGATTAGGTAACCTGTCCTCGGTATTCTTGTCTGGAGAATCCCATGGACAGAGGAGCCTGGCAGGCTATAGTCCACAGGGTCACAAAGAGCTGGACACAACTGAAGCAATTTAGCACACATACCTGGGACAGACAGAGGGTAATAATCCTTGAATCCATGGTTCCAGACTCTCACTGTTCTTTCCGTTATTTTGTAACTCCCTAAATTCAGAGTCTGTCATTGGACACTACTCATCAGACCATAATACATAACACATTTCTACCCTAGACTGTGTAAGTGTTAAAAACAAAAACTCTTATTTTCTTATTGACAGATTTAAGTAATAGTTGTAAGGGAAGAAGAGCAGTGGTAATGAGATGATAGGGCCTTCCTGGTTTGGTGGCCAATATACATGCATGATATACATAATGTGTCAAGAGACATTCAGTACATGATGCTACTTATTGGGGAGGTCACTGTATGTCAGCCAAGGGCTGGGTACCCAGAGATCATCTCCAAGAGCCATAAACTATTTCAGGAAATAGATCACAACATTCTTCCTTCTGTGATGAAAGACATTCCACGTTTTCTGGAAGGTTGCACAGACCCTCCTCTGAAGACAGAATTGTCTGTCAATTCCTATAAATACAGGGATTAGTTTGAATGGTGCCTTCTCTCCCAAGCAGGCAGGAAAATACATTGATTTGCAGTCTCCATGCCTGAGTTATTATTCACTTGACAGGAAATGATACAAATATTTTTAAAAACTATAATTCTTTGGTGACATGAAGTTATCATTTTATCTACAACTCCTGGGGTATTTTATTAACCATGACAGGATGGAATGGAATGGGACTGGCTGATAAAACGGATTCTCTAAACCACATTTTAGGGAGCCTAAAGATTGGGTGTCAGGCTCCTTTCTCAGGCTGATGCCACAGCTAATGGGAAGCTTATGGTAAAGAGTGCCTATTGATCCATAAATCAGCTTGGGACAGAAATTTAATAACCTTATTAAGGTGGCTCATGGCATTGGTCCAGTTAGGCTTCCACAGACTTTTGAGCTATAGAAAGACACCATCCAAGTAAACCACCAGTCATTCTGAAAACAGTTGTCTCAATTAATTCCAACATATACTTTGCAATCATTCTATTATTCTAATCAATTTGTATATGTGAGGCTACATCCATGAATAAAAGTATGGATATAGCCATAAATGAAGAGGATATGCACATTAAGCTCACAAACAGGACTTTTATAATTACTAAAATCACTCAAAAAGCCAAAGAATTTTGAAACTGAAAAAAATTACTTGAATCGATACTTCTTAACCAAATTTACCAAAATTAGCCATTAATTAAATCCTTAATGCAGTTAAAATCTGATTTCTCTCTACAGCGTCCTATCTCAGAAATCCTGGAGACAGGTGTCTAAATGCAGACCTCGTAAGTTCCCTCTAGAGATGATGACCTTTTGATTGAATCAGCTGTATAATATGTGAGGCCCAGCATAAAATGAAAGTGCAGGGCCTTTTGTTAAAATATTAAGAACTTAATGATAGCAGAACATTCAACCAAGTATGTTTGATGACACTGGGTATAAACCCATGAAGCAGGCCCTGTCCTCAGGGCAAGGCCTCGGGATTGCTGTATTCCAGCTCCCCTTCTGTTGAGCCACCAGGAACACATGACATTTCACTATGCATTGCCAACTGTTCTGTGAGAAGATGGTCCCGGCTGTCTATAGGACATCTGCAGGGACAGCAACAGGAGGAAAACATGATGGAAAGTAAATGCAGTATGTCTGTCAGAAGTAACAGTGGTAAGACAGAGGTTTTGTACAGTTGTTACGAACATCAGAAAAAGGTCAGGTGGCTACTGAAGACCCAACCAAGTACCAACACTGAATAGAGAAGGCCTTGGATGTTCTCATCTCTAAATGAGGTTATGTGAAAGCGTATCTGGAGACGTTCTCTCTTTTCCTTCCTTCCTTCCTTCTGCTCCCTCCCTCCATTGCTCTCTCCCAACTTCCCTCCATTTTTCTTTCTTTCCTATCTAGATCTGGATAGGATGTCTAGCTTTGTACCCCAACCCCAAGCTAACAGTTGTCTCTGAACTCATGTCAGGGGAGCTATCCACCAGTACATAAAGAATAAAGAATCCCATAGCTGTCTTGGATAGGTACACAAGCCTAAGTCACAGGGAAAGGAATGCTGAATGAGCATAGAAATTGGCCAGATTCATGAAGGCAGGATTTACCGCACTTAAGAAAGGCATTCCGGAGAAGGCAATGGCACCCCACTCCAGTACTCTTGCCTGGAAAATCCCATGGACCAAGGAGCCTGGTGCACTGCAGTCCATGGGGTCGCTAAGAGTCGGACACGACCGAGTGAGTTCATTTCCACTTTTCACTTTCATGCATTGGAGAAGGAAATGGCAACCCACTCCAGTGTTCTTGCCTGGAGAATCCCAGGGACAGGGGAGCCTGGTGGGCTGCCTTCTGCAGGGTCACACAGAGTCGGACATGACTGAAGCGACTTAGCAGCAGCAAGAAAGGCATTTCTCCTGGTGTTGCCTGAGAAACGAGTGAGAGAGAAGGCAAGTACAAAGGCAGTGTGTCCCTGATTGAGAGGATGTACACCCCACCATCCCAGGAATGGCTGCACAGGCAACATGGCTGATAGAATGGCAGCCAGCCTCGGGCCTGAGTGGGGTCTGGGCAGCAGTTGAAAGCTTCCTGTTTGCTGTGAATAGCACACAAGCAGCAGACAGCAGCTGGAAGTGACAGGGAATATCTCACTGGCAACTTAGGTAGCTTGATGGTAGAGGATCAAGGACCATATGACATATAATGTTACCCCACCCTCATAGAATGGCTTTGCATAGTGTTCCAGAAATCACTGGGAGGAGAGGGGAACAAGGAAAATGAAGTTCAGTTTCCCAGTAGCTTGGTAGGAGGAAGATTAAGAATAAAAATTATATTATTAAAAAGTCACTTTTCTTGTACACCTGTGTTTGCGGACTGAAAGTCACTGTAACTATTTTGTGAAGACACTGCTTGCCAAGCTCATCCATTTCCCATTGCTTTTACTCGGCTCTCATTGAGTAACTTTTTAATTTGGTTTCCAGTTTAGACTTTCCCAGCAGGAAGAGCATGTTTGGACTGCTGGGAGTATTGCATTTCTCTTGGCAATGAAAGCTCTCAGTATCAATGAACAAAACCGACATAGTTCTGACTTATAAATTAGTCAGTCTCTTGTGAGTTTGGTTTATATGGCTCAGTTCCCTGGGACCTGGCTACACTCATTACTGTTAGGCTAGAATTTACCAACTTGCAAAATAGAAGGCCATGATGACTACTAAGGTGCATATACTCCATGAAGACTGATGACTAAAAAGTCCCCCCTGCAATATCTCTCTATTGGTATTTTTTATTATAAATTATAACGTGAAAATGACAAAAAATTTTAAAAGTTATATTAGTACAATATAGTAGTTAAGAATGTAGGCTCTGGAGTCAGATTGCTCAGTTTTTTCAAATCCTGGCTTTGCCACTTATATAAATTATGATTTCTAGCAAGTTCAAAGAAATTTAATAGGGATTGTTCTGAGGAACAAAGGTATTAATACATGTAAAACATTTTGATCAACACTTAGCATTTATCATGTGCCTTTTAAAATGTTAACTCCTAAAATTTTTTTTAAAAAATGAAAAACAAAAACAAACAAAAATGTTAACTGCTATTTCAAAAGCTTTGATGTTACTAAGTGTTCCCTTCCAGCCTATGTTCAAATGGGTATCATTTCGTATTGCACATAATTTATATCCATCCCTTTAATTTAATACTATGTCATAAATACTTTATGTGTTTTCATGTAGATTTAATTATTATTTTTACTAGTATAATTTGACTCAGTATTTTAGCACTCATCTTAAAACTGACCCGATATGTGACAGGAGTATCAAAATGATGATAAATTAGAAAAACTGGCAAAAAGTGACAAACAGGTAACAGGCTAAAAAAGAAATAGAATTGGCCAGACGAGAGGTTAACCCTAACAAGAAGTCAGGAAGTGCAAATTAAAGTCAATGTTCACTTTGCATACTGGCAATATCAGAAGGTTTGATAACACCCACTTTAGTTTTGAGCATAGGATAATGGGAGCTGCCCTCTCTTGCTGGCCAAGAGGAAGCCAGTGCATCCATTTAACTATTAACATGGGAAATGTACAGACACTCTCCATTCCACTATCAGTCTCACTCATCCAAATCTGCCCTCAGGAACATGTGCTTCGGGAGACAGAAACAAGGATGTTCACTGTAACATTTGCAATCTTGATCATTGAAAACCACGAAACTGCTCATCAATCCTGGAAATGGTTAGATAAACTGAGATACATTCATTCTTAAAAAGAATGTGTTGTATCAGTACTGACATGGAAACTTTCCAAGGCTGTTGGTAAGAAAACAAGCCAACAAACACATTTTTTAAAAGTTATAGAAGGTATGGAGATTCCTTTAAAAACTAGGAATAAAAGCACCATATGACCCAGCAATCCCAGTCCTGGGCATATACCCTAAGGAAACCAAAATTGAAAAAGACACATGTGCCCCATTGTTCTTTGAAGAACTATTTACAATAGCTAGAACATGGAAGCAACCTAGATCTCCATCAACAGATGAATAGGTAAAGAAGCTGTGGTACATGCACATGATGGAATATTACTCAGCCATAAAAAGGAACACATTTGAGTCAGTTCTAATGAGGTGGATGAACCTGGAGCCTATTATACAGAATGAAGTAAGAGAAAGATAAATATCATATACTAATGCATATATACAGAATCTAGAAAAATGGTCCTGAAGAACTTAACTGCAATGGAGATAAGGGCAGCAATGGAGAAACAGACAGAGAATAGACTTATGGACATGGGGAGAGGGGAGGCAAGGGTGAGATATATGGAGAGAGTAACTTAGAAACTTACATTACCATGTGTAAAATAGATAGCCAATGGGAATTTGCTGTATGGTTCAGAATGCCCAACCAGGGGCTCTATATCAACCTAGAGGGGTGGGATGGGGAAGGAGATGGGAGGGAGGTTCAAAAGGGAGGGAATATATGTATATACCTATGGCTGATTCATGTTGAGGTTTGACAGAAAACAACAAAATTCTGCAAAGCATTATCCTTCAATTAAAAAATAAATAAAAAGAAAAAAGTTGTAGAAAACAAGAACAGCAAATTGGCATTTTCTTAACACACACTCTAAACAAAATATATAGCTTTATAGACACGTGTATGTTGTTGTTGCTGTTGTTGTTTAGTTGGTAAGTCATGTCTGACTCTTTTGCAAGCCCATGGACTGTAGCCTGCCAGGCTCCTCTGTCCTTGGGATTTCCCAGGCAATAATACTGTAGTGGGTTTCCATTTCCTTCTTCAGGGGGTCTCTCAACCCTGCATTGCCTGCATTGGTAGGCAGATTCTTTACCACTGAGCCACCTTGAAAACTGAGATATGTGTATATGCATATGTAAAGTATATATGTGTATGTGTGTAAATATACTAAAGAAATGTCTGGGGGCATCTGTACCAAACTGCTAACAGTGGCCACCTTTAGACAGGAAATTAAGATTGGTCATTTGGTCAAGGGGACTCTAGTTTTTCTGTATTTTTGAATGTCTTAAAATATCATTTTGATATTTGGCAAAACTAATACAATTATGTAAAGTTTAAAAATAAAATAAAATTAAAAAAAATATTCTTTGTATAATTAATGGTGAACTTTTAAAAATTAAAAGATGAATAAGATACAAAGTTCCTGAATCTCAACTTTAATATTCCATTGAGTAGACGTTTAACAGTTTACTTAGCCATTGACCTATATTTGGCAATTTAGGTTGTTTCCATTCTTCAACATTATAGTCCTTTATACAGTGCAGCTTCTTTTTCTTCTGTTGATTTATTTCTCTAGGATAAATTCCAAGAGTGGGATTACTGGATAAAATGGTATAAACATCTTTCTGGCTCGTGATATATTTTTCCACATTGCCTTCCAAAAATGTCATGCTTCTTTTTCCCCTATCATTACTGCAAAAAAAATGACCCTCTTTCCTACCACCTGGCAGCAATCTACTTTTCTATGGCCGTCTCCTTGTTTTCAGGAATGAGCACCTTTCAATTCCGTTTTCAACCTGTTTTTAGAGCTGACATCTCCAAGAGGACTGTCAGCTCAAAATCTTTCTCCTATAGCGAGGGTGTGTAATATATTTCTGACAGACAGACAGGATTAGCCCTCCCATTACAGGTGAGAGCACCGAGGCTCACAGAGGTCAAGTAACTTGCTTGGGTCCCATAGCTAACAAATGGTAGAGTCCTTTTATCAAGTCACTCTACTCTCTGCATCTGGTATGATTCTCCATCAGATTGGTGTGAACAGAGTTGGTTTGAACCCAAACCTTTCACTCACACACAGGGTACACTTGTGTCATGGCTCTCCTACCCCATCTGGTCTCTTGGTACCAGTTCATTTTTGTATCTTCACTACCTTTCAGTCTGTTTCCCTCTTTGTGGCCTAGTTCTCAAATGGTCAACTTGTGTTTCAAACACATGAACTCCATCCTTATCTGTTTTAATCTAGTTTGACTGAAGATACTAGACCAGTGACTTTCATTTTGGGGGAATTTAAAGCAAAATAAGCCAAACAAACAAACAAAATGAGACTTGGTCCCCAGAAATCCAGATTCATTGATATGGGGGACCATCTGGTCATGGGCCTCAGATATGTTTCAAATTTCTCTGGGAAATTTGAGGTAAGAACCTCTACCCTAGATGCTATTCTTGATTTCTGCCTCTAAGTTTAGGTAGCAACAAACCTGGTTTCTGTTTGTTTATTTCTTTTCCCCAGATACCCTGTTTTCCTGGGCAATCACTCACCTACAGTCACTTAACCGTCTGCTTTGATGTCATTCTACCTGATCTGTTCTGTTCCTTTGTGTCCTGCCCAAACAAAAGTATCTTTGTGTTCTTACCGTCAAACCTGTGCCCTGTTCTTGCTGTTGCCTGCCACCAGTCCTCTTTCCTCTTTCCTAACCCTGTTTGGGCTTCCCTGGTGGCTCAGTGGGAAAGAATCCATTTGCCAATTCAGGAGACTAGGGCTCAGTCCCAGGATCAGGAAGATCCCCTGGAGAAGGAAACAGCAACCCACTCCAGTATTCTTGCTGGGGAAATCCCATGGACAGAGGAGCCTGGAGGGCTATAGCCCTTGGGATCGCAAGAGTCGGACACAACTTAGTGACTAAACAACAACAATCTGTTGGGCCAAAGTTTTGCACAATTCTGTTGTATCACAGCCCACACAGGTGCCTGCTGCTTTTGAACTCCTATTTCAATTCTCACCTGCTTCATTCTAGAGGCTTTTCATGTAGTGATGGAAGTAGCGTGTGATTTTCTTGTATTGACAGGAGGAAGATCTCTTAACTGTGGTTAAGAGCACAGGACTGAGAATCAGAAAGGCTCACGATACAAATTCCAGGCTGCTGCTGATGTAACTAACTACTTCAGTTTTTTCGTTTATATATTGAAGGTAACAATGATATCTATCTCACAGAGGTTGGATAAATGCATGGAAAGCATTTAATACAGTGCCTGCTATATGAGAATTTTTAGAAATATATATTTAGAAATAGATGCTAATTTTAAAAAATAGGATATGTAGTAATGAGAGTGATTTCTTTCAACTAAACTAGTGGAAATTAAGAAACTTATGCATCCGGTGAGCCATCTCCTTTGTCAACTTCCCCACAAACACTTGTTATATGAATGAGTGGAAGATACCCACTTATTCTGATGATGCTACATTGCCCAGTTCTCTTCCAGAAATCCTTGTTTTGAGTTACCTACAGAGCCAGTTTATGAGTCAGAAAGAAAAACAGTCCTATTATTCTTCTCTCTGCTTCTTTTTACCAAAAAAGGTACTTTTCCAGTTTCATTGCCCACTTTATGGTTTGGTGACAAATGACCTCTGGATTTTTTCTTCCTATGAGTTAAATCTAACCCAAGAGGATGAAGATGCCATGACTAAGATTATGCACTGAATATGTTACAATTCTTAAGGAATTTCTAAACAAAAGTTCTTTAAAAAGTTCCACAAGGAGACTGCAAATACCTTGAGAACAGGGACCTTACATACAAGCAAGTTTTTAACCTGTAGTTCACTGAAATTGGGTGCAGAATTTTATCTTGTATATTTTTCCAGTGAGATGAAGTGTTATTTTATTATTTTTTTTCTAGGTATTTATGACAAACAAAAAATAAGAATCTTGTAAAAGATATTTTATAGATGCCAAGATTCCTAATAGAGTGCTATAATATTAATAACAAATTTAAATATTAACGGAAGAAAAACTATGCTATCTTTCACATGCTAAAGTGATGATATTTATCCATTGTTATAGTACATATTTATTGTAATGGTGATGGATGGGTTTGAATGAAACTATAAACATTCTTCTAGCCTCTCATGAAACAGCTGCTAGTGTTCTAGTGTATGGAGTGTGACCTTGGAACAAAGGCTGTTTTTTCTCTCTTTGAAAGAAGAAAACTGAAGTGTCTGGATTGATACAGTTACTTTTCTGTTCCTCTAGTGACACATTCTAACACATTAAGTTAACTCAAACAAATGACACTGGAGTTATAACTTGAAAGAACCGAGAAGTTAGTTTTCCATTGCTTTTCTTCCAGTCCCCAATACTATATTTTTAGAAGCATTTATTTTCAGGGAAGAGAGTCCAAAGGGAAAACACAGCGATCATGATTAAAAAACAAAATCAGAACATGGGAATTGGGAGGATTCTTTTATCCATATTTCTCCCTTGTGGTGTGCTGGTAAACTGTCTCTTTAAGAGGAGAAAAGCCCTGATCTGTAGTCTTTGCCAAATTCTGTGGTGTAAATACTCCCACCGTGGCAATTTCAAGCTACCAATCTGAGGCCACTGAATGGAACTGAGAAAAGATGCCCATAATGTGCTCATGAGCAAGTACAAGTTGGCCTCTGTAAACTCTTGCTTGTAACCCTTATAAAAGGGGAATTCTAGGGGAAAGGTTTTTAGGAGAGGTTGTTTTATACCAGTGCCCTTTGGAAGAAGTATAGTCCAATTAAAGAGAAAGAGGTAATTAGAAATGGATTCTATTGAAGATCAAAACATATAGCTTAAAACATATTTCTCAAACTCTTTGACAAAATTTATCCTCTCCATCCTACACCACCTAGACTTTTTCTCTACTTCGTCCTCTGTCTATGGCCATTTTCCCTTTTTTTTTTGTTTTTGGTTTTTTGGATTTTTTAAAATTAGATTGATTACTCTTCTGGAGGAAAGAGATCTTCCTCTTTAGAACCTAATTGGAGTGGGGTGAGGAGAGATGGGCAGCTCTTTGAAGGACAGAGGAGGAGGGCAGTTCTGGGAACAGTAGGACACTAATAATCTGTATTTTATCATGTTACTTTCCTATGTTTAAAGAGAGAAAAGACTGAAGGGAAAAAAGACTACCTTCTCTCAAAGTTTATGGTCTATGAATCAATAAGTCTTTATAAACATTATCTTTCAGAGAAGAAAAAGCAGTATAAATACAGTCCAAGTCTTTATTTTCTTTCCACTCACATGGGCATTTCTTAATCTGTATCTACATTTCTAAACCAATTTTGACTGATCAAGTTTGAATTAATAAAAAGTTAAAAGCCAAGCCAATGTTTGTCTGTCCCCGCTAATTTTATTTTGGCTATCTGGTCAAAGTTGCAATGTACCCATGAGCAAGTCATTTGACCTTTCGGAACCTCAAGTTATATCATCTAACAAACTACAGGAGTGAAGTGAATGGTCTTTAAATTGCCTTCTAGCCATGAGAGTTTGTGGTACTTATATTGAATTAAATAAGCACTTCACAATTTCCTCTTACGAAATAGACTAATCTCTATTTTTAAAATGCCATAAACCTGCTAGTTTGAATAAGTGGATATATTTTATCTGACTTGACTAGTTAACCCAGGACTCTGCTGCCAATAGGAAGAACCTGTTCTTTGGACTCCAGTTTTCTCTGCTGCCTTCCAGACTTTGAGATTCATCATAATCATCTGGAGGAAGAAACTCCTGTGGAATTGGAGGATGGTGCTCAGTATAGATTAAGGATGCTCCACTAATGGTCATCAGCAATCTAAACTCTATCCCTAGACCGTTCTGACCCTTGAGGATTCCTATTCTTTCAACACACTTGTCTTCTACGCGTTTTCTTCTCTTTCTGTTTCTGGCCCTCCCAGCCCATCCTGCCCCCATCTCAGGGCTTCTTAGTGGTCTAGAAAAAGGATAGCAAGTACAGTCAATGGGCATGTCTTTCCATACTCTTTGGCAGTATATAACTTGACTGTGCTGTGTTTAGTCACTCAGTCGTGTCAGACTCTTTGTGACACCCTGAACTGTATGTAGCCTGCCAGGTTCCTCTGTCCATGGGGATTCTCCAGGAAAGAATATTGGAATGGGTTGTCATGCCCTCTGAGTTGGGGATCTTCCCAACTCAGAACCGAGGTCTCCTGCATTGCAGGCGGATTCTTTACAGTCTGAGCTACCAGGGAAGCCCATATAACTTGACTCTTCCCTTTCAAATACCTGAAGATACATTTTGTTTAGGGGACTTCCAAAAAAGTAATCACAGCAACCACAATAGCTAATATTTACTGAAGGCCTGTTATTTGCTAAGGACTTGACGGACATCTCATTTAGTTTCTACCAACCATATTAATTCTAACCCTGTTCTATCTATAAAATATACTGAAGCTTAATGAGGTTAACCCAAGACCAGAATGAGTGACCAAAGCCAGGTATAATAAACAATCCTAGGACTGATTGGCCTGTGCTCCTAACCCTGATTTTTACATGGTTATATCCTAAGTTTCTAAAAAAAAAACAAAACAAAAACTGGGGTGCAGGGGCAGTGAAAAGCATAGGCCAAATAAAAGGTCTAAGATGGAGAGGATTAGGTGGGAGCTGCATTCTACAAGTTTTTCTAGGTGAAGAGAAGACTTGGGCTGCTCAGATGAAGGGAGCCACACACAGCTCTGAGGATCTGCTTCTTTCACTTTCCTCAACTTATTCAAGGGTCTTCAGGCTCAAGCCTAGGCTCTGACTCCTCTGATTATCAGACTCAATATAGGTAGTTAGGGGGCTTCCCTGGTGACTCAGAGGTTAAAGGGTCTGCCTGCAAGGCAGGAGACCTGGGTTCAATCCCTGGGTTGGGAAGATCCCCTGGAGAAGAAAATGACAACCCACTCCAGTATTCTTGCCTGGAGAATCCCATGGATGGAGGAGCCTGGTAGGTTACAGTCCACGGGGTCGCAAAGAGTCAAGAGTCGGACACGACTTCACTTTCACAGGTAGTTAGTAGTGGGGGTGGGGGCGGGGTCAAGACTCCCTGTCCAATTATCCTTGTTTCCTTGCCCTGGTATCACTCATTCAGGTATGTGAAGACTCATCTTGTGAGTAAACACTGGCCAAAAGTTATCCCCAAACTATGCATGTAGGGCCTTCTCTACTGGGCAGAAACACTGACACTAGGATCATGACCATATTTTTGTTCCCAAAGACTTTGAAACTTGAGTCCTAAGGAACTGATACATTGCAGACAGTATCCAGCCCTTCAGGAGCTACAAAGACACACATCTTAAAAGGTGCCTTCCTATATTCTTCTGTTTGGAGACTAGCAGTGTCCTGAGTCACTGGAAAAGACTAAGCGCTGTCCTCCAGCTTGACTTAACCCTCCACTTGGAAGACAGTAAAGTTACAGGGATAAGCCAAAAGATTTTAGTTTGGGGCTAGATTATTTTTGATTGATAAGAAAATACAACAGCATATATAAGTGTGGGAAGAACTCAGGAAGAAAAAGAAGATGCCTTTTAAATAAGTTTTGATGAATTTTTTGTTTGATGGAGAGACTCAAATAAAAAACTAAATTTGATGCTTCTTTAGAAGGGAACAGCTACCCACTCCAGTATTCCAGCCAGGAGCATTCCATGGAATGAGGAACCTGGCAGACTACAGTCCATGGTGTCACAAAGAGTCAGACATGACTGAGTGACTTTCACTTTCACTTTAATTGTACTTTGATTTTAAATGAATTAATGGGTAAGAGAAAATCCAGAGGTAAGTCGAGTCCAGGACAGATCTGGGTTTTGTGGGACCTGAATCTTATATGACTTAAAGGGGCACTTTCAAGAAAAATAATAAGAATACAGAATTAGGTCTAGAACCTTGGACAAAGTTCATACAAATGAAGAATTTTGAGATGAAGCTTAATTTACTTCACAGAAAATTCTTCTATGGTTGACATAGTTTAATTTTTTTTTCCCATCTAGCTGGGAACATGGACACACCACTCTGAGAGATTCCTCACTGAGAGCCTGAAGGTTAGTGAGAGAAGTGCAAAGGAAATAATACAAAGAGGCCAATAAAATGCAGGGGAGTTACAGGGAGTTTACTAGGTGGTGTGAAATATTCAGAGAGAAGGCTATATGTATATATGATTTTAAACACCTGGATCTTCTTTAAGAAAAGAATGTGTAGAGATGCGCACATGGATCACCTATGTGGTTTTCTGTGGTTTCCTTACCCAGAATCTGAAAGGGGAGATAAGGGTCAATAGCTTTGGAGCCAAAGTTACTTTTCACTGTCTCTCTTGGTTTCCTAATCATGTTTTGTTTTATTCATGTATTCAGCATAGGCAATACAAACAGCCAGCACAATTCATCTTCTACCCACCTCCCCTCTTCTTCCTTTTTTTCCTAATTATACCAATTGATTCTTAACTGTCAATATATTTCAACTCAGGAATGAAAAAGCATTTATGAAACATGTAGAACATTTTAAACTTTGAAAACATCTTAATCTTCATCAAATTTTTTACAACTGTTTTCAAATATCTCAAAGTATAGGATTAGACTAAACAGGCAATGCCCCTTTAAAAGACTGGAGCAATATGAAAAAAAAAAAAGTGTGTGTGGGGGCTCTGAGAAGGTGCCAACTCTCCAGACTGACCAGAGCTGTGGAGAATTCTACTCTTATGGAGTGGGATTGATTTGGATGGTCTTGTTACTAGTCATAAGACTCTTAAACCCATTCAGCAACTGACAGCCTGCATTTAAATTGGAAAAGAAAGACCGTTAGAACCTTTGGTGGTGACAGCACAATCCAGCAATAAATTCCACATGAGTTAAAAGTAACAGAAAAGATGGTACCTTTAGAGGAAGAATGAATGGAACTCACAGAAGAGCCACTAAAAAAACAAATATCTAAGCTTTAAAATATTTTACCAGAAAATGAGCAATATTGCAGATCAAACACAGATGGGAGAGAGACTGTTTCAACAAAAGCAGATGGGCAGGGGAGCTTGGGAGACACAGTAATAGGTTCTCTCTGTGCTGAAGGGAAGCCAGTGGAGGGCAGGAAGGCCAAATTTCTCTGAAGATTGGAATTCAGCTCCTCATAATAATCAATAAAAGGAATTTTGGATGTCTCATCTCTAGTTTTTATGAGATTGTCCAAACTGCCTTGGGCCAAGAACCTCATGCAGCAAGAAGGGAATATGAGGAAGGAAGGAAGGAAAGCCTCTGGACACCCCTGCCCTAATGCAGCAGGGGGAGGCAGTCTTTCACTGTGCGTCAGTTCAGACCCCTTTTGATATGGCCCAAAGAGAGCGGAGCCCAGGCAGGGGAAGAGAATTTTCCAACATAAGAAACATAGGTAGGACCCTCTTGGCAGGGGAGACCAGAATAGCATTCATAATTTTGGTCCAAAAGGAGACTGAGTGACCTTATACATAGTGAGGGTGAAAGAGGGAGTAGCTTTCCTTCTGTTCTTTTTTTCCTTCCTCCCCTCATTCCTTCCTACCTTCCTTTATTGTTCTCTTTTATTTGTCTTATATTCCTTGAAACTGCTTGATTTACACACCCTAGAGTCATGATCTTACTCAGTGTGAGGCTTATCTAATTTTCTTCCCAGTCATTGTATATAGGCAGGAATCTATTCCAAATCAGAGAAGGCAGCCTGCTTGTCTATTGACCTATATATTAACCATGAGAAGGTGATTTGTCTACAAGCCAGAAGGCATGTCCTCACCTCATAATTGATCTGCTAGAGCCTTGATCTTGGACTTACCAGCCTCCAGAATTGTGAGAAATAAGTACCAGTTTGCTGCTACTGCTGCTACTGCTAAGTCACTTCAGTCGTGTCCGACTCTGTGTGACCCCATAGACGGCAGCCCACCAGGCTTCCCTGTCCCTGGGATTCTCCAGGCAAGAACACTGGAGTGGGTTGACATTTCCTTCTCCAATGCATGAAAGTGAAAAGTGAAAGTGAAGTTGCTTAGTTGTGTCCAACTCTAGCGACCCCATGGACTGCAGCCTACCAGGCTCCTCTGTCCATGGGATTTTCTAGGCAAAAGTACTGGAGTGGGGTGCCATTGCCTTCTCCGATTGAGAAATAAATATGTGGTACTCTTGTTATACATTTTGAAGGGACTAACACAATGTATATGGAGTTGGGAAACCCATGTAGGAAGGAAAATGTGTGTTTGAGGGTTAAAGGAGACTTGAGTGCAAAAGTAGTCATAATTCTTTGTGACCCATACCCTTTGCAATGTGACTTTGCAGCTCTTCTCATCAAAAGATAAAATCTATTTTTTATCCTTTCAATTTGAACTTGCATTACAATTGTACTGACATGAAATGAGGCATAAGTAATTTTGTGACAATCATGAGCCTGGAATTCAAGAGACCTTGCATCCTTCCCACTCTCTTGGAACCCTGCTGGCTGCTATGAGACTGAGTCCAGCTAATAGGCTAAAGAATAAGAGATTATATGAAAGAAATCCAATTGTCCCAGCCAAAGCTATCCTAGACTATCCAAGAACCAGCAAACTCCAAATACAAGAGATAATGCCGCCTCTGTCAGCAGAGCTGTCTACTTGATCCTTCACTAATTGTACACACATGAGGGGGCGAGGCATCCAACTGACCTATTGACTTGTGAGAAATGTTAATCGTTTTAAGCCACTAAGTTTTGGGATGGTTTGTTACCCATCAATATCTAACTGACATAAGTAACAAGCTAAGGAACTGTGATCTTGGTCCGATAAGCATTATGAGGATTATTATCCGCAAGTATTTATACAATAAAAAAACTTAATTAGAAAGTTTCCTGTCACCATAGTAGTAGTGGAATTTAGTGATAATTTTAGTCTAGGAAAAAATTTTAATTTTTATCAAAATAACGCATATAGTTTAAAAGGTTGCTGCTGCTGCTGCTGCTGCTAAGTCTCTTCAGTCATGTCCAACTCTGTGCGACCCCATAGACGGCAGCTCACCAGGCTCCACTGTCCCTGGAATTCTCTAGGCAAGAACACTGGAGTGGGCTGCCATTTCCTTCTCCAATGCATGAAAGTGAAAAGTGAAAGTGAAGTTGCTCAGTCGTGTCCGACTCTTCGTGACCCCACGGACTGCAGCCCAC
Source organism: Bubalus kerabau (assembly GCF_029407905.1). Taxonomy (NCBI): domain Eukaryota; kingdom Metazoa; phylum Chordata; class Mammalia; order Artiodactyla; family Bovidae; genus Bubalus; species Bubalus kerabau. The sequence continues at coordinate 65,424,033 of NC_073633.1, forward strand.
CAGGCTCCTCCGTCCATGGGGTTTTCCAGGCAAGAGTACTGGAGAGAGTTGCCATTGCCTTCTCCGGTTTAAAAGGTTAAATAGTACTATAAGGATTATAAAGGAAAAATGTAGTCCCAAGCTATACACATATGTATGTCCAGTACTATTTTTTGGTTTTCTATTCTGGAATGTATCTTCATTTTTCTATATACTGTGTGTATACTCTTTACAGAAATTATCTGTTGACTTCAAGTTATATCAGATGAGAATTTTTCTGTTTCTTCTCTACTTGATATTCCTTTATGTGAATCAATCCATTTAATAATTTACATTAGAAATTTAATGCCATTAAAATGAAGCAGGGCAAAGGTTAACAGAGCTTTGCCAAAAGAACACACTGGTCATAGCAAACACTCTCTTCCAACAACACAAGAGATGATTCTACACATGAACATCACCAGATGGTCAATACCGAAATCAGATTGATAATATTCTTTGCAGCCAAAGATGGAGAAGCTCTATACAGTCAACAAAAACAAGACCTGGAACTGACTGTGGCCCAGATTATCAGCTTCTTATTGTAAATTTCAGGCTTAAATGGAAGAAAGTAGGGAAAATCACTAGACCATTCAGGTATGATCTAAATCACATCCCTTGTGATTATACAATGGAGGTGACAAATAGATTCAAGGAATTAGATATAAGAGACACATTATGAACAGAGGTTTGCAACATTGTACAGGAGGCAGTGACCAAAACCATCCCAAAGGAAAAAAAAGCAAGAAGGCAAAATAATGCCTTACAAATAACTGAGAAAAGATGAGAAGCAAAAGGCAAAGGAGAAAGGGAAAGATACCCAACTGAATGAAGAGTTCCAGAGAAAAGAAAAGAGAGATAAGAAAGCCTTAAGTGAACAATGCAAAAAAAAAGAGGAAAACAATAGAATGGGAAAGATTAAGTATCTTTTCAAGAAAATTGGAAATACCAGGTGGGCATTTTGTGCAAAGATAGGCACAGTAAAGGACAGAAATGATATGGACCTAACAGAAGCAGAAGAGATTAAGAAGAGGTGGAAAGAATATACAGAAGAACTATATACAAAAATGGTCTTAATGACCTGGATAACCATGATGATCTGGTCACTCACCTAGAGCCAGACATACTGGAATGCAAAGCCAAGTGGGTATTAGGAAGCATTACTACGAACAAAGCTACTGGAGGTGATGGAATTCCAGTCGAGCTATTTCAAATCCTAAAAGATGATATAGTTAAAGTGCTGCACTCAATATGCCAGCAAATTTGGAAAACTCAGCCATGGCCACAGGACTGGAAAAGGTCAGTTTTCATTCCAATTCCAAAGAAAGGTTAATGCCAAAGAATGTTTAAACTACCAGATTATTACATTCATTTCATATGCTAGTAAGGTAATGCTCAATATCCTTCAAGTTGTGCTTCAACATTATGTGAACCAAGAACTTCCATATGTACAAGCTGGATTTAGAAAAGGCAGAGGCACCAGAGATTAAATTGCCAATATCCATTGGATCACAGAAAAAGTAAGGGAATTCCAGAAAAACAACTACTTCTGCTTCATTGACTATGCTAAAGACTTTGACTGTATGGATCACAACAAAGTGTGGAAAATTCTTAAAGAGATGGGAATACCAGACCTCCTTACCTGCCTCCTGAGAAACCTGTATGCAGATCAAAAAACAAGAGTTAGAACAAGACATGGAACAACAAACTAGTTCAAAATTGGGAAAGGAGTACATCAAGGCTGTATATTGTGACCTTTATTTAACTTATATGCAGAATATATCGTGTGAAATACAAGGCTGGATGAATCACAAGCTGAAATCAAGATTGCTGGGAGAAATATTAACAACCTCAGATATGCAAGTGATACTACCCCAATGGCAGAAAGCAGAGGAACTAAAGAGCCTCTTGATGAAGGTGAAAGAGTGAAAAAGCTGGTTTAAAACTCAACATTCAAAAAAACTAAGATCATGGCATTTGGTAACATCACATTATGGCAAATAGATGGGGGAAAAAAATGGAAACAGTGATAGACTTTATTTTTTTCAGCTCCAACATCATTGCAGAGTGTGACTGGAGCCATGAAATTAAAAGATGCTTGCTCATTGGAATAAAAGCTATGACAAATTCAGATAGTGTAGTAAAAAGCAGAGACATCACTTTGCCAACAAAGGTCCATATAGTCAAAAATATGGTCTTTTCAGTAGTCATGTATGGATATGAGAGTTCGACCATAAAGAAGGCTGAGCACCGAAGAATTGATGCTTTCAACCTCTGGTGCTGGATAAGACTCTTGAGAGTTCCTTAGACAGCAGGGAGATAAAACCAGTGAATCCTAAAGGAAATCAACCCTGAATATTCACTGGAATATGATATTCAGACTGATGCTGAAGCTCCAATACTTTGGCTATCTAATACAAAGAGCTGACTCACTGGAAAAGACCCTGATGCTGGGAATGATTGAGGGCAGGAGGAGAAGGGGACAAAAGAGGATGAGATGGTTGGATGGCATCATTGACTCCATGGACATGAGTTTGAGCAAACTCTGGGAGACAGTGAGGGACTGGAAACCGTGATGTTCTGCGGTCCATGGGGTTGCATAGATTTGCACATGACTTAGCAACTGAACAACAATTATAGCTCTGGGCTTCACAGGTGGTGCTAGTGAATTATATCTATATAAATATTGTTAATTATTTAGCAGATATAGTATGACAATTTCTTTTTATAAAATTTTGTTTTTCTCCATTACTGCTTTACTCTTTTATTTGCCTAGTTATCTATATACATTTTTTAATATTTAAAAATTTTAATTAGAAGATAACTACTTTAAAATATTGTGATGGTTTCTGCCATGCATCAACATGAATCGGCCTTAAGTATATGTATGTCCCCTCCCTCTTGAACCCTCCTCCCACCTCCTTCCCCATCCTACCCTTCTAGGTTATCACAGAGCAGCAGCTTTGCATCCCCTGAGTCATACAGCAAATTCCCACTGGCTATTTTACATATGTATGTACTTATTAATTTTCCCCAATATAGTAATAGATACTAAAAAATTCTTTCAATTCTATTTTTCATGATAAAAGACAGAGTCAAAAAACGACAGAGGATGAGATGGTTGGATGGCATCACTGACTCAATGGACATGAGTTTTAGTAACCTGTGGGAGTTGGTGATGGGCAGGGAGGCCTGGCGTGCTGCAGTCCACGGGGTTGCAAAGAGTCGGACATGACTGAGCAAATGAACTGACTGACAAAAGCATGAGTAGTTTATTCATTTCATCCTGGAGTCCTTTTGCTCTAACTTCGACTAGTTTTCTAGCATTTCCTATGTTGGACACCCCATTTCTGGGTTATCTTGTCTTCCTCTCTTGATTTAACCTCTTATGGTAGAGCATATCCCTCAGTAGCTTCTGGAGTGTAAGAACTTGCATGACTGAAATATATTTACCCTACCTCAAGCTTGTTTTGTAAAAATTTTATTTATTATTTGTTTTTTATTCTGCTGGGCCTCCAGGGCTATTCTGTAGTTACAAAGAGTGAGCTAACCTCTAGTTGCGGAGCGTGGGCTCTAGGCATGCAGGCTTCGCCCAGGCTCCAGAGCACAGGCTTAATAGTTGTGGTGCACAGGGTTAGTTGCTCTGCAGCATGTGGGAACTATCCAGATCAGGGATCAAAACCATGTCTCCTGAACCAGCAGGTGGATTCTTCACCACTGAGCCACCAGGGAAGCCCAAGCTTAATTGTTTGACCAAGAATAGAAAATAATTTTATCTCAGATTTTCTAATGTGCTGCTTCACGGTTTTCTGCCTTTTAAAGCCATTGTTGACAAATTCCTCAAAAGATACAGACTATCAAAATTTACTCAGGAAGAAATAAATAACCTGAGTAGCTTTAGTTTTATGAAAGAAATTTAATTCATAGTTTAGAAAACATCTGACAAAGAAAATACCAGGCACAGATGATCTTTATGGATGAATCTACTAAACATTTAATGGAGAAATAATACCAAATTTACACAAACTCTTACAGAAAATTAAATTGGATAGAAGAAAACATTTCCTGATTCATCCTATGAGACCAGCATTATCCTGACACGAAAAACAGACAAATACAATGAGAAAACAAAACTACAGACCAATATTCCTCCTAAGCACAGATGTAGTAATCCTAAACAAAATTTTAGCAAATGAAATCCAGCTATATATAAAAATGATAATCTATTATGATCAAGGGATATTTGGCTTGTGGAGGAACTGGAACTCAGACATTGCTGGCAGGAATATAAAATGGTATAATCACTTTGGAACATAGTTTGACAGTTTCTTAAAAAGTGATGGTTATACTTATCATATAATCTAGTTGTAGTTCTAGATATTCACCCTAGAAAAATGAAAGTACATGTCCATGAAGAGACCTATCTAGCCCCAACCCAGAAACAACCCAGTGCATATCACCTGGTGAATAAACAAGCTAGAATGTCCATACAATAACATACTGCTTAGGAAACAGAAAGAAAATAACTATTGATAAAATAGGAATATAGATGAATCTAAAATTATACTTAGTAAGAGATGCCAGACAAAAGAGATCATTCAGTGATTCTAAGTACATAAAGTTCTAGAAAATGAAAACTAAATTGATAGAAAGCAGATCAGTTGTTGCCTGTGGACAAGACAGAAGAATAGGGAAAGTCGGAAGGAAGAGATTTCAAAGGGACCTAACAAAAATGTGGGGGGTCATAGATACGTTCATTATCTTGATTATGGAGATGGTTCTGTGGTTGTGGTGGTGGTTTAGTCACTGTTGTGTCTGACTCTTATGACTCCAGGGACTGTAGCCGGCCAGGTTCCTCTGTCCATTGGATCTTCCAAGCAAGAATATTGGAGTGGGTAGCCATTTCCTTCTCCACTATAGCTGTAGACATATGTCAAAACTCACATATGCATTTGCTTGTATGTCAATTATATTTCAATGAAACTGTTAAAAATGTGAATCAGTTTCATTTATTTGGCTTGATAGTCATCTCTTTTCTGTTTTATCATCCCTTTGAAATATTTAGTGGTACCCCTAGTCTGACTCTAAACTGCTCTTTACAACACTTAAAGGAGATGGGAATGCAACATCATGAAATCAAATTTCAGAAACACATCTTAAAGTAAATGAAAAAAGTAAGCTCAAGGATATTCTTACTGGTTTCAGTTACCTGTATTTATACTGGCAGTGGAATTTGCTGACATTAATTTCCTACTAACTGGAGACCTTAAATTCAAATTGAACCAGTCAGCCAGACTTGGATGACCATGCGAATCACTTGTTGATCCTAAAATCAAAAAAGTTTGCAGCCCCCATTCCTAGAGATCCTGATTTAGTAACTCTGAGGTGGAAGTCAATGAATTTGCATATAAACCAAGATTAGAGACAACAGCATTGTGCAAAATTAGCATTCACACCCTTGTCTCCACTAGAACCCTCCATCAGATTCAGACTGCCGTCCTCTCTCCCTCTCATACCATGTTAAATCATCTCCCACTTGCCTAATTTCTACCTATGCAAATCAGTTATCTGCCCATCACAAATTCCACCTCTTATTTTATGACTAATCATCTCTCTCTACTTCATTTCTTCTCACCTGTCTCCAAGTACTGTGGCCCTTCTGATCCTTGGGTCAAAACAAAGATCCAAGGCTAATCAAAGAGAGATTTTTTTCTCTGGGTTCCAAGTCACTACACAGAATGAAGGCTCCGGGGTTTTGAAACATGATTTATTTTTATAAAATCAGCTCTTTTGCATCATACAAGCCACTGAACCAAGCTCTCTTACACACCACCAGTGTACTTTCCCTTGCTTACTGCTTTGGACTCTCTGGACAACTAGTACTATTCTGTTTTGGTTTTAGGGAAAATGATTAAGGCCTAGAGCCAAGTTGTGTATTTTTGCCATCCAGATTTCTGAGTAGAAGATACTTTAGATAAGCAATTTACCACTGTCTTTGATCTCAAGCTATCAGCTTCAAAGTATAACATTTAAAAATATTTAATGTGGTTTCTATTATTTTTCTTGCCTTGCATGCATTGAAGCTTGTTTTAAGACGTCTCTTCTGTTTTTGAGCATTTTTGTAAGATGGTCAAGTTAGATGTTTGTCCTTTGTGATAAAATTCAACTCCTTTATAGAAATATTCCAGACTTTTTGATCATCATATCACACAGTGGTAACATGAATGCATTGCTTTTCTCTACATGACATTTACTGAGAGTAACAGGGTTGATGCCCACTCTTAATCTTTCTGGAAGAGCATTGTCTTCTGTTTTGTTTTTTTCTCCCCTCCACTTTGTAACTACGCTTGAAGAAAACAATATTCCACTTGGTATATCTAACACACGTGGTATAAGGGAGGGAATTTAACACTTTTTTTGCATGATGGATATAATCTTTTCTGTTTTTTTGTCAGGTCCAACAAAAAAAAAATCTTATAGATAGAACATTTGGACAAAATGTTTCAGAAGAGATGTAAATATCTCATGAAGGTCTGGTCAAGTGTACATAATTGATTTTCTTTTATTCTGGTTAACAGTCTTAGAGACAGTATAACAAGTGTACCAGTATACACTGGTAGCACAGCCTTTGAATGTGTTGCCAGAGAAGGCTCCTGAGAGCCCCTTGTCAAGGAGAGACTTGACGAGGAGATCAAACTGGTCAGTCTTAGGGGAAATCAACCCTGAATACTCATTGGAAGGACTGATGCTGAAGGTGAAGCTCCAGTATTTTGGTCACCTGATGTGAACAGCTGACTCACTGGAAAAGTCCCTGATGCTGGAAAAGACCGAGGGCAGAAGGAGAAGAGGATGTCAGAGGATGAGATGGCTGGATGGCATCATTGATGCACTGGACATGAACTCGGGCAAACTTTAGGAGATGGTGAAGGACAGGGAGGCCTGGCATACTATAGTCCATGGGGTTACAAAGAGTTGGACATGACTGGCCCACTGAACAACAACAACAACAAGCACTTAGTTATCTGTAACTAGAGAAACTAGTTTCCAAATTCAACTCTTCCACCTATGTGATCTTGGGCAAGATTCTTCATTCTTTCGTTTATTCATTTATTTGTCCCATAAGTATGTCTTAAATATCTTCTGTGTGTCAGCTATCATGAAAGCTCTGAGAATGGATAGCACATGCGGTCTTTGCTCTTATAAAGTGTGGCAGGCATAAAAACATGCCTTACAGGTCTCCAAATATGGTAGTATAATTGACCAGGCACCTCTATACTCTGAAAAGTACAGATTCTGTACTCTGCAATCTACTGCATCCTTTGTTGCAGATCACAGTTTGAATGGACTGCTCTCTGCCTGCGACTGTCCATTCTTGGGAGACATGGTATTCTTAAGATGATGAACTATGACTTGAGAGCTCATCAATGGCCTTACTGAGCATTCCTTAGACTGTACAACAGTCTAGTTCACTTCAACCTTACCTTCTTGCCCTCTCTCCTTCCATCAGGTTCACACTTGAATCAGGTTCTGGTGACTCTCTCAAATCTGTGTTCCCTTCCCATTTTCCCTCTTGGGCGTTTTTCTTACTTAAAGCCCTTGCATATCTAATCTCACCTTGGTGCTTGCTTCTTTAGAAACTTAAGACTAACATATGGGGTATATGTTCTAGTGAATAAGACAAAAAAAATAATATGGTTGAGACAAAAATAATAATATGGTGAATCCATGGACAGAGCAGCCTGGCAGGCTACAGTACATGGGGTCGCAAGGAGTTGGACACAACCTAGCAACTGAGCAATAGCAAAAAAATTTCAGATAGTGATAACTGTGTAGGCACTTTGTTCTTGAGCTTACACAGCCAGGAAGGATGCTGCTGAGGTTATATTCCAGCTGAAAGTTGAATAATGAGATGGGAAGATGCTGGAGAGGAAGACCTGGGCAGTGTGAAGGGTTGGAGCCCAGCAGAACCAGTATGTTTAGGGAATATGAAGACAGGGATTTTATAAGCATCATCTATGACATCATGGAAAGAGAGAGTATCAGAAAGAAAAATAAAGGCTGGTTCCATAGGACCTCAAAGGCCAAGGTATGGAGTCTATTAATACATTTTATTCTAAGTGCAATGAAAATCCACTGGAGAGTCTGAATAGAAAGGTGACATCATTTGGTTTACATTTTTAAGAGGTCACTTTGGTTACTGAGAGGAGAAACTGGAGAGGGATGGCAAGACTGAATACAAAATAGAGCAGTTAGATTACAAGAATCTAGGTGAGAGTTGGCATAGGCTTGGGTTATGATAGTGATACTACTGGTAGAAAAAATAAAAGCACTCAAGATATGCTTTGGGAGGACACAGCACCCAAGGATACAGAGTGCATATTTTGGGGGAATATTTGCATGTGAAATGTGTGTTCTCAAGGACCTATTATCAAGTGCTGACAAAGGACCAACCAAGAAGAAAGAGAGTAGATGCTTGGGGAGACAAGATGATGGAGCAGAAGGACATGAGCTTACCTCTTACTATGAAAACACCAAAATCACAGCTAACTACTGAACAACAATCAACCAAAAAAAAAAAAAAAAAAGCCAAAACCTACCAAAAAAGATACCTGACACCTAAAGACAAAGAGAAAGCCACAATGAGACAGAGGGAAAGCTCTGAGCCCCAGATAATTCTCCCCAGCCTGGAGGTCTGGCAATGGAAGGAGGAGCCTCCAAGAATCTGGCTTTGAAGGGCAGTAGGATTTGATCACAAGAATTCCATAGAACTCGGGGAAACAGAAACTCCACTCTGGGAGGGAATACACAAGGTCTCATTCATATCAGTACCTTGGGAAAAAAGCAATGGTCTCATAAAAGATTAGGCCAGACCTACCTGCTAGTGTTGAGGGTCTCCTGCAGAGGCGGGAAGTGGCTGTGGCTCACTGTGGGGATAAAGACACTGCCAGTGATAGTTCTGGGGAGTACTCATTGGTGTGAACCCACCTTGAGGCCACCACTTTCTTTCAGACTTAGTCCTACACAACAGCCTATAGGCTCCAGTGCTGGAACACTTGAGGCTAAATAACCAACAAGGCAGGAACACAGCCTCACCTATCAGCAGACAGAGTGCTTAAAGTCTTTCTGAGAACAGCCCTGCCCACCAGAGGGACAAGACCCAGCTCCACTCACCAGTGGGCAAGAACCAGTCCTGCTCACTAAGAAGCCTGCACAAGCCTCTAAGACAGCCTCATCCATCAAGGAGCAGACAGCAGAAACAAGAAGAACTACAACACTGCACCTGGAGGAAAGGAAACTGCAACCAGAGGAAGTTAGACAAAATAAGACAGCGCAGTGCATGTTTCTGAAGAAAAACAAGATAAAATCCCAGAACAGCTAAGTGAAGTAGAGATAGGAAATCTACCCAGAAAAGAATTCAGAGTAATGATGATCCAAGATCTCAAAAAATAATGGAGGCACAGATCAAAAATAAATTTACAAGAAATGTTTAATAAAGACCTTGAAGAGCTAAATAACAAACAGAGATGAACATACAATAACTGAAATGAAAAATATACTAGAAGGAATCAGCACCAGAATAACTGAGACAGAAGAATGGATAAGTGAGCTGGAAGACAGAATGGTGGAAATCACTGCCATGAAACAGAGGAAAACAGAATGAAAAGAAATGAGGACAGCCTAAGAGATCAACATTAAAAGCACCAATATTTTAAGTGATAATAGCTAAAAATTTCCCTAACATGGGGAAGGAAAGAGTCACCAAAGTTTAAGAAGCACAGAGAGACCCAGGCATGATATAACCAAGGCAGAACATGCTAAGACACATAGTAATCAAATTGACAAAAATTAAGGACAAAGAAAAATATTAAAAGAAACAAAGGAAAACCAAGAAATAATTTACAAAGGAACTCCTATAAGGTTATCAACTGATTTCTCAGCAGAAACTCTGCAGGCCAGAACAGAATGTCAAGATAAATTTAAAGTGATAAAAAGGAAGAACCTACAACCAAGAATATTCTACCCAGCAAAACTCTCGTTCAGATTCAATAGAGAGGTCAAAAGTTTTACAGTCAAGCAAAAGCTAAGAGAATTTAATACCACATCAGATCAGCTTTGCAACAAACACTAAAGGAACTTCTCTAGGTGGAAAAAGCCTACAACTGGAAACAACAAAATTATAAATGGGAAAGCTTGATGGTAAAGGAAAACATACACTAAAGGTAGGAAATTATCAGCACACAGATATATCAAAATCAGCAATTTGAGAAGAGCACAAATATAGTATACTGGAAATGCATTTGAAATTAAAAGACCAGGAACTTAAAACAATCTTGTTTATATAGACTTCTATATCAAAACCTCATGATAACCACAATCTGAAAATCTACAATAGATACATGCACAGAAAAGAAAAGGAATCAACCACAAAATTAAAATTAGTCATCAGATCACAAAAGAACAGAACAAAAGAGGAAGGGAAGAAAAAAGGCGTACAAAAACAAATCCACAACAATTGTAAAAATTGCAGTAAGAACATACATATCAATAATTACTTTAAACATAAATGGGTCAAATACCCCTCCTGCAGAGGCAGGAAGTGGCTGTGGCTCACTGTGGACAAAGACACTGGCTGCGATAGTTCTGGGGAGTATTCATTGGAGCGGCAAATGGTGTGACATCGGCATGACAAAAACCAAAGGACAAAGACTGGCTGGATGGATAGAACAACAAAACCTGTATATATGCTGTCTATAAGAGACGCACTTCAGATCCATGGACACATACAGACTGAAAGTGAGGGGATGGAAAAATGTATTCCATGCAAATGCAAATAAAAAGAAAGCTAGAATAGCAATACTCATGTCAGGCAAAATAGACTTTAAAATAAAAACTGTTACAAGAGACAGATAAGGACACTACATAATGATCATGAGATTAGTCCAAGAAGAAATAAATACTGTAAATATATATGCACCTAACCCACTCCAGTGTTCTTGCCTTGAGAATCCCAGGGACAGGGGAGCCTGGTGGGCTGCTGTCTATTGGGTCGCACAGAGTCAGACATGACTGAAGCGACTTAGCAGCAGCAGCAGCAACATAGGAACACCTCAATATATAATGCAAATACTAATAGCCATAAGAAGAAAAATCAATAGGAACACAATAATAGTGGGGGACTTTAAAGCCCACTTTCATCAAAAGACAGATCATCCAGACAGAACATCAATAAGGAAACATAGGCCTTAAATGAGACATTAGAGCAGAAACTTAATTGACATTCTTATAGCATCCATTAACAAGGAGCAGACACCTAAAACACCTAGAGAAAGAACAACAACCGCCCCCACCGCCCCCATTAAGTTAGTAGAAGGAAAGAAATAAGACAGATCAAAGCAGAAATAAATGAAACTGAAACAAAGAGGACAACAGCAAAGATCAATAAAACTAAAAGCTGGTTCTTTAAGAACAAAACTGATAAACCTTTAGCTAGACTCATCAAGAAAAAAAAAGAGAGGACTCAAATCAATAAAATTAGGAATGAAAAAAGTTACAACTAACATTGCAGAAATACAAAGGATCATAAGAGACTACTACAAGCAACTGTATGTGAATAAAATGGACAACCTGGAAGAAATGAACACATTCCTAGAAAAATACACCCTTCCAAGTCTGAACCAGGAAGAAATAGAAAATATAAGCAGACCAATTACAAGTACTGAAATTGAACTATAATTAGAAAATCTTCCAACAAACAAAAGTCCAGGACCAGATGGCTTCACAGGCAAATTCTATTAATATCAAACATTTAGAGAAGTATAACACCTATCCTTCTCAAACTATTTCCAAAAAATAGCAAAGGGAGAACATTCCCAAACTAATTATATGAAGTCACCATCACCCCAATACCAAAATCAGACAAAGATATCACAAAAAAGAAAATTATAAGCCAATATCACTGATGAACATAGACACAGAAAGCCTCAACAAAATATTAGCAGACCAAATCCAACAATACATTCAAAGGATCATACCCCATGATCAGGGGCTTCCCTAGTGGCTCAGTGGTGAAGAATTCACCTGATGGGCTACAGTCCATGGGGTCACAAAGAGTCAACACAACTTAGCAACTAAAGAGTGACAACAAAAACCCATAGGCAAGTGGGATTTATCCCAGGGATGAAAGGATTTTTCAAAATCTGCAAATCAATCAGTGTGATAGTGTTAGTTGCTCAGTTGTGTCTGACTCTGTGACTCCCCATGGATTGTAGCCCAGCAAGCTCCTCTGTCCATGGGATTCTCCAGGCAAGAATGCTGAAGTGGGTTGCCATTCCCTTCTCCAGGGGATCTTCCTGACCCAGGGATCAAACTCAGGTCTCCCATATTGCAGGCAGTTTCTTCACCATGCGACTCACCAGGGAAGGCCCAGTAAGTGTGATATACCACATCAATAAATTGAAGAATAAAAAGAATATGATCATTTCAATAGATACAGAAAATGTTTTTAACAAAACTCAGCACCCGTTTATGACAAAAATTCTCCCGAAAGTAGGCATGGAGGGAACATATCTCAACATAATAAAGCCCATATATGAAAAACCTACAGCTAACATCATATTCAATGTGAAAAGCTGAAAGCATTTCCTCTAGGATTAGGAGCAAGACAAGGATGTCCATGCTCACAACTTATTCAACACAGTTTGCAAGTCATAGCTACAGCAATCAGAGAAGAAAAAGAATCCAAATTGGAACAGAAGTAGTAAAACTGTCACTGTTTGCCAATGATATGATACCATACATAGAAAATCCTAAAGATGCTACCAGAAAAGTACTAGAGCTCAATGAATTCAATACAGTTGTAGGATACAAAATTAATACACATAAATCCATTGCATTTTTATATGCTAAAAATGAAAGATCAGAAAGAGAAATTAAAGAAACAATCCCACTCACTATCACATCAAAATGAATAAAATACTTAGGAATCAACCTACCTAAGGACACAAAGGGCTTCCCCAGTAGCTCAGCTAGAAAAGAATCTGCCTGCAATGCTGGAGACCCCAGTTTGATTCCTCAGTTGGGAAGATCCCCTGGAGAAGGGATAGGCTACCCACTTCAGCATTCTTAGGCCTCCCTGGTGGCTCAGCTGGTAAAGAATCCACCTGCAGTGAGGAAGGCCTGGGTTCAATCCCTGGATTGGGAAGATCCCCTGGAGAAGGGAACGGCTACCCACTCCAGTATTCTGGCCTGGAGAATTCCATGGACTGTATAGTCCATGGGGTCACAAAGAGTCAGACACGACTAAGCGACTTTCATTTTTCACTTCCAATGACACAAAAGACCTGTTCTCTAAAAGCTCTAAGATGCCAATAAAGGAAATGAAAGGTGACACAGAAAGATGGAAAGACTATCTTCTTGGATTGGAAGGGTTAATATTGTCAAAATGACTATACTACCCAAGGCAATCTACAGATTCAATACAATCCCTACCAATTACCGGTGGCAATTTTCACAAAACTGGAACAAAAAAATGTTAAAATTTGTATGGAAACACAAAAGACCCCAAATAGCCAAAGCAATATTGAGAAACAAAAATGGAGCTGGAGGAATCAGGATCCTTGACTTCAGACAATACTACAAAGGTACAGCCATCAAAACAATACTGGCACAAAATAGAAATATAGATCAATGGAACAGGAAAGAACGCCCAGAAATAAATCCATACACTTATAGTCAATTAATCTAAGATAAATGAGGCATGAATATAAATAGAGAAAAGACAGTCTCTTCAATAAATGCTTGGAAAACTGAACAGCTATAAGTAAAAAAAACGACTTTAGAACATTCTTAGCACCATACACAAAAATAAGCTCAAAATGGATTAACCATCTAAATGTAGGAATGGATACCATAAAACTCTTAAAGGAAAACATAGGCAAAAGGCTGTGTGACATAAATTGTAGCAATATCTTTTGTGGTCTATCTTCTAGAGTAATGAAGATAACAAAAATAAACAAATGGGACCTAATAAGCTCAAAAGCTTTTGTACAACAAGAGAAATCTTAAATAAAATGTAAAGACAACCCACAGAATGGGGTTCTTTTGCAACCCCAAACTGAAAATGATGTGGCCTACTTGCAATTAATCTCCAATTACAAATAAAATGTACAAATAGCTGATACCAAGGGAACATTTCACGCAAGGATGGGCATGATAAAGGACAGAAGCCATAAGGATCTAACAGAACCAAAAGAGACTAATAAGAGGTGGCAAGAATACACAGAAGAATTGTACCAAAAAAAGGTCTTAATGACCCGGAAAACCACGTCGGTGTGGTGACTCATCTAGAGCCAGACATCCTGAAGTGTGAAATCAAGTTATGCCTTAAAATTATTACTACAAACAAAGGTAGTGGAGGTGACGAAATTCCAGCTAAGTTATTTCAAATCCTAAAAGATGATGCTGTTAAAGTGCCGCACTCGGTATGTCAGCAAATTTGGAAAACTCAGCAGTAGCCACAGAACTGGAAAAAGGCAGTTTTCTTTCCAATTCCAAAGAAGGGCAATGTCAAAGAATGTTCAAACTATTGTACAGTTGAGCTCCTTTCACATACTAGTAAGATTATGCTCAAAATCCTTCAAGCCAGGCTTCAGTAGTACATGAACCAAGAAATTCCAAGTGTACAAGCTGGATTTAGAAAAGGCAGAGGAACCAGAGATCAAATTGCCAACATACTCTGAACCATAGAGAGAGCAAGGAAATTCCAGAAAAACATCTACCTCTGCTTAATTGACTATGTTAAAGCCTCTGACTGTGTGGCTCACAACAAACAAATTTTCACCCTGTGGAAAATTCTGAAAGAGATGGGAATACCAGACCACCTTATCTGTCTCTTGAGAAACTTGTATACCAGTCAAGAAGCAACAGTTAGAATTTTATATGGAACAACTGACTGGTTCAAATTAGGGGAGTAGTAAGACGATTCCTTGGAGGAGGCCATGGCAATCCACTCCAGTATTGCCTGGAGAATGCCATGGACAGAGGAGCCTGGCAGCCTACAGTCTATAGGGTCACATAGAGTCAGACATGACTGAGGCGACTTAGCATGTACAGCACATGCACAAGACTAGGCTATATATTGTCACCCTGTTTAACTTATATTCAGAGTACATCATGCAAAATGCCAGGCTGGACGAATCACACGCTGGAATCAAGATTGTCTGGAAAAATATCAACAGCCTCTGATATGCAGATGATACCACTCTAATGGCAAAAAGTGAAGAGGAACTAAAGAGCCTCTTGATGAAGGTAAAAGAGAAGAGCAAAGAAGCTGGCCTAAAACAGCATTTAGTACTCTGGCAGCACACATACTAACACTGGAATGAAACAAAGATTAGCGTGGCCCCTGCACAAGGACAACACACAAATTCATGAAGCGCTCCATATTTTACTATGGCCAATTCATACTGACGTATGGCAAAAACCATCGTAATATTATAAAGTGACAAACCTACAATTAAAACAAACAAATAAATAAAAATTTTAAGTCATGACATACACTTTCCAAGTACGGAGTTGAGAAGAAAGCTCATTTTACATATCAGAAACAGTGACATAAAGTAAGTTACCAAAATTAATATTTCAGACATTATACCGCTATGTGCACTTTTTTTGTTAAAAGAAACTATTCTACCTAAGAAGCAGAATACACCACCATGGTTTTATTTTGAAGAATCAATAAAGGTTATACATTTAAGCTGATTGCTTTTTAAAAAATTAATTTAATTGGAGGATAATTACTTACAATATTGTGGTGGTTTTTGCCATCCGTCAACATGAATCAGCCATGGGTGCATATAATTGCTTTTTAAATGAGTTTGGTTGACATTTAAAAAATTTGAAATACAGTCACTAAATTTAGTTATACTATTTTGTTTTGGTAAATGCAATATTCAAAGTTTTCTCTTGTACTCCACATGCCTACTGGAGAAGGAAATGGAAACCCACTCCAGTATTCTTGACTGGGAAACCCCATGGACAGAGGAGTATGGTGGGCTACAGTCCATGGGGTCACAAAGAGTCGGACATGACTGACCAATACTTTTCCACATACTTACAAAGTTTTTATAAATAGATTGTTTACTTGACCTAAAGGGATTCAAAAGTAATTCTTATGTTCTTCAATTTATTCTGACTTATATTGAGAGAGTCTCTATATTTAATAAAATTTTTAATGAAGTAGCATTTAATCTCAAATACATTAAAGGAATATCTTAAGATTGGAAACAAACAAAACTCAACATTCAAAAAACTAACATCATGGCATCCAATCCCATTAGTTAATGGCAAATAGAAGAGGGAAAAGTGGAGACAGTGACAGATTCCATTTTCTTGGACTCCGAGATCACTGTTGATGGTGACTGCAGCCATGAAATTAAAAGGTGCTTGCTCCTTGGAAGGGAAGCTATGACAAACCTAGACAGTGTATTAAAAAGCAGAGACATCACCTAGAAAGGTCTGTATAGTCCAAGCTATGGGTTTTTCCAGCAGTCATATACAGATGTGAGAGTTGGACCATAAAGCAGGCTATTCAGTTCAGTAGCTCACTTGTGTTTCATTTGTTGTGACTCCAAGGACTGCAACACGCCAAAACTGCCTGGCCATCACCAACTCCCAGAGTTTACTCAAACTCTTGTCCATTGAGTTGGTGAAGCCATTCAACTACCTCATCCTCTGTCGTCCCCTTCTCCTCCTGCTTTCATTCTTTCCCAGCACCAGGGTCTTTTCAAATGAATCAGTTTTTCACATCAGGTGGGCAAAGTATTAGAGTTTCAGCTTCAACATCAGTTCTTCCAATGAATATTCAGGACTGATTTCCTTTAGGATTGACTGGTTTGATCTCCTTCCAGTCAAAGAGACTCTCAAGAGTCTTCTCCAACACCACAGTTCAAAAGCATCAATTCTTTGGCACTCAGCTTTCTTTATAGTCCAACTCTCACATCCATATATGACTATGGAAAAACCATAGCTTTGACAAGATGGACATTTGTTGGCAAAGTAATGTCTCTGCTTTTTAATATGCTCTCAAGGTTGGTCATAACTTTTTTCCAAGGAGAGAGCGTCTTTTCATATCAGGGCTGCAGTCACCATCTGCAGTAATTTTGGAGCCCCCAAAAATAAAGCCTGTCATTGTTTCCCCATCTACTTGCCATGAAGTGATGGGACCAGATGCCATGATCTTCATTTTCTGAATGTTGAGCTTTAAGCCAACTTTTTCACTCTCCTCTTTCACTTTCATCGAGAGGCTTTTTAATTCATCTTCACTTTCTGCCATAAGGGTGGTGTCATCTGCATATCTGAGGTTATTGATATTTCTCCCAGAAATGTTGATTCCAGCTTGTGCTTCATCCATCCCAGCGTTTCTCATGATGTACTCTGCATATAAGTTAAATAAGCAGGGTGACAATTAACAGCCTTGACGTACTCCTTTTCCCATTTGGAACCAGTCTGTTGTTCCATGTCTAGTTCTAACTGTTGCTTCCTGACCTGCATACAGATTTCTCAAGAGGCAGGTAAGGTGGTCTGGTATTCCCATCTCTTTCAGAATTTTCTACAGTTTGTTGTGGTCCACACAGTCAAAGGCTTTGGCATAGTCAATAAAGCAGTAATAGAAGTTTTTCTGGAACTCTCTTGCTTTTTCGATGATCCAGTGGATGGTGGCAATTTGATCTCTGGTTCCTCTGCCTTTTCTAAATCCAGCTTGAACATCTGGAAGTTCACAGTTTATGTACTGTTGTAGCCTGGCTTGGAGAATTTTGAGCATTACTTTACTAGCATGTATGGAGAAGGCAATGGCACCCCAATCCAGTACTCTTGCCTGGAAAATCCCATGGACGGAGGAGCCTGGTAGGCTGCAGTCCATGGGGTCACTAAGAGTCGGACACGACTGAGCGACTTCACTTACTAGCGTGTGAGATGAGTGCAACTGTGCAGTAGCTTGAGCATTCTTTGGCATTGCCTTTCTTTGTGATTGGAATGAAAGCTGACCTTTTCCGGACCTGCGGCCACTGCTGAGTTTTCAAAAATTGCTAGCATATTGAATGCAGCACTTTCACAGCATTATCTTTTAGGATATGAAATAGCTCAACTGGAATTCTATCACCTCCACTAGCTTTGTTCCTAGTGATGCTTCCTAAGGCCTACTTGACTTCCCATTCCAGGATGTCTGGCTCTAGGTGAGTGATCACACCATCGTGATTATCTGGGTCGTGAAGATCTTTTTTTGTATGGCTCTTCAGTGTATTCTTGCCACCTCTTCTTAATATCTTCTGCTTCTGTTAGGTCCATACCATTTCTGTCTTTTATTGAGCTCATCTTTGCATGAAATGCTCTCTTGGTATTCTAATCTTCTTGAAGTGATCTCTAGACTTTCCCATTTTATTGTTTTCCTCTATTTCTTTGCATGGATCACTGAGGAAGGCTTTCTTATCTCTCCTTGCTATTCTTTGGAACTCTGCATTCAGATGCCTATATCTTTCCATTTCTCCTTTGCCTTTTGCTTCTCTTCTATTCATAACTATTTGTAAGGCCTCCTCAGACAACCATTTTGCCTTTTTACATTTCTTTTTCTTGGGGATGGTCTTGATCCCTGCCTCCTGTACAATGTCATGAACCTCTGTCCATAGTTCATCAGGCACTCTGTCTATCAGATCTAATCCCTTGAATCTATTTGTCACTTCCACTGTATAATTGTAAGGGATTTGATTTAGGTCATACCTGAGTGGTCTAGCAGTTTTCCCTACTTTCTTCAATTTAAGTCTGGATCTGACAATAAGGAGTTCATGATCTGAGCCAAAGTCAGCTCCTAGTCTTGTTTTTGCTGACTGTATAGAACTTCTCCATCTTTGGCTGCAAAGAATATTATCAATCTGATTTCAGTATTGACCATCTGGTGACGTCCATGTGTAGAGTCTTCTCTTGTGTTGTTGGAAGAGGGTGTTTGCTATGACCAGTGTGTTCTCTTGGCAAAACTATTAGCCTTTGCCCTGCTTCATTCCATACTCCAAGGCCAAATTTGCCTGTTACTCCAGGTATTTCTTGACTTCCTATTTTTGCATTCCAGTCCCCTATAATGAAAAGGACATCTTTTTTGTTGTTAGTTCTAAAAGGTCTTGCAGGTCTTCATAACCATTCAACTTCAGCTTCTTCAGCATTACTGGTCAGGGCATAGACTTGGATTACTGTGATATTGAATGGTTTGCCATAGACACAAACAGAGATCATTCTGTCATTTTTGAGATTGCATCCAAGTACTGCATTTTGGACTCTTGTTGACTATGATGGCTACTCCATATATAATGGTCATCTGAGTTAAACACCAATTCCAGTCCATTTTAATTTGTTGATTCCTAAAATATTGATGTTTACTCTTGCCGCCTCCTGTTTGACCACTTCCAATTTGCCTTGATTCATGGACCTAACATTCCAGATTCCTATGCACTATTTCTCTTTACAGCATCGGGCTTTACTTTCATCACCAGTTGCATCCACAACTGGGTGTGGTTTTTGCTTTGGTTCCGTCTCTTCATTCTTTCTGGGCTTATTTTTCCACTAATCTCCAGTAGCATATTGGGCACCTACCAACCTGGGGAGTTCATCTTTCAGTGTCTTAATTTTTGCCTTTTCATACTGTTCATTTGGTTCTCAAGGCAAGAATACTGAAGTGGTTTGCCATTCCCTTCTCCAATGGCCCATGTTTTGTCAGAACTCTCCACCATAATCCATTTGTCTTGGGTGGCCCTGCCTGGAATGGCTCCTAGTTTCATTGAGTTAGACAAGGCTGTGGTCCATGTGTGGAGAAGGCAATGGCACCCCACTCCAGTACTCTTGCCTGGAAAATCCCACGGACAGAGGAGCCTGGAAGGCTGCAGTCCATGGGGTCGCTGAGGGTCGGACACGACTGAGTGACTTCACTTTCACTTTTCCCTTTCATGCATTGGAGAAGGAAATGGCAACCCACTCCACTGTTCTTGCCTGGAGAATCCCAGGGACGGGGGAGCCTGGTGGGCTGCCGTCTATTGGGTCGCACCGAGTTGGACATGACTGAAGCGACTTAGCAGCAGCAGCAGCGGCAGTGGTCCATGTGATCAGATTGGTTAGTTTCCTGTGATTGTGGTTTTCAGTCTGTCTGCCCTCTGATGGAGAAGGGTAAGAGCAACAAAGCAGGCTGAACATCAAAGAATTGATGGTTTCAAACTGTGCTACTAAAGATGACTCTTAAGATTCCCTTGGACTGCAAGGAGATCAAACCAGTCAACCCTAAATGAAATCAACCCTGAATATTCATTTGAAGGACTGATGCTGAAGCTCCAATACTTTGGCTTCCTGATAAGACCCAACACATTGGAAAAGACTTTGATGCTAATACTGGGAATGATAGCAGGCAAAAGGAGCAGAGGGTGAGGATATGGTTAGACAATATCACTGACTCAATGGACATGAATTTTAGCAAACTCTGGAAGATAGTAAAGCACAGGAAAGCCTGGGGTGCTGTAGTCCATGGGGTTGCATAGCGTTGGACATGACTGAGTGACTGAACACCACCAGCACCTAAATATACATTTCTCCAAAGAAGACACACAGATGGCCAAGAGGTACATTAAACGATGCTCAGAAATGCAAATAAAAGCCATAATGTGATATTACTTCACACCATGAAGGAAAGTCATCATAAAAAGAGTCAACAAAGATAAATGCTAGAGAGGGTATGGAGTCATAGGAACTCCCCTACACTGTTGGTGGGAATGTAAGTTGGTGCAAGCATTTGGAAAATAGGTTCCTCAGAAACCTAAACACAGGGCTACAATATGATCAAGGAATCCCACTCCTAGGCATATACCTGGAGAAAAACATGTTTTGAAAGGATACATGCACTTCAGTGTGCTTTGTAGCACTGTTTATAACAGCGAAGACATGAAAACAATCTAAATATCCTTTAAAAGATCAATGGATAAAGAAGAAGAGGTACATATATGCAATGGAATATTACTGGGTCATTAAGAAGAATGAAACAATGCCATTTGCAGCAACATGGATGGATCTGGATATTATCATACTACATGAAATAAGTCAGTTCAGTTCAGTCACTCAGTCATGTCTGACTGTTTGCGACCCCATGGACCGCAGCACGCTGGGCCTCCCTGTCCATCACCAATTCCCGGAGTTTACCCAAACTCATGTGCATTGAATCAGTGATCCCATCCAACCATCTCATCCTCTGTCGTCCCCTTCTCCTCCTGCCTTCAATCTTTCCCAGCATCAGGGTCTTATCAAATGAGTCAGCTCTTAGCATCAGGTGGCCAAAGTACTGGAGTTTCAGCTTCAACATCAGTCCTTCCAATGAATATTCAGGACTGATTTCCTTTAGGATGGACTGGTTGGATCTCCTTGCAGTCCAAGGGACTCTCAAGAGTCTTCTCCAATACTACAGTTCAAAAGCATCAAACCTTAGGTGCTCAGCTTTCTTTATAGTCCAACTCTCACATCTATACACGAGTACTGGAAAAACCATAGCTTTGACTAGATGGACCTTTGTTGGCAAAGTAATGTCTCTGCTTTTTAATATGCTGTCTAGGTTGGTCAAAACTTTTCTCCCAAGGGATAAGTGTCTTTTAATTTCATGGCTGCAGTCACCATCTGCAGTAATTTTGGAGCCCCCAAAAATAAAGTCAGCCACTGTTTCCACTGTTTCTCCATCTATTTGCCATGAAGTGATGGGACCAGATGCCATGATCTTGGTTTTCTGAATGTTTAGCTTTAAGCCAACTTATTCACTCTCCACTTTCACTTTCATCAAGAGGCTCTTTAGTTCCTCTTCACTTTCTGCCATAAGGGTGGTGTCATCTGCATATCTGAGATTATTGATATTTCTCCTGGCAATGTTGATTCCAGCTTGTTTCATCCATCCCAGTGTTTCTCATGATGTACTCTGCATATAAGTTAAATAAGCAGGGTGACAATTAACAGCCTTGACATACTCCTTTTCCCATTTGGAACCAGTCTGTTGTTCCATGTCTAGTTCTAACTGTTGCTTCCTGACCTGCATACAGGTTTCTCAAGAGACAGGTAAGGTGGTCTGGTATTCCCATCTCTTTCAGAATTTTCCACAGTTTGTTGTGGTCCACACAGTCCAAGGCTTTGGCATAGTCAATAAAGTAGTAATAGATGTTTTTCTGTAACTCTCTTGCTTTTTCTATGATCCAGTAGATGGTGGCAATTTGATCTCTGGTTCCTCTGCCTTTTCTAAATCCAGCTTGAACATCTGGAAGTTCACAGTTCACGTATTGCTGAAGCCTGGCTTGGAGAATTTTGAGCATTACTTTACTAGCATGTGAGATGAGTGCAATTGTGTGGTAGTTTGAGCATTCTTGGCATTGCCTTTCTTTGGTATTGGAATGAAAACTGACCTTTTCCAGTCCTGTGGCCACTGCTGAGTTTTCCAAATTTGCTGGCATATTGAATGCAGCACTTTCACAGCATCATCTTTCAGGATTTGAAATAGCTCAACTGGAATTCCATCACCTTCACTAGCTTTGTTCGTAGTGATGCTTCCTAAGGCCTTCTTGACTTCCCATTCCAGGATGTCTGGCTCTAGGTGAGTGATCACACCATTATGATTATCTGGGTAGTGAAGATCTTTTTTGTACAGTTCTTCTGTGTATTCTTGCCACCTCTTCTTAATATCTTCTGCTTCTGTTAGGTCCATACCATTTCTGTCTTTTATTGAGCCCATCTTTACATGAAATGCTCTCTTGGTATCTCTAATTTTTTTTTGAAGAGATCTCTAGTCAATCCCATTCTATTGTTTTCCTCTATTTCTTTGCACTGATCACTGAGAAAGGCTTTCTTATCTCTCCTTCATATTCTTTGGAATTCTGCATTCAAATGTGTATATCTTTCCTTTTTTCCTTTGCTTTTTGCCTCTCTTCTTTTCACAGCTATTTGTAAGGCCTCCTCAAACATCCATTTTGCTTTTTTGCATTTTTTTTCCTTGAGGATGATCTTAATCCCTGTGTCCTATACAACGTCATGAACCTCCATCCATAATCAGAGAAGTCAGAGAAAGACAAATATCAGATCATATTGCTTATATGTGGAGTCTAGAACTAATGATGCAAATGAATTTACTTACAAAACAGGAACAGACTCACAGAGAATGAACTTATGATTACTAGGAGGGAAAGGTAGGGGGAGGGATAGACTGAGAGTTTGATATTGACACATACACAGATATTTAAGATAAATAAACAAGGAGGACTTACTGTATAGCAGAAAGAACTCTGCTCAATATTCTGTAATAATCTAAATGAGAAAGAATTTGAAAAATATATACACACATATATGTATACCTGAATATCTTTCTGTATACCATAAACTAATTCACTGTTGTTAATCAATGATACTCCAATGTAAAATTTTTTTAAAAATTTAAAGATATGCTTTGGAGGTGCATTTGTTAAAGTGTTTAGCTTTCTGTGCCTTAATTTCATAATTTTAAAAAGGGAGTTACTACCTGCCTTATGATAGGCTAAGTAAGGATTAAATTATATGTGGCATGTACAATATTCAGCATGCTCAATAAATGTTAGCTTTTCCTTTGTGGAAAGAGTACTGGATAGAAAAGACTAGATCCATGCTTTGGTTTAGTTCAGCTATTAACTCAAGATATGGCCTCAGTTGGGAAGGGATGGTGATTATAAATCACAGACTATTAGAGCTCTATGGGACCTTTGGGATTATTGATGTCATCCTACCAGTAAGGAAAGAATAGGCAGCACAGGAAAGTAAAACCATATCCTGTAGGAAATTCTTGGCACTGAATATGGGGTCCAATAAGGCCGTTCCTGTTATGAAACTCTAGTGATTCTAAGTATTCCATAATGTTGCTGACAATTCTTCTATATAAGGGCTCTCTGGGGTCTTTCCTAGTAATTACATCATTTTATTTCTGTTCTAACTTGACCTGAGTTCACAGGTTTCTCAGAAAAAGCCAGAAAATAATATGTCAAATCAAAATTTATTTTCTTTTCTTTTGCTCCACAATTGTGCATTTTCAATGACTCAGCCCACTGAGAGACATTCTACTTTCAACTCCCCCTTGAGGTACTGATTTCTGCCTGGGCTGGTTGAAAATCTCCAACCAAGTGCAGTGATCAGTCTTAATATCATTAAAAGTAGAACAACAAAACATCATGCTCCTTTTGTCAAGTAATAGGAAGTAAGCAGCATCATTGCTGAAGTAATCTTTCCATTTAAAAATTTTTATTAAGGAAAGAATAAAACATTTTCAGAAGAAGAGAAAATACTATAAATGCTTTAATGTACTTACAACTCAGATTCAATTTCTACCGTGGGTAAATAGCATGGGGGAAGGTAGAATCATTTTAAATTAAAAGATACTTAACAGGGTGTTGCAGTTTCAGAAATAGTGGAGACTCTCGGTGGATTGAACTGTTCCTTAGATGATAATTGCAAAATCTGGACTACACACACACACACACACACATATGAACTGGAGAGTGACCAAAATCAAAACTACAGGAAAGAAGAATTTCCATGAGTGTGATTTGAAGGTTTTCAGGCTACTGCCTACACAGCTATACAGCAGCAGAAAGCCACCGTCTTACTAATCTGAGCTATCAGATGCAGTTTGGGGCTGGCAAAGCAGAAACTTAGAGGAATTATCCTGGAAGGGAGGGAACTGCACAAGGTGAAATCCTTGAACATATACATACAAAATCTGCCAAAAACTGTGGATGACCGCTAAACTATACATGGCCAGGGAAGACCTAAAGAGGCCTTGAAATATAGAGTAGCTGAGAGCTGAATAAATTGAGTGGGAGGTCATTTGCTATCTACCACAAGGAAGACAGAGTTCTGAGTCTGAGTCAAGCCAAAGTAACTAACTGCCTTCTAAAATAAGACTTACTGTTTAGAAGAACATAACATAATCCAGATACCCAACCCTGTATAATTCAAGGTCTAGTTGCCAATCAGAAAAGCCCCTGGATGTACAAAAAAACAAAAACAAAAAAACAAACCCACAAAAAAATTCACACACAATGAGTGAAAATAAAGAAGAAATTTTAGAAGACTATAAGGTAGAAAAAAAGAAAACCTCTCCCTTCCTAGTATCTGTCCTTCTTGCCTAGACTTGAGACATCTCTACTAATACCAGGCTCTAATTTACTCTCACTAGGCATTACCCATTATGGATCTTCCCTTGTAGCTCAGTCAGTAAAGAATCTGCCTGCAATGCAGGAGACCCAGGTTCGATTTCTGGGTTGGGAAGATCCTCTGGAGAATGAAATGGCAACCTACTCCAGTTTTGTTGCCTGGAGAGTCCCATGGACAGAAGAGCCTGGCAGGTTATAGTCCATGGGGTCTCAAGAGTCGGACACGACTTAGTGATTAAACCACCACAGGCCTTATGGAAGCACAGTCAATAATATCCAATGTAGTATCACCTATTCCAGTTGACGCAGGTTTGATCTCAGTGGGATAGTAGGTAAGATGATGGTATTGATTATGTGGTAGTGTTAACAATGTTGGTGATAATGGTGGCAGACAGAACTGAAATTCTTACTGAACATCAGGATGTAAGAGGAAAATATTCTAAATCTTTGTTGTTGTTTAGTCACTTAGTTGTGTCAGGGTCCTTTGTAGCTATTTAATCTCATTAAATATCATTTAATGAATCCCAGACCTGGATTGGGTTTTTCCAATTTCTTATCTTGGTAATAAGAGTGACTATCCTGCTTACTCCATAGAGCAGTTATGAGAAAACAAATGAAATAATGACAACAATAGCTTACATTTTTTGAGGAATTAACATTTTCCAGGCATGGTTCTAAGTTCTTTCTTTTTATGTATTAATTTATCTACTACTACTAACAATGAGGTAGTATTTTTACTAGTCTCATTTCATAGATAAAGAGAGAGAGATTAAACAACTTGCCAAATTAATAAGATTTAGAGGTGGGAGTCTGTCAGGGAAGATATTGGATCAAGTATTCTCAGCACTCTTGCCTCTGTTGTGAAGATTTTAAACTGATATAACCACTATGGACAGCAATTTGGAAACAGTCTTACAATTAGACGCTCACTGTTATGAATGGGTTATTTCAATCATGATATTCACTAAGAGAAACTCTGGTATGTGTACAACAGGAGACACAGAAAAAAATCAAGGAAACATTATTTGCCATAGGAAAATAAACCTAATTGTGCATCAATAAGTGAATGGATATATCAACTGAGATGCTCCACAACAATTAAGTGCATATGTATCAGTATAAATAGATCTAGAATTTTGCTCTCCATTATGGTAGCTACTAGCTACATAAAGCTAATAAGCACTTGAAATATGGCTAATATTAGAAGAATAATATTTTGGACATATTTAGTTAAATAAAATATGTACTGAATTTAATTTTGCTTCTTTTTGTTTTTAGGTGTGGTTATTAGAAAATTTTAAATTAATATGTGGTTCAATTATATTTTTATTGGGCAGCACTGGTCTAGAAAATATAATTTGAGTTAAAATAAGCTATGGAAAAATTTATAAACACCACAAAACATATAAAACAATATTGTCTACTATTTATAGAGCATATATATGCAATTAAAATACAAAAATGTAGACTGAAATGGTACCCACAAAATTCATAATAATGCCCACCCGTGGAGAATAGATAGGGGATGGAACCTGGAGAGGAAAACAAAGGGAACCTGAATTTTATTTGTAATATTCCAAATACTTTAGTTAGATAAACAATGTATCTAAAGCCAAAAGGACTAAATACTAATATTTGATTGTTCTTGAGAGTAGGGTATTTTTACATTTTGGTATTTTAACTTTTCAAAAATGGAACAGAGCCAAAAAAATTGAATATCAATAACATCGCACATACAGCACACATTCATTTACACTTTTAACAATTCTTCCGTCATTAGATGCCATATTTAACTAGAGGTTCTGGCAAAGATAAGGTCAAATGAGGACATTAAGGAGAGAGGTTAAAGTCCACATACTGTCATAATTGCATATATGAGTATTCATAAAAGCCAGTGATTTTTGTTGACTATAAGAGTAATATGTGTCCACTGCACAAAATTTGGAATTTAGGAAAAGTATAAAGAGAACAAACAACATTTTACCACAATCCCATCACTAATAGAAAGTTACTGGATATTTTGGTTTATTTTCTTTCAGTCTTTTTGAATATTTGGCTTTTTACTTTTGCTAATATCTGGCAGATATTTTGAAACAAACCCCTGAATGAAATATGATTGTTTTGTCTTTGATCAAAATAATGTTTGCCTTGGGGCTCCAGATTTGGCTTCTGATATCTTTTTAAAAAATAAAAACAAAAAGCAGTGGCTAATACTAAAGGCTGTACCCAGCACACTAAGCATGTTACATGCATTATATAATTGAAACCACTTTCCAAATGAACCATTATAATTCCTATTTTATACAGAGAAAAATGAGGCATAGAGAGGCTTCCTAAGCCGCTAAGAAGGCTCTTGGATGAGATGAAGTTTCAGATTCAAATCCACAGAGTTTGATAAATTTATCTCTATGACATGCCCTCTAAGAGTCTTTGGGTTTATACTGAATTTAGGGGTGTGTGTGTATGTGTGGGTGGGTGGGTGTGTGTGTGTGTGTGTGTGATGGGGTAGTGGCATAGAACATCTTCTGTGGCCATTACCTGCACCCTACACCTTCATTACACTAACCTCAGACTAAAAGCTGTATCTGGCCCATTCTAGGGAGATTCAAATTTCAGATAAGCAGTGACAATGTCCTCTTGAGGTTAGGCAGAGAGTCAATCCTCAAATACACTTTGTGTTGTTTTAGGTTCAGAGATCTTCTCTGTAGCCATTGACCCATTCCTTAACAACCCTTAGCAGGCTGCAGTTGGAACAAAGAACCTCAGAGTCCCAGAGTTACCAGTGTCAGAGCCGACATACTGCTTCCTGTATCTGGACACATAAACAGGTATAAGTGACTCAGGTGAACTTTGTTCATGAAAGCTGTTGTTGTTCAGTCGCTAAGTTGTGTCTGACACTTTGCGACCCCATGGACTGCAGCACACCAAGCTTTCCTGTCCTTCACTATCTCTCAGAGTTTGCTCAAATTCATGTCCATTGACTTGGTGATGCCATCCAACCATCTCATCCTCTGTTGCCCCCTTCTCCTCCTGCCCTCAATCTTTCCCAGCATCAGGGTCTTTTCCAGTGAGTCAGCTCTTTACATCAGGTGGCCAAAGCTTTGGAGTTTCAACATCAGTCCTTCCAATGAATTTCCTTTAGGATTGTTAATGAAAAGATAATTTTATCTCACATTAACAGAAGTCTTCATTATACTTTGCCATGGGCTAAGTACTTTACATGTTTTGCAATGCTTTATTTCATTTCATCTTTGTAACAACCCTATAATGAAGATTCTAATACGATTCTCAATTCACTGATAGACAAACTGAGGCTTACAGAGGTTGGGGATGTTGCTGAGGATATAGAGATAATAATGGTGGAGCTGTCCATACTTTCAATCTGAGAACTCCAAACATCAGAGGCCATACTCTTCCTCTATCTTTTACCACCCACACCCCTAGCATATAAAGACATATTATTTCCCTTTGCTAAGCAGTGTACTGTGACAATGTTTGAAGCCAGTAGAAGAAACATATTTGATATAGAATTCCCTGGACACTGGTATAGCCAAACAGATGGTTCTTTTCTTTTCCAACTACATCTTTTCCTTCAGTTTCCCCCACCAGACCTGCCAAGTTTGGGATGGGTATCTGTTATCAACTCCTGGACCTATCCAGTTGGTATCCAGATTGGTCCTGAACCCAATGAAGCAGATTTTAAATGACTTGTTTTTGTGTTGCACATTGCAGCCTAGGAGAAAACTGGATAGTCACCAGCTTATAAAAATAAGGAAATGAGAACCATGCTTAAGAGGAATGAGGCCTGCCAGTGAGCAGAGAGAGGGATTAAACTTTCAAAATATGATGGGTGATGAGGGT
The DNA here is from genome assembly GCF_029407905.1 of Bubalus kerabau. Lineage (NCBI taxonomy): Eukaryota > Metazoa > Chordata > Mammalia > Artiodactyla > Bovidae > Bubalus > Bubalus kerabau. The sequence continues at coordinate 65,453,144 of NC_073633.1, forward strand.
GGGGCAGGGGATGGGTAGGCAGAGGATGAATCAGAGTTTGAAGGCAGCCTTAGCCAAAGAACTGACCGACAGACAGACCCTGGGCACTTAATAACTCTGGTAACTTCGTAAAAGAGTGGAAGATATCCTCAAGGTAATTTTTCTTCAATTCTTGTCCATTGGAGACTGAGGAGCAGTCATCACTGGGGGCCTTCAGAGTTGAGATAACATGCTGATTGGGGTAAGACTAAAGGCAGGATGAAGTCAAATGTACCTGCTGCTGGGACCCAGCCACCTCCTTGGCCTTAAAGCAGCACTCAACCCAGTAGCCTCCCACTGTATTGTTAATACATGTCCCGATAATCACTATCCCAGGTTCGACTAAAGCCCTGAGTCTTTATAATATTGCTTACACATGGTGAGTATCAGATAGCAAGAGAACACCACGGTCCTTGATGAGCTGAAGAACACAGCCTCTGAGGTCAGGAAACTAATTAATTAATGGGGGTGGGGTGGGGGTGGGGGTCCAAGCCTGTATCTGAGAACTTGATTATTGAATCAGAGATAAAATGTGCACAGAAAAAAGAGTAAAATAAAAAAGTGAAGGGAAGGACTCCTACTTTTCCTACTCTTTGTCCTTTAACCCAGCAGTATGTATCTGCATCAGTTCTCTCGCTCTCTTACCAGGGGTTGTATTGCAGGAAGAAGAATTGTGTATTTTAAGAGCAATGCAGCCAATGCCCCAATATTTGGCTGAAAGAAGAAAAAAATGGCAAGGCAAGGAGGAAAATGAAGAACTGGAAAGTAATGTCCTCAAATTTCCTCTGCATATGATTTCCCAGGCTCTAAGAGCAACATTTGTCTCTCTCAGTGCAGGCTTAAAGTGAGTCTCCATAGTCATCTAAACATCATAAAAATCTGTTTTCATTATTCCCACCCTTCCTAGGAGGGGATTAAGTCACTGATCTGAGACAGCCCTGCCAATTACTCTGACCTCTTTCTTGACAGGAGCTGTTGACACTTGCTTTGGTTCCTCCTTCTACAGGAAATGGGCTTCCCTTGTGGCTCAGCTGGTAAAGAATCTGCCTGCAATGCAGGAGACCTGGCTTTGATCCCTGGGTTGGGAACATTCCCTGGAGGAGGGAAAAGCTACCCATTCCAGTATTCTGGCCTGGAGAATTCCATGGACTGTATAGTCCATGGGGTTGCAAATAGTTGGACACAACTGAGTGACTTTCACTTTTCCACAGGAAAGTGGCACTATATCTGTATCTCAGTGCAATACTGTCACTGGCAAGACCTCCAAGAATAGAAAACAAAACAACTAATGACACAAAGGAGATATAAAACTCATCAAATGAGACTATTGCCCGAATCGAGAATTGACTCAGAGTACCAGTTGCTGTCTCCAGTGACAACACGAACTCCCAGCAGTCAATCAGGTAATGATTAGACTAAAGGGAGATGTATGTTTCTGAGCTGCTAAGGCACCGCCTCTCTGTGCATTTCTGAAGAATTCATGGACCTACTTTATCCTGATTAAGTGACTTTGGAGAAGAGAAAAGTGGTGACTTCTTACGGAAGCTTAAGGCTGGTCCCTACTCAAAGTGTTTTCTTGTAGAGAAGAACAGTATTAAATCAACCGGACTTCTCACTCATAGTCTGCTGTTTCAGGAGGGAAGTTTTGTGGCCCTTCCTTTGTGGCTGTGTGCTTGGCATTGTCACTCTTCCCGAACATCTCTGTAAGCAAACACTCCTTTGAGGTTTCAGTACACTTGTTCCTCTGCTTTCTTTAATAAAATGCATCCTTGGAATTCAGAGAATCTGCTCATTTACTTATTGGCTTAAACATATATAGAAAGAAATTTCTATTAGATACATAGTTTCTGCATTCATCAGTTCTACCTGCATACTATTACAAACATGTTCTTTGGGGCACTTACATAGTTGTGGAAGAATCTTGCCCTTAATGTCAAACCTTTATTAAGCACCAGAGAACTTTCTCAAAGGTGAAACTGGTAAGATGAAGAATGTGGATAAGAATCAGGCTCTCGATTCAGACAAACTGAGGTTCACTCTTTGCTCTGTCACTTAAATTGTTGTTGATTTCAGGCAAGTTGCCTCACCTCTCTGACTTTTTCTTTAAAGTGAGCATGACAAATAACTATAATAAGGTTGCTGTGAGGCTTATGCTATGAGCCTGGCTCATAGTAAGAGCGCAATATTACTATTAAAAAATGAAACATGGACCCTAATTTTGTGGAGTTCATGGTATCATATAAGGGAAAGAAAATATTTAAAGAGATAAATAACACATCTGGACAAAACTGCTATAACTGACATGCTTAAAAAAAAACAACAACAGTAAAGCACGGGCAAGATAGCCATTCATTTTTGTCAGAAAGGACCATGAGTCTCAGAGAGGAAGTCCTATTGGATCTCATTTGGCTGATAAGTGAAGAAGGGGGTTCTAGGCAGGGGAAACACAAGAGAAGAGACAGAAAGCCATGAAGCACAAGAGAATGCAACCATATGGAGTTGATAACCCTGTCCACATGAAGGAATGCTAAGCTTTCTGAACTTTGTGAATGAGTAACTCCCATTAATTTATAGGAGTAAAAGTGTACATTTTTATTTAGCCTGATGACCAATCTACTACAGAAGATGAATTGGCCAGAAAGGGAAGGATGGAGACACTGTGGAAGCACTAAGATGATGACTACCCATCCACCTTTGGTCCAGTCGGTCAAAATCCAATCAAATTTGGTTTTTGACTCATTGACTTTTCATTCAAGAGCACTGCATTCTAATTGTGTATTGTCATTCACTAAGTCAGAAAGGGCAAGAGCCATGAAAAGAGGCTTCCCAGTCATAGTTACTTTAAATTTGTTCATTAACCAGCTCATCTGTTCATAGAACATCTTATTTGTCACACCACTCCTTTCAGTTTGTTTGTTCAGCCTGATTATCCAAAAGGTCAGGGCTGAATTGCTACTGAACACGGCCTGGATTAAACATGTTTCCAATGTCCAGTTGAATTTTTTTCTTTACTTTTACATGCAAATGTACACTAAAAATTTACAAAACCTTCTAGGTTTTCAAAGAAGTCAAAGAAATAGGGAGACTTGCAGTGAAAGTCAGAAGAGCTTTCTCTTTCTGCAGTGCAGGAGAAAACTCAGTCCTTGAGAGGACGGGAGAATCCAGCTTAACAAATGCATTCATTAAAGCATACACAGAAATCCAGAAAAGTTTCCAATGAAAAATGGTGACTGAGCCAAGGTTTTGTACATTTTCTCAATGCTATTCAACAAGTTCTTGCCTACATATTGTTAAATGTCCTTCTTAAAATTTTTTTTCTAGTTCTTTTGGGAATAATCTGTATATTACTAGTTTGTTTCCATGGTGGTCAGGAAAATTAACTTTATGACTTCGATTCTTTATTGTTTATTGGAAACTATTTTATTTTTCAGCATACAGTCATTTTGGCAAATTTTCCATGTGTATTTGAAAATACTGAACATTCTGTAGTTATTCTATGCATGACTGTGGAATCATTTATTTCTCCATTTAATTCTGTTAATCTTAAAAATAAGGCTATTTTACTAGTTGGATGTAAATTTAGGTTATATATCTTCCCTTTATTTTATTAAAATGAAATGTCCCTCTATTGCTATTAATATAATATAGTAATTATCTCTAACATTTAATACTGAAATATTTAGAAGTATTAATCTTCCTTTTAAATTTGTCAAAATGAAATCTTTAAAAAAATTTTATTGGAGCATAGCTGATTTACAATGTTGTGTTAGCTTCAGGTGTACAGCAGAGTGAATCAGTTATCCATATACATATATTCACTATTTTGAAATCTTTATCTCTAGAATTGTTGAGTATAGAAATTTTACTTTATGTCTAGTAATACTACATAGTAAAGTATTTATAATTATTCAATTTCTTTCCTTATTAGTTGGCAACACTCTTATTTTGGATCTCAATTATTATACGTTTAATTATAATACCCTTTGCTTCATATAATTACAATTTTTCTCAATTGATGAGAATTTTTAAGGTCTATTCCCTTAGTAATGTTCAAATATACAGTACAGTATTGATATCTATATTTATCATGTTGTATATTATGTCACTGGAATTGTTTATCTTATAACTGGGAAGTTTGTACCTTTCGACCAGTTTCACAAATTTCCCCCATCCCTGAACTCTTTGCTTCTGGCAACTATCAATCTGTTCTGTTTTATGAGTTCAGTTTTTTTTTTTAACCCTCAAAACTTAAAAAAATTTTTCAAATATATTTTTTAATTGAAGCATAATTGTTTCACAGAATTTTGTTGTTTTCTGTCAAACCTCAACATGAATGAGCCATAGGCATACATATATCCACTCACTTTTGAAACTCCCTCCCCATCCTACCCCTCTAGGTTGATACAGAGCCCCATTTCAGTTTCCAGAAAGCGAAAGTGAAGTCACTCAGTCATGTCCGACTCTTTGTGACCCCATGGGTTGTACTACCACGCTCCTCCATCCATGGGATTTTCCAGGCAAGAGTAGTGGAGTGGGTTGCCATTTCATTCTCCAGAGGGTCTTCCCAACTCAGGGATCGAACCCAGGTCTCCTGCATTGTAGGCAGACGCTTTACCATCTGAGCCACCAGGGAAGCCTCAGTTTCCTGAGACATACAGCAAATTCCTATTGGTTATCTATTTTACACATGGTAATGTAAGTTTCCATGTTACTCTTTCCATACATCTCACCCTCTCCCCCCTCTCCCCATGTCAATAAGTCTATTCTCTATGTCTGTTTCTCCACTGCTGCCCTGTAAATACATTTTTTTAGATTCCATATGTAAGTGAAATCATTTAGTATTTGCCTTTCTCTGTCTGATTTATTTTGCTCAGCATGCCTCAAGGGTTTATAATAGCTTAACACCATTTAACTCTCCTTGTGCTTTTGGTATTGTGTGTTTCAATACAATATATATTTTTAAACCCACAAACATTAGTATTATTGTTTTAATTAATATGTATTTATATTTACACTGTAGTTATTTTTTCTGTTGTTCATTATTCCTTTCTGCATTATTAAACCTCTTTCAAGGATCATTTTCCTTCTGTAAAAAATTCTTTAGTATTTTAGTGAAGGACAAATGATGATGAATGCTAAGCTTTTGTCTGAAAAAGTATTTATTTTGCCTTCATTTTTGATGAATATGCTCATTAGGTACAGAATTCTAAATTCACATTTATTTCCTTACATTATTTCAAAGATGTAAATCAATTGTTTCATGGTTTCTGTTGCTTCTATAAGAGTTCGGCTGTCAGTCTTGCTGCCTCTTTGAAGGTAGTGTGTTTTTTCCTTGCCTTTTAAGAGATTTTTCTCTTTTGCCTTTGTTGCAATTTTACTATGATGTGCCTAGACATGGTTCTCTTTGATTTCATCCTGTTTTCATTTCATCCTGATTTCCTTTCTATATCCTGAGATTTGCAGACCTTCCTGAATTTATGACTTGATATCTTTTGATAGTTTTAGAAAATTCTCATTCAGTAACTTTTCAAGTATTGCGTCTTCCACAGCCTCTCCTCCAATTACATGTATGTTAAATCTTTACATCCGATTCCACATATCTCTTATCTCTTCAAAAATTTTTAAAATATTTTTTCCTTCTTTGGACTTTATTTTGGACACTTTCTACTGACCTTTTTTTCAGTTCACTAATCCTCTTTTCTGGTGTGTCTAATATGTTTTTAAATCCATTTTTAAAATTCTTAATTATTTTTAGTTTGAAAATTTCCCTTTAATTTTTTTCACATATTCCAGTTTAATGAAATTCTCCATCTTTTTGTTTTGTCAAAAATTCCAATCATAATTATTTTAGTGTTTATATTTGATAATTCTAATATGCAAATCACTGGTTGGTTTATTTCTATCATTTGTTTTTTTTTTTTTTTTTTTTTTTTTGCTTTTTTTTTTTTTTTTTAATTTTATTTTATTTTTAAACTTTACATAACTGTATTAGATTTGCCAAATATCAAAATGAATCCACCACAGGTATACATGTGTTCCCCATCCTGAACCCTCTTCCCTCCTCCCTCCCCATTCCGTCCCTCTGGGTCGTCCCAGTGCACCAGCCCCAAGCATCCAGTATCGTGCATCGAACCTGGACTGGCAACTCGTTTCATACATGATATTTTACATGTTTCAATGCCATTCTCCCAAATCTTCCCACCCTCTCCCTCTCCCACAGAGTCCATAAGACTGTTCTATACATCAGTGTCTCTTTTGCTGTCTCGTACACAGGGTTATTGTTACCATCTTTCTAAATTCCATATATATGCGTTAGTATACTGTATTGGTGTTTTTCTTTCTGGCTTACTTCACTCTGTATAATAGGCTCCAGTTTCATCCACCTCATTAGAACTGATTCAAATGTATTCTTTTTAATGGCTGAATAATACTCCATTGTGTATATGTACCACAGCTTTCTTATCCATTCATCTGCTGATGGACATCTAGGTTGCTTCCATGTCCTGGCTATTATAAACAGTGCTGCGATGAACATTGGGGTACTCGTGTCTCTTTCCCTTCTGGTTTTCTCAGTGTGTATGCCCAGCAGTGGGATTGCTGGATCATAAGGCATTTGTTTTTAAGTTACATTTTTGTTTTGTTTTCTAATACACCTAGTAATGGGTTTTCCAGGTGGCTCAGTGGTAAAGAACCTGCCTCCTAATGCAGGAGACCTGAGTTTGATCCCTGGGTTGGGAAGATACCCTGAAGAAGGAAATTGCAACCCACTCCAGTATGCTTGATGGGAAATCCCAAGGACAGAGGAGCCTGGCAGGTCACAGTCCATGGAGTAATAGTGTTGGACATGACTCCAGTATTCTTGCCTGGAGAATCACATGGAAAGAGGAACTTGGGCTACAGTCCAAAGGGTCTCAAAGAGCTGGCCACAACTGAGCAACTTACACTTTCACTTTCCTAACTAGTAAAGTTTAACTGAATGTTGAATCTAATGTTTGAAATATTATAAGACATCTGATTAGTCATCATCTTTTAAGGAGTATTTAATTTTCTTCTAGCAGGCTGATAACATATGGGCAGATTTTTTTTTTAATCGAAAGATAATTGCTTTACAGAATTTTGTTGTTTTCTGTCAAACCTCAACATGAATGAGCCATAGGCATACATATATACCCTCCCTTTTGAACCTCCCTCACATCTGCCTCCCCATCCTACCCCTCTAGGTTGATACAGAGCCCCGTTTGAGTTTCCTGAGACATACAGCAAATTCCTGTTGGTTATCTATTTTACATATGGTAATGTAAGTTTCCATGTTACTCTTTCCACACATCTCACCCTTTCACCCCTCTCCCCATGTCCATAAGTCTATTCTCATTGTCTGTTTCTCCACTGCTGCCCTGTAAGTAAATTCTTCAGTACCATTTTTCTAGATTCTGTATATATGTGTTAGAATATGATATTTATCTTTCTCTTTCTGACTTACTGCACTCTGTATAAGAGGATCTAAGTTCATCAACCTCATCAGAACTCAAAGGCATTCCTTTTTATGGCTGAGTAATATTCCATTGTGTATATGTACCACAACTTCTTTATCCATTCATCTGTTAATGGACATCTAGCTTGCTTCCACTTTCTAGCTATTGTAAATAGTGCTGCACTGAACCATGGGATACATGTGTCTTTTTCAATTTTGGTTTTTTTAGGATATATGCCTTGGAATGGGATTGCTGGGTCATATGGTGGTTTTATTCCTAGTTTTTTAAGGAATCTCCATACCATCTACCATACCGGCTGTGTCAATTTACATTCCCACCAACAATGCAGGAGTGTTCCCTTTTTTCTACACCCTCTCCAGAATTTATTGTTTGTAGACTTTTTGATGATGACCATTCTGACTGGTATGAGGTGATAACTCGTGGTGGTTTTGATTTGCATTTCTCTAATAATGAGCCATACTGAGCATCATTTCATGTGTTTGTAGCCATCTGTATGTCTTCTTTGGAGAAATGTCTTTTTACCACTTTTTGATTGGGTTGTTTGGTTTTCTGGTATTGAGTTGTATGAGCTGCTTGTATATTTTGGAAATTAATCCTTTGTCAGTTGTTTCATTTGCTATTATTTTCTCCCATTCTGAGGATTGTCTTTTCACCTTGCTTATAGTTTCCTTTGCTGTGCAAAAGCTTTTAAGTTTAATCAGGTCTCACTTGTTTACTTTTGTTTCCATTACTCGAGGAGGTGGGTCATAGAGGATCTTGCTTTACGTCATCGAGTGTTCTGCCTGTTTTCCTCTAAGAGTTTCATAGTTTCTGGTCTTACATTTAGGTCTTTAACCCATTTTGAATTTATCTTTGTATATGGTGTTAGGAATTTAGTGTTAGTGTTCTGGTGTTAGGTGTTAGTGTTCTGATTTCATTCTTTTATATGTAGCTGTCCAGTTTTCCCAGCACCATTTATTGAAGAGGCTGTCTCTGATGGGCAGATCATCTTGATCTACTCAAGGTTGGCCTATTTTAATCTGCTACTAGTTTTACAGTATACCTTTTTTGAAAATCTCAGTTGAGAAAAAGATCTCTACTTGGAAAGTTATAAGAAACTGATTAAAGAAATTGAGCAGAAACAGATATAAAGATATAATGTGTTCATAGATTTCAAGAATTAATATTGCTAAAATGACCATACTACCCAAGACAATCTACAGATTCTATGTAACCCCTAACAAATTACCATTGGCATTTTTCACAGAACTTGAACCAAAATTTTAAATTTGAGTGGCAACACAAACAGCCAGAGAAAACTTCAGAAAGAAAAATGGAGCTTGAGTAATTAGGCTGCCAGTCTTCAGATCATGTTACAAAGCTGAAGGAATCAAAAAATTATGGTACTGGCACAGAAACAAATATAAATCAATGGAACAGGATAGAAATCCCATAAGTAAATCCATGTACTTATAATCAATTAATCTATAACAATGGAGGCATGAATATACAGTGGAGAAAAGACAATCTCTTCAATAAGTGGTGATATGAAAACTGGACAACTAAATGTAAAATAATGCAGTTAGAACATTTTCTAACACCATACATAGAAATAAACTCAAAATGGATTAAAAATGTAAAATGTAAGACCAGACACTATAAAACTCAGGAGAAAACATAGGCAGAATGCTTTTTGACATAAATTGCTGCATTATCTCTTTGAATCCATCTCCTAGAGTAATGGAAATAAACAAATGAGACCTAATTAAACTCAAAAGCTTTTGCACAGCAAAGGAAACCATAAAGAAAAGAAAAGACAACCTACAGAAGGAGAAAATATTTGGAAACCATATGACTGACAAATTAATCTCTAAAATATTTAATTACAAACAGCTCATGCAGTTCAATATAAAAAAAAAAAAAACAATCAAAAAATGGGTATAAGACCTAAGTAGACATTTCTCCAGAAGACATACAGTTGGTCAAATGGCACATGAAAAGATTCTCAACATTGCTAATTATTAGACAAATGCAAATCAAAACTACAATGAAATATCACCTCACTCTGGTCAGAATGGCCATCATCAAAAAATCTACAAACAATAAATGCTGGGGAGGATGTGGAGAAAAGAGAACTCTCTTGCATAGTTGATGGGAACCCTCTTGCACAGTCATTATGGAGAACAACAGCATGGAGATTTCATGAAAAAAAAAAAAAAAAAAAAAAAACTAGGAATAAAACTTCCGTATGACCCAGAAATCCCACTACTGGGCACATAGCATGAGAAAACCATAATTCAAAAAGACACATGTATCATGAATGTGTTCAATGTTCATTGCAACACTAGTTACAACAGCCAGGACATGAAAACCACCTAAATGTCCATCGACAGATGAATGGATAAAGAAGCTTTGGTACCTATCTATGATGGAATATTACTCAACCATAAAAAGGAATGCTTCTGAGTCAGTTCTGATGACGTAGATGAACCTAGAGACTTATACAGAGTAAGAAAGAGAAAAACAAATATCGTATATTAACACACATATATGGACTAGTAAAATGGTACTGATGAACTTATTTGCAGGGCAGCAATAGAGACACAGACATAGAGAACAGACTTTTGGACATGGCGGGGAAAGAGAGGGTGGAACAAATTGAAAGAGTAGCATTGAAACATATACATTATCCTATGTAAAATAGATAGCCAGTGGGAATTTGATGTATGATGCAGGGAGCTCAACCTGGTGCTCTGTGACAGCCTATAGGGGTGGGATAGAGTGGGAGGTAGGTTCAAGAGGGAGGAGACATATATACACCTATGGCTGATTCATGTTATTGTATAGCAGAAACCAATACAACATTGTAGAGCAATTATCTTCCAATTAAAAATAAATAAATCTTTAAAAAGTCTACAAATAATAAATGCTGGAGAGGGTGTGGAGGAAAAGGATTCTTCAGACATGGTTGGTGGGAATATAAATTGGTACAGCCAATATGGAAATTATGGATGTTCCTTAAGAAACTAAAGATACCATATCATCCTGCACTTCTGGGCGTATATCTGGAGAAAATAATGATTCAAAAAAGTACATGCAACCAAATGGCCATTGCAGCAGTATTTACAATAGCCAAGGCATGGAAGCAACCTAAGTGTCCATCGAAAGATGAATGGATAAAGATGATATGGTATATATAAGAGCAATCCCACTACTGGGCATATACCCTGAGAAAACCATAATTCATAAAAACACATGTATGCTAATGTTCACTGCAGCACAATTTACAGTAGCCAGGACATTGAAACAACCTAAATGTCCATTGGCAGATTTATGGATAAAGAAGTTGTGGTAAATATATACAATGGGCTATTACTTAGGTATAAAAAGGAATGAATTTGAGTCAGTTGAACTGAGGTGGATATACCTGTTATACAGAATGAATTAAGTCAGAAAGAGAAAAACAAATATTGTATATTAACACATATGTATGGAACATAGAAAAACAGTACTGATGATAAACAGGGCAGGAATAGAGATGTACCATCTTATCTGTCTCCTGAGAAACTTGTATGTGGGTCAATAAGCAACACTCAGAATATCACATGGAACAACTGATGGTTCAAAACTGGGAAAGGAGTACAACAAGGCTGTATATTGTCACCCTATTTAACTTCCATGCAGAGTACATCATGTGAAATATTGGGCTGGATGAGTTTCAAGCTGGAATCAAGATTGCAGGGAGAAATATCAATAACCTCAGATATGTAGATGATACCACTCTAATGGCAAAAAGCAAAGAGGAACTAAAGAGCCTCTTGATAAAGGTAAAAGAGGAGAGTAAAAAAAAAGCTATCTTAAAACTCAATATTAAAAAAAAACCAAGATCATGGCATCCAGTCCCATCACTTCATGGCAAATAGAAGGGGAAAAAGTTAAAGCAGTGACAGATTTCCTCTTCATGGGCTCCAAAATCACTGAAAATGGTGACTGCAGCCATGAAATTAGAAGACACCTGCTTCTTGGAAGGAAAGCTATGACAAACCCAGACAGCATATTCAAAAGCAGAGACATTACTTTGTGAACAAAGGTGCATATAGTCAAAGGTATGATTTTTCCAGTATTCGTGTACAGATGTGAGATTTGGACCATAAAGAAGGCTGAACACCAAAGAATTGATGCGTTTGAACTGTGGTGTTGGAGAAGACTCTTGAGAGTCCCTTGGACAGCAAGGAGAGAAAATCAGTCAATCCTAAAGGAAATCAACCCTGAATACTCACTGGAAGGACTCATGCTGAAGCTCCAATACTTTGGCCACTTGATGGGAAGAACCAGCTCATTGGAAAGGACCCCAATGGTGGGGAAGACTGAAGGCAAAAGGAGAAAAGAGTGGCAGAGGATGAGATGGTTGGATAGCATCACCAACTCAATGAACATGAACTTGGGCAAACTCTGGGAGAAAGTGAGGGACCGGGAGGCCCGGCATGCTGCAGTCCATGGGGTTGCAAAGAGCTGGACACGACTTAGCAATTGAACAACAACAACAGAGATGTAGACATGGAGAACAGACTTGTGGACACAGCAGGAGGAGAGGGTGGGATGAATTGAAAGAGCAGCAGTGAAACTTATGCATTATCATATGTAAAACGATAGCTAGTGGGAAGTTGCTGTACAACACAAGGAAATTGACCTGGTGCTCTGTGACAACCTAGGGAGGTGGGATGGGGTAGGAGGTGGGAGGGAGGTTCAAGAGGGAGGGGACATATGTATACTTACAGTTGATTCACATTCTTATATGGCAGAAACCAACACAACATTGTAAAGCAATTATCTTCCAATTAAATTTTAAAAAGTACAAAAACTACAAAGATGTATTGCAGAACATAGAAAATACAACCAATATTTTATAATAGCTATAAATGGAATGTAACCTTTAAAAATTATGAATGGTGCAGTGGTTTAAGAATCTGCCTGCCAATACAGGAGACGCAGGAGACTCAGGTTTGATCACTGAGTTGGGAAGATCCCCTGGAGTGGGAAATGGCAATCCACTCCAGTATTCTTGCCTGGGAAACGCCATGGACTAGAGGAGCCTGGAGGGCTCCAGTTCATAGGGTCGCAAAGAGTCCAACACGACAGAACACCACCACCACCACGTTGTACACGTGAAACTTAGGTAATATTATATGTCAACTTACTGCAATAAAAAAGTTTGCTTAAAAAAAATGATGATGTGGCATGTGTACACACACACACAATGGAATACTACTCAGCCATAAAAATGGATGAAACTACATCATTTTCAGGAACTGGATGGACCTAGAGATCATACTAAGATATGTAAGCCAGAAAAAAAAACAAATTATTATATGGTGTCATCTACACATGGAATCCAAAAAAATATATACAAATCAACTCATTTACAAAACAGAAATAAAACCATAGACACAGAAAACAAACTTATGGTTACCAAAGGGGAAAAGTGGAGAGGGATAAATTTAGCAGTTTGGGACTAACATATAAATACTACTATATATAAAATACATAGCCAACAAGGACCTAGCTACTGCGTATCACAGGGAGCTATACTCAATATTTTGTAATAATCTATAAGGTAAAAGAATGTGAAAAAGTGTATATATATATAGGTATACACACACACACATATATCACTTTCCTGTACACCTGCAATACACTATAAATCACTATACTTCAATAAAAGTGAACAAACCAAAAGTAACATGTATATATACATGTTATATGTATATGAATATATACATATAACAGCTTATACAACTTAACAGCAAAAAATCAAACAATCCAATTTAAAATTGCACAGAATACTTGAATACACATTTCTCCAAAGAAAACCTACAGATAGTCAACAGGAACATGAAAAGATGCTCAACACTGTTAATCATCAGAAAAACACAAATCAAAACCTCAATGAGATTTCACCTCACACTTGTCAGAATGGCTATCATAGGCCTACAAAGTCTACAAATAACAAATGTTGGAAAGGATATAGAAAAAGGAAACTTTTGTACATGGTTGGTAGGAATGTAAATTGGTTCCACCACTGTGGAAAGCAGTATGAAATTGTCTCAAAAGCTAAAATACAGTAGGATTTTATGACCCAGCAATTTTACTCCTGAGTATACATAAAAAAATAAAAAATCCACCAATTCAAAAAGATAATGGACTCCAATGTTCATAGCAGCATGATTTACAATTTACAAAATATGGAAGCCACCTAAGTGTCCATCAGCATGTGAACGTATAAAGAATATATGGAATATATGTACAATAGGATGCTACTTGGCCATTAAAAATTGAAATTTTGGCATTTGCAAAAACATGGATGGATTTGGATGGCATTATGCTAAGTGAAATATGTTAGTGAGAGAAACACAAATAGCATATGATATCACATATGAATCTTAAAACTAAAGCGAACTAATGAATATAAGAAAAAAGGAAACTCAAAGATAAAAACACCAGTAGTTACCAATGGGAAGAGAGGTGGGGAGGGGCAGGATAGGGGTAGGGGATTTAGAGTTACAAACCATTATGTACAAAATAAGCTACAAGGATATAGCTTGTATATAGTTGTATATACTGTACAACACAGGGAATATAGCCAATATTTTATAATAATTACCAGTGGAGTATAACCTTTGAAACTGTGAATCACTGTTACATAAACCTGAACCATTTATAATATTGTAAATCAAGCATTTCTCAATAAAAGAAAAAAAAAGTCAGTGGGAAATTTGGGATATTTCGTTGGTCTTTTCTACTCAGAAGGTTCTGAACTCCAACTTTTATATCCTTAGCACCAACTACTAAAATTTGTTTAGTATTTTAGCCTCTTGCCAACAGCTTTCTGCTTTGATTTTCAGTCTCCTAACATACACATATAGGTTAGAAGACATAAAAATGCACCAAAGCAAAAATTGAACGCAGAAAGTCAGACTCACCTTCCTTTGGTTCCCTTTTCTCCAGTACCTTGACTCAAGTCCTGGATGTTTTGTTGCTCTGGCCCAGTGAGACTACCACAGCACTAGGTCACCACTTTGTTCTGTTTCCATGGCCCATGATTTGAATTCAGAAATGCCCTGAGGGGAAAGAGTAGTGTAAAACATGAGACTCTCTTAATACATGCATCTGTTCTCCGAGATCTTGACCCCTCAAATTCTGGCCGCCTTAGCCACTCTCTTTTCTTTACAATCTATTGTCTAATGGTATTCTGTCCAACTTGTATCATCTGTCTGTCCTACGTCTCTTCAGTCGTATCTCACTGACTCTTTGTGACCACATGGACTGTAGCCCACCAGACTACTCTTCCCATGGGATTATCCAAGCAAGTTATAATTGTTATAATCACCTGGAGGAGGAAATGACAACCCACCCCAGTATTTTTGCCTTTAAAATCCCATGGACAGAGGAGCCTGGCGGGCTACAGTCCACAGAGTCGCAAAGAGATGGACATGAATAAGTGACTGAGCACGCACACACTACCATAGTTAGTGATGTAAATGTGTATACTCTCTGGAAGTACTAATTTAGAACTTTGGTATTTTGTTTAGAAAGTCCAGTTATTTCTGTAAAACCCTGGTCCTGATGTCTAGTCGGAGCTTGAACTAAACAGCAACATAAATGATTCCTAGGATTATTCTTTATCCAAACCTTACAAGTAAGTCTCTCCATTTAAACTTTTATCTTTGAATGGTTTTTGTCCTAACTGTATCTGAGGAATATGTACTTAATCCTTTCTACCACAGCCTTATTGTTCCTTTCAATTCAGTCGCTTAGTTGTATCTGAATCTTTGTGACCCCATGGAATGCAGCACGCCAGGCCTCCCTGTCCATCACCAACTCCCAGAGTTTATTCAAACTCATGTCCATTGAGTCGGTGATGCCATCCAACCATCTCATCCTCTGTGGTCCCTTTCTCGTCCCAGCTTCAATCTTTCCCAGCATCAGGGGCTTTTCAAATGAGTCAGTTCTTTGCATCAGGTGGCCAAAGTATTGGAGTTTCAGCATCAGTCCTTCCTATGAATATTCAGGATGATTTCCTTTAGGATGGACTGGCTGGATCTCCTTGCAGTCCAAGGGACTCTCAAGAGTCCTCCAACCCCACAGTTCAAAAGCATCCATTCTTCACCACTCAGCTTTCTTTATAGTCCAACTCTCACATCCATACATGACCACTGGAAAGACCATAGCTTTGACTAGATGGACCTTTGTTGGCAAAGTAATGTCTCTGCTTTTAAATAACCTGTCTAGGTTGGCCATAACTCTTCTAAGGAGTAAGCGTCTTTTAACTTCACGGTTGCAATCACCATCTGCAGTGATTTTGGAGCCTCCAAAAATAAAGTCTGTCACTGTTTCCAGTGTTTCTCCATCTACATGCCATGAACTGATGGGACCAGATGCCATGATCTTAGTTTTCTGAATGTTGAGTTCTAAGCCAACTTTTTCACTCTCCTCTTTCACTTTCATCAAGAGGCTCTTCAGTTCTTCACTTTCTGCCCTAAAGGTGGTGTCATCTGCATATCTGAGTTATTGATCTTTCTCCCAGCAATCTTGATTCTAGCTTGTGTTTCTTCCAGTCCAGGATTTCTCATGATGTACTCTGTATATAAGTTAAATAAGCAGGGTGACAAAATACAGCCTTGATGTACTCCTTTCCCGATTTGGAATCAGTCTGTTGTTCCATGTCCAGTTCTAACTGTTGCTTCTTGACCTGCTTACCAATTTCTCAAGAGGCAGGTCAGGTGGTCTGGTATTCCCATCTCTTTCAGAATTTTCCACAGTTTGTTGTCATCCACACAGTCAAAGCCTTTGGTATAGTCAATAAAGCAGATGTTTTTCTAGAACTTTGTTGCTTTTTTGATGATCCAGCAGATGTTGATAATTTGATCTCTGGTTCCTCTGCCTTTTCTAAATCTAGCTTGAACATCTGGAAGTTCAAGGTTCATGTACTGTTGGAGCCTGGCTTGGAGAATTTTGAGCATTACTTTACTAGCATGTGGGATGAGAGCAATTGTGCGGTAGTTTGAGCATTCTTTGGCATTGCCTTTCTTTGGGATTGGAATGAAAACTGAGCTTTCCCAGTCCTGTGGCCACTGCTAAGTTTTCCAAAATTACTGGCCTATGAAGTGCAGCACTTTCATAGCATCATATTTTAGGATTTGAAATAGCTCAACTGGAATTTCATCACCTCTACTAGCTTTGTTCATAAGGCTCACTTGACTTTGCATTCTGGCTCTAGGTGAGTGGTCACACCATCGTGATTATCTGGGTCATGAAGATCTTTTTTGTACAGTTTTTCTGTGTATTCTTGCCACCTCCTCTTAATATCTTCTGCTTCTGTTAGGTCCATACAATTTAGGTCCTTTATTGTGCCCATCTTTACATGAAATGTTCCCTTGGTATCTCTAAATTTCTTGGAAGAGATCTCTAGACTTTCCCATTTTGTTGTTTTCACCTATTTCTTTGCAGTGATCATTGAGGAAGGCTTTCTTATCTCTCCTTGCTATTCTTTGGAACTCTGCATTCAAATGGGTATATCTTTCCTTTCCCCTTTGCTTTTTGCTTCCCTTCTTTTCACAGCTATTTGTAAGGCCTCCTCAGACAGCCATTTTTCCTTTTTGCATTTCTTTTTCTTGGGGATGGTCTTGATCCCTGCCTCCTGTACAATGTCACAATCTTCTGTCCATAGTTCATCAGGCATTCTGTCTATGAGATCTAATCCCTTGAATCTATTTCTCACTTCCACTGTATAATACTAAAGGGTTTGATTTAGGTCATACCTGAATGGTATAGTGGTTTTCCCTACTTTTTTCAATTTAAGTCTGAATTTGGCAATAACGAGTTCATGATCTGAGCCACAGTCATCTCCCAGTCTTGTTTTTGCTGACTGTATAGAGCTTCTCCATCCTTGGCTGTAGAGAATATAACCAATCTGATTTCGGTATTGACCATCTGGTGATTTTCATGTATAGAGTCTTCTCTTGTGTTGTTGGAAGAGGGTGTTTGCTATTACCATTGTGTTTTCTTGGCAAAACTATTAGCCTTTGCCCTGCTTCATTCTGTACTCCAAGGCCAAATTTGCCGTTACTCCAGGTGTTTCTTGACTTCCTACTTTTGCATTCCAGTCTCCTATAATGAAAAGGACATCTTTTTTGGCTGTTAGTTCCAAAAGGTCTTGTAGGTCTTCATAGAACCATTCAACTTCAGGATCTTCAGCATTACTGTTTTGGGCATAGACTTGGATTACTGTGATATTGTATGGTTTGCCATAGAAATGAACAGAGATCATTCTGTTATTTTTGAGATTGTACCCAAGTACTGCATTTTGATCTCTTGTTTACTATGGCAGCTACTCCATTTCTTCTAAGGGATTCTTGCCCACTGTAGTAGATATAATGGTCACCTGAGTTAAATTCACCCCTTCCAGCCCTAAATGTTCACTGATTCCTAAAATGTTGATGTTCACTCTTGCCATCTCCTGTTTGATCACTCAATTTACCTTGATTCATGGACCTAACATTCCAGGTTCCTGTGCAATATTGCTCTTTACAGCATTGGTTTTTACTTCCACCATGAGTTGCATCCACAACTGGGTGTTGTTTTTGCTTTGGCTCCCTCTCTTCATTCTTGCTGGAGTTATTTCTCCACTGATCTACCATAGCATTTAGGGCACCTTCCGACCTAGGGAGTTCATCTTTCAGTGTCCTATCATTTTGCCTTTTTACACTAATCATGGGGATCTCAAGGCAAGAATACTGAAGTGGTTTACCATTCCCTTCTCCAATGGACCATGTTTTGTCAGAACTCTCCATCATGACTGGTCCGTCTTGGGTGGCCCTACACAGCATGGCTCATAGTTTCACTGAGTTAGACAAGGCTGTGGTCCATGTAATCCAATTGATCAGTTTTCTGTGATTGTGGTTTGTGATTGTTCCTTTAAAGCTGCTTATGTATCCACCCTTATACATTTAAGAAAGTATATGACCTTCACCCTTCTCATCCTTACTTTTTTTTACCTAGCTTTAGACAACTAGAGAACAACTAACCCAGCTGGCACAAAATAAACACAAAATGAGCATTGAAAGAAAGAATAACTGAATAAATAAAGTTACTTCATTATGTGAAAAAATACTTGAAATATTCTTTTATTCTTCTCTTTCATTGTTAACCTATCTCTTATTTTAATAAAAAGTCATCTAAAGTATACAGTAACTTGAAGCCACTCTCCCATGCTTTATATTTAATGAGATCCAAGGGACTGAATTTCACAAATTCTTAGTCCATATAAAGGCCCACAAATTCATTTATTTACTCTGAATCATTTATTTACTGGTCATTTAGGTAGTCATCCAGAAGTGATTTTTGACAAAAGTCTTATATACACTTAGCTAATCTTGACTGGTATAAACAGTTTTTGTCATGTGAATTTCTATTTGGGGATATGACATAGTTGGTGAGACATTGCTAGATTGTTCATTGCCTGGTCTCATTTTTTAAAAGTGCCTCTTAAATTTAGAAGTAGGAACTCACTGTGTTATGCACTGAATTTCTGCCAGAGCCTGCTCTTCCACGTTTCTAGATCTTTGACTAATTTTTTCCTATGCCTTGAATTTCATTCTCCCTTTTGCCTGTCTGATGAGCTGCTTCAGTGCTCAAAAACGCTGCCTCCTTTGTGAAGCTTTTCCTAATATCCCAACAATATTACATGCTTCTTCTGATTTCCCCCTTTTCAGGTTTTCATTATAGTAAATTATAGTTGACCCTTGGACAGTGTTGGAGTTAGGGGTGCCAACCCTGTGCATAGTCAAAAATTCACATACAACTTACAGTAGGCCAGAGTCAACTGTATTTATGTCTTTCTTTTTCACTAGACTCTCACAAGGTCCTGGAGCATACCTCACTCTTCTAACTTCAGTGCTCAACATAGGAACTGATACTTGCTAGATCCTCAGTACAGTTTTTTCTTAAAGGTAAAATCTACCCAATGCTAAACTCATCCTACATTTTAGAGTGTACAATTCAGTGTTTTTTAATTCAAAGTTGTATAGCCATTGACTTCTCTGGTGGCTCAGATGGTAAAAAGTCTGCCTGCAATGTGGAAGACCTGGGTTCTATCCCTGGGTGGGGAAGATCCCCTGGAGAAGGAAATGGCAACCCACTCCAGTATTCTTGCCTGGAAAATTCCATGGACAGAGGAGCCTGCTAGGCTACAGTCCATGGGGTCACAAAGGGTTGGACACGACTGAGCAAGTCAACTGAGTAAGTAATAGTCATTACTCACTGTATAATCTTATAAGATTTTATGAGCCCCAAAAGAGATCTCAACCCAACAGCAGTCACTCCAAATTTTACCCTCCCTCCAGCTCCTGCCAACCACTGATCTGTTTTGCATCTCTATGGGTTTTCCTTTTCTGGACATTTCAAATAAATGAAATCATACAATATGTGACTTTTTTGTCTGACTTCTTTTACTTGTCATAAAACTTTCAAGGTTCTACCATACTGTAGCATGAACCAGTATTTCATTGCTTTTACTGGTGAATAATAATCTTTGGTATGAATATAGCATACTATGTTTATATCGGAGAAGGCAATGGCACCCCACTCCAGTACACTTGCCTGGAAAATCCCATGGATGGAGGAGCCTGGTGGGCTGCAGTCCAGGGGGTCGCTAGGAGTTGGACACGACTGAGCGACTTCACTTTCTCTTTTCACTTTCATGCATTGGAGAAGGAAATGGCAACCCACTCCAGTGTTCTTGCCTGGAGAACCCCAGGGACAGGGGAGCCTGGTGTGCTGCCATCTCTTGGGGTCACACAGAGTCGGACACGACTGAAGTGACTTAGCATAGCAGAGCATATGTTTATATAGTCATCAGTTGATTGGCATTTGGATTGTTTCCACTTTTTGACTATTATGAATAATGTCATTATGGATACTCATGTAAAGGTTTTTATATTCATGTGCATGTGTGTGTGCTCAGTTGCTTCAGTCATGTCTGATGCCTTGTGACACTATGGACTGTAGCCCACCAGGCTCTTCTGTCCATGGGATTCTCCAGGCAGGAATACTGGAGTGGGTTGCCATGCCCTCCTCCAGAGGATCCTCCTGACCCGGATTGGGGTATCAAACCCACGTTTCCTGCATTGCAGGCAGATTCTTTACCCACTGAGCCACCTGGGAAGCCCCTTTTATATGCATATATAGTTTCAATTCTCTTAGATACAAAGGAGTGAAATTTCTGGTAACTCTGTTTAACTTTTTGAGAAACTGCCAAACTGTTTTCCAAAGTTGCTGTACCATTTTACATTCCTACCCATAGTGTGCTGTGGATTCCAATTTCTTAAGATCTTCTTCAGTACTTGCTACTGTCTGTCTTATTGATTATGGCAATGCTAATGGATATGAAGGGGGTCTTATTTTGATTTTGATTTGAATTTACCTAATGAATAATACATTGACCACCTCATGCGAAGAGTTGACTCATTGGAAAAGACTTTGATGCTGGGGGAGGGATTGGGGGCAAGAGGAGAAGGGGACGACAGAGGATGAGATGGCTGGATGGCATCACTGACTCGATGGACATGAGTCTGAGTGAACTCCAGGAGTTGGTGATGGACAGGGAGGCCTGGCATGCTGCGATTCATGGGGTCGCAAAGAGTCAGACACGACTGAGCGACTTATTTGATCTGATCTGAATGAATAATAATATTGAGCATCTTGTTATGTGCTTATTGGCCATTCATGTTTTCTTTGGAAAACTTATGATTCAAATCGTTTGCCCATATTTTGTTGTTTTTTTAGTGTTGAGAGCTCTTCCCAGGAGGTACAGTGGTAAAGAATCTACCTGCCAATGCAAGAGAGAGAAGAGATACAGATTTGATGCCTGGGTTGGGAAGATCCCCTAAAGTAGGAAATGGTAACCCGTTCCAGTATTCTTGCCTGAAAAATTGCATGGACAGAGGAGACTGGTGGACTACAGTCCATGGAGTCACAGAAAGTTGGACACCATGAACAAGTGCACACAAACACACATTGCACATGAGTTGCTTATATAGTGTGGATATTAGAACTTTATCAGAAATGCAATTTCTAAATAGTCTATTGTCTCCTCTAAATGTTACCTACTGCTTCAGGCAGCCATAGCTGCCTATGATTGTTTTTGACAGACACCCTTGGAAAAAGTTGTTTTCAGTGAGCAAGTTCTATGTCAGGACAATTAAAGACAGCCTTGAAGTGGTATCTTCTATGGCACCACTGAACAGGTCAAAACTTCTCCAGGAAGGTAACTCTGGAGGCGTTCCAATCCCATTCTGTCTTCTTCAGTTGCTGCCAAACTGTTGGTTTTCACCGTGATTGGTGGCTGTAGGATTTTAATGCTATCACAGAATTGGAGCAGCAGAGGGTTGGGGTGGACTAGGGAACATTAGATCACCACAAAGTTTGCTTTTATCATCAGGATTTGGCCATTTTTCTTGAATAATTGCTCCCCAGGTTACTGTAAACCTTTGATTAATTTTCAGAGTTCTAAAAAAAACTGATCTTGATTTTTTTTTTTTTTTTTCTTTTGGCCAGTCTTTTTACACTTTTAAGGAGAAGAGGTTTCTTTGGAAGCCCTTCCTCTACCATTTTTTAACTGATATCCATATAAAATGTTTTCGAATAAGTGAATTAATAAATGAATTCCCTATATGCATGCTCACCAACATGTCTTCATACTCCCCAATTCAGCCAAGATATTCATGTTCTGAATTGACTAATCTGCTACAACCTGCAGACTCTAGATTAATTGAGCCTTGGAACTGACTGCTCTACCAAGAAGTGAGAGGGGATAGAAGTTGTTCTCAGTATTGAAGTGCTTCATACTGGTTGTCCACATTTTTGCTAAGTATGGAAGGGTGCCACTTGTTGCATTTCCTGTGATGTAATTATTTCCTGTTTTATTTCTAAGGGACTTCCCAGGTGGTGCAGTTGTAAAAAATCCACCTGCCAATGCAGGAGATGCTAGAGACACAGATTAGATTCCTGGGTCATGAAGATTCCCTGGAATAGGAAATGACTTTCAACCATGGTTTCTGATCTTGTATTTAGTATTATATATTTTCAGTTCTTTTGTTTTTGCCTTATTTGAGCAGCTATTTTGTCTTGAATTCAGACTCTGTGAAGCCCTTGCCTTATTACTGTATTTTTTGTATTTGTTATGTTTTCCCAAATATCTTAATGAATTTTGAAGTTGAATCATCATCTTGTTTTGGTCTTGCTGATCTTCCTTGGCCATCAGCCTTTCCATTTTTCTGATCCCGTCTTACTGCTACCCTTGCATTTTTGTCTTGGAGATGATGCTAAACCTTGTACCCCACTTCTTAGTGATCCTTTGCCACAAGTGACCCTGAAATGACACCCCCTTAGCAAAATGTAATATCTCCTAAGCGCTTAAGTCTTTTGGCCTAACACATGAAGAATTACATGACTAGTCTTTTTATACTAAATCTTTCTGGTCACTAGGATCCAACACACTGAATGAGTGAGTACCTTTTAAACATGTTATTTTTAAAGCAAATATTTGTTTATCAGACTATATTTGCTCATATAAATGTATTCTAATTCTGGAAATCAGTTCCCATCAATGGAGAAATTTTCCTTATGTTAAAAGATAAACTGAAGTACATTAAAGTTTTGGAGTTTATTTGAGTAAACACTGATTTGAAATGGCTAAATGCCAAACCAAAAATGAGTAGGAACTCTTCAGTGGCTAAAGAGTTTAGTCACTAAAGAGTGACTTTAAGAGAAAGTCTTATAGAGCAGACACAGAAGCAAAGCAAAGAAGTTATCTGCTTGGCTACTGCTTAATCTATTGCCTTATTTGGGAAAGCCTAGTCAGTGTGATTGATTGTCCTTAAGTTTCAATTTCTTAACCTTGAGGCACTTACAGTAATTGGTTATCACTTAGGTTTCAGTTTGTTTACTTAGGCTGCCAAGATATTAGAACCACCTTAGTCTAATAAGCTCTTTGTTTAATTACTTTAACACTTGAATACATTTAAAATAATTAAAATTCCCTATTTGGGGATCCTTGAAAAATTCTTTTTGTTCTTGTTTATTGTGTTAACTAAGATGATATTTTTTATTCTCTTTCTCCTTTCCAAATTTCTCTTAACTTCTATGTATAATGAAAAAAGTATTCAATCTAATTAAATAAATTATTTCTTTTGGGTTTCTTTTAATTGACTAATTGCTTTTCAATAGCTATGAAATCATCAAGTGAACAGCCTGTTGCATTTAATTTACCTATGCAATCAGGAGCCTAATGTACTCTTATTTATATAATTTCATAGTTACATTAAGAGTTCACATAGATTGAATAAAATACCTAGGAATAAACCTACCTAAAGAGGCAAAAGACCTGTATGCAGAAAACTATGAAAGATACTGATGAAAGAAATCAAAGATGACATAAACAGATGGATAGATATACCATGTTCTTGGATTGGAAGATTAATATTGTGAAAATGACTATACTACCCAAAGCAATCTACAGATTCAATCCAATGTCTATCAAATTACCAATGGCATTTTTCACAGAGTTAGAATAAAACATTTTACAGTTTGTAGTGAAATACAATAGACTTCAAATAGACAAAGCAATATTGAGAAGAAAAATGGAGCTGGAGGAATAAGGGTCCCTAACTTCAGACTATACTAAAAAGCTATTGTAATCAAGACAGCATGGTACTGGCACAAAAACAGAAATATAGATCAATGGAACTGGGAAGAAAGCCCCGAGATAAACTCACACACTTATGGTCACCTAATCAACGACAAAGGAGGCAAGAATATACAATGAAGAAAAGATGGTCTCTTCAATAAGTGGTGCTAGGAAAACTGGACAGCTACATGTAAAATTGGACTGTGGAGAAAGCTGAGCGCCGAAGAATTGATGCTTTTGAACTGTGGTGTTGGAGAAGACTCTTGAGAGTTCCTTGGACTGCAAGGAGATCCAACCAGTCCATTCTAAAGATCAGTCCTGGGTGTTCTTTGGAAGGAATGATGCTAAAGCTGAAACTCCAGTACTTTGGCCACCTGATGCGAAGAGTTGACTCATTGGAAAAGACTCTGATGCTGGGAGGGATTGGGGGCAGGAGGAAAAGGGGACAACAGAGATGAGATGGCTGGATGGCATCACCGACTCGATGGACATGAGTTTGAATGAACTCCGGGAGTTGGTGATGGACAGGGAGGCCTGGCGTGCTGCAATTCATGGGGTCACAAAGAGTCGGACACGACTGAGTGACTGAACTGAACTGAACTGAACATGTAAAATAATGAAATTAGAACATCCTTTAACATCATATACAAATAAACTCAAAATGGATTAAATATCTAAATGTAAGGTCGCACACTACAAAATTCTTAGAGGAAAACACAGGGAGAACACTCTTTGACATAAATTGCAGCAAGACCTGTTTTGACTCACCTCCTAGAATAACAAAAATAAAAACAAAAATAAACAAATGGAACCTAATTAAACTTAAAAGATTTTTCACAACAAAGCAAAACAAACAAGATGAAAAGACAACCCTCAGAATGGGAGAAAATATTTGCAAACGAATATTTGCAACTGACTGAGGGATTAATCTCCAAAACATCTCATGCAGTTCAATATCAAACAACCCAATTAAATAACGGGCAAAAGACCCAAGTAGACATTTCTCCAAAGAAGACATACAGATGGCCAAGAGGCACAGGAAAAGATGTTCAACATCACTGATTATTAGAGAAATGCAAATCAAAACTACAATGGCATATCACCTCACACCAGTCAGAATGGCCATCACTGAAAAAATCTACAAACAATAAACGCTGGAGAGGTTATGGAGAAAAGGGAACACTCTTGAATTGTTGGTTGGTGGA
This sequence comes from Bubalus kerabau, assembly GCF_029407905.1. Lineage (NCBI taxonomy): Eukaryota > Metazoa > Chordata > Mammalia > Artiodactyla > Bovidae > Bubalus > Bubalus kerabau. The sequence continues at coordinate 65,478,583 of NC_073633.1, forward strand.
AATGTAAATTGATACATCCACTATGGAGAACAGTGTGGAGATTTCTTAAGAAACTAAAAATAGAGCTACTATATTATCCAACCATCCCTTCCTGGGCATATACCAAGAGAAATTAATTTAAAGAAAACCATGTATTTAAAAAGATACATGTACCACAGCTTTCTTATCCATTTGTCTGCTGATGGACATCTAGGTTGCTTCCATGTCCTAACTATTGTAAACAGTGCTGCGATGAACATTGGGGTACACGTGTCTCTTTCAATTCTGGTTTCCTCGGTGTGTATGCCCAGCAGTGGGATTTCGGGGTCGTATGGCAGTTCTATTTCCAGTTTTTTAAGGAATCTCCACACTGTTCTCCATAGTGGCTGTACTAGTTTGCCTTCCTACCAACAGTGTAAGAGGGTTCCCTTTTCTCTGCACCCTCTCCAGTATTTATTGTTTGTAGACTTTTTGATAGCAGCTCACTACGATGTTGTAAAGTAATTAGCCTCCAATTAAAATAAAACAATTAATTTAAAAAATACATGCATCCCAATGTTCACTGTGGCACTATTTACAATAGCCAGGACACGGAAGCAAACTAAATGTCCATCAACAGAGGAATGGATAAAGGAGATGTGGCACATATATAAAATGGAGTATTATTTAGCCATAAATAGGAATGAAACTTTGCCATTTGCAGAGACGTGGATGGACTTAGAGACTGTCATACAGGGTGAAATAAGTCAGAAACAAATATCATGTATTGATACACATATTTGGAATCTAGAAAAATGGTACAGATGAACCTATTTGCAAAGCAGAAATAGGGACACATATGTAGAGAAGAAACATATGGACACCAAGGTGGGACAGGGAGTGGAAGTGAATTGCAATTGACATATATACACTACTAAGTATAAAATAGATAACTAATGAGAACCTACTGTAGAGCACAGGGAACTCGACTCAATGCTTTGTGTTGAAAAAGAAGGAATTGAATATATGTATACATATAGCTGGAGAAGGCAATGGCACCCCACTCCAGTACTCTTGCCTGGAAAATCCCATGGACGGAGGAGCCTGGTAGGCTCCAGTCCATGAGGTCGCTCAGAGTCAGACACGACTGAGTGACTTCACTTTCAGTTTTCACTTTCATGCTTTGGAAAAGGAAATGGCAACCCACTCCAGTGTTCTTGCCTGGAGAATCCCAGGGACGGGAGAGCCTGGTGGGCTGCCGTCTATGGGGTCACACAGAGTCAGACATGACTGAAGTGACTTAGCAGCAACCGCATACATATAGCTGATTCACTTTGCTATACAGCAGAGACTAACAACATTGTAAAGCAACTAAACTCCAATAAAAAAAAAGTTCATACAGATTATCAACCAATTTCTTTATCAAGTACTTAATTCTTACCTCAGTCTCTTAATTTATTCTTTATATGATTTAATATTGAAATAGCTAGATAAGAAACATTGTTTTGAGCTCTGAACCCCACTCCAAATTTGGGTAGAAAGGATGGGTGTCTACATGGATATGCTTTTATTAGACTTAACTCAAACATTCATTACTGAATGTCTGGTATCTAAAAACATTATTACTACCTTTCTGAAGAAAGTAGTCTTGCTTTTACTCTAAAAGCCACACCACAATCACTTCAGTTGTATATTCTTGATTATTTTGGAAATTCCCTGTAGATATTAACTTATTGCAAGCATTGATTCTTTAAGAGAAGAAAATGAGTTCCCAGCTTGGCTCCTCTAAGGATTTACTTTTATTCTAGCCAAAGAGATTAGACAAGGAGACCTGGACCAAAAAAAATCTACACAGCAAATCATGGTGTTCATATCTTAAATTTGTATGCAGTCCAAACTCTACTCAAGTGTAAAGCAAGATTAATTTTTAGTGCAGATTTCTCATGCTATTCATAAATGAACAATTCCCTTTTCTTCAAACACTATATAATCATACCCAGTAAGCCATATTTTCCAGTTGTTGATACTGAGGTATGAAAAATTTGGATCAACCTCATTCTTCAGAAAATAATTCAGTAGGAGAGAAAGGAATAGCTAAGACAAGCATCCTATCTATGTGTGTTCTCCAGCATTCTCACACAAGAACAACTTTAAGATTTGTTACAGTTCATACTATTGGTAGGAATTCAGGTTTTAGTCTTCTTCCAAATAAACAAACTTGTTGCCATGGGTGGTGGGCAGAAGAGTGACTTTTTAAAATCCATGCATTTTATCCACTGTGGTTCTTATTTTTTGAGTATTGCCAGCCAAATTAAGTAAATGTCAAGTCTCTCTCACAACTCCAGTGATAAAAAGGAATTTAAAGCCCCAGGTGCTACCACAAATATTGAAACCTGTTTAGTTTGGATGCTACCAATTCCAACATGGAACATGGAAACTCTCCCACCAAAGCCCTTCTTTAATACTCTCAGAATGAATTAAAACATGATGAAAAGATATCAGAATTAGTCTCTTGTCTTTTGACTCTATGCCTTATCAAGTCAGACCTACGGATCTCCCTGTGATTTGAGATTTGGACTAGTATATTTAAGGAAATGAAGAATCAATGATGATTTCTATAACATATTTAGAGACCAGCAATAAAATCTACCAGATTTGAGGCCTATCATTTAAAGGACATAAATAAATTATGATAGATTCTTCCCTGGCTCAGAGAGTTTATTAACTAAGGGAAAATATTATGAGTTTGTAATTTAGCTTGACCAGTACCCCAAGAATTTTCAAATAGTGCCAAGTGCCAAGAAGAGTCTATAGAAGTTTAAACAAAATAAGATACTCATCAGAGGAAACTTCTGCTACACAGATCATTAAATCTACATACTTTTTGAAAAAAATTGTAAATGGGCTGAACAGGAGAATTAAATATGTTGGTGAAGTACTTTAAGACAGCATTGTTGGTTCACTTTTGACCTCTGCCTAGGGCCATGGTTTTGAAGAGAAACAAGGTTATTTGATCATGATCCTATAGTTTTAATCAGAACCTACCAAACATGCACCAAAACTCTGTTTTCAATTACCCTGACAAGGGCACAGATGTATGAAGCAATACATGATATCTATTTGGTTCTTTTAGATTAAGGAATTCACACAACTCACATTGATATTGCTTATAGAAACTAAAGTTGTCAGCTAACCTTCCTACAGTTTTAATGTGCTATTGAGCCATTGAATCACTCACATCCTAGTCATGAGAATGTGGCCTTTATCTTCTGATATGGAAGTAATAGTCAGACAAAAGTTATATATAAATATTTTGAATACTTCTAAGTTTCCTGTAGTCTTGGGATTCCAAATAATCCTATACACCACAAAGTTTTTCTATTGTCATTGAGAATTGATTATTTCTATAGATAACAGCCTATTTTACATAGAGTTAAAGTCATTGGTTGAGTTCTTTGAGCAGCACTCTATCACCTGTACTCCTCTATCTGTACTGAACCCTTCTGAATATATGGGCTTCCCAGGTGGCCCTAGTGGTAAAGAACTCACCTGGCAGTGCAGGAGATGTAAGAGATGTGGGTTCAATCCCTGGGTTGGGAAGATCCCCTGGAGGAGGGCATGGCAACCCACTCCAGTATTCTTGCCTGGAGAATCCCATGGACTGAGGAGCCTGGCAGGCTACAGTTCATAGGGTCACAAAGAGTTGGACACAACTGAAGCGAATGAGTATGCACTTTTGAATATGGATTCCAGCTTCCTCATGATTATCTTTCGTTTAAACACAACCCCAGACCTGAATTTGCCCTCTTCCTATAGATGAAAAAAGTGAGGGAGAGTCTGGAGACAAACCAGCCTAAGAATATTTTACTATGAGTCACAAGCAAGAGCAGGCCCCACCCAGTGGACAGTGATAGCTCTGTGTTCTCTGGCTTGGAAGCACTGGATTGTCCCACTACAGAACTCATCAGCCACCAAGTGGTGGATATATAAAGATCCCATCCCAGCCCTCCCACATAGCTTCACAGGTCTCCATGAAACAACCACCCAACACGTCATCATTCAGAAAGAGTCACAGTTTGAATCAATTCAAGCTTGGAAATGATTCAATAGTCATTTGGATCTGGAATAAGGATCTTATTAAATGAAAACCCAAACTGGTTCAAATATTGGACCAATTATAGTCTGATACAAACTACATGTGGAAATGGTTTTAGATTTGAATTCCTTCAGACACTGAGCAGATTCAACCCAGTAAAAATATTAAGTATCATCAAAGTATCTGGGGAAAAACAAGAGGCATCTCTTAACCAATCTTCCCCGTTGCTCTGTCTCACATTCCTATATTTTATAAGCATTCAACACGGTTATGTTGTCACAAAGACACACTCAAGCTGGGTTTCTTGGTTGATCTGGCCCACTCCCGAGGATATCAGCTACATCCTACAATTAAAAAGGCATAAGCAACCTCCTTATGTTGTTGAAAAAGCAAACTCCCTTTTCAACAACACAAGAGATAACTTTACACATGGACATCACCAAATGGTCAATATCAAAATCAAATTGATTTTACTCTTTGTAGCCAAAGGTGGAGAAGCTGTACAGAGTCAGAAAAAACAAGACCTGGAGCTGAATGTGGCTCAGATTATCAGCTTCTCACAGCAACATTCAGGCTTTAACTAAAGAAAGTGGGGGACACCACTAGGTAAGCCAGGTATGACCTAAATTCCTTATGAATATGCAGTGGAGGTGACGAACAAATTCCAGGCATTAGATCTAGTAAACAGTGTGCCTGAAGGACTACGGATGGAGGTACGTAATACTGAACAGGAGGCAGTGAACAAAACATCCCAAGAAAAAGAAAAGCAGGAATGCAAAGGGGTTGTCTGAGGAAGCTTTACAAATAGCTGAAGAAAGAAGAGAAGTGAAAAGCAAGGGAGAAAGGGAAAGGTGCATCAAACTAAACGCAGAGTTTCAAAGAATAGCATGGAGAGACAAGAAGACCTTCTTCAATGAACAGTGCATAAAACTAGAGGAAAACAACAGACCGGAAAGACTAGAGATCCCTTCAGGAAATTGGAAATATCAAGGGATTATTTCACCCAAAGATTGGCACAATAAAGGACAGAAATGGTAGACACCTGATAGACTCAGATGAGATCAAGAAGAGATGGAAAGAATACATGGAAGAACTATATTAAAAAGATCTTAATGAACCAGATAACTACGATGGTGTGGTCTGTCAGCCAGAGTCAGACATTCTGGAATGTGAAGTTAAGTGGGCCTTGGGAAGCACTGCTGCCAATAAAGCTAGTGGATGTGATGGAATTCCAGTAAAGTATTCAAAACCCTAAAGGATGATGCTATCAAAGTGTTGCACTCAACATCTTAGCAAACCTGGAAGACCCAGCAGTGGTCACAGGACTGGAAAAGGTCAATCCTCATCCCAGTTCCTAAGAGGGTTAGTACTAAAGAATGTTCATATCATCAGATAACTGTACTCATCTCCCATGCTAGTAAGGTCACACTAAAAATACTGCATGCTAGGCTTCAGTATCAGAGAAGGCAATGGCACCCCACTCCAGTACTTTTGCCTGGAAAACCCCATGGATGGAGGAGCCTGGTGGGCTGCAGTCCATGGGGTCGCTAGGAGTCGGACATGACTGAGCGACTTCACTTTCACTTTTCACTTTCATGCATTGGAGAAGGAAATGGCAACCCACTCCAGTGTTCTTGCCTGGAGAATCCCAGGGACGGGGGAGCCTGGTGGGCTGCAGTCCATGGGGTCACACAGAGTCGGACATGACTGAAGTGACTTAGCAGCAGCAGGCTTCAGTATTGTGCAAACCAAGAACTTCCAGATGTCCAAGCTGAGTTTAGAAAAGGAAGAGGAACCAGAGGTCAAATTTCCAACATTCACTGGATCATAGAGAAAGCAAGGGAATTCCAGAAAAATATCTATCTCTGTTTCAATCACTATGCTAAAGCCTTTGACTGTGTGGATCACAACAAACTGTGGAAAGCTCTTAAAGAGATGGGAATACCAGACCATTTTACTGTCTCCGAAAAACCTGTATGCAGGTCAACAAGCAGCAGTTAGAACCCTGTATGGAACAACTGATTGGTTCAGGTTTGAGAAAGGAGTACAACAAGGCTGTCTGCTGTCACTCTTTTTATTTAACCTATACGCTGAGCACATCATGAGAAATTTTGGCTGGATGAGTTACAAACTGGAATCAAGATAGGTGGAAGAAACATCAACAACCTCAGATATGCAGATGATACCACTCTAATGGCAGGAAGCAAAGAGGAAATAAAGAGCCTCTTGATGAAGGTGAAGGAGGAGAGTGAAAGAGCCACCTTAAAATTAAATATTAAAAAAACTAAGATCATGGCATCTGGCTGCATTACTTCATGGTATATAGAAGGGGAAAAGGTGGAAGTAGTGACAGGTTTCATCTTTTGGGGCTCTACAGTCACTACGGATGTTGACTGCAGCCATGAAATCAGAAGACAATTGCTTCTTGGAAGGAAAGCTATGACAAACCTAGACAGTGTGTTGAAAAGCAGAAACATTACTCTGCCAACAAAGGTCTATACAGTCAAGGCTATGGTCTTCCCAGTTGTCAGGTACAGTAGTGAGAGCTGGACCATAAAGGTGGCAGAGCCCCAAAGAATAGACGCCTCCAGACCGTGGTGTTGGAGAAGACTCCTGAAAGTCCCTTGGACAGCAAGGAGATCAAACCAGTCAATCCTAAGGGAAATCAATCCTGAATATTATTTGGAAGGACTGATGCTGAAACTGAAGCGGCAGTATTTTGGTCACCTGATTCGAACAGCCAGCTCACTGGAAAAGTCAACGCAGATGCTGGGAAAGATTCAGGGCAGAAGGAGAATAGGGCATCAGAGGATGAGATGGCTGGATGGCATCACTGATGCAAGGGAAATGAACTTGGAAAAACTTTGGGAGATGGTGAGGGATAGGGAGACCTGGCATGCTTCAGTCCATGGGGTTGCAAAGAGGAGGACATGACTGGGTGACTGAACAACAACAAAGGAAACCCTATCATTCATTGGCTTTCATAAACATCCCTTACCAGAAGGCATCAGACTGAAATTTGTCTTTCCTTGGATATTTGCTTGGGTATTTTCAGAGACAACAGAATCACAAGGCTTAAAGGACTATAGGCATCAAGAAAAGTCAGGGTCTCAGCCGCTGGAAACTGAGCCACTAGAAGAAAGTGGCTTTTTTGCTCTATTTTGTTCTCAGCTTAGAAGATCAATGAGGTAGACCAGGCTATCCTTCTGAGTGAAAAGTGTTTGTAAAGAAAAGCCAGTAAGATGGTTGACCTTGTGAAAAATTATGAGGTAGATAAAAAGTGCCTAACAGTACTGGTTATTAAACTTAGTTGGGCCCCAGGCCAGGCTCACTGAGCCACAGCATCTTTGGATGGAGCCCCAGCATTTATATATCTTTATAAAGCTTCCCCAAGTGACTCTAAAGTAGATGTATGAACATTTGAGAAATACTGGTATAAGGCTCATTCTCTCACTTTCCTTAGCTTTCTCCCATAATACCTTCTTACCACCCCAAAATAGGCCTCTAGTGCTGTCTCTGATTTTCCACACTACCCAGACCATCATCACAGCCATGAAAGACCCCCGTATTGCCTTCCCTAGCACCTCATACACTTACCCTGCATTCTTGACCGTACTTACGTAAGTATAAACCAACTAAATTATAGTAAATTGCAGTTGAATCCCAAACAAGCTTAATGCACTAAATCTTCCAGGAGTAACTGTATTTTGAAAGAGGATAGAAAGTTTAGGGATAACAATGGTGGGGTGGGGGAGGTTGCAGATACTATCAGCAAAATCATCCTTCTTTAAGACCTATTCAGAGTTCCAGTGCAAAAATGACAGCAAAGGAAGACCCTGAACTCATCTCCTTCTATTGACACAAGGAATCAACACCTACATATAGAGCAATTCCTCCTGAAGAACTGAGGGCTGAATGAAAATCTTTTGTGCAGCTTAATTTGTACAAATCAAAGGGGTGGCTTTGGCAGGGCTAAAGTGCCGAGAATGTGTTTCACCTGTGCTTTAAAGGTGGAAGGGGAATCCAAATTATGGTGCTTTCTGGTGCTTCCAACCCTGGAGAGAGTTCCAGCCCTCTTTCATTTACAGGGACCACATAGAGATGGGCAGGAGAAACAGAGAGACACAGTATTGAAGGGACCCCACCCCACTCCTGATGCAGCAACATGCAATAGGGTGGGATATGTCTGAAGGAACCCAGTCACTTACTCACCTGCCCTGAGGCACATAGGAAAAACAGTCGTTCAAGGTCACCTCGATTATACATGAAAGAAACCCACTCACTAACCCTAGAGCATCTGATAAATGGGTGGGGAAGGACTGGACCCTGTGGCTTATACCCACTGAAGCTCCAACAAGCCTGCCAAAGTTGCCTGACACACACAGTCTACACAGAGGATGCTTCCACACAAGGCCACACCTTCAAGAATGCAAGAGGTAGCTGTTTCATCTAATTGATAACAAAGTCAAACAAACTGAGGAGATGAATGAAAGCAAAGATAAAATCCCAGAAAAACACCCTAATGTAACTGATTAGAAGTTTAAAGTGAGTCATAAAAATGCTCACTGAACTCAGAGAAACACAGTGAGAATGTCAACAAAGAAGTAGAGAATATAAGAAAGAATTGATCAGAGCTGAAGAATGTGCTATGCTTAGTGGCGTCCAACTCTTTTCGACCCCATGGACTGCAGCTGGCCAAGCTCCTCTGTCCATGGGGCTTCTCCAGGCAAGAATACTGGAATGAGTTGCCATTCCCTCCTCCAGGCGATCTTCCCAACCCAGCAATTGAACCCAGGTCTCCTGCATTGCAGGCAGATTCTTTACCATCTGGGCCACTAGGGAAGCCCAGAAATACTCTAGAGAGAACTGATATTAGGTATGATGATACAGAAAAATGGGTCAGGAATCTGGAAGACAGAAGAGTGAAAATCACCCAATTGGAACAGCAAAAACAAAAAAGAATTTATGAGGAGAGTTTAAAGAACCTCTGGGACATCATCAAGCATACTAGCATGCACATTACAAGGGTCGCAGAGGAGAAGAAAGGGGAAGAAAACTTATTTGAAGAAATGATGACTGAAAACTTCTTTAACCTGAGGAAGGAAACAGATAGCCAGGTCCAAGAAACAGAGAGTCCAAAACAAGATGAACCCAAAGAGCTCCAAACTAAGACAAACCACAATTAAACTGAAAAAACTTCAAGACAGAGAATTTTAGAGACATGAAGAGAAAAACAACTAGTCATTTAAAAGAAAATTCCCATTACACTCTCAGGTGTTTTTCACCAGAAACTTTGCAGACCAGAAGGGAGTGACAGGATATATTTAAAGTCATGAAAGGAAAAAATACCTACTACCTAGGTATTCAACCCAGCAAGGTTATCATTCAAAACTGAAGGAAAGGTAGTGTCCCAGACAATGAAAAACAAAAAGGGTTCATTACTACTAAACTGGCCTTACAAGAAGTGTTCAAGGGTCGTCTTTAAGTGGAAAAGGAAAGACTATAATTAAAAATAGAGAAATATATGAAAGAAAAAATTCTCATTGATAAAAAATAAATATTTAGTAAAGGCAGGGAATCAGCCGCTTAAAAAGATATTGTGAGGGTTAGAAGACAAAAGAAGTAAAATCAACTACAATTACAATACGTAGTTAAGGGATACACAAAATAGGAACACATAAAGTTGTACATCAAAACAAATGTATCAGAGAGTACTATGTAGAGCTTTCAGAATGCATTCAAACATAAGTAACTATCCAGCTTAAAATAAACTGATATATATGAAGCTCACAGCAACCATAAACTGCAAATCTACAATAGATACACACACAAAAATAAAGTGAAAGGAACTCAAACATAATGCAAAAAAAAATCATCAAACCATAAGAGAAGAGATCAAGAGAAAAAGAATGGAACAAAGAAGAGCTACAAAAACAATGAGAAAATAGTTAACAGTAATAAGTACATACCTATCAATAATCACCCTAAACAAAACATAAATGGACTACATGCTCTAACCAAAAGACATAGGGTGGCTGAATGTATCAAAAACAATACCCATTTGCATGCTGCCTACCAGAGCCTCACTTCAGATCTAAATACACACACAGACTGAAAGGATGGAGATAGGTATACCAAGCAAACAGAAAAATAAAGCTGTCATAGAAATACTCATATTTCACATAAAATAGACTTTAAAAGAACACTGAAAAGACAACAAATGGCATTACATAATGGCTGATGTGTCAATCTGAGGATGATATATTTATGCACCCAACACAGAAACACCTAAATACATAAAGCAAATATTAAACAGACAAAGGGAGAAATGAACAGTAACATAATACTATTAGAGGACTTTAAAACCCCACTTACATCAATGAGTAGACCATCCAGAAAGAAAATTAATAAGAAAACACTGGTCTTAAATGACATATTAGATCAAATTGACTTAATTGACACACACACACACACACACACAATATTCCATTCAAAAGCTGCAGAATACATATACATTTCAATGCACAGTCTCCTGAAGAGATCATATGACAGGATCATATGAAGAGATGCAGATAAACCATTTGACAAAATTTAACATCTATGTTTGATAAAAACTCTCAACAAAGTAGATACAGAGGGAACATACCTCAACATAATAAAGAATATACATGACAAGCCCACAGCTAACAAAATACTCAATGGTGAAAAGCTGAGAGAATTTTCTCTAAGGTCAGGAATAAGACAAAAATACCCACCAAAGCCACTTTTATTCAACATAATACTGAAAGTCCTGCCCAGAACAATTAAGAAAAGGAAATAGTAGACATCCAAATTGGAAAGGAAAAACTGATGGTAAAGCAGTCCTTCTCTGCAGATGACAGTATACTATATCCAAAAAACTCTAAATACATTATGGAAAAGTATTCAAAACAATAAACTCAATAAAGTTGTAGGACACAAAATTAACATACAGAAATCCACTGCATTTCTAAGCACTAAGAGTGAACCATCAGAAAGAGAAATTCTCATTTACAATCACACCAAAAAGAATAAAATATCATAAACAAATTTAACCAAAGAGGTGAAAGATTCTGAAACATATAGGACATTTATAAAGGAAATGGAAGATAAATTGCACTCATGGATTGGAAGAATTAATATTCTTTAACATTATTATAATTCCCATATTACCCAATGCAATCCACATATGTAATGCAATCCCTATCATCCAAATTACTCATGGCATTCCTCACAGAACTAAAATAATTCTAAAATTTGTGAGAAGCCAAAATTCACCTTGAATAGCCAAAGCAATCTTGAGAAAGTAGAACACAGCTGGAGGCATCATGGGCCCTGATTTCAAACTACTACAAAGCTACAGTAACCAAAACAGTATGGTGTTGGCCCCCAGACACATGGATCAATGAAACAGAACAGAGAATGCTTACATAAACCTATGTTTCTATGGTCAATTAATTTATGACAAAGGAAGCAAGAGTATACAATGGGGAAAAAGTTTCTTCAATAATTGTGTTGGGAAAACTGGGCAGCTACATGCAAAAGAATAAAACTAAACCACTTTCTTATACCATATACAAAATTAAACTCAAAGTGTATTAAAGATTTAATTGTAAAATCTGAAACCATAAAACTCCTAGAAGGAAGCATAGGCAAAGTACTTACCTATATCTGTCTCCTCAGGCAAGAGAAAAACAAATAAATAGGGGCTAGTTAAAACTTTCGCACTGTGAAGAAAATCATCAGCAAAGTGAAAATTCAAGCTACTGAATTCAAGCTACTAGGGCCACCCAAGATGGACAGGTCATAGTGGAGAGTTCTGACAACACGTGGGCCACTGGAGAAGGGAATGGAAAACCACTTCAGCATTCTTGCCTTGAGAATCCCATGAACAATATGAAAAGGCAAAAAGATATGACACTGAAAGATGAACTCCCCAGGTGGGTAGATGCCCAATATGCTACTGGAGAAGAGTAGAGAAATGGCTACATAAGGAATTAAGAGGCTGAGCAAAAGTGGAAACAATGCCCAGTTGTGGATATGTCTGGTGAAGAAAGTAAAGTCCAATGCTGTAAAAAGTAATGCATAGGAACCTGGAATGTTAGGTCCATGAATCAAGAAAATTGGAAGTGGTCAAACAAGAGATGGGAAGAGTGAACATTGACATTTTAGGAACCAGTGAACTAAAATGGACTGGAATGGGTGAATTTAATTCAGATGACCATTACATCTACTACTGTGGGCAAGAATCCCTTAGATGAAATGGAGTAGCCATCATAGTCAACAAAAGAGTCCGAAATGCAGTACTTGGATGAGGTCTCAAAAGGACAGAATGATCTCTGTTTGTTTACAAGGTAAACCATTCAATATCACAATAATCCAAGTCTATGCCCCAACCACTAATGCCAAACAAGCTGAAGCTGAATTGTTCTGTGAAGACCTACAAGAACTTCTAGAACTAACACCAAAAAAAGATGTCCTTTACATCACAGGGGACTGGAATGCAAAAGTAGGAGGTCAAGAGATACCTGGAGTAACAGCCAAGTTTGGCCTTGGAGTACAAAATGAAGCAGGCCAAAGACTGGCTAAGTTTGCCAAGAGAATGCACTGGACATAGCAAACACCCTCTTCCAACAACACAAAAGATGACTTTACACATGGATATCACCAGGTGGTCAATATCAAAATCAGATTGATTCTATTCTTTGCAGCCAAAGATGGAGAAGTTCTATACAGTCATCAAAAACAAGACCAGGAGCTGACTGTGGCTCAGATCACGAACTCCTTATTGCAAAATTCAGACTTAAATTGAAGAAAGTAGGGAAAACATCTAGGCCATTCAGGTGTGACCTAAGACAAATCCCTTATGATTTTACAGTGGAAGTGACAAATAGATTCAAGGGATTAGATCTGATAGAGTGCCTGAAGAACTACGGATGGAGGTTCATGACATTGTACACCACAATTTTCACTGCAGCACTGTTTACAGTAGCCAATATATGGGAGCAACCTAAATGTCTATCAACTGATGAAAGGATAAAGAAGATGTGGTATATATATATACATGTACAATGGTATATTAGTTAGAAAAGAGAATGAAATCTTGCCATTTGTGACAACATGGATGGACCTAAAAGGTTTTATGCCAAGAGAAATGTTAGAAAAAGACAAATACCATATGATACCACTTATTCATTGATCTAAAAAACAAAAATAAACAAAACAGAATTAGACCCTCAGATACAGACAAAAAGCTGGTTGTTTTCAGAGAGGAGGGAGGTGGTAGGATAACACATACCCTTTCTGCAGGAATGACTCTCACCTTCCAAATGGACAAGGCAGACCCCAATCAATCATATTTGTCATGATGTGATAGTCGCTCAGTCGTGTCTGACTCTTTGCAACTGTAGCCCACCAGGCTCCTCTGTCCTTGAAATTCTCCAGGCAATAATACTGGAGTGGTTAGCCATTTCCTTCTCCAGGCGGGTTGCCTAATAATGCTTTGGCCCAGTGGCTGTGCCATTACTGGGGTGGTATCCTCAAGCATTGGCTTCTCTTTCTTGCTTTGCTTGCTTGCTGCCCCCTGACTGCACTGCAAAGCCATGCTCAGGGCCTCACTGGTTTGTGTGTCTCAAGCCTCAGTTCCCCCCACAGAAAAAGGTTATGCAAATAACCTTGATTTGAGTACTATTTAAAAAGTTGGAATGCCCAGTAATTGATTTAAATGAAAAGCAAATGGAGTGTTCCTTGGGATCATGAGAACCGGTATATCTATATTACTGGCCACGTTAAATCCCCGCTTGCCTTTTGAACATAATTGAAAAAGCAGCTGCATAATCTATGGAAAGTGATAAGCAAAGCAGAGAACCTGTGTTAAGGGGTCTTCAATATTCACTGCTTCCAGGGATACTTCTCTTCCAAATCAGGAGCAGAAAGTCTAGTACTGCTGCCTTTTGATTTGCCCTTTCAGCTAAGCTTTCATGGCCCTTATTGTTAGTTGAGATACTGCTCTCCCAAGAACTAGAGAGTGTCCAAGGCTCAGCTCACCATGACAATAGGAAATTTAACTCATGCTAATGACGTGAGCTAGACACAAGCCAGAGACTCAAGAAGCCAAAGGTTGCATGTCCTTCCCCTATCCTCTGGAGTCGTCTCCTTTATGCCCTGCAGTTTCACTTGATGTTTCCTAAATAGAGATGGCCCATAGAATCCAGAAAGTCTTCAGCCAAGCTTCAAGGTAAGACTGAGCTGGAAAAGGTTGGGTCAAATCTGGTATTTGCTTCTGTTACCTATACTCTGCTCAGAGTTCCTTCACAATACCTATTAATCTGTATTTGCGTTTATGTCACTTTGGCCTATAGTGATTTTTTTTTTTTTTCCTTTCCTAAAAAGAGCCAACTGGAGGCTTCTAAGCTCCTAAGATTTTCTATGGCTAATGACTTTGTCTTAGTTCCCAGAAACTTGCTGAGCATCAGAAACGGTTTTGTGATTCTTGGGCCTAATCCCGTGCTACTATATTAGAATCTCTGTGACAGGGTCAGATATTAGGATTGTTTTCAGTGTCCTAGGTAATTACATGGTAATGTGATACTAAATTCCCACTAGACCATCCATTCCTCCGCTGTTCCAGACTAAGCACTGGATCTCCTGACTTCTAACTCTTGACTTGCCACTATACTTGCTATATGACCTTCCTAAGTCACTTAATTTTCATGGGCTTCAAGTTCCTTATCCACAGGGAAGAGAAAGTGGAATGGGAAACTAGGTTTTATCAGTGATTATCAACATGTTCACTTTTGGAACTTTGAAAATTCTGGCTATGATGGTTCAAGTTTGTCTTCGCATTCTCCTCCAGCCCCCACCATCACACAACCCTTCTGAAACCTGGCACATTTTTTAGCTAGGATGTATCTAAGTTTTTTTTTTTTTAATTAATTTTTTTTGTTTGTTTTACTTTTTTTGGCTGCACTGGGTCTTCGTTGCCGTGTGGGTTTTCACTAGTTGTGGTGCACGGGCTTCTCATTGCAGTGGCTTCTCTCTGCTGAGCACGGGCTCTAGGACGTGTGGGCTCAGTAGCTGCAGTTCCCGGGCTCTAGAGCACAGGACCGATGGTTGTGGCACACGAGCTTAGTTGCTCCACGGTATGTGGGATCTTCCCAGATCAGGGATCAAACCCAGATCTCCTGCACTGGCAGGTTTTCTTTACCAATGAGCCACCAGGGAAGCCCCTAGGATGTACTCTTTTAGCATAACATATGGGAGCCACTTTTATAAGAGGTTAATCTTGTGAAGGGAGGGTTAGCAAAATATCTAATAAGAAGGGCCTTGGGAGAGGGGAAAAGGAAAAAGACGACTCATAGGAAAGGGGCTTCTTTGCTTATCACAAGGGGAATGGCATATGGGGCCACCAGTGTTAAGGCTGCACGTATATTGGAGGGGACAGAAGTAGGGATTTTCAGAGCAGAGTGAGAAAAATCCATTCCAGACTCTTCACTGCTTTGTGCTGTTGCACGTGTTGGAAAGTTCCACTCAAATTTAAAGAGACACAGTCTTCTGGATACTATGTAGCTGTGGTAAGATCTTAGATTTTAAGGTCTTTTGATGTTGGGATGTGCAATCCATCTATAAATGCTAGGGTACATAGGTGATCATTTTTGGAGATTCTGATACAATAGGTCTGGAGTGATGCCCAGCCATCCATACATTTTTAAATACCTACAGGTGATCTTCATACACAAGCAATGCTCAGATTTACTTAAAATTTTTTATCTTTTCTTTTGACTTGTCCAAGTTCTTATCACTCTCCCTCCTACCACACAAGTCTCTCCTGCCTTTGTGCGAAGAAACACCCCTTTCCCAAGTCAGACCCTTCCCTGCTTCAGAATATTTGGTTTAGCAAGCAGAATACAAGCTGGATTCAGTCTCCAGTTTCACCCTTGACTAGGTGCCTCGTGTAGAGCACAACTGTTTAAACTTGGGCAAGTTGCTTAATCTCTTCGAACTTCAGTTTGATTACGTCAAAGAGGGATAAAGACACCTACTAAAATAACCAGATCCAATGGCAATAATAAACCTACCAAATCAATTCTGAGACCTCAGAGTTGAACCTATGAGCAGTATTTGATCCTTTTGATCATTTCTGTCTTCTTGAATCACTTCCTCTCCTTAGCTTCTGGGCTACCACTCCCCCTTCCTTTCTTGCCTCTGTGACCATCCTTTCCTAGCCTTTTTTGCTGAAGTCTTTTCTCTTTCCCGACTTGTAATCATTGGAGTACCTAGGACTTAGTCTTCAGACCTCAATTTTCATCTATTTATTCTGATTTTGGGGGCTTCCCAGGTAGTGCCAGTGGTAAAGAACCTGCCTGACAATACAAGAGAACTAAGAGACACTGGTTCAATCCCTGGGTTGGGATGATCCCCTGGAGGAGGAACTGACAACCCACTCCAGTATTCCTGCCTAGAAAATCCCATGGACAGAGAAGCCTGGTGGGCTATAGTCCATGGGGTCACAGAGAGTTGGATATAACTAAAGTGACTTAGCACAGCATTCTGATTTTTCAGGTAATCTCATCCACTCCTATGACTTTAAATATTATTTTTATGCTGATGACCTTCAAAAGGCTGTATCTCCAGCCACAACTTTTCCCATTAATTTTAAACTTTTTAAAAAATGTATTTGTTTTTAATTGAAAGATAATTGCTTTACAATATTGTGTTGGTTTCTACCATATACCAACACAAATCAGCCATAGGTATACATATGTCCCCTCCCTCTTGAACATCCCTCCCACCTTCCACCCTACACCACCCCTCTAGGCTGTCACAGAGCACCAGATTCGAGCTCCTTGCATCATATAGCAAATTTCCACTGGCTGTCTAATTTTACACATGGTAATGTATGTTTTAATGCTACTCTCTCAATTTGTCCTCCCCTCTCCTTCCCCTCTGTGTTCACAAGTCTGTTCTCTATGTCTGTGTCTCTGTTGCTGCCCTGCAGATAGGTCCATCAGTACCCTCTTTCTAGATTCCATATGTATGTGTTAATATACAATATTTGTCTTTCTCTTTCTGACTTACTTCTCTCTGTATAATAGGCTCTAGGTTCATCCACCTCATTAGAACTGAGTCAAATGCATTCCTTTTTATGGCTGAGTAATATTCCATTGTGTATATGTACCATAACTTCTTTATCCATTCATCTGTTGATGGATATCTAGGTTGCTTCCACTTTCTAGCTATTGTAAATAGTGCTGCAACAAACACCGGGGTACATGTATCTTTTTCAATTTTGGTTTCCTCACAGTATATGCCCAGTAGTAGAACTGTTGGGTCATATGGTGGTTTTGACTCCTGGAGAAGGGAATGGTAACCCACTCCAGTGCTCTTGACTGGAGAATCCCATGGACAGAGAAGCCTGATGGGCTACAGTCCATGGGGTCACAAAAAGTTGGATATGACTTAGTGACTAATACATACATATGGTAGTTTTATTCCTAGTTTTTGAAGTCAAATTGCCTACTCAGCAACTCCATTTGGATATATAATAGATATCCTAAATTTAATACAACAGACTCATTTTGTTCCCTAAACTTATTCTTTCCACAACCTCCCAATTTCAGTATACAGTCTTTTCGTTTGTTCAGTTTCTCAGGCTTAAAGCCTCTTTATGTCATGCCACACTTACAATCCATCAGCAAATCTATTTGCTCTACTTTAAACTATATTCCGGAGAAGGCAATGGCACCCCACTCCAGTATTCTTGCCTGGAAAATCCCATGGACAGAGGAGCCTGGTGGGCTGCAGTCCATGGGGTCGCTACGAGTCGGACACGACTGAGCAACTTCCCTTCACTTTTCACTTTCATGCATTGGAGAAGAAAATGGCAACCCACTCCAGTGTTCTTGCCTGGAGAGTCCCAGGGACAGGGGAGCCTGGTGGGCATCCGTCTATGGGGTCGCACAGAGTCGGACACGACTGAAGCGACTTAGCAGCAGCAGCAGCAAACTATATTCAGTACCTGGTCTCCACTGCTATCATTCTAGTCTCCTTTTCCATCAACATTCTCCTCAGCTATTGCAGTGAAAGAGTAAGTGGTTCCTTCCAACCACTTTGCTCCATCAAAGTCTATATTCTCCACAGCATTCAAAGAACTTGCTTCTTTGGTCAAAATCTTTCCATGCCGTCCTCTCTCACTGAAAATAACATCACAAAGTTTTCTGATGGCCTTTCCATGAGGGTATATGATATCTCTCTCTGACCTCTTAAGTCATTCAGCTCCTTGATCTCTCCTCTCCAGACACACTGGCCTCCACATTGGCCCTCAAACACATGCCACGTGTTCCTGTCTGGGGCCTTTGCACTACTGGCCCTCTTTTGGGACATTCTGATATATCTATAGTCCATCATCTTACTTGATTCACATCTTTGCTCAAAAGTCATCTCATTACAAAGTGCTCCCTTGGTCCTTAATCTAAAACATTACCTAACTCCCGTACTCTATTTTCTTATCCAGTTTTATTTTTCTTCATAGTTCGCTACTTGACATATTTATACATGTCTGTCTCCCCTCTCTTGGATTGTAAATGTAGCTATATTCCCAGCATCTAGAACAGTGCCTGGCACAGTATAGGGCTCAAGAAATATTTGTTAAGTGAATAGATACATAAAAAGGTGCTAGTGCTATAATAATTAAATGAGAGAATGTATATGAAGGGTTTGGTACATGCCTGACACTTATTAGATATTCAGTAACTGTTCATTAGTGGGTCTAGTAAGATCTTTACAACCTTCAGACATTCTTTTGATTTATTGTAATAACTAATGAAAAAATATATAACTCCCTTGCTAAGGACAGAGAGGCACTCTCCGTACCCCTTCTGATGTCTATGTCAGAAGCTTTCTCTGTCCTTTTTCATTTTAATAAAACTCTGCTACACAAAAACTCTTGAGTGATCAACCCTGGTCCCAAAGCTAAATCTTCTTCGAAGATCACCAATCTGAATCCATTCATCGTAAGCTATCATCTTGGGGGTTCCGGGATCTTCAGGACAAGATCATTTAACCAGGCGTTGACCGAGATTGCCAGGCTGCGACAGTGCAGGAGCGGCCAAGAGGAGCTATCCCACGTCCAAGGTCAGGGGCGGCAGCCAAGAGGAGCTACCCCACGACCGAGGTTAGGGGCGGCGGCCGAGACGAGCTACCCCATGACCGAGGTGTGGCAGCTGCATGGGTGCAGGTGGGCCAAGAGGAGCTACTCCACTTTCAAGGTCAGGAGGGGCAACCTTGTCCAAGGTAAGGAGCACTGGCTGCACTTTGCTGGAGCAGCCGTGAAGAGATACCCCACGACCAAGGTAAGAGAAACCCAAGTAAGATGGTAGGTGTTGCAAGAGGGCATCAGAGGGCAGACACACTGAAACCATAATCAGAGAAAACTAGACAATCTGATCACACAGACCACAGCCTTGTCTAACTCAATGAAACCAAGCCATGCCATGTGGGGCCACCCAAGATGGACAGGTCATGGTGGAGAGGTCGGTCAGAATGTGGTCCCCTGGAGAAGGGAATGGCACACCACTTCAGTCTTCTTGCCTTGAGAATCCCATGAACAGTATGAAAAGGCAAAATGATAGGATACTGAAAGAGGACTCTCCAGGTCGCTAAGTGTCCAATATGCTACTGGAGATCAGTGGAGAAATAACTCCAGAAAGAATGAAGGGATGGAGCCAAAGCAAAAACAATACCCAGTTGTGGATGTGACTGGTGATAGAAGCAAGGTCCGATGCTGTAAACAGCAATATTGCATAGGAATCTGGAAATGTTATGTCCATGAATCAAGGCAAATTGGAAGGAGTCAAACAGGAGATGGCAAGAGTGAACATTGACATTCTAGGATCAGCAAACTAAAATAGAACGGAATGGGTGAATTTAACTCAGATGACCCTTATATCTACTACCGTGGGCAGGAATCCCTTAGAAGAAATGGAGTAGCCATCATGGTCAACAAGAGAGTCCGAAATGCAGTACTTGCATGCAACCTCAAAAACGACAGAATGATCTCTATTCGTTTCCAAGGCAAACCATTCAATATCACAGTAATCCAAGCCTATGCCCCGACCAGTAATGCTGAAGGAGCTGAAGTTGAACAGTTCTATGAAGACCTACAAGACCTTTTAGAACTAATACTCAAAAAAGATGTTCTTTTCATTATAGAGGACTGGAATGCAAAAGTAGGAAGTCAAGAAATACCTGGAGTAACAGGCAAATTTGGCCTTGGAGTACAGAATGAAGCAGGGCAAAGGCTAATAGAGTTTTGCCAAGAGAACGGACTGGCCATAGCAAACACCCTCTTCCAACAACACAAGAGCAGACTCTACACATGGACATCACCAGATGGTCAACACCGAAATCAGATTGATTCTATTCTTTGCAGCCAAAGATGGACAAGTTCTATACAGTCAGCAAAAACAAGACCAGGAGCTGACTGTGGCTCAGATCATGAACTCCTTATTGCCAAATTCAGACTTAAATTGAAGAAAGTGGGGAAAACCACTAGACCATTCAGGTATGACCTAAATCAAATCCCTTATGATTATACAGTGGAGTTAGAAATAGATTAAAGGAACTAGATCTGATAGAGTGCCTGATAAACTATGGACAGAGGTTCGTGACACTGTACAGGAGACAGGGATCAAGACCATCCCCATGGAAAAGAAATGCAAAAAACACAAAATGGCTGTCTGAGGAGGCCTTACAAATAGCTGTGAAAAGAAGAGAAGCAAAAAGCAAAGGAGAAAAGGAAAGATATACCCATTTGAATGCAGAGTTCCAAAGAATAGCAAGGAGAGATAAGAAAGCCTTCCTCAGCGATCAATGCAAAGAAATAGAGGAAAACAACGGAATGAGGAAGACTAGAGATCTCTTCAAGAAAATCAGAGATACCAAAGGAACATTTCATGCAAAGATAGGCTTGAAAAAGGACAGAAATGGTATGGACTTAACAGAAGCAGAAGATATTAAGAAGAGGTGGCAAGAATACACAGAAGAACTGTACAAAAAGAGCTTCATGACCCAGATAATCATGATGTTGTAATCACTCACCTAGAGCCAGACATCCTGGAATGTGAAGTCAAGTGGGCCTTAGAAAGCATCACTACGAACAAAGTTAGTGGAGGTGATGGAATTGCAGTTGAGCTATTGCAAATCCTAAAAGATGATGCTATTAAAGTGCTGCACTCACTATGCCAGCAAATTTGGAAAACTCAGCAAGGGCCACAGGACTGGAAAAGGTCAGTTTTCATTCCAATCCCAAAGAAAGGCAATGCCAAAGAATGCTCAAACTACCGCACAACTGCCCTCATCTCACACGCTGGTAAAGTAATGCTCAAAATTCTCCAAGCCAGACTTCAGCAATACATGAACCTTTAACTTCCAGATGTTCCAGCTGGTTTTAGAAAAGGCAGAAGAACCAGAGATCAAATTGCCAACGTTTTTTGGATCATCAAAAAAGCAACAGAGTTTCAGAAAAGCATCTATTTCTGCTTTATTGGTTATGACAAAGCCTTTGACTATGTGGATCACAATAAACTGTGGAAAATTCTGAAAGAGATGGGAATACCAGACCACCTGACCTGCCTCTTGAGAAACCTATATGCAGGTCAGGAAGCAACAGTTAGAACTGGACATGGAACAACAGACTGGTTCCAAATAGGGAAAGGAGTACATCAAGGCTTTTGTCACCCTGCTTATTTAACTTATATGCAGAGTACATCATGAGAAACGCTGGGCTGGAAGAAGCACAAGCTGGAATCAAGGTTGCAGGGAGAAATATCAATAACCTCAGATATGCAGATGACACCACCCTTATGGCAGAAAGCGAAAAGGAACTAAAAAGCCTCTTGATGAAAGTGAAAGTGGAGAGTGAAAAAGTTGGCTTAAAGCTCAACATTCAGAAAACAAAGATCATGGCATCTGGTTCCATCACTTCATGGGAAATAGATGGGGAAACAGTGGAAACAGTGTCAGACTTTATTTTTGGGTGCTCCACAATCACTGCAGATGGTGATTGCAGCCATGAAATTAAAAGATGCTTACTCCTTGGAAGGAAAGTTATGACCAACCTAGATAGCATATTCAAAAGCAGAGATATTACTTTGCCAACAAAGGTCTGTCTAGTCAAGGCTATGGTTTTTCCTGTGGTCATGTATGGATGTGAGAGTTGGACTGTGAAGAAGGCTGAGCGCCAAAGAATTGATGCTTTTGAACTGTGGTGTTGGAGAAGACTCTTGAGAGTCCCTTGGACTGCAAGGAGATCCAACCAGTCCATTCTGAAGGAGATCAGCCCTGGGATTTCTTTGGAAGGAATGATGCTAAAGCTGAAACTCCAGTACTTTGGCCACCTGATGCGAAGAGTTGACTCATTGGAAAAGACTCTGATGCTGGGAGGGATTGGGGGCAGGAGGAGAAGGGGACGAGAGAGGATGAGATGGCTGGATGGCATCACCGACTTGATGGACATGACTTTGAGTGAACTCTGGGAGTTGCTGATGGACAGGGAGGCCTGGCGTGCTGTGATTCATTGGGTCGTGAAGAGTCAGACACGACTGAGCGACTGAACTGGACAGAACTGTTCGTTTCCTCTCTACTTCCAGCTTTTGTCCTTCCCCCCAGAATATTTGTTGAGTGCCTCCTCTAAACCACTCACTGTGTCAGGTGATGGTGATGGAAAGTGTCTCTACTACAAGGAACTCATGTTCTAGTTGCTACATACTGGTGGTAGAGTTAGCTAGTGGGCATCTACTGTATAGTATAGAGAGCTCAGCTCGGTGCTCTGTGGTGACCTAAGTGGATGGGATGTGGCGGTGGGGGGTTGGGGAGGCGGTTAGAAGGGATGTCCAAGAGGGAGGGGATATATGTATACATGTAACTTATTCACCTCATCATACAGCAGAAACACAACACTGTAAAGTAGCTATATCCCAATTTTTTAAAAAAGGAAAAAAAAAAAAAAACACCGGACAATGTAATAAACACTGCAAAAGTGACAGTATACTGTGAGAACACAGGTAATGGGGACAGTTAAGGCAGGTTTCAGAGAACAGTGACATTTAAGCTGAGTCTTGAAGGATAAATAGGGATTTTGTGCAGTAAGGAAGAAGAATATTCCATTCATGGGCATCCCTGGGAAAGGAACACAAAGACATAAAAATATCCCCCTCCAAGAGCACATGGTTTCTTAGCTCCTTAGTTGAAGAGAAAGAATAGCAAAGTGTAATGAAGAGAAAGTGTAGCTATTAAAGCATAATTGTTGACATCACCAGCTATCTCCTCACTTGATATGGAACATCATATTTTTCAGAGTTCTTACATCTCCTAGGGCTTCCTAAAGAATCTGCTTGCCAGTGCGGTGACTCAGGAAACCTGAGTTCGATCCCTGGATTGGGAAGATCCCTGGAAGAGGAAATGGCAACCCACTCCAGTATTCTTGCCCAGGAAATCTCATGGACAGAGGAGCCTGGCAGGCTACAGTCCATGAAGTCGCAAAGAATCGGACACACCTGAGCACACATGCACACACACTTCCTTACATATCTCTTTGGCTCTAACAATATATTGTCAGGTAGTGATCTACTTGTCATCGAGCCAAAGAAACTAAGGCTCCAAGGCCATACAGAACACTAATGGAGGATTTAGGGTTAAAATTCAAGATGCCTGTTGGGCTGACAGTATCTGGCAATGTGAAATGAAAGGCAGAAGACTGTCTTCTCCAACTACTTAAAAACATTTCTACAACCGCTTTCTAGAGGTAAGCATTTCATGTCACCTTTTTTTCTTAAGTTGGCCACATCTAGCTGCCATTTACTGAGAATATATCCAACTAAATTCAACACATATGTTATTTCACCGTTTTTCACAATGACCCTGTGGTAGGTGGTGGTGTTATGGCTATTATTTTATAAAAATAAGAAAACAATTGCTTTAGTAGATTTTAAGACAATTGCTTTAGATTTGAAGTACTTTAATTAATCCAAAGATATTCAATACGAAAGAGGCTGAGCCAGGCTTTAGGATCTGGTTTGACACCAGTGCCAGGTTCTTCCAGCTCTGTTACATCTCTGAAATGAAATCTAACCTAAAGCACAAGTCCATCTTCTATTTGTTCTTCCCCTGGGTTATCTATATGGCAGAGTATGGCATTCTTAGCCTTGTATGTGTTATTTAGAATTGTTTACTCACTGGAAATTACATCTTCCATTGTAATTTTATATTTATACATTTTTCTAGCCAAGTTATACCACATGTACTCATGTACAATCTTCAGCTTTAGCTGTCATAAAAGTGTGGTCATATGAATCATCCTCATGTCTCCAATTATAACACAGCTAA
Source organism: Bubalus kerabau (assembly GCF_029407905.1). Lineage (NCBI taxonomy): Eukaryota > Metazoa > Chordata > Mammalia > Artiodactyla > Bovidae > Bubalus > Bubalus kerabau. The sequence continues at coordinate 65,503,037 of NC_073633.1, forward strand.
ATAGGAAAAAATGACCACCAGTGGTAAAGTTAGCCTAGTCAATATGGTTAGTTTTTGTAAAACCATAAACAAAATCAGGAAGAAAATTTGGCGGGGGTGGGGGGGGGTGTGGCGGGGAGGGGATTTTGCCGACAGCTTTTGTATAACCCAGTAACCACAGGAGATATGAACATTTCCTTAACCTACACCTATCCGTTCTTAGATGAAGAAAATATTAAAATCCTATTTGCTATATATTTGCCTCAAAAGAGATCCTTCTCCTGTGATGAAGACCAATTATGTCTCTATTCTTCAAGACTTCTATTTTTGTTCTTAGTTTTGAGATGTGGCGACTGGTTTTCCTACTGTCTCTGAAGCACTATTCAGCAATCATTTGTTGATGGAATCTACAGAAAACAATCAGATGCACTGTTTTTTCTGTGAAGGAAGTACACTGAACTTCATCTGTTAAGTCCTTGCCCTGAGAGATAAGAAAGTAAACACACTTCAGTTTATTCTAATGTTCCTCTTCTCTAGCTTCTGATTTTTGTCAGTTGTATTATTTTTACATTTTAAAGCTCTGTGACAGTTCTATTTTTTTCATGTAACTATATTTTCATAACTGTTTAGTCTTAATTCTAAATTTAAATCTATTTATTATGTATAATACCACAGCTGGGTTTTAAACCACAGTTTCTTTATGCCCAAGTTTTAAATTTTGATTCATATCTAAGTTGCCCTGGTTTCATTTTCAAGTTTTTTCCTTTTTTATGAACAAATTATGGGTACTGTAGTCTGTGGGTTTTTTGTATGCTTGAGAATGTCTCCTGGTTTTATATTTGAAAAGCAACTTATCTAGGCATACAATTCATACTTCTCTTAGATTTTGTCAAAACAGTTCCATTTTTCTGGTATCAAGAGTTGCTGTGGGGCTTTCCAAGTGGCTCAGTGGTATAGAATCTGCCTGCCAATGTTGGAGACATAGGTTTGATTCCTAATCTGGGACGATCCCACATGCTGCAGAGCAACTAAGTCCTTGTGCCACAAATTTTTTTTTTTTTTTATTTCACTTATTTAATTGTTGGAAAGTGCTCTAGAGCCCAGGTGCCACAATGACTGAAGCTCGTGCCCTGGAGTCCATGCTCCGCAACCAGAGAAGCCATTGCAGTGAGAAGCCCGAGCACCACAACTAGAGAGTTGCCCCTGCTTGCCACAACGAGAGAAGAGTCCTCGTAGCAACAAAGACCCAGCTGCTGCTGCTGCTAAGTCGCTTCAGTCGTGTCCAACTCTGTGAGACCCCATAGACAGCAGCCCACCAGGCTCCCCCGTCCCGGGGATTCTCCAGGCAAGAACACTGGAGTGGGTTGCCATTTCCTTCTCCAATGCATGAAAGTGAAAAGGGAAAGTGAATTTGCTCAGTCATGCCGACTCTTCGCGACCTCACGGACTGCAGCCTACCAGGCTCCTCCATCCATGGGATTTTCCAGGCAAGAGTACTGGAGTGGGGTGCCATTGCCTTCTCCGAAAGACCCACCACAGCCGTGCCCCACAAAATAAAACTATATTGGGGAAAAAAACAAAACAAAACAAAACAGCTGCTCTGGACAAGTTTGAGGAAAACGCCATTTTCCCCTTTAATGTTAAACTTCCACTTGGATGCCTATATTATTTCTTTACCCTTAAAGTTCAGTAACTTCATCAAGATGTGTCACAGCGGTTTTTGTATTATTCTTTCTTGGCACTAGCATGATCTTTTCTTTCTACCTGCAAATTCACATTTTTATTTTAGGAAAGTTCTTTTCTGCAGTTTTCTGAATCTTTTTGTTGATTGCATGAGTATGTGTGTATGTGTTCTTTAGGAAGATGGGGTATTTTGTATATTCTACCTGTCTACCGTCTTCTCTGAAAGTTACAGCTATCTACTGCCCCCGCATTTTTCCTGTATACGCTTCTATAGACTGTTTTATATTCTAAGCTTCATTTTAAATTGTACTTATTCTACTTTTATTATTTCATTATGATTTTCCTCTAATGTAATATTTTACCTCTCTCTTCCAACTTGCTCTATTAATTTGCTTATCATCCTTCACTGTGTTAGCATCTTTTTGTTATCTGAGATTTTTTTAAATTTTAAATTTCTTTAAAATTATAGTGATTTGAATTATTTATCTTTTTCTTTAGTTACTTCTCTATTTTCCTTGTGTTTGTCTTCTCTATCTCCCCTCCCTAATCTGTGTTTTATGTTGATTCTTGTCTGACACATACATAGCTGTTTGGGGTTATTATGTTAAAGAACATAATGAGGAGAGATGGGAAATGAAGCTAGAAAGCCCACAGCTTCAATTCAGTTTGTTCTAATGGAACTGCTCTCCAGAGCTCACTTTCCTATTGCTCTTAAGGCCCATCTCACCTCAGCCTTAGATATTTGGCCTATGGGAAGACTTCCCCTTCCCTCTATACTCTCCTGTACCTTTTAAACAGTACCACTTCGGAGGAGTGCGTGTGCATGCTCAGTCACTTCAGTCGTGTCTGACTCTTTGTGACCCTATGGACTGTAGTCTGGCAGGCTCCTCTGTCCATGGCATTCTCCAGGCAAGAATACTGGAGTGGATTGCTATATCCTCCTCCAGGGGATCTTCCCCACCCAGGGATCAAACCCCTGTCTCCTGCGTCTTCTGCATTGCAGGCAGATTCTTAACCACTGAACCACTGTGGAAGCCCACTTAGGAGGAGAGACTACAGGAAAAACTGGAAGGTCATTATGACTTTGCCTTCAGCTCTGTCTCCCTGCTAGCTTGTTATACCAAGTAACGAGAGATTGCCTGCTTCTCTTGCAGCTGGCACAAGCCTATGGATTTGATTACTCTAACTGAAGGAATGTGGGCAGATCCTTTAAACATTTCATGGTCATTTGTAGGAAAATCTGTGTCTTGCTTGAAGCCTGAGGGCAAAGATACTAGGTGTTAATGCCCTCCCTCACTGCAGTTTAAGTTATAAGTGGGGAATTGCCACTATTTTTCCATGAAACAAAGACTGACAAACAGTCTGTTTGGATTTTCAGACTTGGATATTTGGCAGTATTTTTTTAAAAATGAAGGAGGCATGTCACACCAAGGAAAACAACTGACGGTATTTGTTGACAATAAAATTCAAGCTTTCAATATTAGAACTTTTAAAATCTTGTACCTACCACTATAAACTTGACAGCTTTTCAATACATAAATACTTTTCTGATTATATCAGTGGTGATTCTAACAAACATGATTTTTGATATTGCATCATAAAATTGTGTTAATGCTTATAAGGTTTGCCTGACTCTATAATAACCAGTATTTTCCAAATAATCAATCATGCATGCTCCAAAATCATGCATGGGGAAAAATTCCACTCAAAGTGCAAGGGAAATCAATGGATTTTAAAGTAACAGAGTAGTAACTGACTCACTGATATAGTTTTAGAATCTACATTGCAATTAACCTTTAAGAAACTAATACCACTTATCGAGTTTTGGTGTAATATCAAAGAAGAATATCCAGAATTATCTGGAAATGCTTTAAAAATAATTTCCTTTTATGACTGCACTCTGTTTGAAGCCAGATTTTTTCTTCAAATACTTTAACCAAAGAAGTATATAGCAAGAGATGGAACATAGATTGAGAATCCAGCTATCTTCTATTAAGCCAAACATCAAAGATTTGCAAAACTGAGTGCCACATTTGTTAAATTTTCTTGTTTTGGAAAATAAGCTATCTTTACTAAAATATGCTATTTATGTTAGCATGGAATGAGACATTATTGTTATTTAAGAATAAAATAATAAATAATTACTTGAAAATTTTCTTTAATTCCTAATACAATAAATATGTAATTCACATAAGCAAAGGATTTTTGGAATCCTTAATAATTCTTAAGAATGTAGAGACAGCCTTAGACCAGCAAGTTTGAGTATCTGTATTAGGTGTACAATGTGGTACAGAAGTAAGTTGTGCAGGAATGTAAAAGCAGAGAAAATATTATGGGTTAGAATTGGCTTTGTTCCAGAGTGGGATGCAGACAATAGATGGTGAAGATTCAGATGTGAGAAGCAGAGAAGCAACAGCGTGAGAAAAAGTGTGGTGGGGATAACAGGGTGGGTTGGGAGAACTATAAGAATCTCTCAAGCTTCAAATCTCTCTGTATTCCACCTCATCTCTCTGACCCTTCATCTTGTCAGCACATTCCTTCTCTCTTCTCTTTCCTTTTGGCTTTTACTCTCACGCTTGCTCTCTCATCACAGCTGAAAATGATTCTCTGCTTTTAAGGACTCATATTGGGTCCACCTGGGTAATTCACATTAATCTTCCCATCTCAAGATATTTTACTTTAATCACATCTACAAAGACTCTTTTGCCAAGTAAGGTAATATATTGAAAGGTTCTGGGGATTAGAATATGGACAGATTGTATTTTTTTGGACATATTTTAGGGACTATTATTCTGCCTAACAGTCTTACTTGGTATAACAAAATACCATAGATTGGGTGAATTATAAGCAACAGAAATTAATTTCTTACAGTTCTGAAGACTGGGAATTCCAAGACGAGGGTGCCAGCATGGTTCGGTTCTGGTGAGGGCCCACATTCTGTTTCAGAGCCCGTGCCCTCTCGACCATGTTCTCATGTTCTTACGCAGTGTAAAGGGGTAAGGGAGCGTCCTCTGGCCTCTTTATAAGGGCGCTAATCCCACCCATGAGGGAGCTTCCTTGGAGACTTAATTACCTCTTAAAGGCCCCATCTCCTAATACCATCACCGTGTAGGTTAGGATTCAACATAGGAATTGAGCGGGGTGGCACAATATCCAGACAATAGCACTACCAAACCAATGAATATTTTTGAGCAAGGAAGTGGCATAATGACAGTGGTACTGAAGGAAAAAAGTCTCCAGTAACTACCCAGTATGGAACTGACCTGGTGCCAAGTTTGGGGCAGAACTCTGCCTCTGTGGAAAACAACTTCCATGTGTTTTTGATGCAATACAGATGATGAGTCCAGGAGACCATCTGCTGACATCCTGGAAGGCAGATCACTTTCCCATTGCCTTGCGCTACCCACAATTTGTCATTCAGGTCACCAAGGGGACAATCATCCATAGTTTCGAGAAGCAGCTTCTCCTCATTTTTTTTATCTCCAAAATACTCCATGAAAAGAAAGGACACAGAATTGCCATGCTAGATCTTATAGTAGAAGATCCAGAATAGAAACCAAAACGTTAGCAGAGTAGAAAATTTTCCCCTCTCAGGACCTGGGATCTTAGATGACCTTTCACATGAAGCATTTAAGTACTGTGGTGGGCTTGTTGTTGTTGTTCAGTCGCTAAGTTGCACCTGACTTTTGCGACCCCATGGACTGCTGCAGGCCAGGCTTCCCTGTGGGCTTACTGAAACTTAAGTCAGAGGCAGTATTTGAATGGGTACTGGGTTGCCACCAGTATTCTGAAGAAGAAACAATAAGCTTAAATGCTTTTGAGTAATAATTTATCAGGAAGGCTAAGTTATGAAAAAATGCTATAATTAGACAAAAGAAACCCACAAGATGGATGTAGTTCAAATATTTTCCAACGTAAGCTTCCTTTGGAAAGTAATTTAAATGTTTGTGTGCCTTCCCATTGCATTTATGTGTGATATGTTGAGTAATTAACTAAAGAGTACAGAAAGGGAATCCCTGTGGTATAAATTCCAGGAACAACTACAGACTCATCCAAAGGTCACTTATAAATTAGAAGAAGCTCAAATTCATAAGCTAGCCTCAAACAGAATCAAGTATCCTATAAAAATAAGGAAATCAGAAGAACCATTATTTCCACCCCCTCAAAATATTTGCAAGAAAACAAGACTCTCTTTCTCCAGTCAGGCCAATAACTTATCCAGAGCATTCTTAACTACTGATGCTAAATATTACAGCATTTTGGAACTTGCAAAGTTTTATTATCTGTTCAATTCTCTTGGGTGTATGCTGTTGACTATTTTTGCCTATGCATGTTTTCTCAGGGAAAAGATGTCATAAAGTCAGGACTGTTCTTAAGCAGAACAGGCAACATTTGCTCTAACACTTTCTCATTCCTCCTTTGCAAAATTTTCTTCTGAGGAAGCTATTACAACTTTCTTCCTGGAATCTACCCCAGGCAGCCATGACGTTACCTATAGTTCTGCAGTCTGCTATTCCTATTCCTTTGACAGTTCTTTAAATTGTATCTTCTTTTGGACCCAAGGTGTTGTCTAGCTAATTGTAGATGGATGTAATGGATTAGGTTCCCTTCCAGGCAGTGTAACATCTGTAGCCTATGGACACTGCCATTCCCACCCTAGTGTTTTTAGCTCATAATTTAGATAGGTTTTTTGAATCTGTGAATGAAAGGTGAGGTAGGTGGTGAGACCCAACAAGGGAGGGTCAGAGAAAAGTGATAAATTTAGAAACCCTGAGCATCTAGTTGTGAAAATGCAAGTACACAAAGCACTTGCTCCAAAAAGTAGATGTGAAGAGGGTGGAAAGAGTTTTTAAAAGGAAAGTTTTACTATACCAGGGCTTCTCTGGTGGCTCAGATGGTAAATAATGTGCCTGCAGTGAGGGAGACTCCGGTTCAATCCCTGAGTCAGAATGATCCCCCAGAGAAGGGAACGGCAACCCACTCCAGTATTCTTGCCTGGAGAATTCCATGGACAAAGTGAGCCTGGTAGGCTACAGTCCATGGGGTCACAAAGTAGACATGACTGAATGACTAACACTTTCACACTTTTCACCTTTTCACTTTTACTATTTTAAAAATAAATTATGGGAGAGGAGCCAAGATGGCGGAGGAGTAGGACGGGGAGAACACTTTCTCCCCCACAAATTCATCAAAAGAGCATTTAAACGTCGAGTAAATTCCACAAAACAACTTCTGAATGCCGGCAGAGGACATCAGGCACCCAGAAAAGCAGCCCAACTCTTCGAAAGGAGGTAGGAAAAAATATAAAAGACAAAAAAAGAGACAAAAGAGGGAGGGACGGAGTTCCGTCCCGGGAAGGGAGTCTTAAAAAGAGAGAAGTTTCCAAACACCAGGAAACCCTCTCACTGCCGAATCTGTGCCGAGCTTTGGAAGCACAGAGGGCAACATAAAAGGGAGGGGAAAAAAAAAATAAACAATTAAAAATCGCGGATTGCGAGCCCTACGGGAACTCCCCCAGCGGAGAAGCAGCGCAGACGCCTGCACACGGCATTAGCAAGTGGGGGCTGGGCAGGGAAGTGCGGCGCGGGCTGTGTCCCTTAGAGTAAGAATCGGGCCGAATGTCCTGAGCGCTATCTGAGCGAAATAATTTGGGCTAGCAAACCAGACTGTGGGATATCTACCACGCGAAAAGCCAGCCCTAACCTAAGACACCGCCAGGCCCGCGCACAGAACAAAGGACTGAACAGAGATAGCCGGCTGCAGACCTTCCCCCTCCAGTGACAGGCAGCCAGAGCCGGAAGGGGGCAATCGCAGCCCCAGAGAGACCCTATCTATAAAACTGTAAGCAGGCTTCTTTGCTAACTAAAACTTCTTGGGGGTCTGGATGGTCAACATCTGCCTGAGAAGGTGCGCCGGTTTTACACCCAGATAACCGAGTGGCGGGGAGGCGATAAGTCGCAGCATTGGCGCCCGCCAAACACATCACCTGAGCTGCTCAGATCTGGGAAGAACACAAAATGCAGGCCCAACCGAGTCTGCGCCTCTGAGGACTACCCGAGTGCCTGAACCTGAGCGGCTTGGACCTGGGAGCTCAGCCCAGGGCCGGCCTCTGATTGTTCCCGGCGGAACAACCTAGAGCCCAAGCAGTGTGGGCAGGGAGGCTACACGCGCCGTGAGCGGGGGCAGACCCAGTGTGGCTGAGGCACTGCGAGCGCACGCCAGTGATATCTGTTTGCAGCATCCCTCCCTCCCTCCCCACAGCGCGGCTGAACAAGTGAGCCTAAAAAAAAAAAAAAAAATAGTGTCCTCAACCATCCCCTTTGTGTCAGGGCGGGAACCAGACACTGAAGAGACCAGCAAACAGAAGAAGCTATAACAGAGGGAAACGCCTTGGAAGCTACAGGCCATAGATTAAAACCATGTGGTTACTACGGATTACATAGGAAGGGGCCTATAGATCTTGAGAAATATAAGTCGGACTAAGGAACTGCCAAAAATGAACTGAACCCACAATACTCACAACAAAACCAGAGAAAGACCTAGATATATTTTTACTATTTTTACGATCAATCTTTCTTTCTTTTTTTTCTTTTTTTAATTAAAAAAAATTTTTTTTAAGTCCTCTATTGTCCTTTAATTTTCACTTTTATAACTATTACTTTGCAAAAAAAAAAAAAAAAGAAAAAAAGACCCTATTTTTTTTTCTTCTTCAGCAAACTTCATATATATATTTTATAATTTTTTGACCGTGTTTTTTTTTTTTCTTTTTTCTTTTTCTTATTTTCTTTAACATTGTATTTTTGAAATTCCAAACTCTACTCTAGATTTTTAATTTTAGCCTTTTGATATATGTTATCAATTTTGTACCTATAGTTTTTTTCATTATTTCTGTGACTTTTTTTTTCCCCTCTGTTTCTTTCTCTTCTTCTTTTATATAACATCGTATATCTGCAATTCCAAACTCTACTCAAGATTTTTAATTTATGCTTTTTGGTATTTGATATCAATTTTGTACCTGTATTTTCTTTATAATTTTTGTGACATTGTTTTTGTTGGTTTGTTTGTTTTCTCTCTTTATTTTTCTTCTTCTTCTTCTTTTTTTTTTTTTTAACGTTGTATTTTTGAAACTCCAAACTCTACTCTAGATTTTTAATTTTTGCTTTTTGGTATTAGTTATCAATTTTGTACCTGTAGTTTCTTTATAATTTTCACGACCTTGTTTGTTTTTCTTTGTTCGTTTTTTCTCTCTTTCTTTTCCTTCTTCTTTTCATTAACATCGCATTTTTGAAATTCCAAACTCTACTCTAGATTTCTAATTTTTGTTTTTATGTATTTGTTACCAATTTTGTACCTTTAAGAACCCAATCTTCAGGACCCATTTTTCACTAGTGTACGAGATTACTGGCTTGACTGCTCTCTCTCCCTTTGGACTCTCCATTTTCTCCACCAGGTCACCTGTATCTCCTCCCTAACCCCTCTCTACTCTACCCAACTCTGTGAATTTCTGTGTGTTCCAGACGGTGGAGAACACTTAAGGAACTGATTACTGGCTGGATCTGTCTCCCTCCTTTTCATTTCCCCCTTTTATCCTTCTGGCCACCTCTGTCTCCTGCCTCCTTCTTCTCTTCCCTGTATAACTCCGTGAACATCTCTGAGCGGTCCAGTTGTGGAGTGCACATAAGGAAGTGACTACTGGCTAGCCCACTCTCTCCACTATTGATTCCACCTCATCTCATTTGGGTCACCTATAACTCCCTCCTCCCTCTTCTCTTCTCCATGTAACGCTGTGAACCTCTCTGAGTGACCCTCACAGTAGAGAAACTTTTCATCTTTAACGTAGATGTTTTATCAGTGGTGCTGTATAGAAGGAGAAGTTTTGAAACTACTGTAAAATTAAGACCGATAACTGGAAGTAGGAGGCTTAAGTCCAAACCCTGACTCCAGGGAACTCCTGACTCCAAGGAACATTAATTGACAGGAGCTCATCAAACGCCTCCATACCGACACTGAAACCAAGCACCACACAAGGGCCAACAAGTTCCAGGGAAAGACATAATAAGCAAATTCTCCAGCAACAAAGGAACACAGCCCTGAGCTTCAAGATACAGGCTGCCCAAAGTCACCCCAAAACCATAGACATCTCATAACTCATTACTGGACATTTCATTACACTCCAGAGAGAAGAAATACAGCTCCATCCACCAGAACATCGACACAAGCTTCCCTAACCAGGAAACCTTGACAAGCCACCTGTACAAACCCACACACAGCGAGGAAACGCCACAATAAAGAGAACTCCACAAACTGCCAGAATACAGAAAGGACACCCCAAACTCAGCAATTTAAACAAGATGAAGAGACAGAGGAATACCCAGCAGATAAAGGAACAGGATAAATGCCCACCAAACCAAACCAAAGAGGAAGAGATAGGGAATCTACCTGATAAAGAATTCCGAATAATGATAGTGAAATTGATCCAAAATCTTGAAATTAAAATGGAATCACAGATAAATAGCCTGGAGGCAAGGATTGAGAAGATGCAAGAAAGGTTTAACAAGGACTTAGAAGAAATAAAAAAGAGTCAATATATAATGAATAATGCAATAAGTGAAATTAAAAACACTCTGGAGGCAACAAATAGTAGAATAACAGAGGCAGAAGATAGGATTAGTGAATTAGAAGATAGAATGGTAGAAATAAATGAATCAGAGAGGATAAAAGAAAAACGAATTAAAAGAAATGAGGACAATCTCAGAGACCTCCAGGACAATATTAAACGCTACAACATTCGAATCATAGGGGTCCCAGAAGAAGAAGACAGAAAGAAAGACCATGAGAAAATACTTGAGGAGATAATAGTTGAAAACTTCCCTAAAATGGGGAAGGAAATAATCACCCAAGTCCAAGAAACCCAGAGAGTCCCAAACAGGATAAACCCAAGGCGAAACACCCCAAGACACATAGTAATCAAATTAACAAAGATCAAACACAAAGAACAAATATTAAAAGCAGCAAGGGAAAAACAACAAATAACACACAAGGGAATTCCCATAAGGATAACAGCTGATCTTTCAATAGAAACTCTTCAAGCCAGGAGGGAATGGCAAGACATACTTAAAATGATGAAAGAAAATAACCTACAGCCCAGATTATTGTACCCAGCAAGGATCTCATTCAAGTATGAAGGAGAAATCAAAAGCTTTTCAGACAAGCAAAAGCTGAGAGAATTCTGCACCACCAAACCAGCTCTCCAACAAATACTAAAGGATATTCTCTAGACAGGAAACACAAAAATGGTGTATAAATTCGAACCCAAAACAATAAAGTAAATGGCAACGGGGTCATACTTATCAGTAATTACCTTAAACGTAAATGGGTTGAATGCCCCAACCAAAAGACAAAGACTGGCTGAATGGATACAAAAACAAGACCCCTGCATATGTTGTCTACAAGAGACCCACCTCAAAACAGGGGACACATACAGACTGAAAGTGAAGGGCTGGAAAAAGATTTTCCATGCAAATAGGGACCAAAAGAAAGCAGGAGTAGCAATACTCATATCAGATAAAATAGACTTTAAAACAAAGACTGTGAAAAGAGACAAAGATGGTCACTACATAATGATCAAAGGATCAATCCAAGAAGAAGATATAACAATTATAAATATATATGCACCCAACACGGGAGCACCGCAGTATGTAAGACAAATGCTAACAAGTATGAAAGAAGAAATTAACAATAACACAATAATAGTGGGAGACTTTAATACCCCACTCACACCTATGGATAGATCAACTAAACAGAAAATCAACAAGGAAACACAAACTTTAAATGATACAATAGACCAGTTAGACCTAATTGATATCTATAGGACATTTCATCCCAAAACAATGAATTTCACCTTCTTCTCAAGCGCACATGGAACCTTCTCCAGGATAGATCACATCCTGGGCCATAAAGCTAGCCTTGGTAAATTCAAAAACATAGAAATCATTCCAAGCATCTTTTCTGACCACAATGCAGTAAGATTAGATCTCAATTACAGGAGAAAAACTATTAAAAAATCCAACATATGGAGGCTGAACAACACGCTGCTGAATAACCAACAAATCACAGAAGAAATCAAAAAAGAAATCAAAATTTGCATAGAAACGAATGAAAATGAAAACACAACAACCCAAAACCTGTGGGACACGGTAAAAGCAGTCCTAAGGGGAAAGTTCATAGAAATACAGGCACACCTCAAGAAACAAGAAAAAAGTCAAATAAATCACCTAACTCTACACCTAAAGCAACTAGAAAAGGAAGAAATGAAAAACCCCAGGGTTAGTAGAAGGAAAGAAATCTTAAAAATTAGAGCAGAAATAAATGCAAAAGAAACAAAAGAGACCATAGCAAAAATCAACAAAACCAAAAGCTGGTTCTTTGAAAGGATAAATAAAATTGACAAACCATTAGCCAGTCTCATCAAGAAACAAAGGGAGAAAAATCAAATCAATAAAATTAGAAATGAAAATGGAGAGATCACAACAGACAACACAGAAATACAAAGGATCATAAGAGACTACTATCAACAACTATATGCCAATAAAATGGACAACGAGGAAGAAATGGACAAATTCTTAGAAAAGTACAACTTTCCAAAACTCGATCAGGAAGAAATAGACAATCTTAACAGACCCATCACAAGCACGGAAATTGAAACTGTAATAAAAAATCTTCCAGCAAACAAAAGCCCAGGTCCAGACGGCTTCACAGCTGAATTCTACCAAAAATTTAGAGAAGAGCTAACACCTATCCTGCTCAAACTCTTCCAGAAAATTGCAGAGGATGGTAAACTTCCAAACTCATTCTATGAGGCCACCATCACCCTAATACCAAAACCTGACAAAGATCCCACAAAAAAAGAAAACTACAGGCCAATATCACTGATGAACATAGATGCAAAAATCCTTAACAAAATTCTAGCAATCAGAATCCAACAACACATTAAAAAGATCATACACCATGACCAAGTGGGCTTTATCCCAGGGATGCAAGGATTCTTCAATATCCGCAAATCAATCAATGTAATACACCACATTAACAAATTGAAAAATAAAAACCATATGATTATCTCAATAGATGCAGAGAAAGCCTTTGACAAAATTCAACATCCATTTATGATAAAAACTCTCCAGAAAGCAGGAATAGAAGGAACATACCTCAACATAATCAAAGCTATATATGACAAACCCACAGCAAACATTATCCTCAATGGTGAAAAATTGAAAGCATTTCCTCTAAAGTCAGGAACAAGACAAGGGTGCCCACTTTCACCATTACTATTCAACATAGTTTTGGAAGTTTTGGCCACAGCAATCAGAGCAGAAAAAGAAATAAAAGGAATCAAAATTGGAAAAGAAGAAGTCAAGCTCTCACTGTTTGCAGATGACATGATCCTCTACATAGAAAACCCTAAAGACTCCACCAGAAAATTACTAGAACTAATCAATGACTATAGTAAAGTTGCAGGATATAAAATCAACACACAGAAATCCCTTGCATTCCTATACACTAATAATGAGAAAACAGAAAGAGAAATTAAGGAAACAATTCCATTCACCATTGCAACAGAAAGAATAAAATACTTAGGAATATATCTACCTAAAGAATCTAAAGACCTATATATAGAAAACTATAAAACACTGGTGAAAGAAATCAAAGAGGACACTAACAGATGGAGAAATATACCATGTTCATGGATTGGAAGAATCAATATAGTGAAAATGAGTATACTACCCAAAGCAATCTATAGATTCAATGCAATCCCTATCAAGCTACCAACAGCATTCTTCACAGAGCTAGAACAAATAATTTCACAATTTGTATGGAAAAACAAAAAACCTCGAATAGCCAAAGCGATCTTGAGAAAGAAGAATGGAACTGGAGGAATCAACCTACCTGACTTCAGGCTCTACTACAAAACCACAGTTATCAAGACAGTATGGTACTGGCACAAAGACAGAAATATAGATCAATGGAACAAAATAGAAAGCCCAGAGATAAATCCACGCACATATGGACACCTAATCTTTGACAAAGGAGGCAAGAATATACAATGGATTAAAGACAATCTCTTTAACAAGTGGTGCTGGGAACTCTGGTCAACCACTTGTAAAAGAATGAAACTAGAACACTTTCTAACACCATACACAAAAATAAACTCAAAATGGATTAAAGATCTAAACGTAAGACCAGAAACTATAAAACTCCTAGAGGAGAACATAGGCAAAACACTCTCTGACATACATCACAGCAGGATCCTCTATGACCCACCTCCCAGAATATTGGAAATAAAAGCAAAAATAAACAAATGGGACCTAATTAACCTTAAAAGCTTCTGCACATCAAAGGAAACTATTAGCAAGGTGAAAAGACAGCCTTCAGAATGGGAGAAGATAATAGCAAATGAAGCAACTGACAAACAACTAATCTCGAGAATATACAAGCAACTCCTACAGCTCAACTCCAGAAAAATCAATGACCCAATCAAAAAATGGGCCAAAGAACTAAATAGACATTTCTCCAAAGAAGACATACAGATGGCTAACAAACACATGAAAAGATGCTCAACATCACTCATTATCAGAGAAATGCAAATCAAAACCACTATGAGGTACCATTTCACACCAGTCAGAATGGCTGCGATCCAAAAGTCTACAAGTAATACATGCTGGAGAGGGTGTGGAGAAAAGGGAACCCTCTTGCACTGTTGGTGGGAATGCAAACTTGTACAGCCACTATGGAGAACAGTGTGGAGATTCCTTAAAAAACTGGAAATAGACATGCCTTATGATCCAGCAATCCCACTGCTGGGCATACACACTGAGAAAACCAGAAGGGAAAGAGACACGAGTACCCCAATGTTCATCGCAGCACTGTTTATAATAGCCAGGACATGGAAGCAACCTAGATGTCCATCAGCAGATGAATGGATAAGAAAGCTGTGGTACATATACACAATGGAGTATTATTCAGCCATTAAAAAGAATACATTTGAATCAGTTCTAATGAGATGGATGAAACTGGAGCCTATTATACAGAGTGAAGTAAGCCAGAAAGAAAAACACCAATACAGTATACTAACGCATATATATGGAATTTAGAAAGATGGTAACAATAACCCTGTGTACGAGACAGCAAAAGAGACACTGATGTATAGAACAGTCTTATGGACTCTGTGGGAGAGGGAGAGGGTGGGAAGATTTGGGAGAATGGCATTGAAACATGTAAAATATCATGTATGAAATGAGTTGCCAGTCCAGGTTCGATGCACGATACTGGATGCTTGGGGCTGGTGCACTGGGACGACCCAGAGGGATGGAATGGGGAGGGAGGAGGGAGGAGGGTTCAGGATGGGGAACACATGTATACCTGTGGCGGATTCATTTTGATATTTGGCAAAACTAATACAGTTATGTAAAGTTTAAAAATAAAATTAAAAAAAAAAAAATAAAGATAGATCAGATCAGTTGAAAAAAAAAAAAATAAATAAATAAATTATGTCTGCTTCATAGGTTTCCTTTGCTTCAGGTCTGCCATTTTTCTGTGAGCCATTTCATTGTGTATCAGTTGCATTGAGAGGGCAGTTAAGTTCAGCCATGTGTCTAAGTAGTTTGTGCTCTCCCGTGGGAATCACTTGTATTTGACAATTCTGTTGGAAGTCCTTATTTCATTTGGGAGTTCAAGAGGTAGAAACAATAAGCCTTGGGGGATGTGGGTTTATAGCACACCACATCCAGATCAAACAAGGGAAACTACCTGTTATAACCCTCACAATATTCTGCCCAACCTTGGAATACAGAAATGGCGTATCAGTGCACATGTTGAATCAAACATGAGAATTAAACATCACTCCTTTTTACTGAGCCCATAGATGATCTCAGGATCCTTATCAACGTCCCATCTAGAAAGTCCTCATTGAGCAACTATAAATGACACATGTCTGTTAACAATGTCTTCTGATGTTGATATTTGGGGCATTGCTGCCCATAAAGGGATTGCCTCTTCCAAAGTCAGTCAGTTCCTAGAAATGCGAAACAACTTGCACAGGAGTAAGGTTTTCACGTGCAAAGCAATCAGTCTAAAGCCCACATCACAACCACTTCCTATATCAAGCTCTCCTCTCACTACTCTCCACCTGCCGACATCACTTCAGAGCCAGGTACCAGACAACTAGGAATAGTGCCTATGCTCCAGCTCTGCTGAAGTTATTCAAAGTAGTGGATCCTAAACCTGCTCACCCTGCCTTGTCTGTTCCTTCCCACATATCCTGTTCCCAGTTCTCCCCTCTCTTTCTCATTCGTGCCCACCTTTGGCACTTCCAACTCATATGCTGAAGTCCTAACTTGACCCCCATGGCATTTCATGCCCCTTTCTATTGGAATCTTGTGAATATTACAAAGTGTCTTTTCAATGGCACTCATATGATCTGTTGACCTTAGCATATTTAAGCAATAATAACAATATGGCCACCTGATGCCAAGAGCCAACTCATTAAAAAAGACTGAAGCTGGGAAAAAATGAAGGCAAAAGAAGAGGGTGGCAGAGGATGAGATGGTTAAATAGGATCACTGACTCAATGGACATGAATCTGAGCAAACTCCAAAAGATAGTGGAGGGCAGGGGAGCCTGGTGTGCTGCAGTCCATGGGGTCTCAAAGAGTCAGACACGACTTAGCACCTGAACAAGAACAACAACAAAAAACTATGTTAAAATGACATAGGATGGAATCTACCTGTTCCCTGAAGCAGAATTTCCAGAGTCCTTTCTAGCTTAAGCAATCTTTTATCCTCTTATTTTAAATAGGAGAGTTTTGTACTGTTTTAACAATAGATATCTCAATTATAACAAGTCCTTGATCTTCTGAAGTTATACAGTCTTTAATTCCAAAATTTTTCTGAATCAGGAATTATATAAAGAGAAATTCCACAGTGGGTCTTGTGTAAATGTCACTGCTTAAGTGGAGGCAGGAGAAAATGGGACTCAGTTTCAGGAAATTTTTCATTTTGCTTTATTACAGCTGAAGGTAAAAAAAATAATTCTGGAGTACTTTTTTTGGACTTCTGTTAACTTTTTTACTTCCCTTAGCTCTTCTCTCTTCTGTGCTTTTGGGTGAGAGGAGTAGAAGTTCCCTCCTGATAGTATAGGATGGGGTAAGTTTGGGATGTATGCTAGGAAGAATCAGAAAAGTACTGGAGTAAAATGATCCCCTTAAAAGGCACATAAACATATTGCTCTGTAAGCAGTGAATCATCAATAAATACTTTCAAAGGAATCTATTAATAATAAATGAACACATTTTTGCTATTATTTTATTACATAGTATTTGAACTGAATTGTATCCCCCACCCCCTTTCAAATTCAGTGTTGAAGTCCTATCCCTGGTACCTTGGATGTGATCTTATTTGGAGACAGGCTGTTTACAGAGGTAATAAAGTTAAAATGAGGTCCTTAGGATGGGTCCTAATCCAATATGACTGCTGCTGCTGCTGCTAAGTCACTTCAGTCATGTCCGACTCTGTGCGAACCCATAGACGGCAGCCCACCAGGCTCCCTGTCCCTGGGATTCTCCAGGCAAGAACACTGGAGTGGGTTGCCATGTCCTTCTCCAATGCATGAAAGTGAAAAGTGAAAGTGAAGTCGCTCAGTCATGTCCAACTCTTAGCAACCCCATGGACTGCAGCCTACCAGGCTCCTCTGTCCATGGGATTTTCCAGGCAACAGTACTAGAGTGGGGTGCCATTGCCTTCTCTGCAATATTACTGATATCCTTATAAAAAAGGGAAATTCTGGAAGCAGACATGCATACAGGGAGAACACCATGTGAACATCAAGGCAGAGATCACAGTGATGCTTCTACAAGTTGCTGCTAAGCTGCCACTAAGTCATTTCAGTCATGTCCGGCTCCTCCGTCCATAGGATTTTCCAGGCAAGAGCACTGGATTGGGGTGCCATTGCCTTCTCCGTCTACAAGTTAAGAAACACCAAAGATTGCCAGAAAAACCCTAGAAGCTAGGGGAGAGGCCTAGAACAGAGTCTTCCTCACAACTCTCAGGAGGAACCAACCCTGCCGACACCTCGGTCTCAGATTTCAAGCCTCTATAACTGTGAGACAATAAAATTGCTGTTTTTTTTTTTAAAGGACATGAGTATAAGACAAAACACAAGAAACATTTCCAAATATATGAAGAACTTGATTATTAATAGGAATATTATGGAATTTTTCTGAATTTATATAAAGTGATTCACTAAGTAGTTTTAATCACCCCATCCTTCTTTGCATTTATCTGTTGTTTGAAAAACAATTACTCCAACCTCTCTCCAAATATACTGCATAGAGATGTTGTGAGGAATCATTTGACTTTCTGGAAATTGCTTTCAGCTACTATAAATTTTCAGAAAAAACATTATGTTTAAGGCAAAATTATGTAAGCATTTGTGTAACAGAATAAATAAGAAAGAGATGTATTTCATTCAGTACAGGAATTAATACCTTTAACTGAAGTCATGATTAAAAGGTACCATGGTTATTGGAAATCAAGAAAACAATTTAGAGTCTTTTTTAAAGACATTCTATGTGAATTTTCTTCTTTTGTTATTATGTTTGGTTTTGAAAATGCACTCATTCACAAAACCTCTGGGAAGCTGGACAAAACAGATGTATAATCCTCTGAAATGGGACAGGACTCAAGTCAAAATATTGTTGGCTGAACATTCAAGAACAAAATGAAGAAAAGACTCACCTTTCTCCTCCACTTGAAGTTGCCAAGTAAAGCCTTCCAAATATTCTAGAGAAAGAAGATGGCTCATTCTACTTGCCTTTGAGTCTTGCTCAAAAAAAATTTTTTTTTTCAAATGATAAAAGGAAAGACAAAGGAAATAGTAAAAGTAAAGGAACTAATTTTGTGTGGAAGAAAACTACAACTGTGGACACTCTGAGCTGTGACCATATAAAAAGAAAAACTTTGGGGAAAAAAACAAACCCTAACTTATTCAGTGCTTTAATTTGAAGATGAAGATATTAAAGAATGAGGTGCTCTTTCAGAATCATAGCCTTTATCTGTGTCTTGAAGACTCTTGAAAGATTTTAAAAATCTTGCTCCAGAACCATTTATAATGCTGGAGAAATTTCCTTCTTCTGCATAATTCAAATCTATTTGTCAATGGAAATTTGACATCGCCCTCAAAAACACTGTACAAGGATTAAACACTAGATATACAAGGATTAAAGTGTTCACAGAATCCTCTGGGAGTATATGAGTTTGACAGGATTTATCTTGCTCTAAGGTCTCTTCAATCCTAAAAATCCTGACATCCCTTCCCTCAAATAGGAAATAATAGAGAGTTTCGTGAATATTACTCTCTCGTGCTACAAAAACTAAATTGATATCATCTCTAGGATCAAGACTTCTGGGGTATGAAAGGACAAGTAAAAATTAAAATACTGGGTGTGCCATTTAGTCCCACTCTTTCATTTAGAGGCTTCCCAGGTGGCTCAGCAGTAAGGAATCTGTCTGCCAATGAAGGAGACATGGGTTCGATCGCTGGGTTGGAAAGATCCCCCGGAGGAGGAAATGACAACCCACTCCAGTATTCTTGCCTAGGAAATCCCGTGGACAGAGAAGCCTGGTGGGCTACAGTCCATGGGGTTGCAAGAGTTGGACATGACTTAGTGACTAAACCACCACCACCTTTCACTCTCATGTAGCACCAATGGTAAAGAACTCACCTGCCAATGCAGGAGATAAGAGATGCAGGTTTGGTCCCTGGGTCAGGAAGATCCCCAGGAGGAGGGCATGGTAACCCACTCCAGTATCCTTGCCTGGAGAATCCCACGGACAGAGGAACCTGGCAGGCTACAATCCTTGGGGTTGCAAAGAGTTAGACATGAATGAAGTGACTTGGCACACAGCACCTTTCATTTTGAATATGAGCCAGCTGAGGCTCAGAGATGGAAGTACACACTGAAACACCCACAGAGGTCCCTTCTAGGGATTTGTCATGCAGAACTGACTTCACCCATGTGCCTCACTCCTGGTCTGACCATCCTCTTGCTGCAGTGATTGAAGAACTCTAAATATCTCACCAGGTCTCACTAGAACCCTTTCCTGGTTGACTGAGTCCACTACAGAAGAGTAGTGTCCTTATGGCCACTCCATTTGATCCACACTCCTGCTCTATAGATTCTGAAACTGCAGGGGATTCTGGGTGCAGGCCTTGGAGCAAGCTGTGTGGGAGGTAACTGAAAATGCCAGGTGAGGAAGCAGGGCCTGGCATTCCCAAGAGCAATGCTAAGTGGTATGTGTGGCTCCTGCATTTTCACCTTTCCTTCACGTTTACTTTCCTTTTGAAAATGTTTTATTTTGAGTAAGACTAAAGGCAAACAGGAGAAGGCAATGGCAACCCACTCCAGTACTCTTGCTTGGAATATCCCATGGACGGAGGTGCCTGGTAGGCTACAGTCCCTGGGGTCGAGAAGAGTCGGATGCGACTGAGTAACTTCACTTTCACTTTTCATTTTCATGCACTGGAGAAGGAAATGGCAACCCACTCCAGTGTTCTTGCCTGGAGAATCCCAGGGACGGAGGAGCCTGGTGGGCTGCCGTCTATGGGTTCACACAGAGTCGGACACGACTGACACGAGTTAGCAGCAGCAGCAGCAAAGGCAAACAATATACATCAGAGACACCTTTCTCTTGAGAATTTGGAAGGTTTCACGTGGTATCTTTAGATGGAAGAGGAAGGTAAACGTTTGCCTCATTGCCAATGTCTAGCTAACTGTTCTTCAGCCTGAATCCTGGCCCATTTCAGAGGCCCCTGGTTATACATCCATTTTGTCTGACTGCCCAGAGGTTTGATGAATGGACGTATTTTCAGGATCAAAATGACTTGTTTAGAGCAGTGTTCAAATTTTAACATGCACCAGGAGGGTCTGTTGAAACACAGATTGCTGAGCCCCATGCCTAGACTATAACTCAGGAAGTTTGAGTGGAACAAGTTCTATCAAGTTCCCAGGTGATGCTGTTGCTCATTTTAGCATTCACGGTTGCCCCTTTGAGACCCAGCCTCAGCAGTATTCCCGTTCACCTTACCTGCTTTCACTTCTCTGATAAGCCCCTTTCTGGACTGAGAAGCAACAACCATGTGGGGGGAGACAGTGACAATAACGGTGTCCTCTTCTCAGAGGAACCACCTTGCTGCTCTTACTCCTAGCTCTTACTAGTGACTATTTTAGAGTTCCTCTTAGGCTCTTTATTTATCTTACCCCTCATATGTAAATGACCATAAAATCCTATAGATTCTGTTTCCTAAAAATCTACAGAAACCCTCGCCTACCTCTCCAGCCCTTCTCACCTCCTTGACTCAAGTGAACATGATCTTTCACCCAGAACTCGGCAGCAACTCCCTAGTTGGTTTTCTTTTTCACTCCTCTATCAGAGCAGGTTTCCCAAAACAGACATCTGATCCTAAAACCGGGCTGCTCAGAATTGCTCCACTGTGTCTTCTTAGTTTTCAGAAGGACAAATGGGCAACAATAGCTTGGGGACATTTATTTTGCCTTTTCATTATCATCTTCCTTCCTCCTATCACACCAGCACTCAGAGCATATGAGATCAAACTTGGCAGAAGGCAGAAGAGCTTCGACTTTGTGAACCCCCTTCCACTTAAAACAGCTATCTTTCATTTTAGTTTAATGAGCGTTTATATCTACCTACTACGTGCAATGCCTGACACTTTTTGTCAATTCTCACAAAAGTCAGATGGGTTGCTAGGAGGAAAGAATGAGTTAAGGAGCTGCCTAAGATTATACCCGGGCTTCTTTGGGGGCTCAGCGGTGAAGCATCCACTTGCCAATGCAGGAAATACAGGTTCAGTTCCTAGGCTGGAGAAGGGAATGGCTACCTACCCCAGTATTCTTGCCTGGAAAATCCCATGGACAGAGGAGCCTGGTGGGCCACAGTCCATGGGGTCGCAAAAGAGGTGGACATGACTGAGCGACTAAACAACAGCAGAGAGTTCTTTGCAAGGAATGATATGGTCTGACATTGTGTTTTGCAAGGAGAACTCAGAGAACAAACAGTAGGAGGGAAGAGTAGGCAGAGCACAGTCAGGGAGCTACCATGGTAACTGGGACATGAGAATAAAATGGTTTACACCAGCGTACCTGGTAAGAATTGACTCGATACTGATATTTGCTGGTGATTTGACTACAGGTGTGAGACAGAGGAATCAAGGATGACTCCAAGTCCAAGTGTCATTTTTGTGCACAGTCACTCCCCTACCCCACTCCACCCCCACTATGCTTTACCACCCTCTCTCTAATCCTGAGGACTCACATTTCTTGACCAGGTACTTCAGTGTACCTCACTCTCCCATCCCAGGCCTGCATTTTTTGATAGTTCCTCAATGGCACCCCACTCCAGTACTCTTGCCTGGAAAATCCCATGGACGGAGGAGCCTGGTGGGCTGCAGTCCATGAGGTCACTAAGAGTCGGACATGACTGAGAAACTTCACTTTGATTTTTCACATTCATGCATTGGAGAAGGAAATGGCAACCCACTCCAGTATTCTTGCCTGGGAAAGTCCCATGGATGGAGGAGCCTGGTAGGCTGCAGTCCATGGGGTTGCTAAGAGTTGGACATGACTGAGTGGCTTCACTTTCACTTTTCCCTTTCATGCATTGGAGAAGGAAATGGCAACCCACTCCAGTGTTCTTGCCTGGAGACTCCCAGGGACGGAGGAGCCTGGTGGGCTGCTGTCTATGGGGTCGCACAGAGTTGGACACGACTGAAGCGACTTAGCAGCAGCAGCAGCACAGTAATCTGATCAGTACTTTTATTTCCATATTACAGAGAGAAGAACTGAGATTTCAAAGGCCTGGGCCCAAGACATGGCTGGTAAAACAAAAGAACTGGGATCCAACCCAAACTCTCTGACTCCAGGGTCCAAGCTTTTCCCTCCATCCTAAGCCCTGCTGTAGTAGAGGGTGTGCAATTATTATATAATAATTTCTGGGTTATCAGGACACCAGGAAAGGACCTGCTCTCTAGTTATGACACATTTCTGTTATTTCTGAACTTCAGCCAGACTGGTAAGAATTCAAAATTCTACCTGGTAAATAATTCTAATGTTTGTTTCTAGTGCTCAAAACAGTTTTATGAATGGTTTTTACTTCAGAACTATGTTCTGCCAATTTGCTAGAACTCCAAATTGCCTGCTTTACAGTCTACAAGCCCTACATGTGCTTTTGAGCATGAGCTCTGGGTCATTTTCAGTCCTATAGAACAGTCTGATAGTGGATGACTGTAAAATAAAATTAGAAGCTGGGAGTTGGGACTTTTTCTCACAGATACCTTGAAATGTGGTATTTAGTATTTCCTGGCATGAGCTTGGGACGTACATGTGTCTCACCACTTGCAGTGTGACTGTAGCACATTAGGTCTATGCTGAATCTTTTTATCCTTCACCTCTATGGGTTCAGGGAAAGAATGAACCATTAATGACCTCGTCAATTTAATAGACCATGTCGACTTCTCTATCTAGTCCTATAAACAGAAAATCAGACTTGTGGTTTCCTGCTGCCCATCTGGATTTCCAAACTGCCTTTCAGCCATGAACTTTGTTCTTCCTGATTAGAAACAGAGACATTATGGGGAAAGGGGATAGGGAGAGAGGAAGGAAACAGTAATGAATCTTATCAAGGCAACTTCCAGCCCTGGGATTACATCATTCAATTAGGATATGCTTATGTAGGTAAAGATACCAGTTGATATGTGTTTCCTTTCCTTGGAAAATCCTTTGTGTCAAACTTTTTTTCGTATAATACTAATGTTTACTCATTAGTTCATACTGGTAGTCCATTTACCTCTTAGGAAAAGCTCACCACCATAGATCTATATTAATATTCTGGTATTTAAAAGATAATCTCATATTTTAGTAAGAGTAAAAATGCTGCTGTTATGCTGCTGTTAAACTTCAGCAAGCAGTCAAAAAGTCATATAGGAATGTAGCTGTAGCTTGATTAGGGACTGCTGCTGCTGCTGCTAAGTCGCTTCAGTCGTGTCCAACTCTGTGCGACCCCATAGACAGCAGCCCACCAGGCTCCCCCGTCCCTAGGACTCTCCCGGCAAGAACACTGGAGTGGGTTGCCATTGCCTTCTCCAATGCATGAAAGTGAAAAGTGAAAGTGAAGTCGCTCAGTCGTTTTCGACTCCTAGCAACCCCATGGACTGCAGCCTACCAGGCTCCACCGTCCATGGGATTTTCCAGGCAAGAGTAGTGGAGTGGGGTGCCATTGCCTTCTCCGGATTAGGGACTATTAGCACTCAAATTAAAGGATTTTAAATAGTAGTAATTGGCAGATTCATGTTGATGTATGGCAAAACCAATACAATATTGTAAGTAATTAACCTCCAGTTAAAATAAATAAATTTATATTTAAAAAATAAATAGTACTAATAAACTTTAAAAGTATTACATAATATTTTTAAAGTAACAAATAATACATCGATGTTTACTTTTTGTTTCCCTGGGCGAGCTATTTTTTTAAAGATCATGCTACTTTAAAATGATCTTTGTTAATAAAGTAGAAGGGTGGTGTAGCAAAAGGGACTTATTCAAACATACCATCTGCTGTTACCATGTATAACAAGACTAATGTACTAGACACTTAAATGTGTTGTCATAGTTAAATATCTGAATCACTAAGTTCAGTGCCCTGAAAAAATAATATCTTTGGACTACATTATATGGTGGATGATCTGCAACAGTAAAATTTTAAATTTTATTTTGCTCAATTTTAAAATTGGTTGGCAATTCTGAGCACAGAATATTTATAATGGGCTCATTGTCCTGAAGCTTAGAATTGTCATCTTTCTTTTATTTAGTCAATAAAATGTTTACTGAACAACTACCATGTAATAAAGTCTGGGGTGAATTAGATACAAATTCAATTCTAATAAAATTATAGTCAAATGCAATTTCAATCAAAACATTTCATGCAATAAGCCCTTTCATGGAGCTTTTATAAGGTGATTCAAAAATTTTGATGGAAAAGAAAATGGTCAATAATTGCTGGGATTATTTTGCAAAAAGAAAACACTGTAAGGAGTCTTCACCAAGTATCAGACTTGTAATACAGATGGTGTGTACCAATACAGGAAGCCCAGAAAATCAGAGAGACATATATGGAAACACACACACATATATATGGAAATACACACACACACAAACACACTTTAAATATCTTTAAAATATTATGAACTGGATCAAAGCTCTCAAGTTTGGTGTAGCTATATGACTGAGTTCGGACCAAAATAATATGGAAAGAAGACGCCTCCAAGCCTGATCCATGAAACCTCGCTTGGAATACCCCATGTTCTTTTTTCCCTGACCTGCTAGACAGATGTAGAAAATTCAATGGAGCTCTCTGAGGACCAGAAGATGACAGAGCCACTAAATGGGAAAAATATGAATGACTGCACAGAGTGCAGACCTTGCACCATCCACTTTGTGCACCCCCAGTATACAGCAACATAACCAAGAAATAAACCTTTACTGTGTTAAACCTTGAAATTTAACATTTTTTAACAGTCAGCCAATTTTTACTAATATACTATATAATTACATTCATATCCCCATCTCATCCTAGTCAACAATGAACTTTGAGGGCAAAAACATAAAGTGTTTCATCCCATGTCACTTGCAAAAAGAGGATGAATAAATATTTATTGAATTACTAAATATTCAATTAAGCCAGGAGAAAGAACTAACACATTTATAATGTTTCCCTGTACCCACTTCTCCTAAAGTAAGGTTAAAACAACCATGTACAGAAAAAAATTTCTTAAACATCAGAAAAATAAAATAGCAAGTTAACCATATTTCACTATTTCTCAAGTATTCTAAAATATGATATTTTGCTGCAGTAGAAAAAAAGAGATTGATATGTAGTTTCCAAAAGACACAATCATGCATTCTTTAAAGCAATTAAATAAAAACACTTTTCAACCTCTATTCTCATAATGAAGAGAACAAAGTTATCTATGTTCTATTGGTCCAAATTAATTTTGATTCCTAAGTTGGCATTTGAAGCAGGAAAATTTCACGGTGTCACTTTCCCAAGGCTCTTTTGACTACACAGGCATTTTGACACATTTACTGGAGGCAAACATTTGCCACCACTAAGTCAAAGTGTATTCAAATGGCATTTAATGCACAACCTTCTCCCCTCTTTTTCTTTTCTTTTCAATTAATTTTTTTATTGAAGGATAATTGCTTTACAGAATTCTGTTGTTTTCTGATAAACCTCAACATCAATTAGCCATAGGTATACATATATCCCCTCCCTTTTGAACTCCCTCCCATCTCTCTCCCATCCCTCTCCCATCCCACCCCTCTAGACTGATACAGAGCCCATGTTTGAGTTTCCTGAGACATACAGCAAATTCTCATTGGATATCTATTTTACATGTGGTAATGTAAGTTTCCATGTTACTCTTTCCATACATCTCACCCTCTCTTCCCCTCTCCCCATGTCCATAAGGCTATGCTGTATGTCTGTCTCTCCATTGCTGCTCTGTAAATAAATTCTTCAGAACCATTTTTCTAGATTCCATATATGTGCTTTAGAATACAATATTTATCTTTCTCTTTCTGACTCACTTCACTCTGTATAATAAGTTCTAGGTTCATCCACCTCAGAACTAACTCAAAGGCATTCCTTTTTATGGCTGAGTAATATTCCATTGTGTATATATACCACAACTTCTTTATCCATTCATCTGTCGATGGGCATCTAGCTTGCTTCCATGTTCTAGATATTGTAAATAGTGCTGCAATGAACAATGGGATACATGTGTCTTCAACAATTTTGGTTTCTTCAGGGTACATGCCTAGGAGTGGGATTGCTGGGTCATATGGTGGTTTTATTCCTAATGTTTTAAGGAATCTCCGTAACATCTTCCATAGTGGCTGTGTCAATTTACATTCCCACCAACAGTGCAAGAGCATTCCCTTTTCTCCACACCCTCTCCAGCATTTATTGTTTGTAGACTTTTTGATGATGGCCATTCTGACCAATGTGAGTTTTGATTTGTGGTTTTGATTTGCATTTCTCTAATAATGAGCAATGTTGAGCATCTTTTAATGTGTTTGTTAGTCATCTGTATATTTTTGGAGAAATGTCTGTTTAGGTCTTCTTCCCACTTTTTGATTGGGTTGTTTGTTTCTCTGGCATTGAGTTGTATGAGTTACTTGTATATTTTGCAAATTAATCATTTGTCAGTTGTTTCATTTGCTATTATTTCCTCCCATTCTGAGGGCTATCTTTTCACCTTGCTTATAGTTTCCTTTGCTGTGAAAAAAGCTTTTAAGTTTAATCAGGTCCCACTTGTTTACTTGTGTTTATATTTCCGTTACTCTAGGAGGTGGGTCATAGAGAATCTTGCTTTGATTTATGTCATCAAGTGTTCTGCCTATGTTTTCCTCTAAGAGTTTTATAGTTTCTGGTTTTACATTTAGGTCTTTAATCCATTTTGAGTTTATCTTTGTGTATGGCATTAGGAAGTGTTCTAATTTCATTCTTTTACACATAGGTGTCCCATTTCCCCAGACCCACTTATCGAAGAGGCTGTCTTTGCCGCATTGTATATTCTTGCCTCCTTTGTCAAAAATAGGGTAACCATAGGTATCTAGGTTTATTTCTGGGCTTTCTATCTTTTTCCATTGGTCTATATTTCTGTTTTTGTGCCAGTACTATACTGTCTTGATGACTGTAGCTCTGTAGTATAATCTGAAGTCAGGAAGGTTGATTCCTCCAGCTGGATTCTTCTTTCAGCCAAGACTGCTTTGGCTATTTGGGGTCTTTTGTGTTTCCATGTGAATTGTGAACTTTTTTGTTCTAGTTCTGTGAAAAATGCCATTGGTAGTTTGATAAGGATCACATTGAATCTGTAGATTGCATTTGGTAGTATAGTCATTTTCACAATATTGATTCTTCCTACCCAGAAACATGGAATATCTTTCTATCTGTTCATGTCATCTTTGATTTCTTTCATCAGTGTCTTATAATTTTCTGTGTACAGTTCTTTTGTCACCTTAGGTAAGTTTATTCCTAGATATTTAATTCTTTTTGTTGCAATAGTGAATGGGATTGATTCCTTATTTTCTCTTTCTGATTTTTCATTGTTATTATATAGAAATGCAAGTGATTTCTGTGTATTGATTTTGTATCCTGCGACTTTGCTAAATTAGCTCTGGTAATTTTCTGATACTATCTTTAAGGTTTTCTATGTACAGTACAGAGAAGGCAATGGCACCCCACTCCAGTACTCTTGCCTGGAAAATCCCATGGATGGAGGAGCCTGGTGGGCTGCAGTCCATGGGGTCGCTAAGAGTTGGACATGACTGAGCGACTTCCCTTTCACTTTTCACTTTCATGCATTGGAGAAGGAAATGACAACCCACTCCAGTGTTCTTGCCTGCAGAATCCCAGGTACGGGGAAGCTTGGTGGGCTTCCATCTATGGGGTCACACAGAGTCGGACACGACTGTAGTGACTTAGCAGCGTGTACAGTATCATGTTATCTGCAAACAGTAAGAGCTTTACTTCTTTTCTGATCTGGATTCCTTTTATTTCTTTTTCTTCTCTGATTGCTGTAGCTAGGACTTCTAGAACTATGTTGAATAACAGTGGTGAAAGTGGACCTCCTTGTCTTGTTCCTGATCTCAGGGGGAATGCTTTCAGTTTTTCACCATTGAGAATAATGCTTGTTGTAGGCTTATCATATATGGCCTTTACTATACTGAGGAAGGTTCCTTCTATGCCCATTTTTTGAAGAGTTTTAATCATAATTTGGTGCTGAATTTTGCCAAAGGTTTTTTTTCTGCATCTATTCAGATGATCATATGGTTTTTATCTTTCAATTTGTTAATATAGTGTATCACATTGATTGATTTGCATATATTGAAGAATCCTTGCATTCCTGGAATAAACCCAACCTGATCATGGTGTATGAGATTTTTGATGTGTTGCTGAATTCTGTTCGCTAAAATTTTGTTGAGGATTTTTGCATCTATGTTCATCAGTGATATTGGCCTGTAGTTTTCTTTTTGTGTGTTGTCTTTGTCTGGTTTTGGTATCAGGGTAATTGTGGCCTCGTAAAATGAGTTTGGAAGTGTTCCATCCTCTGCAGTTTTTTGAAAGAGTTTAGAAGGATAGGCATTAGCTTTTCTCTAAATGTTTGACAGAATTGTCCTGTGAAGCCATCTGGTCCTGGGCTTTTGTTATTTGGGAGATTTTTTGATCATGGTTTCAATTCCAGTGCTTGTAATTGGGTTGTTCATAATTTCTATTTCTTCCTGGTTCAGTCTTGGGAGATTTAAATTATCTAAGAATCTGTCCATTTCTTCCAGGTTATCCATTTTATTGTCATACAGTTGATCATAATAGTCTCTTATAATCCTTGTATTTCTGCATTGTCTGTTGTAACCTCTCCTTTTTCATTTCTAATTTTGTTGATTTGTTTCTTCTCTCTTTTGTTCTTGATGAGTCTAGCTAAAGGCTTGTCAATTTTGTTTATCTTCTCAAAGAACCAGCTTTTATTAGTTTTATTAATAAAAAATAAATAGTTTTATTAATCTTTACTATTATTTTATTAATTTTTACTAGTTTTATTCATCTTTACTATTGTTTCTTTAATTTCTTTTTCATTTGTTGCTGCTTGGATCTTTATGATTTCTTTCCTTCTACTAATTTTGGAGGTGTTTTGTCCTTCTTTTTCCAGTAGTTTTAGGTGTAAAGTTAGGTTGTCTATTTGATAATTTTCTTGTTTCTTGAGGTAGGATTGTATTGCTCTAAACTTCCCTCTTAGAATTGCTTTTGCTGTATCCCACAGGTTTTGAGTTGTGTTTTAATTGTCATTTGTTTATAGAAATTTTTTATTTCCCTTTTGATTTCTTCAGTAACCTGTTGGTTATTTAGAAACCTGTTGTTTAATCTCCATGTGTTTGTGTTTCTTACACTTTTTTCTTGTAATTGATATTTAGTCTCATAGTGTTGTGGTCAGAGAAGATGCTTGATATGATTTCAATTTTCTTAAATTTACTGAGGTTTGATTTGTGACCCAAGATGTGGTCTATCCTGGAGAATGTCCCATGTGCACTTGAGAGGAAGGTTTATTCTTCTGCATTTGGGTGGAATGTCCTGAAGATATCAATGAAATCCATCTCATCTAATGTATCATTTAAGACTTGTGTTTCCTTATTAATTTTCTGTTTTGATGATCTGTCCATTGGTGTGAGTGGTGTGCTAAAGTCTCCTACTATTATCGTGTTACTGGCAATTTCTCCTTTTATGTCTGCTATTGTTTGTCTTGTGTATTGAGGTGCTCTTATGTTGGGTGCCTAGATATTTACAATTGTTATGTCTTCCTCTTGGATTGATCCCTTGATCATTATGTAGTGTCCTTCCTTATCTCTTGTAATCTTCTTTATTTTAAGATATATTCTGTCTGATATGAGGATTGCTACTCCAGATTTCTTTTATTCCCATTTGCATAGAATATATTTTTCCATCCTCTCATTTTCAGTCTATATGTGTCTTGAGGTCTGAAGTGGGTTTCTTGTAAACAGCATATATATGGGTCTTGGTTTTGTATCCATTCAGCCAGTCTGAGTCTTTTGGTTGGAACATTTAATCCATTTACATTTAAAGTAATTGTTGATATATATGTTCCTATTACCATTTTCTTAATTGTTTGGGGTTGATTTTTGTAGATGTTTTTCTTCTCTTGTATTCCTTGACTATATAAGTCCCTTTAACGTTTGTTGTAAAGCTGGTTTGGTGGTACTGAATTCTCTTAACATTTGCTTTTCTGAAAAGCTTTTTATTTCTCCATCAATTTTGAATGAAATCCTTGCCAGGTATAGTAATCTTGGCTGTAGATTTTTCCCTTTCAGTACTTTAAATCCTGTTATTCCCTTCTGGCCTTCAGAGTTTCTGCTGGAAGATCAGCTGTTAAGCCTTTGGGGTTTCCCTTATATGTTACTTGTTGCTTCTCCCTTGCTGCTTTTAACATTCTTTCTTTGTGTTTAGTCTTTGTTAGTTTGATTAGTATGTGTCTTGGTGTGCTTCTCCTTGGATTTATCCTGTATGGGACTCTTTGTGCCTCCTCTTGGAACTGATTGACTATTTCCTTTTCTATGTTAGGGAAATTTTCAACTATAATCTCTTCAAAAATTTTCTCATACCCTTTCTTTCTCTCTTCTTCTTCTGGGACCCCTATAATTCGAATGTTGGCCTGTTTGATATTGTCCCAGAGGTCTCTGAGACTATCCTCAGTTCTTTTCATTCTTTTTACTTTATTCTGCTCTTCAGAAATTGTTTCCACCATTTTATCTTCCAGTTTACTGATTCATTCCTCTGCTTCAGATATTCTGCTATTAATTCCTTCTAGAGTATTTTTAATTTCAGTAATTGTATTGTTTATCTCTGTATGTTTATTCTTTAATTATTCCAGGCCTTTGTTAATCGATTCTTGCATTTTCTCCATTTTGTCTTCAAGGTTTTTTTTTTTTATCATCTTTACTATAATTATTCTGATTTCTTTTTCAGGTAGTTTGTCTATTTCCTCTTCATTTATTTGGACTTTTGTGTTTCTAGTTTGTTCCTTCATTTGTGTAGTATTTCTCTGCCTTTTCATTCTTTTTTTTTTTTAACTTATTGTGTTTGAGGTCTCCTTTTCCCAGGCTTCAGGGTTGAATTCTTTCTTCCTTTTGGTTTCTGCCCTCCTAAGGTCCAGTGGTTTGTGTAAGCTTTGTATAGGGTGAGATTAATGCTGAGTTTTTGTTTGTTTGTTTTTCTCTGATGGGCAAGGCTGAGTGAGGTGGTAATCCTGTCTGCTGATGATTGGGTTTGTAGTTTTATTTTGTTTGTTGTTTAGATGAGGCATGCTTCACAGGGTGCTACTGGTGGTTTGGTGATGCCGGGTCTTGTACTCAAGTGGTTTCCTTGGTGTGAGTTCTCACTATTTGATACTCCCTAGGATTAGTTCTCTGGTAGTGTAGGGTCTTGGAGTCAGTGCTCCCACTCCAAAGGCTCAGGGCTTGATCTCCAGTTGGGAATGATGATTCCATAAGTGGTTTGTTATGGCATTAAGTGAGATTAAAACAAATATCCAAAATGAGAAACCAAAGATGAGCCCCCAAAAAATGGCAGTTACAAAATCAGTCAAATAATTAAAATAATGGAATATACACATATACATATACATACATGAGCAAAGTCAAAACAGTCCAACAAAAATAAAGTACAATAGGTTAATCCAGCAAACAAAGGAAATCAAAATTATATTTACCAGTTAAGAACAAAACTAACTAAAGCACAAAGTGGAAAACAAAACTAAAGCAAGGTGCCACATGGGGAATAATGCAATGAAAACATAACTAACAAATATGTTGAGAGGAAAGGAAGGAAAGAAAAGAAAGAAAGAATAGATATACAAAGTTAAATAGAGGTAGATGAAGAAGATTTATATACATTAAAGATTAACTGCAAGGGGAAAAGAACAGTAGGAAAAGTAAACAAAGGAATAAATGTAAAAAAATATAATAGGTTTAACAAATTAAAAGTTAAAATTATAAAAAAGAGAAAAGAAAAAATAATGGAAGAAGAAAGAAAAAAGGAAAAAAAAGAAAATCTCCACAGAACTGCAAAAGCCCAATGTAGATGCAGAGGTCTATAACAACAATAGAAAGTGTAACTGAATATACACATATAAACATACACCCATAAGCAAAATCAAAACAGTCCAACAAAAATAAAGTACAATAGATTGACTCAGCAATCAAAGGAAACCAAAAATTATATCTACCAGAACAAAACTAGCTAAAGCACAAGATGAAAAACAAAATTAAAGCAAGGTGCCAAGTAGGGAATAAAGCAATGAAAATAAAACTAACAAATATGTTGAGAGGAAAGGAAAGAAAGAATAGATATGCAAAGTTAAAAAGAGGTAGATTAAGATTTATATACATTAAAGATTAACTGCAAGGGGAAAAGAACAGTGGGAAAAGCAAATAAAGGAATAAGTGTAGAAAAATAATAATAGGTTTAAAATATTAAAAATGAAATTTAAAAAATAAAGAGGAAAAAAAGAAAAACTCCCCAGAACTGCAAAAGCCCGATGTAGAGGCAGGGGTTTATAACAACAATAAAAAATGAAATAAAATAAAATAAAAAATAAAAAAAAGTGAGGAAAAAAGGGAAAAAAAAGCTCAAAAGCTTAATTAGATTTCATAGTGCCAATAAAATCAACTACAACTGGCGGCAGAGGGCGGGGGGGAGGAAAAAAAAGAAAAAAATCCAAAAACATCTACAGACAAGTCAAAACATAAGAATAATGTTTTTCCTGAGTCACTGCTGTCAGAGTCCTTTCCCTTGCTGGGAGTCACAGTCCACGTCACCTCCCGAGGATGCCCTCCAACACTGTGCTGACCTCTGGACCTGCTGCAGGGGCAGCTCAGATTCTAATCTGGTCCTACTCCTCTGTGTTTTCGCCTCTAATATCCACAGCTATCAGAACCAGTGTGTTTTCTTTTGTGGGAGCTCTCAATGACCTTTTATATATTCCATAGACATGAGTCTGCCTAGCTGATCATGTGAATTTAATCTGCAGCTTGTACAGCTAGTGGGAAGGTTTTGCGTCTTTTTCCTTAGTCACACTGCCCCTGGGTTTCAATTGTGGTTTTATATCCACCTCTGCATGTGGGTCGTCCACTGGGGTTTGCTCCTGAGGCTTCCCTGGAGGACTTGAGTTTGCCCCTGTTAGGGCCAGGT
Organism: Bubalus kerabau; assembly: GCF_029407905.1. Taxonomy (NCBI): domain Eukaryota; kingdom Metazoa; phylum Chordata; class Mammalia; order Artiodactyla; family Bovidae; genus Bubalus; species Bubalus kerabau. The sequence continues at coordinate 65,536,582 of NC_073633.1, forward strand.
CCATAGGTGGTGCAGCTGCTTGGGTCGCAGAGATTCTGGCAGCACCAGGTACTCAGGGAGTTGGCGGCTAGGGCAGAAGGAAATATAGAACTCTAGAAGGGTATGAAAACCAGCATTGGCCAATATGCTCCAGTATTCTTACCTGGAGAACCCCCTCCCTGACAGAGAAGCCTGGCAGGCCACAGTCTACAGGGTCACAAAGAGTTGGACACTACTGAAGTGACCCCGCATGCATAGACACAAGATTTTTTTTGCCTATGGCAGCTCTGCCCCAGTGAGAGTTGAGCATGAAGGTGGCACAGTTGCTCGGCTTGCAGGGACCCTGACAGCGCCAAGTGTGCAGGGACACACACTGCCTCTGCTGCAGGAGTTATGGCCCTATCAGAGTCTTTTTTTGAGCCTCTTGTAGCTGGCCATCAGAAGGTCTCTTTGGCCAGTCTTTCTCTGTAGCTCTGCCTGTTCAGGCACTTAGGGGTTTCCCTTGCCTGGGTTCCTTCTCTGTTACTGGAACATAGAGGGGCCCACCCTGGCTGGAGTTCTACTCTGTGGATTGGTGTGTCAGGCACTTAAAGGGGCACTCTGGGTGGGGTCCTACTCTGTAGATTGGTGCGTCAGGCACTTAAAGGAGCACCCTGGGTGGGGTCCTACTCTGTAGTTCAATGTGTCAGGTGTTTGATGGGCCAGCCTCTCTACTGTTCAATTGCCAATGCTGGTGTGTAGGGGGAGAGAGGTTATGGCGATGGTTCCACCCCCTATGCATGACTCAGTAGTATCGCTTTGCTTCCATGGCTGCCCAGCTTTCCTCCACATGCATTTCCACCACAATCTCCTCCCTTACATCCCCTCAATCCATCTCTCCACAGTCAACTGCAGCCCTTGCCCTGGGATTGCTCCACAAATCCCTAAACTCCAGCTCCCAACCGCTGCACCTTCCAGGGGATCTACGTCCCTGTCTGGGGTATGTATGGCTGCAGCAAGGACTGTCTGATTCTCATTCCATTTAGGCTGCCACAAATCAGCTGTTTCACTCTCAGCCTTAAATGTTTCTCCTTTGACTCAGACAAATTGCCCCAATGTGGGGATTGGACCCCTGCTTCAGTTCCCCCAGCTGCCAGCCAAGGGCAAGTCGAGTCCTACTAACACTTCTGTTTTTCCTCCTAGTTCCTTTGTCCTACCGAGTTTTGTGTGGGTCTATATATTCTTTTCCACTGGTCAGGTACTCCTGTCCACTCTCAGCTGGTGTTCTGCATGTACTTCTGTGTTTGAAGGTGTATTCCTGATGTATCTGTGGAGAGAGATATACTCCATGTCCATCTACTCCTGTCATCTTGTTCCTCTCCCCTCTTTTTCTTAATTGCCAAGAAATATTTGCAATACAATAACCCCAGGAAATCTTATGAGACTTTCATTTTAAGGATATTAATATATATGTTTTATTGTGTACTGAAGGATTCCCTGTAGAGAGTGAAGTATGTTGTTGTTCAGTCGCTCAGTCACGTCTGACTCTTTGTGATCCCATGGACTATAATCCACCAGGTTCCTCTATCTGTGAGATTTTCCAGGCAAGAATGCTGGAGTGGGTTGCCATTTTTCTCCTCCAGTAGATCTTCCCGACCCAAGGCCTGAACCCACGTCTTCCACATTGCAGGTGGATTCTTTACTGCTGAGTCACTGGGGAAGCCCATGGAAAGTGAGATATAAATAGATCAAAGTACTGCACCAATATCCTCCTTTTCCCAAATACTATATATTTCAGGAAGCCCACCCACAGAAAGTATACATGTCTATCCTTAGTTTTAAATTTTAAAAAAACAGCTGTCATTAAGGAGAAGCTACACATATTGATTTTTTAAAAATTACTATATGAAAAAAATGTATGTGTAACTGAATCACTTTGCTCTATAACCTGAAATTAAGACATTGTAAATCAATTATACTCCCATTAAAAAAAGGAAATGCTCCAAAAAATGAATAAATTATGTAAAATAAATTAGTATGGCTACTATAGCTTTAAAACAGAAATCAGAATTTGACATTTGAACCATTCATTCATGTAAATTGTTAGAATGGACAGTTGCTTTAATGAAGAATGACAGATGGCCTTTTTTGAAATGAGCAAGTCTAGTAAATACATGTCTCTCAATTATGTGTAGTGTGTCTGCCAAATGATGTCTAGGTGTCTCCTTATCTTTACCCTACCTTACACTTATCTTGTGTCTTACTAGTTTCTTTGCCAAGGGATGGGACAGGGATAATTATGCCCCATATTTCTGGATATGAGGAGTTGAAATTTTCACATGGTTTGTTTGTGTGAAAAAGTCCACACAATAAAATGGCTGCCTTAAAAAGGCAACTGCAAAATGCCATTTATCCTCTCTGCCCAACTTCCACCATTTTGCCAACTTTTGTTTTGCGTGAATGTCTTCATGCCAAAGGAACTTCTGGTGCTCAGATTCATGATTTGATTTTCTAACTGTTGGAGCATTTTCTAGCTCAGCACAAATAAAAGCACACACATTTTCTTAATATACTTCTATATATATTACTCATATTGTTTTTATGATCTGCATTTTGGTCAAAAACAATCCTTGCTTTGATTACAAAGAAAGCTTTAAATATGTTTCTTGGGGAAGAATAAAAGGAAGACATTTTGAAATGAAGTACCAAGAAAAAATTGAATGGCAGTGTGTATCTGCAGTTCTGTTCAATGATGTTGACTTTCACATTAAACAACTCAATGTATTAAAATATACATTTTTAATTTTCTAATAAATCAAAACTAAGACACGAATTTTCAATATTTTTCTAGGTCAGGCAGTTTCATTCTGAAAACGTATCTGATTTACAAGATGCTGGGCTATAGGTGTCCTACAGTGTTGGTTGCTCAGTTGTGTCTGACTCTTTCCCACCCCATGGGCTGTAGGCAGACAGGTTCCTCTGTCCATGGAATTCTCCAGGCAAGAATACTAGACTGCTCTGTAACAACTTAGAGGGGTGGGATGAGGAGAGAGGTGGAAGGGAGGTTCAAGAGGGAGGGGATATATGTATACCTGTGGCTGATTCATGTTGATGTTTGGCAGAAATCAACACAATACTGTAAAGCAGTCATCCTTAAAAATGAATAAATTTTAAAAATGTATGTACCCAAAAAATACTTTAGACATTAAAATCATATTTTAAAAAAGGAATACTAGAGTGGGTAGCCATTCCTTTCTCCAGGGGATCTTCCTGACTCAGGGATCAAATCTGGGTCTCTTGCATTGCAGGCAGATTCTTTACCATCTAAACCACCAGGGAGGCCCATAGGTGTTCTACACACACTCACAAAGGCACTTGTCCTGATCACAAAAGAGGTAATGAGAGCAGGGAAAGATGGTTCTATATTTAGAAACCTGAATTAGATGCTAGCAGAAGATGTAACATGCTGAATTTAAAATGTCTACAGAGACACGTGTACCCCAATGTTCATCGCAGCACTGTTTATAATAGCCAGGACATGGAAGCAACCTAGATGTCCATCAGCAGATGAATGGATAAGAAAGCTATGGTACATATATACAATGGAGTATTACTCAGCCATTAAAAAGAATACATTTGAATCAGTTCTAATGAGGTGGATGAAACTGGAGCCTATTATACAGAGTGAAGTAAGCCAGAAAGAAAAACACCAATACAGTACACTAACGCATATATATGGAATTTAGAAAGATGGTAACAATAACCCTGTGTACGAGACAGCAAAAGAGACACTGATGTATAGAATAGTCTTTTGGACTCTGTGGGAGAGGGAGAGGGTGGGATGATTTGGGAGAATGTCATTGAAACATGTATAATATCATATATGAAACGAGCCGCCAGTCCAGGTTCGATGGACGATACTGGATGCTTGGGGCTGGTGCACTGGGATGACCCAGAGGGATGGTATGGGGAGGGAGGAGGGAGGAGGGTTCAGGATGGGGAACACATGTATACCTGTGGCAGATTCATTTCGATAGTTGGCAAAAACCAATACAATATTGTAAAGTTTAAAAATAAAATAAAATTAAAAAAAAATTTATAGCAGAAATAAATAAATAAATAAAATGTCTACAGAATCAAATCTGCCTTTTAAAACAAACAGCTTTACCACAGAAAGTCCAAGTAATGTCATCATTGTTCGAAACAAGAAGTAATAAACCTCATAAAAGAGGAGTAGTAGTGTTTTTCAGAGCCATTTCATGTCTTACAATGCTTACATATGGAAATAAAGCATATTATGATTCAGAGGAAAGAAAACAACAAATTAAATACTGTCTAGACACACTCCATCTTAGGACTTCATGCTCTGTTGTTTTTATGAGAAGCATTACTCTATTCTGAATATCCCTAGCCAGAAATTTCCCCAAGAAAATAGCCCAGGCTTTTACAGGATACTGGAACAGCTGTAATCCAAAAATAGTAGGATGGGGGCAGAAGGCATCGGGGAGTACAAGAGATGTCTCAGCATATTCCTTTGATGAGATGTAAAGACTGATGATGAATTGCTTTTACTGTTTTCTCTCACAGTTTAGTTCTACAATTATATAATGAAAAAGGGCATGTACAAGAAAAACAATGTTGTCATGTTGATTAAGCATAGTTATGAAAGAGAGGGAGGCCCCCTGAAAATTTAACAGAATAATCGTTCAGTTCTTCTTTCTTTCTCTACAATCTCTATGTCTCTATCATAACCAAAATTTTCCCTCTTATGATGGCTCACACTCTTATTTACCCAGAACAGACTTCTCGCTTGTTCTACAAACCCATATAGCCATTTATTTCTTCTACCTGACATTTTTCCCCCTAAATATTCTCTGCTGCTGCTAAGTCACTTCAGTCGCGTCCGACTCTGTGCAACCCCATAGACGGCAGCCCACCTGGCTCCTCTGACTCTGGGATTCTGCAAGCAAGAATACTGGAGTGGGTTGCCATTTCCTTCTCCAATTCATGCATGCATGCTAAGTTGCTTCAGTCATGTCCGACTCTGTGCGACCCTATGGACAGCAGCCCACCAGGCTCCTCTGTCCATGGGATTCTCCAGGCAAGAATACTGGAGTGGTTGCCATTTCCTTCTCCAAAATATTCTCTAGGCACTTCAAATTCTACTTTACACATCCTCATTATCCTGATTGGTCATTCTGAGAAGTGTTGCAATGTAATACTTGCATTCTGAAATGCCTCACCCTTGACCTTCCCTATTAAGAATCCATATATTAGTACACAAAGAAACGTAAATCACTAATGATAGGTTTTGGTTGTTTCTCAAAGTAGTTCTTGTTCTTACAGGAAAAAAAAAAGTGTGTTACTATATAGCCTTTAGAGATATTAAAGAGTAAAAATGCTATAAATTCTTCTGATTTTGTTAGCAAAATCTCTATGTGTTAAAGCTATCTTCTATTAAAGCAGCATTGCTTTTATAGATAGGTAGGTTTGTAGTTTGGAGAAGGAAATGGCAACCCACTCCAGTGTTCTTGCCTGGAGAATCCCAGGGACGGGGGAGCCTGGTGGGCTGCCGTCTCTGGGGCCACACAGAGTCGGACACGACTGAAGTGACTTAGCAGCAGCAGCAGGTTTGTAGTTAGAGGATGGTTAGATAGATAGGCAGGTAGGGGGGAAAATAGAGAAATAAAGAGGTATAGATATGTGCTTTGTAAAATAAATAAGTGAATGAATGAGTCACTGATTCTCAGTGGGGTGGAAAGTTAAAGTGTTAGTCACTCAATCGTGTCCAACTCTTTGTGACCCCATGGACTATAGCCTACCAGGCTCCTCTGTCATGGGATCCTCCAGGCAAGAAACTGGAGTGGGTAGCCATTCTTTTCTCTAGGGACATCCAAGTGAGTCAGTCTCTCTGCAGAGGGCTCTTTCTTGGTCTATTTCTTGGTCTACATGGCTTGAGTTTTAGAGAACAATCTAATTTTCAAATATTTTACTCCAGTATTATACCAACTGTATCAATTTTAGTGTTTAGGAAATTTGGTCACCAAATTTATAGTGGAAATTAATAAATGTTTGTGTCTCACATGTTTCTGTTAGGATCTTCCAATTTTTTTCTTTAAGAGAAAACACATAAATGTTCAGTTGTAGGACAACTTCCAGTTTTCAACTTTCCACTTTGGTCATTTCTCAGTTCTCATCTTTCTTGACCCAACAGCAGCATTCAGTAAGTTGACCACTTTCTCCTTCTTGAATATTTTTTTAGCTTTGTCACATCACTCTCTTTTAGTTCTCTTCATACATCACTGGCTGCTTCTTCTCAGTCACTTTGGGTGATTCTTCCACATCTACTTGATTTCTAAACATTGTCCTGCCCCAGGCCTCAATCTTTGGATGTCTTTATTTATCTACAAGTTCATGTAATTTCATGGCTTTAAATTCCATTTATATACCACTGATGCTCATAGTTATAGTTCAGCCTGGAATTCTAACATGAAGTCCTTTCTATCTACTCAAAATCTCCACACATATTTAATACAAATTTAAATTCAATGTGCTCAAAACAGAACTCTTGCTTTTCCCCTCAACTTTAATTCTCCTGCAGTTAACCTTATCTCTACCAATAGCAATTCATAAATTCAGTTGCTTGGGCAAAAATTGTGGTTCAGTTCAGTTCAGTCACTCAGTCGTGTCCGACTCTTTGCAACCCCATGAATCGCAGTATGCCAGGCCTCCCTGTCCATCACCAACTCCCGGAGTTCACTCAGACTCACGTCCATCGAGTCAGTGATGCCATCCAGCCATCTCTTCCTCTGTCGTCCCCTTCTCCTCCTGCCCCCAATTCCTCCCAGCATCAGAGTCTTTTCCAATGAGTCAACTCTTCGCATGAGGTGGCCAAAGTACTGGAGTTTCAGCTTTAGCATCATTCCTTCCAAAGAAATCCCAGGGCTGATCGTCTTCAGAATGGACTGGTTGGATCTCCTTGCAGTCCAAGGGACTCTCAAGAGTCTTCTCCAACACCACAGTTCAAAAGCATCAATTCTTCAGCACTCAGCCTTCTTCACAGTCCAACTCTCACATCCATACATGACCACTGGAAAAACCATAGCCTTGACTAGATGGACCTTTGTTGGCAAAGTAATGTCTCTGCTTTTGAATATGCTGTCTAGGTTGGTCATAACTTTTCCTCCAAGGAGTAAGCGTCTTTTAATTTCATGGCTGCAGTCACCATCTGTGGTACTTTTCTTTAATTTTTCTGTGAGCCTCATATTCTACCATCAATCTTATTGTCTCCACTTAAAAATATATCCAGAATACTACCAATTCTCAGTATCATTCTGTTCCAATTTTCTTATCCACATCCACTGCTATGATCTTGGTTAAGCTATTATCTCAAACCTGCGGCTAAGTCACTTCAGTCGTGTCCTACTCTGTGCGACCCCATAGACGGCAGCCCACCAGGCTCCCCTGTCCCTGGGATTCTCCAGGCAAGAATGCTGGAGTGGGTTGCCATTTTCTTCTCCAATGCATGAAAGTGAAAAGTGAAAGTGAAGTTGCTCAGTCGTGTCCGACCCTCAGCGATCCCATGGACTGCAGCCTTCCAGGCTCCTCCATCCATGGGATTTTCCAGGCAAGAGTACTGGAGTGGGATGCCATTGCCTTCTCCAATCTCAAACCTGGATTACTGCAATAATTTTCTTGGTTTTTTAATTCCTGTTTTCCTATAATCTATTCTTTTTTTATTAATTTTATTTGTTTATTTATTTATGGCTGTGCTGGGTCTTTGTTGCTGGGCAGGCTTTTCTCTAGTTGCAGCGAGAAGGGGCTACTTTTCATTGCATTGCCCAGGCTTCTCATTTCGGTGGCTTCTATTGTTGAAGAGCACGGGCTCTAGGGCCAGCAGGCTTCAGTAGTTGCAGTGTCTGGGCACAATAGTTGTGGTTCCCTGGCTCTAGAGCACAGGCTTGACAATTGTGGCACTCAGGCTTAGTTGCTCCACAGCATGTAGATCTTCCCAGACCAGGGATTGAACCTGTGCCTCCTGCATTAGCAGACATATTCTTTACCACTGAGCTACCAGGGAAGCCCTCCTACAGTCTATTCTTAACACAACAGGCAGTGATCATTTTAAAACTCAACCATTTACCAACAATTAAAAAAAAAAAAAAAAGTCAGATCATGTCCTTCTGCCCAAAACTCTCCCGTGGTTTCCTGCCTTTTCCAGGGTAAGGCCTCTAAGACCTTAAGTGGTCTGGCTCCCCACGAGCTCTTCCATCAGTCTTCTCATTTGTTGTGCACCAGCTATACCGACTTTCTTGCTTTCCCTTGAACACATGCCAAGCACTCTGCCACCTCAGGGCTTTTGCACTGGCTGTTCCCTCTGCCTAGAATAATCTTTCTCTACTATTTCCAAATCTCATTGGTTATTTTTATCAATTATCTGCTCAATTTTCACCTTATCAAAGAGATCCTCCCTGACCACACTAATATAAAATAGTAACATTTCATTTTCTACCTCACTGATCATGGTTAATTTTTGCCTGAGGCATGTTAAGACCATCAGACATACTACATTTTGTGTTAGAAGGGACTCCCTGAACTGTGTTACTGGGTAGAGAAAATCTCCTGGAATATTATAACTGAGCAGGCAGGATCCTGGCAGGAATAAGAAGGACTGGGCAAAAGCACTGGGGAAGAAGACTGGTTTGTGGAAAAGATCTTTCTTTCTGTGGACGGGGCCTAGAGCTGCCAGACAACCAGCTCTTAAGGCCCCCAAGTGCTTTTAATGGCTCTGAAAGGGGTTAGTGGGAAGGTGGAGAAATTTGCAGACTTGTATTTTTTTCATGATATACTGGAGGTGGAATAGTCAATCAGTATTAGCATCACTTTCCTCCAGTGCTTGCCATATTGAACTATACCAGTGCTCAAACTGCAGGGTTTCCCACAACAGAGCAGGTATCCCAATGGCTGAGGGCAATTCCCTGATGAGGAGGGCTCAGTCTTTCCTTATCCTCTTCTGCGGCAATGGTTTCAATGGAAAGCAGTGAGTTGTAAATGCCATAGGACATCACAAGTCTGGGAGCTGACACTGGGCCCATCATGGATCACCTCCAAATTCCTGGCTTCCCTAAAGCCAAATGCCTGTTTCTCAGCTTATAAAAGCAATACTCCAGCAGAGACCACTTTGAAAATTTGCACCCAAACTAAACTTCAGGGATTTGAGAAATCACAGGAATAGTTTTTTCTTTCCATTTCCCAAAGTGGAAAAATGGAGGGTATTTTTAAGGGTAAAGAGCTTTTCTGATTAAGTGGCTCCTTGATCAACCCTACTTAGTGACACCAGGGTCAATCTTAACTGTCACAATCCCCAGACAAAATGGTAAAGTAGGGGAAGTATGTTCTGTGTACCTTTCCACCCTGGAAACTCTCTCTCCAACTCTGTTCTCTTATCCTCAACCAACAGGCCACTTTAAGCCTATTTACTTTGTTTCCTCTCTGGAAAATATATTTTAGCTCTGCAGTAATATGAAGGTCACCATGAGCCATTAGGAGGATAGAGGTAGAACCTGGAGGCAAACTTAGGTCAGCTGCTAAGGAGAGCAAGACCCATAAGCCAAAACCTTGCCAGTGAAGTCTAAAACTAGTACCAGGGCTGTGCTGGAGTCAGAGCAAGAAGCACTCATCTGGGGATCTGAGATACACACACACAAAAATTCATAGGCAAATAAATTCAAGATCAAAGTGAATAATGGGTTGAAAGGATTATGTTTTGGGGTAAGGCATAGGAAACAAGAAACCTAGACAGTGTATTTAAAAGCAAAGACATCACTTTGCCGACAAAGGTCTGCAGAGTCAAAGCTATGGTTTTTCCAGTAGTCATGTACAGATGTGAGAGTTGGACCATAAAGAAGGCTGGGCCCTAGAGAATTGATGCTTTCAAACTGCAGTGCTGAAGAAGACTCTTCAGAGTCCCTTGGACTGCAAGGAGATCACACTAGTCAATCCTAAAGGAAATCAACCCTGAATATTCATTGGAATAACTGATGTTGAAGCTGAAGCTCCAATCCTTTGGCCACCTGATGCTAAGAGCCAACTCATTGGAAAAGACCCTGATGCTGGGAAAGATTGAGGTCAAGAGAAGAGGGTGACAGGATGAGATGGTTAGATAGCATCACTGACTCAATGGACATGAGTTTGAGCAAACTCTGGGAGATAGTGAAGGACAAGGAAGCCTGACGTGCTGTAGTCCGCGGGGTTGCAAAGAGTTAGACACAACTTAGAGACCGAACAACAACAACAGTAGGGAACAAGACATGTATGTAATTGGTCTGAATGAACTCCCAGCTTTGTGTGTTTGTTTTGTGTGTGTATGTTGGGCAGGGGGGGTGGGTTTCTCCTTGAAAAACTAAAGACTACTGTGTACTAGGTACACTTCTAGTGTTCTTATACAGACAACTCATATTTACTGAGCACTTTCTCTGTGATAGACCAGGGCTTTACTTGAAGTATTTTATTGAATTCTTGCAACTGTGGTGTAAGCACTATCTTTACTCCCATCATTTGTTTAAATTTATAGAGTAATATGTGTAGAATTTAGGCTTTGAATCCAACTCTGGCTGATTCTAGAGACAACGCCCACTCCAAACAGCCATTTGGCCTCCATATGGTAGAGTGTTGGATTAACATACACCCCACATTTGACACCCAGCAACACTCCCCAGGGTCTAAGTGAATAAACTAGGACCTCTTTAAAATCCTTCCTTAGATAATGCTGTTCACCTGAAACTTTCAATGATCTTTATGGTTCCCTGGTTTCTGTGATATGGTTCCCTTGTTTCTGTGATAATAATTTATCTGCCTTGATATTTCAGAACTTAATGAACTAGGCTTGGCCTGCAGGATCTGGTCTCTGGAATATTAGCTCTGGTATGAAATCTAATGTAACTTTTAATTCAATCCAGATGAACCTAATGGAATCAGCCTTAAATAGGTATTACCATAAAGAAAACTATTACAAAGGTGTGGGTGATGACAATTATATTATAAATGTTATCATTTCCTAATAACATGCCAGGTTGACTAAATTCTCCACTGGGATTTCTGAATCCTATAAACTGTGACCCAGAGGACAAACTGCCCAAAGTCACTGAAGGGATTTCTGCTAATAATCGGAGTACAGTGCATAATTTTATTCTTAATTCCCTAAGCTCTATGCTGGAATAGCAATACTGAATGAACATTTGCTGTGGGTCTCCTCAGTTCAGGGACTCATACATTATTACACCATTTATTGGTATTCATTCATGCAACATGGAATCACTGAGCATATCTGGAATGGGCCATTCCTTGGGACTAAGCAGTGAATATGTCAGGCATTATGAAGCTTATGGTATAAAATGAGAGCTAGTAGAGGTGATGGAATTCCAGCTGAGCTATTTAAAATGTTAAAAGATGATGTTGTTAAAGTGCTGCACTCAACATGTCAGCAAATTTGGAAAACTCAGCAGTGGCCACAGGACTGGAAAAGGTCTGTTTTCATTCCAACCCAAAGAAGAGCAATGCCAAAGAATGTCCTGCTGTTGCTAAGTCACTACAGTCGTGTCCAACTCTGTGCGACTCCATTGACAGAAGCCCACCAGGCTCACCCGTCCCTGGGATTCTCCAGGCAAGAACACTGGAGTGGGTTGCCATTTCCTTCTCCAAACTACCCTATAATTGTGCTCATTTCACATGGTAGCAAAGGTATGTTCAAAATCCTTCAAGCTAGGCTTCAACAATATGGAAATGAGAACTTCCAGATGTACCAGCTAGGTTTAGAAAAGGCAGAGGAACCAGAGATCAAATTGCCAACTTTTGCTGGATCATAGAGAAAGCAAGGGAATTCCAGAAAAACATCTACTTCTGCTTCATTGACTATGCTAAAGCCTTTGACTGTGTTGATTACAACAAATTGTGGAAAATTCTTTAAAACATGGGAGTACCAGACCACCTTACCTGCCTCCTTAGAAGCCTGTATGCAGGTCAAGAAACAACAGTTAGAACTGGACATGGAACAATGGACTGGTTCAAAATTGGGAAAGGAGTATGTCAAGGCTGTATATTGTCACTGTGCTTACTTAATTTATATGCAGAGTACATTATGCAAAATGCAAGCCTAGATGAATCACAAGCTGGAATCAAGATTGCTGAGAGAAATATCAATAACCTCAGATATGCAGATGATACCACTCTAATGGCAGAAGGTGAAGAGGAACTAAAGAGCCTCTTGATGAGGGTGAAAGAAGAGAGTGAAAAAGCTGGCTTAAAACTCAACAATCAAAAAACTAAGGTCATGGTATTTGGTCCCATCACTTCATGCCAAATAGAAGGGGGAAAAGTGGAAGAAAGGACAATTTTCTTGGGCACCAAAATCACTGTGGACAGTGACTGCAGCTATGAAATTAAAAGATGCTTGCTTCACGGAAGGAAAGCTATGACAAATCTAGATAGTGTATTAAAAAGCAGAGATATCACTTTGTTGACAAAGGTCTGTATAGTCAAAGCCATGGTTCTTCCAGTAGTCATGTCATGTATGGATGTGAGAGTTGGACCATAAAAGTGGCTGAGTGCCAAATTGATGCTTTCCAACAGTGGTGCTGGAAAAGACTCTGGAGAGTCCCTTGGACTGCAAGGGACTCAGACCAGTCAATCCTAAAGGAAATCAACCCTGAATATTCATTAGAAGGATTGATGCTGAAGCTGAAGCTCCAATACTTTGGTCACCTGATATGAAGAGCCAACTTACTGGAAAAGACCCTGATGCTGGGAAATATTGAAGGCAAAAGGGGAAGAGGGCAGCAGAAGGTGAGATGGTTGGATGACATCATTGACTCAATTGACATGAGTTTGAGCAAACTCCAGGAGATAGTGAAGGACCGGGAAGCCTGGCATGCTATAGTCCATGGGATCACAACGAGTTGGACATGATTTAGTAACTGAACGACAACAAAGTCATGTTGTAGTGTTGAGTGTAATAACCATTAAAAAACCCCATTCCAGCTGCTAACAAGCTGTACTTTCCAGCCATACTGTAATCTTAATAAACACTATAAGCTCCTACACTCAAGTTGATACTGCTCCAGGGTCTCACTTAGATAAAGACTGTTCTTGAAAGACTTGAAAGACTCCTGCCTATAATAATCTACACTTTAATAGAGAGTGGATTTATTCCTGCTTCTGTATATTCTTACTATGTATACAATTTTCTCTTTGTGGAAAACTTTTCCCTTCCATTTGTTTATCAAATTCTTGCCTTGTACAAAGCCCAGTTCAGGTTCCTTTCTTTTCTGAAACACTCTGTGACATAAAGTGTCACCTAAACTCCCAGGACATTCATTATTTGTGCCACTTCTTATCATGTTTTCTTGGATTACTTATCTTTTCTTATATCTACCCTCTAGGAGTATTTTATTGGAGAAGGAAATGGCAACCCACTCCAGTGTTCTTGCCTGGAGAATCCCAGGGATGGGGTAGCCTGGTGGGCTGCCATCTATGGGGTCGCACAGAGTCGGACACGACTGAAGTGACTTAGCAGAAGCAGCAGTAGCAGGAGTACCTTACCTTTTTATCTAATATTCTGTTGTTTAGTAAAGTACCTAACATTCAATAACCATTTTACCCAGATAAATGGTCATTGATGATAAAAATAGGTATTTTTCTCTGAAACTGATGATTCCCAGACCTAAACTGTAAGCCTTTCCAAGGTAAACACTTTGTGACAATTCATTTTGGGCCAGAAAGATTCACCCTTAGACTCTGGACCTTCATATTTTTTTAAGGTATCTTTTCATGCCATCTCTGAATCTTCATATTTCCTTTAAGGTATCTTTTCATGCCATGGGTGCTGAGATTAGATTTTTCAGCACTGGCTTCATTTGGGGTGGTGTATTACAGAGAGGAAGCAGGAAGCACAAAATAAGAAAGGAGAAACAGGTTTATGGTTTGAGACTGGCTACAGTCCTCATACCCTGTGGGAAGTAGCTGATTGTTTGGTACCAGGGATTGTATAAGCAGTATAAACAAGAAAGAATAAAGAACTGCATGAATAAAGAATAGAATGACAATCCAAGACAAGGCACCAAGAATTAAGAGAACATAAAAAGATAAGTTCAAATACTTATTGTCAAAGAAACACCAAGAAGGTAACAGAGGAAAACTCATCTGATCAAAGGCCAGGGAAGCTTTAAGTATCCAGACTACAATCTAGGCAGTGAGAGAATGGGAACCAAATCAAGCAAACAATCTGAACAGCAAGGATCAGGAACTCAGGACAACAGTTCTAAATGGTCTCTGTAGTAAGTAGTACTCAGTATTTGTTGAATAAATGAATGAACAAAAAGGACACATTGGAACTAGGCTGAAATCTAAATAAATCTGCCCTCAGATGCATTCCTTGCCCTTGCTCCTCTCAACGCTAATACAAGAAGATGGTCCCCTGGGAGATGGCGCTTCCCAGGTGACTTCCTTGTGGGTTCAGCAGCACTGATAGGAGATTGGAGTGACAGGGTAAAGCCATGGTTCTCTTCCCCTTCTATATGGCTCCAGTTGGCATTTCAAGCAACAGCTGTTTCCTTCCTGCCTCTAGTTCTCAATGGGTTAGCCCACTGAGGTTCTGAACTCTGAGCTTTGGTAAAACCACCCTGTACATTTGTCTCTCTAGCCCAGCAGGATCAAACAGATATATAATGTAAGAATATTATATGTAAGTTTTTATTTTTTAATAGCCACATTTTAAAAGTCAAAATTAAAGAGTAAGATTAATTTAGATACAATATATAACTCAATATATTCAACATATCACTTCTCTGTATAGTCAATAAAAAAATCTATTTATGAGATATTTTTTATTCTTTTTCTCAGATTCATTCTTCACAATCTCGTATGTATTTTACATTAAGAACATACCATAGTTCAGATCAGCCACATTTCAAGTGCTCAAAAACAAAGTGTGGTTGGATACCAAGCTGGACAGCACAGTTCTAGCCTACTGGTGAGAGTAGTCTCCTGCTACTGCTAATTTGAGGGGGATGCCTCACCATTGGGCTTCCCAGGTGATGCTAGTGGTAAAGAACCCTCCTGTCAATGCAGTAGACATAAGAGACTTGGGTTCGGTCTCTGGTTTGGGAAGCTCCCCTGGAGGAGGGCATGGCAACCCATTCCAGTATTCTTGCCTGGAGAATCCCATGGACAGAGAAGTGCAGCGGGCTACAGTCCATGAGGTTGCAATGAGTCAGACACGACTGAAGTGACTTAGCACAACTTAGTACCCATGCTTCACCATTACTCCTTGTTTTGCTTTTAAGCTATGACATCACTTGAGTAACTAACTTCCTGAACTAAAATCCCTCCATTGTAGGAGACACAAATATTCAGAACACAGTTCTCAACTGTGGACGCAGTTGTGGAAGGAGAGGGTGGGACGAATTGAGAGAGTAGCATGGAAATATATGCATTGCCATATGTAAAATAGATAGCCAGTGGGACCATGTAAATGGTCAACTAATATTTGACAAAGGAACCAAGAAGATTCAATGGGGAAAGGAAATCCTGCTATTTGCCACAACACGGATGAACACAGAGGCCATTATGCCCAGTGATATATAAGTAAGACAAATAAAGACAAATACTGCATGATTTCACTTAAATGTGAACTCTGAAAAAAGAAGTCAACTCATAGTAACAGAAAGTAGTATGCTAGTCACTAGGAGCTTGGAGGGTAGAGGAAACAAGGAGATGCTGGTCAAAGGGTAAGCACTTTCAGTTATAAGATGAATAAGTTCTAGTGACCTAATGTACAGCATGGTGACTATAAATAATACTAATGTAATGTATCATATTGTACACTTGAACTTTGCTAAGACAGTAGTATTCTCACCACAAAAATAAAGAGGGGTAACTATGTGAGATGATAGATATGTTAATTTGCTTGATTGTGGTAATCATGTCACAATGTATACATATATCAAAACATCATATTGAACTACCTAAGCACATACAATGTTTATCTGTCAATCATACTTCAAGTAAGCTTAGGGTGAGGGGAAGAGAGAGTTACAGAAGAAAACTTCAACAGTGATCACCACAGAGAGCAATTTTTGCCAATCACAGTCTTAAAATTATGGTTAACAACATTCTGGTAATGCTGGGAAGGGTGTCTCAAATTCTTTCAGCAAGCATACTTTCTCATTCAACTATCCTTCAATTTATCAAGAAACTCCTTTTCTTCCCCTGCTCCATAGGGATAATTCCATGCACACTAAGCAGTCCTCATTACCATTTGGCTTCCCATGCATTCTACCTATCAAATAGAAAGCACAAGCTATGCAGATTCAAAAACTTGGTCTTTCTCTCTGTTTCCTCACTGGATACTTACTTCAAGGTGTCTTCTCCAAATGGTGTCCTGCTCCATGAACATGGCAGACCCTGGCAGGAGTCTCTTGTAGTGCTTCCAGTCAGAGACCTCACCTGGCAGGTCTTGGCTCTGTGAAGAAAGAGGAGATGGATTCTATTCAGCTTTTATAGCCATAGAGAGTTAGAAGGAACTGGAGTGTCTACTGGTCCAAATCCATATTTTTTACACATGGGAAGCCAATGGGGATTTAAAACATTGTCCAAAGTTATGCAGCAAGTTTTGTAGCAGAACAGAGATTATGACCTGTTTTCTGCTTCTTGGAGCAGTGTTTTTTTTAATGCTGTGTCACAGATTATTACCTTAGATCCTAGATAAAAATCTCAAAGTTATACTTGTCTAGCATTTAGATTTCCCAATGCAAAAACTCAAGTACTACTTGGCCTGCTAACAAATGACAGCTTAGTTGAAGTTTTATGTGTGGTATGAATTTGGGACATTGGGTTAGGATCTGAGATGCTGCATTAAATATCATGGACATGAGCATAGTGCACCAGGTTTTAAAAGTGCATAATTTTCTCTCTCCTATCTTTTGCTGGATGATGCTGAGAATGATAGCTTAAAAATGGAATGCAGTTCATCTCAAATAATGAACTATTTTGTAGAAAATAAATATATAAAGATTCAAACTGACAAAATGCAATAAGATCCATTCATTCACTGGTTATTGCACTAATCAAAAGCCTAGACAATAAGGAGAAACAATAAGCAAAAGAGCTCAAGTTTTTTCCTGTATGAAACTTAGATGCTGGGATAGAAGCCACATAATAAGCACGTGTCAGATAAAAAACAATTACAGTGATAAACATGAAGAAAATTGCAGGTTGCCATGATAGACAATATTGGGGCATTTACTTTGGATAAGGTGGTTAGGGAAGGTCTCTCTAAAATGATGACACTTAAGTTGAGTTTAAAACTGGAAGGCTGTGCAATTTCCCAAAAAGAGAGGAAAGCATTCTAGACAAAGGGAAAATGTATAACAGTGCTAACATGATAAGTTCCAGGCTTTTAACTGTATGTGATAAACCAGGAGCATTTGGAATGTAAGCAATTCTGTCATGTAGTAAAATAAAATCAGTCTTAATTCAGATTTGTCTTATCATCAAATAAAGAAGTGTAGACTCAAAAGCATGTATGGACACAAGAAACTGAACCCATTCATAACTCTGGCTTACATGTGGTTCCCAGAGGCTTCCCATAGAGTGCCCAAAGGTTGTAACTGAGAACAAACAGAATAAAACAAAAAACACCCTGGATAAGGGCCCTGAAAATAAAAGGGAATATTCCATCAATAAGTAGCAGTTTGAGTTTGAGATCTAGAAGGAAGGGCACTAATTAAAATTCCCCACCCTCTCTCTGATCCCTTAGACAAGCCATTTTAATAGAGAAATTGCCAAGAAAAAGCACAACAGTGTGGGAAAAAAATCATCTTAAATAGACTTGTTCATGGTATGAGAGGTGAAGTAAGAAGGCAGAGTGTTGCTTTACTCTACCTCATCAGGGAACATACCCATTGGGTGACAAATTTTTCTCTGCCATGAACATGTCTGTGAATGACTGTGCAAGTGCCCTGGGTATTGATTTTGTGGTTAAAAATAATGTCTGCAAGTAGGTAAGTTCACAAGACTAACTCCACAAATAGTGAGGGTTGACTATATATAATATATTGAGTAAGTTTCAGGCCCTGTGTCAAGCACTTTATGTGCATCACCCTACTTAATCCTCCTGGTAACTCTGTCAGATAGGTACCACTTCTATAACTGTGTGCAAACTGAGATTAAGTAAATTTTCAGAAGTCACACAGTTTGTAAGCAGTGGAGCTAAGACTCCTACCCTGGGGTCTCTGAATCGAGAGCCTGTGTTTTTAACCATTATGCTGAATTGCCTCCATGAATATGATACCTCTCATAAGATTTTCTTGCATTGGTTGAGGCCAGTGGATGAAGGCCATATTCTATGTATACAATGGTCACTTCTTCAGAGGATGAGTGTAATCTAGACCTGACTAATCCTGAAAATCATAGCTCACTATCTTCTCAGTCTCTATGCCTTACAACAGTAAAACATTGACTATCCACAGGAAGAGCTTGAAAGATGTTCAACTCATATACTTAAGTCTGAATTGATTAATAAGGAGGATACTCAATGCTACAAGAAAATTCTCTGAATTTAAGGCATAAGATCCAAAGTTCAAATCCCTGTAGTGTTTGAGGTTTTGGAATTAGATTTTCCACATCACTAAAGCACAAATATCAATTTTAATATAAGAAACATGAAATTCTGTTTTAAAAATATTTTAAAAATGAGTAACTATAAAAGGCATCATTTATTGAAATCCTATTTAATGTTCAAATGAAAACACAATTGAGGCACTCATTGCTATGTGTAAGTGGTTTTGTATAAGCGATGAATGTTTCGAAGCTTGCACACACTTTGTTCTTTTTCCAAATAAACACTACATGGATCTATATGCTCAATCCTTGACTAAATTTTTCCTCCTATTGGCTTATTGATAAAGTTTTCTATTTTTTTTAATGGATTCTGCAATGAGCATTAGTTTCATGACTGAATTCAGAGCTTGTTAAACTTAGAATACTTGTCTTTAGTGACTCACAATCACTTATTGTTCTGCATTGCTTTGTATCAAGTATCCTACATGTCAGTCCCCACAGGATATAAATAGACCATAATAATATTTAGCAATATAAAATGAGGACAATGACTATCCTCATCCGTCACTCCCTTTCTCATGAGGGTGTGGTGTTCATTGTTTATTGCTTGGAGAGATTTGCCAAGAACAATGGCTACTCAAGCCAGTAGCATTTATTCCAGCTGCATCTTGAATTGATTAAAAACTATTTCTCCAGGCAAAGAGTAGCTTCACCTTAAGCCAAAGGATGAGTGTGATTAAGGGATTTGATTGGATCATTAGAGAAACAATAACACGGAAACTGAGAGTGAGATGATGGTTGTGCTCGTCTTTTCAGATGCCATGTGAATGCATAACTACTTAGGTTTGACTGAATCAAATATCCAATTTTTAACAAATATACAGATATTACTTTTTCATTCATTGGGTTTTGATATTCAAGAAAAAGTGTGAATAAATAAATTGATAAAAATTAGGAAATTCATCTGGTAGAGACTGGGCAGTCAACGCTTTATTTTCACTTTGTAATTGGTACACAGGTAAGAAATAGTCTACTTGGGTACAACTGGTAACACTCAGATAATCTAGGAAAATAGTCAAGACATACAAAAGGAAATACTAATTCTGAGGAAGTGTGGTAAGAGAAAGGGTAAGTTGGCATCTCTGCAATAGTTCATTCATTCCAGAGAAATGGGCAAGTGTTGGAGCTGAAGTAAGTTCCAAAGAAATAAAAACATTCCAGCTGGACTGGGAGACAAATAGATATGCTTCAATAATATTTACATGCAAGAAAAGAGAAGTTTTGGATAACAATTTCTTAACTGCTCAGAATGACTGGAAAGTATATGAATTTAGATGCCAGTGCACAGATTAAGTAGCAGAACACTGAGAAAAAAAATCAAAGTAGCTATATTGGAAATCATATGTTTTCAGCTGCAAAACAACACAGAAATTTTCTAGTCCTTTGCATGTGTGTGCACACTCAGTGTGTCCAACTCTTTGCAGACCCAAAGACTCCAAAAGACTGAAGCCTGCCAGGCTCTTCTGCTCATGGAATTTTTCAGGGAAGAATACTGGAGTGGGTTGCCATTCCAGTATTCGAATGGATACTGGAGATCGAACCCACATATCTTACATCTCCTGCATTGGCAGGAGGGTTCTCAACCACTGGTGCCCCCTGGGAAGCCCCAAATGAGCACATTCCAAAGAAAATCGTTTTTTCCTGAAAAGTCTAGTTTAATCTAGGCTTCCCTGGTGGCTCAGATGGTAAAGAATCTGCCTGCAATGCAGGAGACTGGGATTTAATCCATGGGTCACAAAGATCCCCTGGAGAAGGAAATGATTACCCACTCCAGTATTCTTGCTTGGAGAATTCCATGGACAGAGGAGCCTGGCAGGCTACAGTCTATGGGATCACAAGGAATTGGACACTACTAAGTGACTAACCTTTTCACTTTTCACTAGTTTAATCTAAGGGCCTTTGCAAGGAAGGCAGGGAGATTTTGTCCAAAGAACAAGTAATTTAGAAAAACCATGAAGTTGCAATTGATTATTAAATAACAATAGGCTAGCATTGCAACAGGGGAAGAGGAGTTGTTTAGAAAAACATTAACATTTTAGCTTATACATACTTAATGAATCTCATATTTCTAAATATACATCATCATATAATACATATACCCTAGTGTTACAGGTGTAGTTTTTCTCTTACTGATGTTATGTGGCCAGAGGGAAGGTTTGGTAAGTTATTTATGTATTATCTACTCTAAACCTTTCCTTTGTGGAAGAGAGACAGGCCATTCTGACTCCCTGATGACTGGCTTCAGTCAAGGAAGAACAGAGGCAGTCTTTAAAATATGTGGCATCCTTTTTTTCTAATTAATAGAAATATAAATTATTTCTATGAATATTTTCACTGCTCCCTCATAATATATGTGAGCATTTCGTCACATAGCTTTAGCCTTAGATTCACTCTTTATAACTAATACTGTTCAAATTATTATATTTTATAGAAATATCTACATGATTCTACATGTAGATTCATGTTACATACTTAGTACATTCCAGGTACAGTTTAAGAGCTGAATAATCTTTAGCAAGTAACAGTTAACATATTTCATAAAAATAGCTATTAAGGTCATTACTTGCTAGTCAGAAAGTGACAATATTAATCACTGAAAAAGAAAATATTTGTCAGTTTTGTAATAAAATAATATTGCCAGTTTCATTTTGTTTTTAGTTGATCATTAGTCAAATCTGTACTTAAACAGCTCACCTAAATTCATAGTTTAGACTTTAACCTTAAGTATGAAAAAATTCCTGCATGGTTTCATCATGTATTATACATACTTCTCTGTCATTCTGTCTCAAAAATGTACAACATTAGACTCCTTGGAGAGACGGAGGTAATTCTGAGTGCTTTATCTACCATGTCTTGGCCCCAAATGTGAGACAAACTCTGAACTTGTTACTAGAGAAGCTCTAACCTGGCAGAAAAGAGAAATACAGTTGGATATTTGCAGCACAGTTGGATATTTGACACACAGTGTACCAAGTGCCATGAGAGCACAGAGAAGGGAATATCTAGCTGTATATTGTCACCCTGTTTATTTAACTTACATGCAGAGTACATCATGCAAAATGCTGGACTGGATGAAGCACAAGCTAGAATCAAGATTGCTGGGAGAAATATCAATAACCTCAGATAGGCAGATGACACCACCCTTAAGGTAGAAAGTGAAGAAGAACTAAAGAGCCTCTTGATGAAAGTGAAACAGGAGAGTGAAAACGCTGGCTTAAAACTCAGCATCATAAAAAACTAAGATTATGGCACAGAATGGGATCACCAGTCCCATCACTTCATAGCAAATAGATGGGGAAACAAAGGAAACAGTGACAGATTTAATTTTCTTGGGCTCCAAAATCACTGAAGATGGTGACTGCAGCCATGAAATTAAAAGACTCTTTGTTCCTTGGAAGAAAAGCTATGACCAACCTAGACAGCATATTTAGACATTACTTTGCCAAGAAAGGCCCATCTAGCCAAACCTATGGTTTTTCCAGTAGTCATGTATGGATGTGAGAGTTGGACTATAAAGAAAGCTGAGTGGCAAAGAATGGATGCTTTTGAACTGTGGTGTTGGAGAAGACTCTTGAGAGTCTCTGACTGGAAGGGGATCAAACCAGTCAATCCTAAAGGAAATCAGTCCTGAATATTCATTGGAAGAACTGATGTTGAAGCTGAAACTCCGATACTTTGGCCATCTGATGTGAAGAACTGACTCATTGGAAAAGACCCTGATTCTGGGAAAGATTGAAGGCAGGAAGAGAAGAGGATGACAAAGGATGAGGTGGTTGGACGGCATCACCGACTTAATGGACATGAGTTTGAGCAAACTCTGGGAGATGGTGAAGGATAGGGAAGGCTGGTGTGCTGCAGTCCATGGGGTCGCAGAGTTGGACAGGACTGAGCGACTGAACTGAACTGGACTGTTGGATTAGATGAGGGGAATTGGTCTATTATGTCGAAGACTGTTTGAACCTTGTTCAATGAAAATGACAGAACTTGAGTAGGTAGAAAACAGCTGAAGCACCATCCAGGAAAAAGGAAAAAACTTTACATGAAATTATGTCAGGTCATGAGGTACCATGAAGAAAAGTAGGAGGAGATGAGGCTGAATTGAACTTTATCCTATATGTAGCTCACTGAAGGAAACTCTGAAAGGTTTCATGTCACAGTATGAAGGACAAATTGTGAGGAACAAGAATGAAGACAGAAGAACCAGTTATAAGCCTGTATATAAAGAGCCAAGAGGGAGGTGATATATGTATAATTATGGCTAATTTGTGTCGTTGTATGGCAGAAACCAACATAACATTGTAAAGCAATTTTCCCCCTGCTGCTGCTAAGTCACTTCAGTCGTGTCCGACTCTGTGCAACCCCATAGACGGCAGCCCGCCAGGCTCCCCCATCCCTGGGATTCTCACGGCAAGAATTTTCCCCCAATTAAAAATAAATTTTAAAAAAGTCCAGGTGATTGGTAAGGTAGTGAGGATAACATGTATTTAAATTTATGTAACAAATATTTGCATAGTATTTGTTTATTAAGCCCTGGTCCAAGTATGTTATAACTATTAACTCACCCTCTTAATATTTATAACTCATATAGCATCCCTATGAAGTACGTACTGTTATTACCATCCCCCTTTTTTTGACTGAGGAGACCAAGGCACTGAAAGGCTAAGAATTTTGTTCAAAGTCACACAGCTAATAAATGATAAATCCAGGATTTAAATTCAGGCAGTTTGGTTCCAGCATCTTTCCCCTTAACCGATATACCATGTTACTTTTTATAACTCAGAGTAGGAGTTCATTCCATGGCTTGGATAACTAGGTAGGCGGTGACACCATTTACAGAGACTGGAAAAACACAAGGAGGAACAGATTTCTTCTGGACAAGTATAGAGCTATATGTTCAGCTTTTGATATGTTGAGTCTGAGATCCTTCTGCTCAATACTTTGTTCAGGCCTAAGTCACAATGAATAACTGTTGACTGAAGCCAATCATTTCTAGAGCCCTAGTAACTGGGATAAGTGTCTATGTCAACGGCGGTCTGAAAGCTTCTTGGGGACTTGATGGTTTCTGTGGAGGCTGAAAACAGTGGCATACCAAGGAAACTGGTGGGACATGGGTACCGTACTCCTGCTGCCCCTAAATCAGACCCCTAACATGGGGTAAACAACTGAGAGCTGTATATTTATACATATTTTTTCATGGAAGTTCAGGCATATGTAGTTCTTTTTTTCCTCCCCTCAAATCCCATTGCAAAGGTAAAGACATTTTGGATTTTATTGGGCACATTTTGAGCAACAGTTACAACCCAAAGGTCACCAAGTTAGGATCACTGTGACAAAAATTTCAAATAAATAAACATTTAAAAGATTTTACTTTAATTCACTTAAGAAAAGGCAATGAAAATAATATCTGCCTAAGAGAACTAACCTCAGCCAAAATTATGCCCAAACTTTCAGACTCAACTTCCATTGCTGTCAGTTGAAATAATCCTGAAATATTTAAAAGAAGCAAGTCAGGTCTATGATACACTATTGTGCCAGGGTTTTTGTCTGTTGCTTATTGTTAGTTTTATTTTTTCCCACTTGCCAAGGTTTAAAAATGGGTACAAGATAAAACAAATTTTTGAAGCAAATTTCAAATGTTTGGCAGTTGTTGAATTCCATTCCTTAATATTCTTGCCTCAGGAGAGGAGGGAAATAAAACATTTTTCAACAAATAGGTGAGTCTTGACATATTATCCTGTCATGCAACTAGAAGATGGGACAGGGAAAGACAAGTTGTTTTATATGTGAGTAAATGTTCTTTCATGTGCTGAGTCCTCTGGGAGTGTGTCTGAATTCATTCTGTGACTCCTAGCTCTTCAAGGTGCATACAGTTTTCTCTAATTAAATTTTCATGATGTAAGGGCTCGTTCAATAGTCTGCCCATTGTCCTGGAGCGCAGTGAGTTCTCCCTTAATTTCTCCCAGAAGTTCACAACTCAGGAAGTCAGAAAACCACTGCAGACAAACACTCCTAAGTTTTTGGCTAAGTATGTAGATTATATTAGGGGTATCTCTCTCCAAGTACAGGCTGTACCCATAACAGAATGACAGGTATGCCAAGCTACTCAAAATAGTCCTTCCAATACCAACACATAGGTTAGTATTAAAATACTATATTATTATCCTTGGAAAGAGTGAAGTAAATTTTTCTTTTAGATTCTATACATATATAAATATAGGATCTTTTAGATCTTTTAGATATAGATATATCTAAAAGATCTAAAAGATCCTATATATAAAAGTGACTAGAATAAATTCTGTAAAATTGAAAAAATAGTCTATAAATTCAATTTCATCTTTTCCTCAGGACTCATTACAGATATATCAAACTGCACACAAACCAGAATCACCAGGATGTCATAGATGCCCAGCGTTTTCTCTGCAAGATGTGTGCTTCTTATTAGAGTTTCTACTTCAGTTAGTGGCATCATCACTACCCAAACCAGAAATCCAATAGGACTTTTCAGTTTTTCATTTTCCCTGGCTCTTCATACCTA
The DNA here is from genome assembly GCF_029407905.1 of Bubalus kerabau. Classification (NCBI taxonomy): domain Eukaryota; kingdom Metazoa; phylum Chordata; class Mammalia; order Artiodactyla; family Bovidae; genus Bubalus; species Bubalus kerabau. The sequence goes on from NC_073633.1 coordinate 65,561,750, forward strand.
TCAAGAGTCTCTTACACTTTGTACCTATCCTCACTTTGATTATGATCTTCCAAATATCTCTCAAGAGCATTCTCTCTTTTCCATCACCATTGCCACAACTACTGCCTTATTTTAGGCTAACAACATCTCTCCTCTGGACAATTCTAACTGCCTCCAAACTAGTCTCAACTATTTCCAGTTTCTAGTCTCCCTCTGTATAGCCACTGAAGTGAAATTTCTAAATCGCAATCTTATCATCCCCCTTCTTAACTCTCTCTCCCACCCCTGCTTCACTGGCTCCTAAATTCTTACATAAGAAAGCCCAAGCTCTTTGGTATAGCACCTGAAGTCCTTCATGGCTTGACTCCATCAAACCATGTTCTTATTTTTTTTTTTATTCTCCAGTAACAATGTCTGCAGTTCAGTAAGGTTGCTAGGTTATTCATACCCTGATCCCTGTCCAAAATGGGTCAGTTCCCTCAAGAGCTACTATTTAGGTAGCATCCAAAACCTCTATAAGGACCCCTGACAGCTATTTCTTTAGCTCAGGGAACTATCCAAGTTTGCCTCTTATCCAGACTCCTTGATTGTCATCATGTTTTACCCATATTTTCCCATTATGATTTACTTTTACTCAGACTCTCCTTAATATTTTCTGGTCTGGTTTTCTTCCACCTGGTTCCAAACAGGAAAGCCCTCAGACAAGTGACACCCCTTCCCTATATGCTACCCTAAGTCCTTCAAACTAAATGCCAAGGGTCCATCTAGAGGGTAGGATAAGTCTATGCCTTTGTACAACAATGCCTTCTCCCTCTTCTACTGACTATAAATGCCTTTCATTGTCCCTCAAAACCTAGATCAAATATCCCCAACCTTAAGAGGTCTTCCCTGTTCTATTACTTAAGATAGTTGTACATTCCTACATTCAGCTCTATACCTTATACAAGTTTCTATTTCATTCATCACTCTCTATCAGGTGATCTTGGGCAATATCTTTTAGGCTGTTTTGTGGCTTAATTTTAAAAGTGGGATAAATTAATTCTCAGGGTTGCCATCACATAGTAGATACTCAATAAGTGTTTACCAAGGATGCTTCTAACCAGGAATAGAAAGCCATATAAAGGCCTGGGACATAGTCATGCCATGATTGTTTTGTGGATTAGATGTAACACTTCTGTCATTTTAAGTTCCTATTATCTATAATAAACTTTAAAAACTTATGGCCCTGCAGATTTAATTCAATCCAGCTTCCCTGGTGGCTCAGATGGTAAAGAATCTGCCTGCAATGTAGGAGACCTAGGCTCAATCCCTGGGCCAGGAAGATCTCCTGGAGAAGGGAATGGTAACCCACTCCAGTATTCTTGCTTAGAGAATCTCATGAATAGAGAGGAGCCTAACAGGCTACAGTCCATGGGTTCGCAAAGAGTCAGACACAACTGAAAGACTAATAGTGTCAAATTACCCATGACACTTTTCACAGAACTAGAACAAATAATCCTAAAATTTATATGGAACCATAAAAGATCCATAATTGCCAAAGCTATCCATAGGAAAAAGAACAAAAGAAGGAAGCATAACCAACCCAGACTTCAGACAATACTACAAGGCCACAGTAATCAAAGCAGTGTGATACTGGCACAAAAAACAGACAGATGATCAACGGAACAGAATAGAGACCCCAGACATAAACTCACACACTTACAGTCAATTAATTGTCAATAAAGGAGGCAAGAAGACACAAAGGAAAAAAGACAGTCTCTTCCACAATTGGTGTTAGGAAAGTTGGACAGCTGTGTGCTAATCAATGAAGATAGAACACACCTCCAACACCATACACAAAAATAAACTCAAAATGGCTTAAAGACTTAAATATTAATAAAAAAAAAAGTGACATCATAAAGCTCCTAACAGAAAGCATAGGCAAAACATTCTCTGGCATAAATTATATCAATATTTTCTTAGGCCAATCTCTCAAGGCAATAGAAATACAAACAAAAATAAAAAATGGGACCCAATCAAACTTACAAGCTTCTGTACAGCAAGGGAAACAATAAAAATGCAAAAAGACAACCCTGACTGGGAGAAAATAATTTGAAAATGATGCAACAAAGTAGGGCATAATTTCCAAAATATACAAACAGCTCATACAACTCAACAACAGAAAAACAATTCTATCAAAAAATGGGGAGAAGAACTAAATAGACATTTCTCCAAAGAAGACATACAGATGGCCAACAGGGACATGAAAAGATGCTCAACATCACTAATTATAAGAGAAATGAAAACAAAAGCTACAATGAGGTACCTTGCACTGGTCAGAATGGCCATTATTGAAAGGTCTACAAATAACAAATGCTGGAGAGGGTGTGGAGACAAAAGGGAACTCTCTTACACTGTTGGTATGAATGTAAGTTGGAACAGCCTCTATGCACACCAGTATGGAGGTTCCTCAAAAAACTAAAAATAGAGTTACCATGCAATCCAGCAATCCCACTCCTGGTTATATATCAAGACAAAACTACAGTTCAAAAAGATACATGCAACCCTATGTTTTGTAGCTGCACAATTTATAACTGCCAAGACATGGAAAAAACTTGAATGTCTATTGAAAGATGAATGGTAAAGATGTGGTACATATATATAATGGAATACTACTGTGCTGTAAAAGAGAATGAAATAATGCCATTTGCAGCAACATGGATGTACATAGAGATTATCATACTAAATGAAGTCAGAAACAGAAAGACAAATACCACATGATATCACTTATATGTGGAATCTAAAATACGATACAAACGGACCTACCTAAAGAAATAGAAGAAAACAATAGAATGGGAAAGACTAGAGATCTCTTCAAGAAAATTAGAGATACCAAGGGAACACTTCATGCAAAGACGGGCTCAATAAAGGACAGAAATGGTATGGACCTAACAGAAGCAGAAGATATTAAGAAGAGGTGGCAAGAATACACAGAACTATACAAAAAAGATCTTCACGACCAAGATAATCATGATGGTGTGATCACTCACCTCTAGCCATACATTGTGGAATGTGAAGTCAAGTGGGCCTTAGAAAGCATCACTATGAACAAAGCTAGTGGAGGTGATGGAATTCCAGTTGAGCTATTTCAAATCCTAAAAGATCACACTGTAAAAGTGCTGCACTCAATATGCCAGCAAATTTGGAAAACTCAGCAGTAGCCGCAGGACTGGAAAAGTTTTCATTCCAATCCCAAAGAAAGGCAATGTCAAAGAATGCTCAAACTACTGCAGAATTGCACTCATCTCACACGCTAGTAAAGTAATGCTCAAAATTTTCTCCTAGCCAGGCTTCAGGAATATGTGAACTGTGAACTTCCAGATGTTCAAGCTGGTTTTAGAAAAGGCAGAGGAACCAGAGATCAAATTGCCAACATCTGCTGGATCATTGAGAAAGCAAGAGAGTTCCAGAAAAACATCTACTTCTGCTTTATTGACTAAGTGAAAGCCTTGACTGTGTGGATCACAATAAACTGTGGAAAATTTTGAAAGAGATGGGAATACCAGACCACCTGACCTGCCTCTTGAGAAATCTGTATGCAGGTCAGGAAGCAACAGTTAGAACTAGACATGTAACAACACACTGGTTCTAAATAGGAAAAGGAGTACTTCAGCTGTATACTGTCACCTTGCTTATTTAACTTATATGCAGAGTACATTCATGAGAAACGCTGGGTTGGATTAAACACAAGCTGTAATCAAGATTGCCAGGAGAAATATCAATAACCTCAGATATGCAGATGACACCACCCTTATGACAGAAAGTAAAGAAGAACTAAAGGGCCTCTTGATAAACATGAAGAGGAGAGTGAAAAAGTTGGCTTAAATCTCAACATTAAAAAAACTAAGATCATGGCATCCGATCCCATCACTTCATGGCAAATAGATGGGGACACATTGGAAACAGTGGCTGATTTTATTTTGGGGGGCTCCAAAATCACTGTAGATGTTGATTGCAGCCATGAAATTAAAAGACGCTTACTCCTTGGAAGGAAAGTTATGACCAACCTAGACAGCATATTCAAAAGCAGAGACATTACTTTGCCAACAAAGGTCCATCTAGTCAAGGCTATGGTTTTTCCAGTAGTCATGTATGGATGTGAGAGTTGGACTATAAAGAAAGCTGAGTGGCGAAGAATGGATGCTTTTGAACTGTGGTGTTGGAGACGACTCCTGAGAGTCCCTTGGACTGCAAGGAGATCCAACTAGTCCACCCTAAAGGAGATCAGTCCTGGGTGTTCATTGGAAGGAGTGATGTTGAAGCTGAAACTCCAATACTTTGGCCACCTGATGCGAAGAGCTGACTCATTGAAAAGACCCTGATGCTGGGCAAGATTGGAGGCAGGAGGAGAAGGGGACAACAGGATGAGATTGTTGGATGGCATCACTGACTCAATGTACATGAGTTTGGGTAAATTCTGGGAGTTGGTGATGGACAGGGAGGCCTGGCGTGCTGCAGTCCATGGGACTGCAAAGAGTCAGACTGAGTGACTGAGCTGAACTGAACTGATTGATGGATTTGCTTCAGATGGTCCAGTAGGAATGTTTTTTAGTAAAATGGCCATGAGTGTTATCAAGTGAAAGTAAGAAAATTCCCCACCCTGAATGCTTTCCAAGACTAAAAATAAAATATGAATCCAGAATTGCAAAAACAAACAAACCGAATCTCCATTTCAGGCAGTATTCAAAACCATAGACAATGTAGATGACCTTTTCTCATGGTAAGTCACATTCTGCACCACTCTATACTGCTGCATTTGGTTGAGCAATTTGCCTAGCCAAGGGTTTCTGGCAATTTGCACAGAAAAACTAGTAAAATTTTTTCCCAACTGTAAAATATTTGTTTTATGCAAATTTCAAAAAAGTCCTAAGACCAAATAAAAGAGGGAGAGAGAACAAAGCAAATGTAGCTGTCTTAAATTCTGACATTAGATATATTTCCTAATGGCTTCTCACATCTCTCCTGTATTTTTAAAATCTGGAGAAAAAACGAAAGTGGTTGAGCATCTGAATATTATTAAGGCAGAACGACCACACAAACATTAAATGATCTATAAATGGCATCATCTGCTTGCATTCATCACTCTTTGGCATGTTTTGGACCCCTTTGTTTTTATTATTAGGGGGAAAACAGGAGTAAAAAAAATTTTGTTAAAGGAGGAAAAATAGTTTTTTCTGGATCAGGCCTATAATCACCTTCAACAATTACCTGGCATCTTTGCTTACCATTTTAAGACTTTTATATTGGTAATGCTGAAACCATTAATTTGCTAAATTCCTTGCTTTACTCTGCGGAACTAGCTAAAGACACAAGTCTTCAGGATTCCAGGAAGAACTTGCTTCTTCCTAGCTGCTTTCTGTAGACTTCCATGACCTTTCTATCTAATTGCAGCCCAACAACTGGCCAGACTGATTTTCTACACTGAGTGCGGAAAATAGTTGCAGTTGAATAAACACAATCTGAATCATTTCATGGGTGAGGTGTAACTGATGGAATGTGAAGGTTCAGCCAATTGTGTTTTATTTACACATATGACATTCATGGGCCTAAAGAACAATAGAACTGACCACTCACATTCTACCAGCAGCAGAAGCATTTCTCTCCTTTCAGTAGCTTTGGAAGATATTGTTAAGTAACCAGGGACAAAACTAATGAGAGAGTCTGATTATTTTTAGTGAGTGTAGAGCCAAGGAAATGTATTATTTAAAATTTTTGTAAACCTGAATCCTTAAGATCCTTACATTAAGAAAACTATGATTTATAAAATTGATTAAAGATCTTGGAAACCAAAATGCTAATACTTAAGAATAGGACATGGTAAACTCAGAAATCCTGACAGTGAAAATTACTTGCAAAAAAAAAATAAGTATATAAACATACTATTGTCAAATTAAGAGCACAGAATTTTACACGTTATTTTTCCTGATTTACCATTTTCCCCTTGAAGGAAAAAATACAGGTATATTTTCTTAGGAATCATTTTTGCAGTTATTTCTTAGGTTGAATATTCTTTTGGAGAAAATTGACAGTACTGATGATAGAAATTTTGAATAATAAATAAAAATTATGCAAAAGTGCAGACTCTATTACTGTCTGCCTTCCAAGTGACTTGCTCATTAATCAAACATCTGTACACCTGAAACATGAGTGTATCATAAGCAGAGAATGGATAATCCATTCTTAGGACTGATATTACAGTTATTGACTTTGGACATAGGATATTAAGTTTCAAGTAATGATTGTGGCATCTTTGTGGAAATAGGCAGCAGACAGAGAGAAATTCATAACTGAATCTTGAGATAGAGGCAGGGCTTAAAATATTGCTATGGAATCATTTATCCACTCAAGGGGAGCAAAAAGAAGAGAAGGAGAAGGAAAAACAGAATTCCAAGAATCAAAGTAGGTAAAGCACCTACATATTTTTCTACATGAATCATCCATGGGTGTACATGTGTTCCCCATCCTAAGCCCTCCTCCCACCTCCCTCCCCATCCCATCCCTCTGGGTCATCCCAGTGCACCAGCCCTGAGCACCCTATCTCATGTATCAAACCTGGACTGGTGATCTGCTTCACATATGATAATATACATGTTTCAACACTATTCTCTCAAATCATCCCACCCTCGCCTTCTCTTACAGAGTCCAAAAGACTGTTCTATACATCTGTGTCTCTTTTGTTGTCTTGCATGTAGGGTTATCGTTACCATCTTTCTAAATTCCATATATATGCATTAGTATACTGTATTGGTGTTTTTCTTTCTGGCTTACTTCACTCGGTATAATAGGTTCCAGTTTCATCCACCTCATTAGAACTGATTCAAATGTATTCTTTTTAATGGCTGAGTAATATTCCATTATGTATATGTACCACAGCTTTCTTATCCATTTGTCTGCTGATAGACATCTAGGTTGCTTCCATGTCCTGGCTATTATAAACAGTGCTGTGATGAACTTTGGGGTACACATGTCTCTTTCAATTCTGGTTTCCTTGGTGTGTATGCCCAGCAGTGGGATTGCTGGGTCATATGGCAGTTCTATTTCCAGTTTCTTAAGAAATCTCCACTGTTCTCCATTGTGGCTGTACTAGTTTGCATTCCCACCAACAGTGTAAGAGGGTTCCCTTTTCTCCACACCCTCTCCAGCATTTATTGTTTGTAGACTTTTGAACAGCGGCCATTCTGACTGGCATGAGATGGTGCCTCATTGTGGTTTTGATTTGCATTTCTCTGATAATGAGTGATGTTGAGCATCTTTTCATGTGTTTATTAGCCATCTGTATGTCTTCTTTGGGGAAACGTCTGGCCCATTTTTTGATTGGGTCATTTATTTATTTTTCTGGAATTGAGCTGCAGGAGTTGCTTGTATATTTTTGAGATTAATTCTTTGTCAGTTGCGTTGTTTGCTATTATTTTCTCCCATTCTGAAGGCTGTCTTTTCACCTTGCTGATAGTTTCCTATGTTGTGCAAAAGCTTTAAAGTTTAATTAGGTCCCATTTGTTTATTTTTGCTTTTATTTCCATTACTCTGGGAGGTGGGTCACAGAGGATCCTGCTGTGATTTATGTCAGAGAGTGTTTTGCCTATGTTCTCCTCCAGGAGTTTCATAGTTTCTGGTCTTACATTTAGATCTTTAATCCACTTTGAGTTTATTTTTGTGTATGGTGTTAGAAAGTGTTCTGGTTTCATTCTTTTACAAGTGGTTGACCAGTTTTTCCAGCACCACTTGTTAAAGAGATTGTCTTTTCTCCATTGTATATTCTTGCCTCCTTGTCAAAAATAAGGTGTCCATAGGTGCATGGATTTGTCTCTGGGCTTTCTATTTTGTTCCACTGATCTATATTTCTGTCTTTGTGCCAGTACCATACTGTCTTGATGACTGCAGCTTTGTAGTAGAGCCTGAAGTCAAGCAGGTTGATTCCTCCAGTTCCATTCTTCTTTCTCAAGATTGCTTTGGCTATTCAAGGTTTTCAGTATTTCCATACAAATAATGAAATTATTTGTTCTAGTACTGTGAAAAATACTGTTGGTAGCTTGATAGAGATTGCACTGAATCTATAGATTGCTTTGGGTAGTATACTCATCTTCACAATATTGATTCTTCCAATCCATGGACATGGTATATTCTCCATCTATTTGTGTCCTCTTTGATACCCTTCATCAGTGTTTTATAGTTATCTATATATAGGTCTTTAGTTTCTTTAGGTAGCTTTATTCCTAAATATTTTATTCTTTTCATTGCAATGGTGAATGGAATTGTTTCCTTAATTTCTCTTTCTGTTTTCTCATTCTTAGTATATAGGAATGCAAGGGATTTCTGTGTGTTAATTTTATATCCTGCAACTTTACTATTTTCATTGATTAGCTCTAGTAATTTTCTGGTGGAGTCTTTAGGGTTTCCTATGTAGAGGATCAAGTCATCTGCAAACAGTGAGAGTTTTACTTCTTCTGTACCAATCTGGATTCCTTTTATTTCTTTTTCTGCTCTGATTGCTGTGGCCAAAACTTCCAAAACTATGTTGAATAGTAGTGGTGAGAGTGGGCACCATTTTCTTGTTTACATTTTTAGACTAAAGAAATAAAAATCAGAAGAGGCATGGTCGGAAAAAAATCAGGATAGCTGAGTATTGTAGAAGCCAGGAGGAAAATATTTTAAGGATTAAGGTGGCTTTCAAGAGTGCCAAAAGGTGCAAAGAGGGCAAGAAGTACCAAGACTGAGGAAAAAGACGAAGAATCATCACTGATTACTGTTGAGTGACTATGAATGACTTAGGGTAGAAAACAGATTTTCAGATATGTTTCATTTGGTGAACAGAACCATCCTTGGAGAAATCCTCAAATGACTGTCTAAGATTTCAGTTACCTAGGAATCCCTGACACTAGATTATGTCTGTACAAAGACACACTATCTATAAATAATGGATCCAAGGTCATTACTTTACCACACATCACAGCCACTTCACCATTGGAGGCAACTCACAAGTTCATTGAACAACTTCATTTTAGGTAGTCCAGTGTGTGAGTAAACACACCACTTACTCCTGATGATACACAAAGATAATTGTTGTTTGCCGGGAGCGAGCTCCGCCCATGGCAAAGGTCATGAGGAAGGAGACTTGGCATACGCAACGGCCGGATCAAGCCTCAAGAGTCCCCCTGGAAATTCTCAAGCATCTACCCCCAAAACCAGAGTCTGCCTACTTTCTGCTTTGTGCTCTCACCTACACCTCTGACTTTACAGGGGGCTGTCCCCTATTACCTCTCTCTGAAAAAAGAGTTAACTTACAGCTCCAGTTAATAAAGTTCCTGGGTGTGATAGTGTTTCAACCTACAAACTCCTTTGGAAGTCCTCTAGCCTGCCTGAATAGGTTTTTCCGGCCACATGTGATTGCTCAGAGCCTCCCAACTGTGAGAGGCATGAGATGTTCTAAACTGTCTAAATACAGATTCCTTTGAGCAGTTAAAAGATTGATTAGAAATTGTATTGGTGAAGGGTTTTTCACTTGTTGGGCCAATGTTTGCTGCTAAGTCTCCATACCCCTTACCTGCTGTGTCCCTGGCAGTGTATTGATTAATATAATTGGTGTAAGTAGTAGCTTTGATGTTTGTAACCCGGGACCCTTGAGTTAATTCTTTTTCTTGTTATAGCCCACCACTCCTTTGCTCTGTAGGAATGAAACTTTATCTAATGCTTTTGGAGGGTGGTGCCTGACTTTAGAATAATCACCTATAGAGAAAAATAAGTTTCTTAAAATGTTAACAGGCCTCTGGGCCAGAAGATGATGCAAATCACCTAAACTTTTGCATATGATAAGTTTGCAGAAAGAAAGCCTGGCTTGCTGCATGACTCTACCCCTTTCCCCATTATCCTCTATGCATAACTTAAGGTATAAAAACTACTTTGGAAAATAAAGTCCCAGCCCTGTTCACCGAAACTTGGTCTCCCCGTGTCGTTCTTTCTCTCACCTTCTGGCTGAATTATTCAGCCTCTTTTCTCCACTGAATTTCGTCACTGAGCTATCCTTATTTCAGCCTCTTTTCTCCACTGAATTTCGTCACTGAGCTATCCTTATTTAACCACTCTTTATATCCTTAATTAACGTTTAATTAAGCAATTGTTTCCTGATCCTCGCCGACGCCGTCCCCGCTTCGAATTCCCTGGATCCACGGGGCTGGACCCCGGCAGGTGTTCACAAACATTAATTTTGTCTAATTGTGCTAAGGTTCTCTAAAGGCAGTTTGTGAAATTGACACCTAATCACATCAATTCTATCATGTCCAGAGCATGCAGTTTTGGGGGTTTTTTTCTTATTTTTTTTCCCTTCTATATTTTTAAAATTGAAGTATAATTGATTTACAATGTTTTGTCAGTTTCTCCTGTACAGCAAATTGATTTAGTTATATATATATAAAACTTATACAATAAAAAATATATACAAAAATATATACAAAAGATATATCTGTGTATGTGTGTGTGTATACATTCTTCTTTATATTTGTTTCCATTTTGGTTTACCACAGGATATTGAATATAGTTCCCTGAGCTATATAGTAGGACTCTGTTGTTTATACATCAGACATATAATAGTTTGCATCTACTAGTCCCAAACCCCCAATTCTTCCCTCTCCCAACTTTCCTTTGGCAACCACAAATCTGTTCTATAAATTTGTGAGTCTGTTTCTGTTTCATCAGCTCCATCCAGTACAGTCACTCAGTCGTGTCTGACTCTTTGCGACCCCATAAACCACAGCATGCCAGGGCTCCCTGTCCATCACCAATTCCAGAATTTACCCAAACTCATGTACACTGAGTTGGTGATGCCATCCAACAATCTCATCTTCTGTCGTCTCCTTCTCCTCCTTCTCCATCAGGGTCTTTTCCATCAGGGTCTTTTCATTAGCCAGTGCTTCACATCAGGTGGCCAAAGTATTGGAGTTGCATCTTCAACATCACTCCTTCCAATGAACACCCAGGACTGATCTCCTTTAGGGTGGACTGGTTGGATCTCCTTGCAGTCCAAGGGACTCTCAAAAGTCTTCTCCAACACCACAGTTCAATAGCATCCATTCTTCACCACTCAGCTTTCCTTATAGTCCAATTCTCACATCCATACATGACTACTGGAAAAACCATAGCCTTGACTAGATGGACCTTTGTTGACAAAGTAATGTCTCCGCTTTTTAATATGCTATCTAGGTTGGTCATAACTTTCCTTCCAAGGAGTAAGCGTCTTTTAATTTCATGGCTGCAGTCACCATCTACAGTGATTTTGGAGCCCCCAAAAATAAAGTCAGCCACTGTTTCCAATGTGTCCCCATCTACTTGCCATGCAGTGATGGTACCTGATGCCATGATCTTAGTTTTCTGATGTTGAGATTTAAGCCAACTTTTTCACTCTCCTCTTTCATGTTCATCAAGAGGCTCTTTAGTTCTTCTTCACTTTGTCATAAGGGTGATGTCATCTGCGTATCTGAGGTTATTGATATTTCTTCTGGCAATCTTGATTCCAGCTTGTGTTTCATCCAGCCCAGCGTTTCTCATGATGTACTCTGCATATAAGTTAAATAAACAGGGTGACAATATACAGCCTTGATGTACTCCTTTTCCTATTTGGAACCAGTCTGTTGTTCCATGTCCAGTTCTAATTCTTGCTTCCTGACCTGCATACAGATTTCTCAAGAGGCAGATCAGGTGGTCTGGTATTCCCATCTCTTTCAGAATTTTCCACAGTTTATTGTGATCTACACAGTCAAAGGCTTTGGCATAGTCGATAAAGCAGAAGTAGATGTTTTTCTGGAACTCTCTTGCTTTCTCAATGATCCAGTGGATGTTGGCAATTTAATCTCTGGTTCTTCTGCCTTTTCTAAATCCAGCTTGAACATCTGGAAGTTCACGGTTCACATATTGCTGAAGCCTGGCTTGGAGAATTTTGAGCATTACTTTACTAGCGTGTGAGATGAGTGCAATTCTGCGGTAGTTTGAGCATTCTTTGGCATTGCCTTTCTTTGGGATTGGAATGAAAACTGACTTTTTTGAGTCCTGTGGCCCCTGCTGAGTTTTCCAAATTTGCTGTCATATTGAGTGCAGCACTTTCACAGTTAGTGCCAATTTCAGCTATCAACATAGCGTCTGATAAGGATTCTCTGGTACTGATGCTTAAGCTGAAACTCCAATACGTTGGCCACCTGATGCGAAGAACTGACTCATTGGAAAAGACCCTGATGCTTAGAATTACTGAAGGCAGGAGGAGAAGGGAATAACAGAGGATGAGATGGTTGAATGGCATCACTGAGTCGATGGACATGAGTTTGAGCAAGCTCCACGAGTTGGTGATGGACAGGGAAGCCTGGCATGCCACAGCCCATGGGGTCACAAAGAATTGGACCTAACTGAGCAACTGAACTGAACTGCACATTGCTAAACCTTTATTTCTTATGAGAAACAAGAATATCACTGAATCATTTTCAAAAAGCTGCACGAGAGGTCATTTTTTGGTTACCTGTTTGGATGCAGAGTTAGTCACAAAGTCTGAGTCACTGAATTGTTTTTAATCCCTCATGCTAACTCATTTATTTTGATGATTTTGTGGATTAGACCACTATTTCTTCATCAGGCATTTGAAATTCATTTTTGTTTTAAGTAAAGATGCCTAATAGTGGCAATATGTGGAAATGTACTCTATTTAGATAAATAACAAAAATGACTTAGCAAATTATGTCCAGAACCAACTAATATTTGTTAAATCCTTCAAATATTTATTCATTATAATGTACTGAGTTGGAAAATGAAATAGCTAACTGAATCACTAACATAAAGGTATTCAGATCAGATCAGATCAGTCGCTCAGTTGTGTCTGACTCTTTGCGACCCCATGAATTGCAGCACGCCAGGCCTCCCTGTCCATCAGCAACTCCCGGAGTTCACTCAGACTCACATCCATCGAGTCAGTGATGCCATCCAGCCATCTCATCCTCTGTCGTCCCCTTCTCCTCCTGCCCCCAATCCCTCCCAGCATCACAGTCTTTTCCAATGAGTCAACTCTTCACATGAGGTGGCCAAAGAACTGGAGTTTCAGCTTTAGCATCATTCCTTCCAAAGAAATCCCAGGGCTAATCTCCTTCAGAATGGACTGGTTGGATCTCCTTGCACTCCAAGGGACTCTCAAGAGTCTTCTCCAACACCACACTTCAAAAGCATCAATTCTTCGGCACTCAGCCTTCTTCACAGTCCAACTCTCACATCCACACATGACCACAGGAAAAACTTCTGTATTTGTTCACTCATGGATAAAAGATACTTTGGACCATCAGTATAAAATATATAAGAATGCAGGATATATGAGAATGGAATCTTCCAGGGTAATATAGTCTACACTTTTGGGTTTTTTGCTTGTTTATTTTTTGTTGTGGTGTATGCTACTATTTTGTCTATACACTATCATCATGTAAATAAAATCTTCAGTGATGTTAGCAAGCAGCAAGGGAAGAAACTGAGAGATAGTGACCTGATTTGAACTTGAAAAATTCAGAGTCTGGGGAAATCAGTAATGATGTTTACCACTCATTAACCCTAGCAACTAAAGGAACACTCCCACTAACATTTAGACATGGTAAGGTTGTCAGATTTAGCAACTAATATTACAGGAGGCCCTATTAAATTTGAATTTCAGATAGGCAATGAATTTTTTATAGCACAAGCCTATCCCATACAATATTGAGGATATACTTATCTAAAATTGTATTTGTTTATCTGAAATTCAAGTTTAATGGGGTATCCTGTACTTTTTTCTGGCAACCCTAGGAAGTGGCAGGCAGGACACATTGCAAATGACAAAGAAGGTACCAAAGAAGTCACCATGTGTCATGGGTGACTGCTGAAAATGGCCTGCATGCCATTTTTAGCACTCAGAACTTGACTGACTTCCAATCTATATTGAGGCCAGGTCAGTGTAGACAATCTCATTTCTACAAATGTAAATAAAGGATAAAAATATAAGCACCACTCTGAAATAAAGTGAATCATTCTGTCTGGGTAGAAACAGCTGCCAAACAGTCGTGCCTTTCCTTTGAACACATGTAAGGTACTTTTGAAAACATTTTAAATTTTATTGAAGTAATTATTGTACATTGTCTGAGAATAGTGGTAGTGTTAGGGGAAACACACTGACTAAAACTGCCCACCCTAGCCAGGCACCATAGTAACAATTTGCATGAATTATTTTACGACAGGAGGTCCTAGTAAGGAACCCAGAACTAACAACCTTCCGCAAAACATAAGAAGTTGGGAAAGGTCAAAAGGAGATGCCACGTGTCCTACCACCTCCCAGAATCCTTCTGGCTGGCGTCCATCTTGGCTGAGCAATATGTGTGCCACCAGGAAGGACTCTGAGTCAGAGTGAGTGGCCAAAGACAACCTAGAAACAAATCCCATCACCATAAAACCTGAGACTGCAAGCCATGTGGCAGAGCAGTTCTCCTGGGTTCCCTTATTCTACTGCTCTCCACCTGGGGGCCCATTCCCAATAAAGTGTCTTACTTTGTCAGCAGGTTTGTCTCCTCAGACCATTCATCTCTGAGTGTTAGACAAGTATTAGCCCTTTTCAGGCCCTGCAAGGGGTCCCCCCACCACCAGTAACATGATATAAGGGAGCAGAGTGGTCTGCTACCATGTCACCCCCACCATGGAATCCCACTTTCCAGAGGCAATCACTTTCAAGCCATTCTATTATTTTTCCTGGTGTTTATCTCCATATTTCTATGTATAAACTGCTATTATAACTGTAGATAATATCTGTTGATTTATGGCTATGAAATATTAGGATACAGCTCTTTTGCACAGCAAAACTCTTCCCAACCCTCCTCACCACACACACAAACCACATTTTTTTCTATGACCTCCCACCCATTATTGTAGCATAATTATAATGCAAACTCTAGTTGAATAAAGAATAACACATATCATTAACAAGATACAAAAATGGTTTACAGTAGAATAACATAGTGTGTATTGCATTTCTCTTTTACAACTTTTGCTTTCCCTGGAGTTAACAAAATTAAATTAATTTTTCAATAATTACTTTTCTAGGCACTAACTAATTTATCCTCAAGTTCTTTTAAGAGAATTCTAAAGACGTTTTCAATGTCAAGCACAACCAAAAAATTACAAATTGCATATTATTTTTTCTTTAAGGTAGCCTTTCTGAAGCCCTCTGATCTCTTGTTTTGAACTCTACTAATTACTGTCGTGAACTTCCTGATGTTCAAGCTGGTTATAGAAAAGGCAGAGGAACCAGAGATCAAATTGCCAACATCTGCTGAATCATGGAAAAAGCAAGAGAGTTCCAGAAAAACATCTACTTCTGCTTTATTGACTATGCCAAAGCCTTTGACTGTGTGGATCACAATAAACTGTGGAAAATTCTGAAAGAGATGGGAATACCAGACCACCTGATCTGCCTCTTGAGAAATCTGTATGCAGGTCAGGAAGCAACAGTTAGAACTGGACATGGAACAACAGACTGGTTCCAAATAGGAAAAGGAGTACATCAAGGCTGTATATTGTCACCTTGCTTATTTAACTTATATGCATAGTACATCATGAGAAACGCTGGGCTGGATGAAACACAAGCTGGAATCAAGATTGCCAGAAGAAATATCAATAACCTCAGATATGCAGATGACACCACCCTTATGGCAGAAAGTGAAGAGGAACTAAAAAGCCTCTTGATGAAGGTGAAAGTGGAGAGTGAAAAAGTTGGCTTAAAGCTCAACATTCAGAAAACAAAGATCATGGCATCCAGTCCCATCACTTTATGGGAAATAGATGGGGAAACAGTGGAAACAGTGTCAGACTTTATTTTTTTGGGCTCCAAGATCACTGCAGATGGTGACTGTAGCCATGAAATTAAAAGATGCTTACTCCTTGGAAGAAAAGTTATGTCCAACCTAGATAGCATATTAAAAAGCAGAGACATTACTTTGCCAATAAAGGTTCATCTAGTCAAGGCTATGGTTTTTCCAGTGGTCATGTATGGATGTGAGAGTTGGACTGTGAAGAAGGCTGAGTGCTGAAGAATTGATGCTTTTGAAGTGTGGTGTTGGAGAAGACTCTTGAGAGTCCCTTGGACTGCGAGGAGATCCAACCAGTCCATTCTGAAGAAGATCAGCCCTGGGATTTCTTTGGAAGGAATGATGCTAAAGCTGAAACTCCAGTACTTTGGCCACCTCATGCGAAGAGTTGACTCATTGGAAAAGACTCTGATGCTGGGAGGGATTAGGGGCAGGAGGAGAAGGGGACGACAGAGGACGAGATGGCTGGATGGCATCACTGACTTGATGGACGTGAGTCTGGGTGAACTCCGGGAGTTGCTGATGGACAGGGAGGCCTGGCGTGCTGCAATTTTTGGGGTCGCAAAGAGTCAGACATGACTGAGCGACTGAACTGAACTGAATTACTGTCTAGTCCTGCAACTGAATACTGTCCTAAGATTATTGTTCACTCTCATAATCAGACTTCCTTATGTGTACTGTATTGATGTCACTATGTCTTAGACCCTAGGTCTTTTCTCTCTCTTGATTTAACTTCTTGTGTTGGTAGAGTACATTTTTTAGGACTTTGGGAAGAAAAGCACATGCCTGTGTGCATGCATGAAGTCACTTCAGTCGTGTCCAACTCTTTACGACTCTATAGACTGTAGCATGCCAGGATCCTCTGAGCATGGGATTCTCTAGGCAATAATACTGAAGTGGATTGCCACGTCCTCCTCTAAGGGATTTTCCCAACCCATGAACCTGCATCTCTTACATCTCCTGCTTTGGCAGGCAGTCCTGCTTTGGCAGGCAGGTTCTTTACCACTAGCGCCACCTGGGAAGACCAAGAGTGGTACACAAAGATTCTTGAGTACCACAGCATTACATCATTCATTGAAAAAAAAAGATTCAAAAAAACTCCATGGATCATAACATTTTTGAGCAAGAAAAAATATGTATGCTTCATTTTACTTAAGAGGAAACTGAGACTGAAATATGTAAAGAAACTCTCATCTAAGTTACATTGTTATGAAATCTACGTGAGACTATTCTTTAAAATATATTTTTTAAAATCTTCTTTGTTTAAGAGGAAGCCTATAATACTCTCAACTACCAGGTTAAATATGGGCAGAGCTGAGAAAGAAGACAAAACTAATTGTATCCATTATAAGGTCCTGTCAATGCAGAAGACATAAGAGACGTGGGTTTGATCCCTGGGTTGGGAAGATCCCCTAGAAGAGGGCATGGCAACCGACTCCAGTATTCTTGCCTGGAAAATCCCATGGACAGAGGAGCCTGGTGGGCTACAGTTCATAACGTCGCAGAGTTGGATGACTGAAGCAACAGCGCACAGAATGCAAAGCAACTCTGATTGCCCCTAATTGGTATAGGGCACTGCCTTATTAATAATGATCCTGAATGAAATATATTTACTGTTACAACTCAATGACCTCCATGGACCAGATGGAGCTAGTGGTAAAGAAAGTGCCTGCCAAAGCAGGAGACATAAGAGACGTGGGTTTCATCCCTGGGCTGGGAAGAACCCTTGGAGGAGGGCATGGCAACCCACCCCAGTATTCTTGCCTAGAGAATCCCATGGACGGAGGAGCCTGGTGGGCTACAGCCCACAGGGTCACAAAGAGTCGGACACAACTGAGCAACTAACCACACACACAAAGAGAGAGGGAGCTTAAATTGATCATGGCTTCATTAATCTCTTTAAATCAACTAGAAAAGATGAAAAAGTAAACAAATACTATATTCTTATGAGGATTCACATCACAAATTTTAAGGGACCTCAAAAATGTTCTCTTTCAAGCAATAAAAGACGCTAATTGCACCCTAACAAGCCCGATTCAAGTAAACTGTAGTATTCTAGAATTTCTCCCAATAACTGGCATCTTTTAGTAAAAATGTAGGCCAGTCATCTCTGAGGATCCCTTCATCTTTAAGAAGGAAAGCCCAGATATCCACAGCAATGAAAAGGATCTCTATGCCATGTAGTGAGCACAGAATAAAAATACTGTTTCAGTTGAGTCTAATGACGATAATTTTGGACAGGAGAGTGCCTTTGTAATCCTTCAAATTATACTGGGAACTGGGCTTGGGTTTGAAAGCAGAAGCTTTTTACCTTAAGGTAACAAAAGGCCTTTTACTGTTAAGCAATAACATCAAATTTAAATATCAAAGAATTCTCAAAATCGGCTAGTAAAGCAGTCACAACTGATCCAGAGGGCTGGGCTATGGTTTGCACCTAATTACTTAAAATGGAACCTGTGCTCGCAATGTTAATTTTGGCCTGCACTGTTATGAAATCTTTTCATCAATTCTCGAAGCTTTCCTGCGTCCATGGAATTTTCCCAGCTTCTGAAATCATGTGTCAAATCATTTGTAATCTGTTGAAAGCTATTTGTGACCTTTCTTTAAGCTTAAAAAGAAATAACTCCATCTGTTGGCTACATCACCAGAGAATTCTGGACAGGGGGAAAGCTAAAAAGTAAAAAGAGAAGAAAGGCAGCTTTTTCTTTTGACCTTTGAAATTGTAATGTTATGTTAATTGAGTCTGAATTTGTTGTTAACAGTTATTTCATTGAACATTTCTGGGAACTGTATTAAGTCAAATGTTTATAGGAAAGCAGGTGTTTTCTCTCACATTTGTTTGTCTTCCTGGTTTTCTACACAATATCCATTTCCCCTTTTTCTCTCTGAGTAATTTATTCTCATGATGAGCTCCTGACTTTTTCCCCTATAAATCTTATTTAGTGAAAAGTTCCTGTTCCACAAACATTTGTTGGTAAAGAAATAAGTCAATAATTGAAAATCATTGTATTCCCCCGAGTGAACATTATTTGTAGCTTTATCAGTAATCATTTGAGTCACAGGATAAATAATGCATTTTTGAGAGATCCCCATATAATTTTTCATTTGTATCTTATTTTAAAATATGTTAAGTCATACAAAATCTATGCCTATATTTCTTTAAATAAGGAAAAGTGCCTTTTTAATAGTTAGCCTATTTCAACTATTTCTCGGGATCTTCAATTCTTTGCATAAATTGGAAGGAAAAAAAGTAAGAAATTAGAGAGAGAGAATGTCAGGTGACCTGTACCTTTCTATAATTTCTCAGCTGTCTTTGACTGTTGCTTGGTAAATATTTTAACTCCTCAGTAAGCTTTCAACTCCTCTGCCCTCCATGAAGAAGCGTTTACAATCACAGACCCAGTGAAGAGCAGACCAGTTCTGGGTCTCTGGGAATGTGGTAGGGTGATGTTGAAGAGAAGAGCAATATTGTGAAGCTTCTCAGAAAGACAGCGCATGTCTTGAGTCCATCAGATAAGTCAGTCCTGCATGAGGGCTGACTGGAGGCTTTCAAGAGTCAGACTAACCAGCTTCTCTTAACAAAGACAAAGGCCCATTTGCAGAAGTTGAAACAACAGCATGTGGGCAAGGAGATATAACACTAAATGGTAACTTGGCTATGATTTGTTGAACAGCAAAAAAGAAGTAGAACCAATCTTCAGGGTCACTGATGAGATGGTTGCCATAAGTAAATCCTATGAATTATCCTGGGGCAGTGTTGCAGGGCTCCAGAAATGAAGTGTTCCTCTGGAACATACTTGTTTTGATCAACTGGGATATTACAGGACAATCCAAGTTCAAGTTTTCCTATCAGTTCAGTTCAGTCGCTCAGTTGGGTCCAACTCTTTGTGACCCCATGTACTGCAGCACGCCAGGCTTCCCATCCATCACTAAGTTTTCCTATAGGTTTTCCTTTAAATACTCAGCCTTGCCTGGAACCTCACAGTCTTAAGAAGCCCAAGTAGAGTTTCTTTATTTCTTCAGAAACCAGCCCTTGAGAATTCACTAGCCTCAAATCCAAGTGGGCATAACACTGAGCAGCTAGCAATGCAGGTAGTTTATCTCATCCCCATTATCAATCTTTCAGTGATCCTCGAGGCCCATAATGACTCCTCTAATTACCTCCATTTTTATTTCCACTACCTCCAAGGGATAAATAATAACTACATATACTTTGAGGGATTGTTGATGTACTGTTTCTGGAATTTTTCTGTAAACTAAATTTTCTTAGACTGTTGTGTCATCTTGAAAAATAAATAAGATGTGATTACAACTTGGCATTTTTACAAAGCCAAGGGCTGGACCTACTGCTGCTCCCTTTTGCTTTAGTCTGTGCCTCTAAATGTTAGAAAATCCAGTCACAGATATAAAACATGCTCTCACTTACTGCGTACTACTTTGTACTTCCATTCCAGAATTTCTAATAACACAGAACATATTTTCTGCCCTTTTGGATGGTGCCCAAGCATTCTGACTTGATGTAGATACGTCTAGATCAAACCTCTTGCAGGAAATGTCTTTCTAATCAGCCATCTTGTTCTGGGCTCAGATCAAGGGAGTATGAAAGCTATTAGTAGAAAGAAAATTAGAAATAACATGCTGGATAAAATATTTTATTCCTTTTAAAAGAAAGCACTTGAGAAACTAAAGTTTAGTTCGAGTACACAGGATCAACAAGAGCCAAGCTAAAGGCTTTTTAACATTATCAGAAGTCAAAACACTAGAATTAAATATGCCATATCTTAAAGATTGACTCTTCATTTTTTTTCATCTTCAGCTGAGTATAACAAGACAGAGGTCTTGTTTGGGGTTTGTTTTTCCTTCCCCTATCTTCCTTTCCTGGTACATGATACATGTTAATCCACTCCCACTCCCCCAACTACCCCCAATTACCTTTCTGGGGCCAGAGATTCACCAAATTGGTATTTCAGAAGTGAGTCTTTTAAAAAGTAATTCAAAGAGGAAAAATGAAGTTTTAGCATCATGGCATCTATTCATCATGCCCTTCTTGATGTAGGTCACTTTTGGTAGTGTGAAAAGTCTAATTATTTTGAAGATAGTTTTAAAGATGCTTGATCTTGATAATGGACTCTCTAGGGAAATGAAAGAATATGAGACATTATCTCTTTCAGTCATTATCTCTTTCAGTTCAGTTTCATCTGGTAGGGGGAGGGGTCTGATGGAAATAAATAACAGAGTCAGTCAGTCAGTTCAGTTGCTCAGTCATGTCCGACTCTTTGCGACCCTATGAACCACAGTGCTCCAGGCCTCCCTGTCCATCACCAACTCCCGGAGTTTACCTAAACTCATGTCCATTGAATTGAAGGGAATGGCAAACCACTTCAGTCTTCTTGCCTTGAGAACCCCATGAACAGTATGAAAAGGCAAAAAGATAGGGCACTGAAAGATGAACTCCCTAGGTCGGTAGGTGCCCAGTATGCTACTGGAGATCAGTGGAGAAATAACTCCAAAAAGAATGAAGGGAAGGAGCCAAAGCAAAAACAACACCCAGTTGTGGATGTGACTGGTGATAGAAGCAAGGTCTGATGCTGTTAATAACAGAGAACCCAGGCCAAATGCTAAGGAAGGTATACAAGATTCCTGAGGTAGAAAAAACTGTGAAATCTAAGTAGGAGAGTGAGAAGAGAGCTATTCTTTGTAAGAGAGAGGATTCCAGGTATCTGGAAGAGAGAAGATCACATAGGCGGCCTCTAGAGCTGAGAGTGGAGGCCAATTATGACAAAAGAATGACTAGGCTGGGAGGCGATGAGCAGAGAGGATGGGTCATTCATCCTTCTACACACAGAGTGTACTCTAGGCAAATGGCACTGGTGATGTGACAGTGAAGTCAAGAGCTGTTTCCTTTCTCAAGGAAAATTTTTCATTTGCTTGTTTTTGTAATGGAGTATACTATCTCACTTTCTTGTGTTAAAAGTTTACATAGGAACTGAAGGGAAAATGAATAAGCCTAGAAAGGACAGTGGGTGTCTCTAAGTTGAAAATTCAAATTCAGAGGCTTTTATTTCAGCTTAACTATACCAGTCTCTTGCCACACACCCTGCCTATCTGGGCCAAGGAAGTCTATTTGATGAAAACATTACCAAACTGTCATGACCAATCAACCAACATTCAGCAGTCAATTTATGATCATCATATTCACAATAGAGAGCCACCTTCTTTATAAGTGAGAAAAATGAAGATAACAAAAAATAAATAAATAAAGGGAGACAGAAGCTTTGCCCTGGTTAGCATTAGAGTGGAAAACTGTCAGTTGGGAATACTTGTAGCTGAGTTAGGTGAAAATGAATAGAACCAATGCTTTAGCTTTTTTTTAATTTCAAAGCAAATATTTCAAAAGTAATTGATGAGGGCCTAGATATGAGGGAAAATTATTATACCTGGAATACCAAGTCAGTCTGTCAGGGGCTGATTTGAATTGTTTCCCAGCGCCATCATCCGTGGAACAATTTTCCACTGCCCGTTTCAATCCCAAAGCAGGATAATTATCCCAATTCTGTTTTACAGCCATAAACTTCTGCCTAACAAACTGCTTAACTTCTGTCTTACAACTCATATTCTGTGTCACAAAATGAAACTCTTCCAGAGAGAGAGATGGTGGTAAGAATGAAGTCATCCCAATTTCAAAAGTCAACTCGATTTGCCTTACTGATGGTTGGTCAGGACCATAATCATTTCATTCAGTAAATGCAGATTGCCTGCTGTATGCTGAATGCCGTGCCCAGTTCTATGAGGCCCACTGTGTCCTGCCTTCAAGCAGCTCAAAATCACGTGACAGGGATAGGGAAGTCATAGTGAAAAATAAACACAAAAGGCCGTAACAGAAGATATAATGTGATAAATACATAAAATGACAAATAAAGAAAGACATGTATAAAAAATAGTAAAGATTGAACCATCTCAGCCTATTTGTAAGGCAGCAATAGAAACCCAGATGTAGACAATGGACAGATGGATATGGTGGGAAGGAGAGGGTGAGATGAATTGGGAGATCGGGATAAACTTTATACATTATTGTGTATAAAATAGATAGCTAGTAGGAAGCTGTTTTATAGCACAGGGAGCTCAGTTCGGTGCTCAATTATGACCTAGAGGGGTGGAATTGGGGGAGGGTGGGATGGAGGTTCAAAAGGGAGGGGATGTATGGATATATAGCTGATTCACATTGTTGTACAGCAGAAACACTCCAATAAAAAATAAAAATATAATTTAAAAATTGAACCATCTATGTTCATTTTCTCAATATTTATAATATATGTCTCTCTCTATATATATATGTACACAGAAGAAAATATGTAACATGTATGACTACTACTTCTAAGCTTTAAGCTTTCCTCTAACTTTTTACATGGTCTTTGATATACAAGAAAATTAACTGTTTTGATATATAAAAAAGTTTTCACCCAGACTCCATTTTCATATAGAGAACATTAGGATATGAAAAATACGTATACAAATTCATATTGTTTGGCTTTCCCAGTCATAGTTCACTTCTTATTCTCTCTTGGTGACATATCTCCCTCATCCTCTACCATCTCTGTCTTCATTCATAAGATTCCTGTTACAAAGAAACATTATGTGTCAGATGGACTGGCACATTTCAACCTTCTACAACAGAATTCCACCTACCTTATTCCTAAGGAACGGATCCAACATGAAGCTACCTTGACCCACAACAGTCGGTACTGTGAGGATCTGACAAAAACTGACCCATATGATTCAGGCAATGTTCAGATGTCAAGTTATCTGGCAGTGACAACAGTGGAGAGTAAGTAAGAGCAACGAATCTTCTCTATCCACAACAAAAGGTCAGAACACTTCTAGTGCTTTCTTTGGCTTTCCTATAACATGCATTCCAGCTTTCTAAGAACCTCAACCTCTCTACTATATTATAGTGACTATGTCTGGGGACATGTATGCTTTTAGTCAGTTCAGTCGCTCAGTCATGTCTGACTCTTTGTGATCCCATGAACCATAGCGCACCAGGCCTCCCTGTCCATCACCAGCTCCTGGAGTTCACCCAAACTCATGTCCATTGAGTCAGTGATGCTATCCAGGGATCTCATCCTCTGTTGTCCCCTTCTTTTCCTGCCCTCAATCTTTCTCAGCATCAGGGTCTTTTCAAATGAGTCAGCTCTTCAAATCAGGTGGCCAAATAATTGGAGTTGCAGCTTCAACATCAGTCCTTCCAATGAACACCCAGGACTGATCTCATTTAGGGTGGACTGGTTGGATCTCCTTGCAGTCCAAGGGACTCTCAGGAGTCTTCTCCAACACCACAGTTCAAAATCATCCATTCTTTGGCACTAAGCTTTCTTTATTATCCAACTCTCACATCCATACATGACTACTAGAAAAACCATAGCCTTGACTAGATGGACAGTTGTTGACAAAGTAATGTCTCTGCTTTTTAATATGCTGTCCAGGTTGGTCATAACTTTCCTTCCAAGGAGTAAGCGTCTTTCAATTTCATGGCTGCAATCACCATCTGCAGTGATTTTGGAGCCCCCAAAAATAAAGTCAGCCACTGTGTCCCCATCTATTTGCCATGAAGTGATGGGACCAGATGCCATGATCTTAGTTTTCTGAATGTTGAGTTTTAAGCCAACTTTTTCACCCTCCTCTTTCACATTAATCAGATCAGATCAGATCAGATCAGATCAGTCGCTCAGTCGTGTCCAACTCCTTGCGACCCCATGAATCGCAGCACGCCAGGCCTCCCTGTCCATCACCAACTCCTGGAGTTCACTGAGACTCACATCCATCAAGTCAGTCAAGAGGCTCTTTAGTTATTCTTCACTTTCTGCCATTAGGGTGGTGTCATCTGCATATCTGAGGTTATTGATATTTCTCCCAGCAATCTTGATTCCAGCTTGTGCTTCTTCCAGCCCAGCGTTTCTCAAGATGTACTCTGCATATAACTTAAATAAGTAGGGTGACAATATACAGCCTTGACATACTCCTTTTCCTATTTAGAACCAGTCTGCTGTTCCATGTCCAGTTCTAACTGTTGCTTCCTAACCTGCATACAGGTTTCTCAAGAGGCAGGTCAGGTGGTCTGGTATTCCCATCTCTTTCAGAATTGTTCAGTTTATTGTGATCCACACAGTCAAAGGCTTTGGCATAGTCAATAAAGCAGAAATAGATGTTTTTCTGGAACTCTCTTGATTTTTCCATGATCCAGCGGATGTTGGCAACTTGATCTCTGGTTCCTCTGCCTTTTCTAAAACCAGCTTGAACATCTGGAAGTTCATGTTTTATGTATTGCTGAAGCCTGGCTTGGATAATTTTGAACATCACTTTACTAGTGTGTGAGATGAGTGCAACTGTGTGGTAGTTTGAGCATTCTTTGACATTGCCTTTCTTTGGCATTGGAATGAAAACTGACCTTTTCCAGTCCTGTGGCCACTGCTGTTTTCTCCAAATTTGCAGGCATGTTGAGTACAACACTTTCACAGCATCATCTTTTAGGATGAGTGATCACACGATCATGATTATCTGGGTCATGAAGATCTTTTTTGTACAATTCTTCTGTGTATTCTTGCTGCCTCCTCTTAATATCTTCTGCTTCTATTAGGTCCATACCATTTCTGTCCTTTATCGAGCCCATCTTTGAATGAAATGTTCCCTTGGTATCTCTAATTTTCTTGAAGACGTCTCTAGTCTTTCCCCTTCTATTGTTTTCCTCTATTTGCATTGATCGCTGAGAAAGGCTTTCTTAACTCTCCTTGCTATTCTTTGGAACTCTGCTTTCAGATGCTTATATCTTTCCTTTTCTCCTTTGCTTTTCACTTCTCTTCTTTTCACAGCTATTTGTAAGGCCTCCTCAGACAGCCACTTTGCCTTTTTGCATTTCTTTTCTTGGGGATAGTCTTGATCCTTGCCTCCTGTACAATGTCACGAACCTCTGTCCATAGTTCATCAGGCACTCTGTCTATCAGATCTAGTCCCTTAAATCTATTTCTCACTTCCACTGTGTAATCATAAGGGATTTGATGTAGGTCATACCTGAGTGGTCTAGTGGTTTTCCCTACTTTCTTCAATTTAAATCTGAATTTGGCAATAAGGAGTTCATGATCTGAGTGCCAGTCAGCTCCCGGTCTTGTTTTTGCTGACTGTATAGAGCTTCTTCATCTTTGGCTGCAAAGAATATAATCAATCTGATTTTGGTGTTGGCCATCTGGTGATTTCCATGTGTAGAGTCTTCTCTTGTGTTGTTGGAAGAGGGTGATGACCAGTGTGTTCTCTTGGCAACACTCTGTTAGCCTTTGCCCTGCTTCATTCTGTAATCCAAAGCCAAATTTGCCTGTTACTCTAGGTGTGTCTTGACTTTCTACTTTTGCATTCCAGTCCTCTATAATAAAAAGCTGAAGCTTTCATGGAGCAGTGGCAGAGTGGCACAGGAGCTGAGAGGAGATATGTGGATTTAAGGTTAGCTTAAATCTCAACATTCTAAAAACTAAGATCATGGCATCCAGTCCCATCACTTCATAGAAATAGATAGGAAAAAAATGGAAACAGTGACTACTCTCTTCTCTTGGGCTCCAAAATCACTGCAGATGGTGACTGCAGTCATGAAATTAAAAGATGCTTGTTCCTTGGAAGAAAAGCTATGACAATCCTAGACAGCATATTAAAAAGTAGAGACATTACTTTGCTGACAAAGGTCCATCTAGTCAAAGCTATGGTTTTTCCAGTAGTCAAGAATGGATATGAGAGTTGAACCATAAAAATGGCTGAGAACCAAAGAATTGACGCTTTCGAACTGTAGTGTTGAAGAAGCCTCTTGAGAGTCCCTTGGACTGCAAGGAGATCAAACCAGTCAATCCTAAAGGGAATCAGCCCTGAATATTCATTGGAAGGACTGATGCTGAAGTTGAAGCTCAGCATCTACTTTGGCCACCTGATACGAAGAGCCAGTTTACTGGAAAAGACCCTTATGCTGGGAAAGATTGAAGGCCACAGGGGAAGGGCACAACAGAGGATGAGATGGTTGGATGGAATCACCAACTCAATGGACACGAGTTTGAGCAAACTCTGGGAGATGGTGAAGAACAGGGAAGCCTGGCATGCTACAGTCCATGGGGGTCTCAAAGAGTTAGACACAACTGAGTGACCGAAGAACAACAACAACACTGTGTCTCCTCAAAAATTCTAAAATAATACATAGGTTCTACTCAGTTAACAAATACAGAATTTATCAACATTTTATACATGAAAATAGGATGTGTGATACTTCGTGGGGACACTTTCTGGAATTTACTCATATTGATACAGACAATATTCTCCTTTGATTATTGAGAATCAATTATGATAATGGTCTTAAATGCATATATTAAAAAACAATACAGTTCTATGGTGAATAATAGATGGGTAAATAAGAGATAGAAGTGTTAAGATAATAGGTTACAGGAAGAAGAATGGGGAAAAAAATGGTTTTATTTATTTATTTATTGGTTTATTTGCTGTGCTGCATGGCATGCGGGATCACAGTTCCCTGACTGGAAATGGAACCCACACCTCCTGCATTGGAAGTGTGGAATCATAACCACTAGACTGCTGGGGAAGCAGAGTTTGCAAAGATTTTTGTAATACATATTTTATGGTTACATTTTTTATACATAAACACTTATGCTTATTATCATAAATCTTTGTTATAAATAATGATCTTTTAAATTTTTATTTTGCCTATTATATTACTGTTTATGTTTTATTTGAGTTATCATTTGCTAGTTCAACCTATCTACCCTTACTTTTCAAATTTTTAGAACTAAATTTGGAGTCAGTTACTAAGGCATAAAAAGTTTGGCACATGGCATAACTGGGGGTAGCAGACACCTCAGTACAGATATCCAGAGTCTGACTGGGAGGAAATGCATTTCCCGTCACTCCTTTCCTTTTCCTCAGTCACTAACCAGTCACAGCTACAGGCTATCATTTTTACTCTTTTGTGTTGGAGGTTTTAATTCATTTCTACAGTGAAATGGTGCAGAGTGGAAAATGAAAGATGGTGAGTTTAACCTGAGTAGGTAAAGTAAACAAAGAGGTCTTAATTAGGGGGACAAGGGTGGAGAAAGTTATTCATCTGCTTAAGGCAGTGGGCAGCACTTCAGAAACACTGTGATCTTGAGAAGCGAGAGGAATAAGAGTGTCTCCTTCACAACAATTTCTGAGCCAGCCCTGCATCTGCTCAAATACTGTGGGCTCTGGTTCTGTAAGAGACACCAGAAATGTGGGGTCATGAGATAGGTGCAGACCCGGAAAAAGCCAGAATGTCTACCTACCATGCCTCCTACAAAAATCTCCCTTCTCCTTTTGGCCCTAGAGACAGACAGAGGATGTCTCTCAGTGCATTGGCAATTAGGACGTGCTTTACAACTACAAGAGTTAATATTTTAATGTCCAAATGGGTACAAGGGTACAGAAGGGAAGAAGGGTCAATTATAGTACTCACTACTGCTCTCCCGTCTGGTGGAAGTCTCTGGAAGTGCTCAGGAGGATTTTCAGGCACATGGTGATAATAAAAAGCAGACAAAAAACTTTAGTTGGCTTTATTATTTTTGAAAACTCTCTACAGATAATGCATCCTCTTGTTGCCTGCATCTAGGGCAGATTGCATACACAGCTCCCCCAGTGGGAAGCCACTGCTGGATTTTCACATAGACCTCAAAAATCTCAGCGGGGATATCCCATAAAGTTCTACCATCCTCTTTTACCAAAACGTCCTTTTACAGACCTGCCAGTTTTGTCTGTTATTTGAGGAAAGCTGAGATAGCTCACATCCTCCTGTCTACAGGAGATTACAGTGAGGGATGGATATTGTTTCCTAGGTATAAGGTTAGGTAAGATTAGTCATGGAAAAGAGCTTAACCAAGAAAGTTTTGATCAAGATCAGATCAGATCAGTCGCTCAGTCGTGTACGACTCTTTGTGACCCCATGAATCACAGCACGCCAGGCCTCCCTGTCCATCACCAACTCCCGGAGTTAACCCAGACTCATGTCCATCAAGTCAGTGATGCCATCCAGCCATCTCATCCTCTGTCGTCCCCTTCTCCTCCTGCCCCCAATCCCTCCCAGCATCACAGTCTTTTCCAATGAGTCAACTCTTCGAATGAGGTGGCCAAAGTATTGGAGTTTCAGCTTTAGCATCATTCCTTCCAAAGAAATCCCAGGGCTGATCTCCTTCAGAATGGACTGGTTGGATCTCCTTGCAGTCCAAGGGACTCTCAAGAGTCTTCTCCAACACCACAGTTCAAAAGCATCAATTCTTTGGTGCTCAGCCTTCTTCACAGTACAACTCGCACATCCATACGTGACCACAGGAAAAACCATAGCCTTGATCAACAGGGTCCAAATGAGGCTTTCCCTCAATAATCATAGCAATTTCTTGATTTGATATCGAAGAGAGAACTGAACATAGTGATTTGCTGCCTTTGATGCATCATATTGACATGTATGAAGTGGAAATTCTATTACACTGACTTTCTCTATTATCTTAAACAAATTATTAATATAATATGTGCCCCAGGCTCCCCCTTTTAAATGATGGGTTGATAATATCTGCCCTATATTTCTCATAAAGTTGATCAGTAATAAATATGAAGATGACCCAAGAGGATCTGGATAGTGTGGCAACAAGAGTTGGATAAAACCTTTCCTGCCTATTACTGACTAAGAAACAGTCCTCTTCATCTGGACTTGGGCCTCCTATTCCAAAAGTAAACAAATGATCTCTTACTAAAAGGTATCATCGACTGAAAAAGATACACAACCTAAAATCTGGTGATTGTATTTTATTTGGCAGACTTCCTGAGGACTTAAGCTCAGATAGCTCTGAGGGACTGCTCTGAAGAGGAAGGGAGGAGCCAGGATATACAGGGGTGTTTGCAACAAAGATCAAGTAGTTGGAATAAAAGATTACTGTTAATTAAAGAAAGCTAGACATCTCAAGCTAATGTTTAGCATGCTTTTCTCTGTATGGGAAGCTGCAAGAGCCTGGGCTCACTGAAATCGTTCCTAGGATATGCACCTTGACAGTCCAAGGGTCAGTATCATGTTCTTTTCCATCCTGAATCCCCTCAGGGTACACTGCTGGAGGTGGTTGCCGTGGCTGAGGGCTTGATGGCTTTAACATCCTTAAACAATATGGCAGGCGACCTTCTCCATCCTTAGTATATCCCACACACTCCTATTGGGTATACTCACCGTTGTTGTTGTTCAGTCACTAAATTGTGTCTGACTCCTTGCAACCCCGTGAACTGTAGCACATCAGGCTTCCCTGTCCTTCACTATCTCCTGGAGTTGTCTCAAACTCATGTCTATTGAGTCAGTGATGCCATCTAACCATCTTATCCTCTGTTTCCCCCTTCTCCTCCTGCCTTCAATCTTTCCCAGCATAAGGGTCTTTTCCAGTAAACTGGCTCTTCGTATCAGGTGGCCAAAGTAGATGCTGAGCTTCAGCTTCAGCATCAGTCCTTCCAATGAATATTCAGGGTTGATTTCCTTTAGGAATGACTGGCCTGATCTCCTTGATGTCCAAGGGACTCACTGTATATTATTATATAGATCTGGATTTACTGGTCTTTATTTTCTTTTGGCTAAGTATTACATTTTGAACCAACACAGGCCTAATACCTTTCTTATCATTACTATTTTTTATTTTTTGAAATAAGGCATCCCTAGTGGCTCAGTTGGTAAAGAATCTGCCTGCAAAGCAGAAGACCTGGGTTTGATCCCTTGGTCAGGAAGATCCCCTGGAGAAGGAAATGGCAACCCACTCCAGTACTCTCATCTGGAGAATTCCATGGACAGAGGAACCAGGCAGGGTACAGTCCATGGGATACAAAGAGTCAGATATGACTGTGCAACTCACTTTTACCTTCAACTGGAGAAGGGAATGGCAACCCACTCCAGTATTCTTGCCTGGAAAATCCCATAGACAGAGGGGCCTGGCAGGCTATAGTCTAGGGGGCCAAAAAGAGTTGGACACAACTGAGTGACTGAGCATGCACACACGCACAGAAAAGTATATAAATCATAAGGGTATAGATCAACTATGTTTCACTAGTTAAGAACAGCCATGTAATCAGGCACCTAGATCAAGCAACAGAGCATGAGCAGCACCCCCAGAAGTCTTTCCCATGTCTCCTTCCAGTTACTGCCAACCCTTCCTCCTAAGGGTAACCACTATCCTGACTAACACAGTCATAAATTAGTTTTCCTGGTGGCTCTTTAACAGAAGACATGCCACTTTCATGTAGTTGCTAATAGCTTCCTCACTTTTGCTATATGAGCTTCTATAATTGAATAAAGGACACAGGAGAGGTGCAGAGAGTACAAGGTAGAAGATAGCACTGGAAACTATCTTCTCCATGAAGTACTGTCAGTTAAGACTGGTGTGTCACTTCTAGCAGGCAAGTGATCTTATCAAACTTTTGGGAAAGGAAAGCTTAATGAAGTTGGAACCATTGTGCTTCTTTTGTCTCAGATAAATTGCAAAATACCATTTATAGAAATTTTTAAAGAAAACGAAAGCATTTTTCTGTGGCTTAACTTGATACTTGTCCAAACTTGGAAGAATTAGAGATGTACAGTATAATATAACACTGTCATCTTAGTTTTTCTCAAGCCCTTTTACCGCAATATCCCCCACAGTACAAACAGAATCCAAATGCCAGACCTTGTCCAGATCACCAATGTACTTCCTGGGTGAGGAGGAGAGAGCTGGGGACAGTGGGTGGGGGGAAGGGGAGGAACCAGGGACTCTGTGCCAACTGCCTCAGAGCAGGATACCTAGTTCCCTTTCCTTTCTCCCCCATATCAAATTCTCAACTGCATTCCACTGTCTGACGGGGCTGGCCACAGCTTCAGTTGTTTCCAAAATGAAGATGGAATCTAGCCACGGTTGGATTTATTATCCTCTAGAACTGCTGTTCCTCTGGGCATTATTTTTAGAAGTATCACATTGCATAGGGGCTTAATTTTTCTAACTGACTTTTGGAAAATTTTGCAAATCCTTTTTCCCTTAAATATAAAAAATTGATGTAAGAGGATTCTGTTCAATATATTTTTCCTTTGGGATATCCTTATCCCAATGGAAAAACAGAACATGATTGCTTGACCCAGCTATCTGCCTAAAATAATGTTGTTTGGTTTTTTTTCTTCCCAGAGTAGATAAATTATAATAGCACAACACAGCTGCATATTTGAACATAAGTCTACATAGTGAGAGGCTGTACAGTGACTTCTTGTTACAGCTCTATTGGATTGAGATCAACCAACATTCTCTAAGAGCTTAGGGTGTACCAGGCAGTGATAACAGAATACAAAATGACAAGTAACTTTGCCATGCCCACAGGAACTCACAGATCAGTGACACAACAAATGCAGAACCAATAATTCCCATACAACAATTACTTGTTATAATGAAAGTGCTACACATAATGTTTTGCATAAGAAGAATTATTAACTCTTACAGAATTTATGGTCTGGGAGGAAGTCACAGAAGAGGTGTTATAGCAAAGACAAGAACCAGACATTTCAAGGAAAAGGAATAAAAAATGTAAAGGCACAGAGGCATGGCATAGCCTAGTATTCTTCAGAAACTCAAAGGTGATGAAGACTAAGTATATGCTAAAGGGTGGCAGTTGGTGAGAATGAAGTAGAGTTGAGATCAGATCGTGGAGGGACTTTATCTTCTAAACAGTTTTACCTAGAGCCAGTACAGTTATATTTGCAGTTTAAGGACTGATTCTTGCATGAAAGAGCCTCAATTAAGAAATAATCTTGATCTCAGGCTTAAAATATGCGAAGCCTTTAGTCTCATGCACACTCTCATTCTCACCCTGGCCCCTTCTCTTGCTCATTCCCTTTCTTCAATTTTTATTACTGCCTTTCTTTCCTCATACCCCTATAACCCTTCCCCATGTTTTACTTAACACTGTAAAATCTTAGGGAAAAATCCTTAAAAATATCCTGCATCATCCCATAGCCAATATGCCCAAGATCCAAAAACAACTTAGAAAATAAAGAGAGAGGTTAGTAATGACCCATTGATATACTATGTTCTATTAATGTATTATAAGTACATTAGGGGACGTAGCCATTAAAATATAGACTTGCCTGGTAGCCTATCTGCTGGCTTTGTCTAAATGATTGCAGACTTGGTAACAGAGCCAGATATGGTTTCATCACCATAACAAACAGCAAAGAAGAAAGTTTCCCATTACTAGTGACTCGCTGGTATGCCTACCCTGCCCCAAAGTGTTTGCTGGGCCTTTTGCCCTTGGTCAACCATCTCTTCCTGTGACTGGCTGTCCTCATGGACTATGACCCAGGTGATTCCTCTGCGCACATCTGTATGGACCAGCTGCCATCTTTGTGTCCCGCTGCTACCTGGAAATCATGAGTTTATAGGGGGAAAGGGAGGAGACCATCTATAGTGGCGGAGCCTGCTCTGTCTCTAGGTATACAGTCTGACCAGTTAGGGTGAGTAAGACTTTGAAGAAAATGAGAAGACTGCCAAAGGATCCTCAGATGACTAGGTATAGATGGATCTGGTGGGGAGAAATGATTTGCAATTTCAGTATAAGCAGTGAGTATATGAATCTCAGGAGAGAGAAACATGAGCATTGTTTTTTTTTTTTAATCTAAAATTATTATTTAAAATTTTATTTAAGTCAAAAATTTAATTTATTTACAAAATATAAATGTAGTAGGAGGAGGTTTGGGATATTTGTATTTGTGAAAATAAAAATATGCAACATGGATAGAAATACAAAAACTCTCAACAAATTATTAGCAAATCAACTTAGCAATATATAAATATTAATAGCATGAGTCTATACCAGGAAAGCTATGGTTTTTCCAGTGGTCATGTACGGATGTGAGAGTTGGACTGTGAAGAAAGCTGAGTGCCTAAGAATTGATGCTTTTGAACTGTGGTGTTAGAGAACACTCTTATGAGTCCCTTGGACTGCAAGGAGATCCAACCAGTCCATTCTGAAGGAGATCAGCCCTGGGATTTCTTTGGAAAGAATGATGCTAAAGCTGAAACTCCAGTACTTTGGCCACCTCATGCGAAGAGTTGATTCACTGGAAAAGACTCTGATGCAGGGAGGGATTGGGGGCAGGAGGAGAAGGGGACGACAGAGGATGAGATGGCTGAATGGCATCACCGACTCGATGGACGTGAGTCTCAGTGAACTCCGGGAGTTGGTGAGGGACAGGGAGGCCTGGCGTGCTGCGATTCATGGGGTTGCAAAGAGTCGGACAGGACTGAGCGACTGAACTGAACTGAACTGATACTGAGAAATTCATTTTACAGCATGACCCAATATACACATAGATAAACATAAATTTCATAAACCATGTTAGCACCAAGTATGATGAGCTTATTATTTCTACTTTATTTGATTCCATTTTATTTCACTTTTAGTGTCAATTATATTCCATATGATCCACTAATGGATTGAGATCTGAAATTTGAAAAATATTAGTTTATCCAATACCCATCCCCTTCCTCCTTACTTCTTTGCTTAAAACATCATCCAGAAGTGACTTCAGATAATATATCCCTTTAATGAAGTCAATCCAGCTTAAATGCAAATACTGATTGGGCTGCCCTCAATCAGTTCAGGGTGTGGATACAGTATAGTTCTGACAAACGTAAGGAGATATTATCTCTCGGTTTCTTTGCTTAAAAGGGCACGGAGTCCCATTCATAAGGGTTCCACTGTCACAACCTAATCACCTTCTGCTGCTGCTGTGTCGCTTCAGTCGTGTCCGACTCTGTGCGACCCCATAGACGGCAGCCCACCAGGCTCCGCTGTCCCTGGGATTCTCCAGACAAGAACACTGGAGTGGGTTGCCATTTCCTTCTCCAATGCAGGAAAGTGAAAAGTGAAAGTGAAGTCGCTCATTTGTGTCCGACTCTTCACGACCCCACGGACTGCAGCCTACCAGGCTCCTCCATCCATGGGATTTTCCAGGCAAGAGTACTGGAATGGGGTGCCATTACCTTCTCTGAATCACCTTCTAGAGGCCCCCAGTTCTAACACCATCACATTGGGGGTTAGGATTTCAGCACATGAGTTTGAGGAGAGCTGGGGATAGGGACAGAAACAATCAATCCATTGCACCTGGGGATAAAATTCTTAATATAGGTAGACAGAAAAAGCAGCAACTTTTTAATCCAAGTACACTGCCCCTAAAAGACTAATTGGTTATTATTTAATTACAGTCAGTTGTCCAATAACCCATAATTAAAATCTTTCCTATAAAATGGTATACAAACTATGCTATGTGTTTTAGGGAACTGAAATTTGAAATAGAAAATATTTCTTATTATTTCTAATATATGGTTATAAAAAGGTGTTTGCCAGCAATTTGCAAACTCACTTCAACAAGCCATATGCTACTGATTATTTTTAAAGTGCACAGTAAATGTAATGACCTAATGTTAGCAACCTCGAGAGGAAAAGCAATGATTAGCAAACCTTCATTTTTCTTGTTTAGAATCAAGGCTCTCAAGTATAACTACTTTCACATACAACAGAATCATTGACTAGGCACTGAAAAAAATTCAGTCAACTATCTGCTTGCTTAATATAGAGTTATGTGGTATCCAGTTAAACCATTTTCTATAGTTAACTTCAAGTGATGTTACACAGGTTTGCTACTGTGGCTATATTCAGATGGTAGCTATAGCCAAGGGAGAAAATTCAAGAAAGCATCTCTCACTTGTCTGGGGCTTTGGTAGTATTGATTAGGGTATTTCACTTATTCCCTGTGTAGCCTTTCTTTCCATGTAGTGCCTCCAAAGATCTGCAACATCTCTAGAAGGCTAGCTTGGGCTTCTCAAGATACCATGTTCCAGCTTTAAATATCTTGGTACATTGATTTCATTTAAGAAATAAAATTAATTTACTTTTGGAAAAGCTTCTTAATTCCCATTGTGAAAATAAACTGAGGTGTTCAGACTTAAATCTGGAAAATATTTTTAACTTTACAAAAGTATTTTCCAAAAGCAACAAAGACTTCTGTTGTTTCAAATGTTCTCAGGGAAATGTATCATTAAAGGAAAAAAAAAAGAATTTCCCACCCCTAAGATTATAAAACATTAGGCTACTTGGTTCACCATGTTTTCCTTCCCTCTTTCCTACCTTCCTTCCTAAATGAGAATTTATTAGGTGTTATTAAAATTTTCTCTAGAGTTTCCTAAAATGTTTGTACAATGTTTACTTGAGAAATTGAAGGAAAAAAGGGTTACAATAGCAAACATTTAACAACGTATCTCTGTGTAACAAATCCTCTATAATGAGTGATAAAAAGACTAGGAAATCTTCTCTGAAAATAGAAGAAATCTAGACTCTAAAAAATTCCATTATCTTTCCAATCCATTAGACTTTAAAAAAGCCCTGAAAGTAACAAAGCAATTTTTTCTTAAGATTCAAGGTAGTTATAAAATTTCAAAGTATGTAATCAATTAAAGAAAAAGGAGTCATCAGACCCAGAGGGATGGTATGGAGAGGGAGGAGGGAGGAGGGTTCAGGAAATGATTATATTTTAAAGTGAAAGACCCTCAACATACTGAGACCTGAGATAATTTTTCCATAGTGCATGACAGTCCCAACTTGACCATGTAGGGACAAGAAAACTCCCTTGTCCAACCTGGAGGAGGCACTGGTGATGAAAGTGCGACATCTAGTCAAGAATGAAGAAGGTGGTCTTTTCCCCCTCTCCACTTTTCCTTTGATTATAAAACTGTAGCCCACTGAGTTCTTGGGGCCCTGCATCCCCTTGCGCACGCACTTGTAAGCCTCACAATAAATCACTATCATTTTGCCTCTTCTGAAAAAAAAAAAAAAAAAAGGAGTCATCAATAATTAGAAGATTTGAGTCTATTTGCAGCAGTTTCAAGGATGGCAACCCACTCCAGTGTTCTTGCCTGGAGAATCCCAGGGACAGGGGAGCCTAGTAGGCTGCTGCCTATGGGGTCGCACAGAGTCGGACACGACTGAAGCGACTTAGCAGCAGCAGCAGCAGCAAGGATATACATGTGTTAGAAGAAACCATTGCTCTTGATAATAAGATTGTAAACATTATTGTATTGGTGTTCAAGAGTAAATAAGATATGCTTTCATACATATTTGAGTTGTTTTTTTGAATTCCCAGCAAAGAACCAGTTGGAATCAACACTTTCATATAGGACAAATATAATTTATTTCTTAAGCTAATAGTTAGCATTCACTCTAAAAATTTAACCAGAACTTTCACTCACAGTGTCTGCTTTAGAAATTAACAGTTGTTTATTAAATGTTCATGAGAGTGAAATTGTTAATCTCTCAGTTGTGTCTGACTCTTTACGACCCCATGGACTGTAGCCAGCCAGGCTCCTCTGTCCATGGAATTCTCCAGGCAAGAATACTGGAGTAGGTTGCCATTCCCTTCTCCAGGGGAGCTTCCCAGCCCAGGGATCGAACCCCGGGTCTCCACAGGCAGATTCTTTACCACCTGAGCCACCAGGGAAGTGCACCTGTTAAATGTTCATAGATGCTTCTTATGACTGTACTGTATTATAATTACATAAATATTTATAACACATTTAATAACAAAACATATTACCTCTAAGTTTAATGTATATTCAAGTTAAAAAATGTAATATTAACTTTTCAAGCCTTTTTATAATGAAAATATCTCATATTCCATATCTTCTTATAAACTTTTAGCACAACCTGAAGCCTGTGAAGTATTCCCTACCATTTTTTATTTCCAACTTTATCAGCTAGAAAAATATTTGCAATGTCATAAATGATCTCAAAGCAAAGACAAAGGCCAAAAGAACCAACAGTAAAACATAGTCACAGGGTTAGAATAAATAAGAGGCTATAAGACCTTTTTGGCTTCCCTGGTGGCTCAGATGGTAAAGAATCCACCTGCAGTGCAGGAGACCAGGGTTCAATCTCTGGGTCGGGAAGATCACTTGGAGGAGGGAATGGATCCCCACTCCAGTATTCTTGCCTGGAGAATCCCATGGACAGAGGAACCTGCTGGGCTCCTCAAAAGTCCCTCAGTTCTCTACAGGTCTTTTTGTCCTAAGTCTTTCACTTAAGGTCTCCTCTATAGACAAAAAGACTGCTTTATCAATTATCTATTACTAGATAAAAAAACCATCCCCAAATGTAGTGGCTTAAAAAATGATTTAAAAATTTCTCATGTTTCTGTGAATTGGCTGGTCATTCTGCTTCAAATGGTGTTGGCTGGAACCACTCACATGGCTGCGTCCAGATGGTTGCTAAGCTGAACTAGAAGGTTCAAGACCTCCCTTATGTGTCTGAAGCCTTGAAAATGCAATTGACTGGGGCATCTCACTTCTTCCCCACATGGCCTCTCTCTCTAGGGATTCTCCACATGGTCCTTCTGTCCAGCAGGACAGCATGGAATCCTAATATAATGGCTCGGGAATCCAATAACATGAAAACAGAAACTGTCAGGACTTACTTTGTCCGTATTTTACGGGTCAAAGTAAGTTACAAGGCCAGCCTAGACTGAGGGGAAGGAAAATGAATTCCATTTGTTGAAGGAAAGAGTAGTTATGTCTGTAGAAATAGGGAAAGAATTATTTAGGGGCCATCTTTGACAATCATCATTGTCCAACTTCTGGCTACAATTCTTGTCCCACCTAACGTGCAAAACTATACTTACCCGGTATCCTAAAAGTCTCACCCCATGACATCATTCATTCAAGTTCAGCATCTTATCATCTAAATCAGGTCCAGACGTGTCAAAAACAGTTCAGGTATTGTTCCTCAGGTGCAACTATTTGAGATTGGCTTCTCTCAGTCCATATTTCCTAGTACAGAAAAACCACACAGGGACTCCCCTTGTGATCCAATGGTTAAGACTCCACCTTCCAAAGCAGGGGCGCAGGCTGGGTCCCTGGTCAGGGAATTAAGATCCCACATGCCACAAGATGTGACCTAAATAGATAAATAGAACTCCTTAAAAATAAGAAAGAAAAAGAAAAGTCACACAAACACTTCGGTCTAGACAGGGCTCAGGAAAGTGGGAGACACAAAACTAAAATTGTTGTTTTACTGAGGGCACGGGATAGTGCTTGACTGTGGTTCTGTCCATCCCTCTGCTGGTGATTTCCTAATCCATCCCTCGCCTTGCTTCTTGGCCCCTCCCTCTGGGATTCTGGCTCTGCCAGTCATTCTTCTTTTTTCCTAAGAAATGACAAGCACTGGGTTGGAAACATTTCCTCTAAAGACTTCTTTTAAACTGAACAGTTCCTACTTTAGCTTATTTCTCTCTTCTTGTACGTTATCGTCAGAAGCTATAGAAAGTTAACTGGTACTTTCACCATAAGGTGCGTTTTCTATCTTCTGTGCTATGGCAGGCAAAAGTATTTCCCAGTGTACTGTTACCATATAACTCAGGACCTACATTCTCCAGCATTTGATCATTTCCTTACTGCCTTTTTCCATCCTCTACTAAGAGTTTGTTCACTACTCTCTGAAGCTAATCGTCTCCTAACCACTTGTATTGTTTTTCTCCTGCTTGTGTAACACCAAATTTAGCAGTCTTAACCAACACAAACTTATTATTATACAGTTCTGTAGGCTGTTGTTGTTCAGTCACTAAGTCGTGTCTGACTCTTTGCGACCCCATGAACCACAGCATGCCAGGCTTCCCTGTCATTCACTCTCTCGGAGTTTGCTCAAACTTGAGTCGGTGATTGTTAGAAACACAACACTGATCTCACAGGAATAAAATCAATATGTTGGCTGAACTATATTCCTTTCTGGAGGCTCTAGAGAGGAATGTATTTCCTTGCCTCTTCCAGTTTCTAGAGGCTGCCCACATTCCTTGGCTTGTGGTTCCCCTTATCCATCTGCAAAGACAGCAGCAGTGGGCTGAGTCCTAATTTTGCATCACTCTGACTCCCTCTTATGTATCCCTCTCCCACTGTAAGGATCCTTGTGTTTATATTGGCCCACCTAGATAATCCAAAGTAAACACAAGATCTTTAATCACATCTGCAAAGTCCCTTTTACCACATACGGTAACATATTCATAGGTTTGGGGGTTAGGATGTGGCTATCGAGAGGTGGAGGAACTATATTTTACCACACTGACCTTTCAGCCTCCACTAACATTTTTCTTGCCACTCTCCAATATCTACCTGTTGCCTAGTCTTAAAGCCGGTACCCACGTTTCTACATTTTGTTATGATTATACACCATTCCAGATAATTGCTCATCTGTTGAAAGTGAAAGTGTTAGTCGCTCAGTTGTGTCCCACGTTTTGCAACATCATGGACTGTAGCCCACCAGGCTCCTTTTTCCATGGAATTCTCCAGGCCAAGAATACTGGAGTGGGATGCCATTTCCTTCTCATTTGTTGTAGAATAACAAATCACATCCTAAAATGTAGTGTTTTAAAATTAATAACTATTATTTACAATGTCTTGCAATTCTCTGTGTGACTGCTTATATGTTCTGCTCCCCATGTGTGCTGGGTCACTTCTGCAGCTGCACGCAGCTGATCTCACTCAGTCACCAGATGTGGGAAGGGCAGGACTTGAAACAAAGTGGCTCTCTGCACTTGAGCCAGACTCTGAAAAAGCTGACAGCTGACCTTCATTCCTTGCAGCCAGGCAGCAAGTCCTTTCTTGAAAACGAATCTGGGTAGCATGTCTTTTTGCTTACCACAATGTACCACTTGCTCCATAAATGTCTATTACTCCATGTATGTTTAGGGAGCAGCTCCTGTAAGACTGAAGGGGCCTCTTTTCCTCAGGAGAACTTAAAAGATAGAAGCTAGTGTGACAAACTATAATCCCTACTGTTGTAGTAAGACTGTGGAATACAATCAATACTCGTCATCTCCCTCCTCCACTATCAATTCCAGATTTCTCTCACCCTCCACTTCCACCTTGGCTACTGTTGTGGGCTTACCTGGTGTTGTGACCCAGACCCTCATTCCCGGAAGGGCCTGAGTTTCTGCCACCATGCAGTCCTCAGGATGAAGTTGCTATGCCTACTCATGCATGCTTGCTAAGTCACTTTAGTCGTGTTCAACTCTTTGCAATGCTATGGACTGTAGCCCACCAGGCTTCTCTGTCCATAGGATTCTCCAGGCAAGGATACTGGAATGGGTTGCCATTTCCTCCTCCAGAGGATCTTCCCAACCCAGGGATCGAACCTGTGTCTCTTATGTCTCCAGCATTAGTAAGTGTGTTCTTTACCACTAGTGCAACCTGGGAAGCCATGACAGTCATAATTTAAGTATGTCACTTGGGCTCCATACTCACTCCTTCCTACCTCATAGTAAGAGCTCCATCTACTTCTGAGATAGGTAAGAAGATGACTCTTTTTCTTGCCTGCTGGTCCCTGGGTACAAGGAGCACAAAGTACTCAGATGGCATCTGCAGCTTATATTACAATGGGGTTTTTGCTGTATCTCTTAGAAAAAGTGTGTCCCCTTTAAGGACCAAGACCTTCAGAGTTGTAAAGATAAGAAGCACAAGTGGCACCTTAAAGGTTATTAGAAGTGATTTTAAGGGATAAGGGACACTTCTGCTTCCACTCCTTGGCTTCCAGACCCATATTTTTTTGTACTGAAGCATAGTGCCATATAAACATCTTTGATCCAATAATATAATACATTCTGGAGTATGGCACCTCACTCTTTCAGAGTATTGCTTCTGAACTGGTATTCAGCCATAGTGTCAGCAGGTTGCTCCAAGGCTCTATCAGGCTGCCAGTTTCTGGGTGGTAAGATATGCGACATTATCAGTGGATACTGGTCTACTCCTGCACTTCCTTTTTAGAAAAATAGGTCCCCTAGTTTGGTATGACATTATGTGAGATCCCATGCTAGTGAATCTAATAAACACTCAGATGCTGGTACTGACTGAGGCTCTGTAGGAAGGAAAAGCAACCTTGTATCTGGAATATGTGATTATCCAGTGACAAGAAACAGGTGATCACTCCAGGTTGGAGGGGGCCCAACATAGCCAACTTGACACTTGGTCCCAAGGATCAGTGACATATTGGGGACTCAGCATTTCTTTCTATTGCTGGTAGGTTGGGCATTTGTCAGCAGGAGTTAAATCAGCTTTGATCAGTTCATCCCACACCCAGGCTTCACCCCTTCCCCAGTGGACACTCCATTCATGTGCTCAAGTGCCAGCACCAATTGGCCAATGACTGAGGCAGAATGGATGATGCCAACTGAGCAATTTATTCACGTCTTCTTCATTGTTTAGTGCCCCTTCAATAGTGGATGCACTCTGGTGAGTGCTACATGTGATACGAAGACCCTCACTGTTTATGCTCACACTCATTGCCAATATGTCCATCAACAGGCCTCTATTCCAGACTTCCTATGGTTGATCTTCCAGTATTTCTTCTCCCAGGACAATTACCAGTTCAGCCACTCAGGCTATTCCATTCCAGATAAGCTCTGTATGCAACTAAAGGGACCCACTTTCTATAAAGCATCAGTGGTATCTAGCCACCCAATTCTGTTATTCTTCAATCTCTGAGTTCCTTCATGAGTCTCAAATACCTGATACCCTGCACTCACTAGTTCATTCTCTTCCACAGGTAAACCGTCTCATTTTACTAGTTGTAAGTTGCCACCTTGAGCCAGGGGTTCCTTATGTTCCTTCCATGTGCCACACGTGATGGAGTCCTCACTGGCAGCTTATACCACTCTTGGGATCAACTGTTACAGTTGGGTTCTCTGAAGATCCTGAGATGGAATTTGGGCTACAGGTGTTTATCAAAGAACACTTGTCAAGGGAAGGGGAAGAAGCGGATTCAGCCAAGGAGGAAGCTCTAGAGTGAGTTTTGCCTGACACAATGTGGTGCATTAGGCTGAAATGGCAAGGCTTTTACATCCCCACTTAGTGCTTAGTCCTCAGATCTAGGGAAGGTATAATCTCAGGTACAGTGTTTTCTATAGCTGCTGCAGATGAAGTGCTGGGAGCTAGAGAATCTCTTTCCTCCACACTCCCTGAAGCTCATCAGAGGGTCTTTCCTGGAATGGGATCCCCCTTATCTCATGCATCCCCATAGCCACCAGAGTCTAATCCATCTGCAAATCACATTTGCTTCTAATTTCAAGATATATCCAGGATCTGACCATCTCTTACCACTCTCCTTTTACAATTGTTCTTGTCCAAGCAAATACCATCTTTCACATAGACTGCTGCTGCTAAATCACTTCAGTCGTGTCCAACTGTGTGTGACCCCATAGACGGCAGCCCAAAAGGCTCCCCCGTCCCTGGGATTCTCCAGGCAAGAACATTGGAGTGGGTTGCCATTTCCTTCTCCAATGCATGAAAGTGAAAAGTGAAAGTGAAGTCGTGTCTGACCCTCAGCCACCCCATGGATTGCCATCTTCCAGGCTCCTCTGTCCATGGGATTTTCCAGGCAAGAGTACTGGAGTGGGGTGCCATTGCCTTCTCCGACACATAGACTACTGAAACAGTATTCTAATTAATCTTCCAATTTAGCTTCTTACCCTCTTATAGTCTGTTTTTCACAAAGGAATCAGAAATAAATCTTGTTACTCCTTTGCTTAAACTCCAGTGGCTTCACGTCTCCCTCAGAGTAAAATCCAAACATCTACCATGGTCTCCAAGGCACTAAAGATGTGTTCCCTTATCCCCACTCCACTATGATCCTGTTCTACCTTGTTCCCTTATTCCAGCTAAACTGGCCTCCTTGCTATTTCTCAAAC
Source organism: Bubalus kerabau (assembly GCF_029407905.1). Classification (NCBI taxonomy): domain Eukaryota; kingdom Metazoa; phylum Chordata; class Mammalia; order Artiodactyla; family Bovidae; genus Bubalus; species Bubalus kerabau. The sequence goes on from NC_073633.1 coordinate 65,605,427, forward strand.
ACGCCCAGCATGTTGCTGACTCAGGACCTCTGCACATACTTGTTCCCTCTCCTCAGAATGCTACTCTTTGTGTTATCTGCATGACTTGCTTTCTCCCTTCATTTAGGTCCCTCCATTCATTTACCTTGAGATTTTCCCACACAACTCTATTTAAAATAGCATCCCTTTCCTACATCAGCCACTGTTTGTCTCTTACTCTGCTTTACTTTCTTTCTTAGCATGTATTATATACGTGCTAGGCACTGACATGCTACATCCACTACCTAGACAAGAATGTAGCACATAGTGGACAACCAAGAATTTTTGTTGAGTGGAAGAATCCTGGAACTTTCCTTTGCTGCTTTTTTGAGGCTCTCTCCTCCCTTTTGGTTTGGTTTCTTTCTCCATTCTGCTGGCAAACATCCTCCAGAATCTTCCTAAGCATCTTTATCTCAAAAAGGATATATGGGAGGTAAGTTTTTTGAGATGTTGTCACCACCTGATCTGCCTCTTGAGAAATTTGTATGCAGGTCAGGAAGCAACAGTTAGAACTGGACATGGAACAACAGACTGGTTCCAAATAGGAAAAGGAGTTCGTCAAGGCTGTGTATTGTCACCCTGTTTATTTAACTTATATGCAGAGTACATCATGAGAAATGGTGGACTGGAAGAAACAGAAGCTGGAATCAAGATTGCCGGGAGAAATATCAATAACCTCAGATATGCAGATGACACCACCCTTATGGCATAAAGTGAGGAGGAACTAAAAAGCCTCTTGATGAAAGTGAAAGTGGAGAGTGAAAAGGTTGGCTTAAAGCTCAACATTCAGAAAACAAAGATCATGGCATCCAGTCCCACCACTTCATGGGAAATAGATGGGGAAACAGTGGAAACAGTGTCAGACTTTATTTTTCTGGGCTCCAAAATCACTACAGATGGTGACTGTAGCCATGAAATTAAAAGATGCTTACTCCTTGGAAGGAGAGTTATGACCAACCTAGATAGCATATTCAAAAGCAGAGACATTACTTTGCCAATAAAGGTTCATCTAGTCAAGGCTATGGTTTTTCCTGTGGTCATATATGGATGTGAGAGTTGGACTGTGAAGAAGGCTGAGCACCGAAGAATTGATGCTTTTGAACTGTGGTGTTGGAGAAGACTCCTGAGAGTCCCTTGGACTGCAAGGAGAGCCAACCAGTCCATTCTGAAGGAGATCAGCCCTGGGATTTCCTTGGAAGGAATGATGCTAAAGCTGAAACTCCAGTACTTTGGCCACCTCATGCGAAGGGTTGACTCATTGGAAAAGACTCTGATGCTGGGAGGGATTGGGGGCAGGAGGAGAAGGGGACAACAGAGGACGAGATGGCTGGATGGCATCACTGACTCGATGGACGTGAGTCTGAGTGAACTCCGGGAGTTGGTGATGGACAGGGAGGCCTGGCATGCTGCGATTCATGGCGTTGCAAAAAGTCGGATACGACTGAGCAACTGATCTGATCTATCTTTATTGTATACTCACACTTGATTGATTATATGACTGGAAACAGAACCCAAATCATTTTCACTAGAGTTCTGAAGTCATCATCCCAATGTCTTCTACTTTCCAATATTTTTTAAGAAGTCCTCTGACACCATGCTTCTTGACCTTTGTAAGACCTGTTTTTTCTCTTTGAAAACTATGGTTATTTTCTTTGTATCTGTGGTGTTCTGCAATTCCTTGATGTTAAGCCTTAGTTTTTGCCTTTTTAAATTCTAAAAACCTGTGTCTTCTAGTTTTAGGGATTGAAAGAAAACTTGCCCCTTAAGATTCTCATTCTCTCTGTACTCCTAGATAAAGGACTGCATAGAGTAGTCCTTGTTTTTTTTTTCCTTCTCTTTTCCATTTCTTTGCCTTTCTGGGAGATCTCCTTAAGTGGAAAAAATAAACTCTATTCTTACTTTAGAAATGACATTTAGAAAGAAGACCAAAACAAAGAGTTGCTTTTCGACTAGCTATTCACTCATTTTAGCAGCAGAATTACTGAATAAAGACAATGAGGTTACAGACACTAAATTAATCCGCCAAGTATTTAGTGTGAAAATTACAGCACAGGTAAAGGAGATTTTTTCTCCATCAAACATAATATTCTATAATAAATATGTGATGAGATGAATACTATTTACTATAACTACATATAAAATAAGATTGTGGCTGTCAGACTCTCAAGGGGATGACATAGAAACATGGTTAAAACCACATCAAAAATAAACTCAGAATGGATTAAAGACCTAAGTGTGAGGCCAGAAACTATAATAAACTCCTAGAGGAAAACATACGCAGAACACCCTCTGACATAAATCACAGCAAGATCCTCCATGACCCACCTCCTAGAGTAATGGAAATAAAATCAAAAATAAACAAATGGGACCTGATTAAACTTAAAAAGCTTTTACACAACGAAGGAAACTATATGCAAGGTGAAAAGACAGCCTTCAGAATGGGAGAAAATAATAGGAAATGAAACAATTGACAAAGAATTAATCTCCAAAATATATAAGCAACTCATGCAGCTCAATACCAAAAAAAACAAACAATCTAATCAAAAAGTGGGCAAAAGACCTAAACAGACATTTCTCCAAAGAAGAAATACAGATGGCTAATAAACACTTGAAAAGATGCTCAACATCACTCATTATTCAGTTCAGTTCAGTCCAGTCACTCAGTCGTGTCCGACTATATGCGACCCCATGAATCACAGCACGCCAGGCCTCCCTGTCCATCACCAACTCCCGGAGTTCACTCAGACTCACGTCCATCGAGTCAGTGATGCCATCCAGCCATCTCGTCCTCTGTTGTCCCCTTCTCCTCCTGCCCCCAATCCCTCCCAGCATCAGTCTTTTCCAATGAGTCAACTCACTCATTATTAGAGAAATGCAAATCAAAACCACAGTGAGGTATCATCTCACGCCAGTCAGAATGGCCATCATCAAAAAGTCCACAGACAATAAAAGCTGGAGAGGGTGTGGAGAAAAGGGAACCCTCTTACACTGTTGGTGGGAATGCAAACTGGTACAGCCACTATGGAGAATAATGTGGAGATTCCTTAAAAAACTGAGTCTAATCTGCCACACAATCCAGCAATCCCATTGCTGGGCATATACCCTGAGGAAACCAGAATTGAAAGAGACACATGTACCCCAATGTTCACTGAAGCAGTGTTTACAATAGCTAGGACAAGGAAGCAACCTAGATGTCCATCAACAGATGAATGGAAAAGGAAGTTATGGTACATATACACAATGGAATATTACTCAGCTGTTGGGGGCCGTGTTAGGCATTACTGACAAAATAGAGGCACGGCCCCAACTCCCTCTTTTTGTCCCGCAGGCATGGACCTGGGATGAAGGAGTTAGGCTTTGTAATTCTGACTTGTTTTTTCCTCTCCTCAGCTGAGTTGACTGAAGAGAATATTAAGGTGCTTATTGTTCTTGAGATGAGCATGAGAAGGCACAAAGCCTTCTGCAGCTGTGCTCAGAGAATTCATAGAGTTAATCATTGACATTCATTCAAGGACTTTTGCAAAAGAGTGTTCCAGGATAAGCACATAGGCCGCAGCTTGAGGCCATGGGAGGGATTGCTATCTGAAGCCTATTTGTGAGGAAAGTGTTTATGGCAAAGGAGTTTGCTGAATTTAGGGCTTAGGAATAATTAAAATAGTTAGAAACTAAAGATTTAAGGAATGTTGTAATGTTAGCATATTCTACTATAGCTTATAGAGATTAGGAACTTTAGAGATATTAATAGCTAGAAGCCCTTTTTAAGAAATAGTGAGCTTAGGATACTAGGGGCAAACAGGATTTAAAAAGATAATAAATAAACTGAGGAATGTGGTATGCAGCCCAGACATTACCATGAGTTACAGTGTATTCACAAGGACACATGAGAAGAAGTAGATAAGAAAATCGCTGAGGCAGGAACTTTTGAGGGGCAACGATGATTTATGGAGACAAAAAATCTGGGTCAGGGGGAACTGAAAATGTCAAACCTCTGACCTAATGCTTTTGTAAAAGTATAAAAGAGAATCTTAAGCTTGAAATAAATAGGCAGTCCAAGAAAACTGAGAGGCTGCCTCATTTCTCGCCGACACCGCTCATCTCTTCAGGTTGATCCCCTGGCTGCTGGAGCTGGACTCTGGCACTCAGCTATAAAAAAATGCATCTGAGTCAGTTCTAATAGGTGGATGAACCTGGAGCCTATTATACAGAGTGAAGTAAGTCAGAAAGAGAAAGACGAATACTGTATATTAACACATATATATGAAATATAGAAAGACAATACCAACAATCCTACATGCAGGGTAGGTAGCAAAGGAGACACAGATGTAAAGAACAGACTTTTGGACTCAGTGGGAGAAGGCAAGGGTGGAATAATTTGAGAACAGCATTGAAACATGTACATTACCATATGTAAAACAGACGACCAGTCCAAGTTCAATGCATGAAACAGGGCAGCCAAAGCCAGTGCTCTGGGACAACCCTAACCCCAGAGGGATAGGGTAGGGAGGGAAAGGGGAGGGGGGGTTCAGGATGGGGGGGACATATGTATATCTGGGGCTGATTCATGTTGATGTATGGCAAAAACTATCATAATACTGTAATTATCCTCCATTTAAAAGAAAGAAATTAATTTATTTACAATATTGTGGTTTTTGCCATACATTGACATGAATCAGCCATGGGTGTACATGTTTCCCCCCATCTCGAACCCCCATCCCACCTCCCTCCCCACCCCATCCCTCTGGGTTGTCCCAGTGCACTGACTTTGACTGCCCTGTTTCATGCATTGAGCTTGGACTGGTCACCTATTTTACATATGGTAATATATATGTTTCAATGCTATTCTCTCAAGTCTAAAAAAAAGAAACATGGTTAAAAACAATGTGGAGTAGTGCTTTGGTCCATCTCAGCAACCCCACTAAAAACTCAACATGAATATGCAGTGTCCGTCTAGATTAATAGATTAGGTGTATGAACAGACTCATTCCACCTAGCTAATAATCTTTCCTTTTTGTGAATTTATGGTAACTGGTATATACAAATAATCCCTAACTTTCTCCTTAACAACAAAAAGTTGTTGTTAAGTATATACACTATCAGTAAATGTCTTTCCCTTCAAGGTTTTTATTAAATACAGTGTAACAGGTAGCCTATAGTTTCAATTGCCACTTTAAACTAAGGTTGGACTTTTACTTGGAATTTACAATTTTCTATTCATTATGTTATATTTTGTCCTCCAACTCTTGTATTGACTTTTTACTTCAGCAAGCACATTTTTAATTTACAGAATCTTGTCTATTGCTGGTTCTTTTTCACACTATCCCATTCATGTCCTGTGAATACAATGAACTTTTTTTTTTTTTAAGATATTTAGTTTTCCTTTCATTCTCTGTTTCCTTTGGATTCCTCCCCTCCTTGTTAACTGGGCCCCTCTAATTTGGAGGCTTTCACTAAGTGTTATTGATGAGTGGTGATTTTTGGCTGGTGGTCTTCATTGCAGGCTTACTAAGAGTTTAGCCAAACTCTTCACTAAGGGTCTTCTGTCAGCATTTGGAGGCAAAAATTTGGTAAAATTATCACTAGCAGTAACACAGAAGACAGAAAATGTACCTAATTCACTCATGGCACCAATTGAGACTTAGAAGCAGAATTTTCAAAGAATAAGCTGGCTGCTATGAACTGCAATTTATAAGGTATTCTAACAGAAAGACGAATTCAAACATAAGGAAGTGGCTATACAAATATTACTAAAAGGGAATATAGAGTCTAGGCTGGAAAATGAAACTGTTTTCACCAAATCAAATGCTGAATCATTAAATATAGCTTTAGGACAAAGACCAAATTCAGGGTATTGCCATCACCATGGTCTCAAGGTAAAAAAATCGCTTGCCAATGCAGTAGATGCAGGTCCGATCCCTAGGAAGATCCCCCAGAGTAGGGAATGGCAATCCATTCCAGTATTCTTGCCGGGAAAATCCAATGGACAGAGGAGCATGGAATGCTACAGTCCACGTGGCTACAATCAGACATAACTGAGTGAGCACACACGCATACACAAGGGAAAGACAAGTAAAGGGTGTAACTATACACTCATTTTGTACAACCTCTGAAGGGATTAAAGAGATGCTTTTCAACTGAAATCAAAGGGCTACTAGAAAGATTAAGGAAATTAGAAGACTGCTATGTTCAATACATGCACATTTCTACAAACTAAGCTGTGAGTACTTGGAGCATCTCAGGCTGAACTAGTTAATGAATGTTTCTGTAATCCACTTCCACTGAAGTTTTCTAGACCTTCACCCCCCAGCAGCCCCCATATTTGGGAGAACCCCAATTACTTTATTAAACCTCTTCATTCATGCAATACTTTAATCTGCTTTCCTCACCACCTGGCTTCTCTAGAAAAGAGAGCCTGAGGCACAAATTAAATCTATTACTTTATTAGAAGAGGCAATCCAGGCTGGTCAGAGTAAAGATGTAAGGCTAACAAGGACTGGAAGCAAATGCAAATTGATTAAACCAAATAGTATTTCATTTCTGGTTCATGATTTAAGTCATGAAATGACATTGCTGATCTTTTGGCCAGTGCAGTTGCTTAGCTACATGGTACATACTTTGGGCGAGAGGGTGAAAAACTGTGTCTCAAAATAGTCCACGAAAAAGGATAGGAATTTGTGTAACAGCTTCTTCTAGTCCATTGATCCAAGTCTTGCAGACAATTGGCTTTCCCAGATTGCATCATCTAACCCTTGTGACAATCACTGGGGGTAACCCTGTGCCATGATGCTTCCTTGAGTCCAGACGTGTTCGGATGGGCCAGAGATTCTGAGCATTGGCTAGCTGAGGCAGAGCAATCACTCCAGCCTGCTAGTACACAGTGTCACTATATAGGGTGATAGCTATGGCAAGGTAGTTGGTGGCCTAGGAAACAGTGAGGCCAAGAAGGTGAGAAGCTACTTGAGAAAGATGTGTCAGATACTATATCCAAAGATGAGATATCTATTGCTGTAAACACATGATGCTGTAAAATAATAGCTATAAAGTTTCAGAGGCATAACAATGGACATCCCTTGCTCACACATCTATTATCGGATAGGTGTCAGGTTCTACTGATCTTGGCTGGGATGGCTCACATACCTGTGGGTTGACTGGCTACTAGCCAGTCTAAGACTGGATTCAGGGAGGGTGACCAGGGTAATCTGGCTCTGCTTCACGCATGTCTCACCCTCTAGGAAGCTAAGCCAGACATGTACGTGCTTTTGGCGACAGCAGTAGCACAAAAGTGGGAATACACTAGATGTTTGGAAATACACACGGGCCAGAAAGTACTTGAGAATGCACTTCAAAGGAAGATGAAAAAAACACCATGAATACAGGGAGGAGTAAAGAATTAGGGTGGCTTTTACAGTTTCTCAGACCAAAGCAAAACAAGACAAGTATAGACAATTCATTGTTCAACAGGTATTATTATTGTTTGGGGGAAAGAATTTAAGATTTTTCTGGACTTAGCTATAAATTAGGCTCTTATGGAGTATGTGGGCTGTCTTTCTTAAGACAGCTATAAGACAGGAGCAAATGAGTTTTTTTCCCTTCTCCCTTTTAACAATTGTATTTTGTTGGTTTGTAGAGCCAGTTAAATGGCAATCGATTTTGGCTCAGAAAAGCTCAAATTTAGCCCAGAGAAATCCAACTTTGGCCCTGCTTAAATCAATTCAGGCCTTCCTCTGTTCCCAGGGCCAAGTCCTAAGCATGAAGAAATCCATTTTAATTCCATTCTTGTAAAATAACTGCTAGTCAGTTATTGCTTATTAACTAATAGGCAAGTCAGATAGTTTATTTGGCTAAGACTATTGGGGCTAATAATGTTCAAACTTTATATAAGCCACATTCCTTTTAATGACGAGTGTAATAAAATGGTGACCTCACTGACCCAAATCATAAGTCCCAGATTCTAGACAGGATTCTGCCACTAACTAGTTGTGTGATCCTATGGAGAAGTTACTTAACCTCATTAGGCCTCAACTGCCACAGATACATTAATCAGGGACTGCTCTAAATTACAATGTTTCAAAAGATCTATTTTCACAGTATGTTAGTAGGCATTCCTTATTCAAAAAAAGTTTAAGAAATACTAACTTGAAGTTCAAAATGTTTATTGCAGGACTTCTCAGGACTTTCATGCTGTGCCTTTTGAATCTCTAAGAGGGGGATATAACGTGCAGCAAACGAATTTTACCCGCAACTTTTTTTTTTTCCCCATAAAACACATGTCCCACTGAGTGTACTTCGGGGAATGTATTGCTATTTCTAGCACTCACGTGGGTGAAATTTAATAGTCAATATCCTACAAAGAGGACAACTTCAAGTGGGGACTTTTGAGAAAAACACCTCCCTTGTGGCTCAGTGGTAAAGAATTCACCAGCCAGTGCAGAAGCTGCAGGAGAAGGTTCAATCCCTGGGTCAGGAAGATTCCCTTGGAGAAGGAAACGGCAACCCACTCTATTTCTGTCTATCCCATGGACAAGGAAGCCTAACGGCTACAGTCTGTGGGGCTGGAAAGAGTTAAATACGACTTAGTGACTGAACAGCATACAAAAATCACTATTTACAAAGGTACAGGCAGAGTTTAGGAAAACCAAGGTGTAAATGACCTACTTTCGGGCTAGAACACCTAGGAGACCTTACTACATAAATGAAAAGGGGTAAAAGGAGGAAGCATGGGTCTGAAATGAACTGGAATAACTGCTGGGAAAAGGATGCCTGGTAAGATGACCTTCAGGAAAGGGACACAGCCACCCTTGGTGACCTGGCAGCAAAGCAGCCAGGGAGATAAACAACACAATTTCATTTTCAACTTTCAACCTACTGCTGGTCCTGTTTGCTGATCCCAACCAAAAGCCAATGGGCAAGGGGACCTACCTCACAGAGCAAAGAGCAGAATGGAAAGACTGAAAGGCAGATCCAGAGGGCAAATAGAAGGTATTCAGCACAGTAGGGCTCCATTCACAAGCAGCTAGATTAGGTGATTAAATCATGTCCTCAGGACTCAAGTCTTTTTATCTCCCCAGTTTCTTTTGCTGGCTTCATTCTAAGGCAAAGTTTTGCCACCTGCAGCAGAGATGTCACCAGTAGCTCTAGGGTTATACACATCATGCTTAGTTCACAATTTCATAAAACAAAAAGAACAAACACATGTATAGCACTTACTATATGCCAGGTGCTACTGAAAGCCCCAGAGATACATTCACTCAGCTAAACCTCAATATCATCCTAAAATACCTACCGTATTACTGGTCTCTTCAGTAATCAAGAAACTGACAAGTGACTGGTAGGTAGAAAATGAAAACTGAGATTTAGATTTAGATAGTCTAGCCCTAGAGTCTGTAGTCTAGCTCTAGAGGCCGTGCTTTTAACCAGTGAACCATACTGCTTTAGGAAAAATAGTCCCTACTTCCTTGAACATTCATATTACTTATCAAAAAGGAAACATGTGCTTATCCTGGATCAATCACTAGGCATTTTGCTTGCTAACCTGGGTCATATGTCCATCCCTAAGACAGGACATGATTATTAACAATTCTGCCTTAAAAACGATGCAGATTAAAAAAAAAAAAAGTCCATCACAGGCAATATGGACTTAAAGAAACAGCCCTATGGACTGGAGCTACAATTCTAGTTCTGCCCAGGTTTGCCATCAACCTTGAGCAAATTACTTGAGGAGATTCTGTGAGTATAGGTGGAAAGATATGAAGATCTCTAAAGAAATATCTAATTACATCACATAGATATAAAATAACAATTATATTAAAATATAGTAATAAAATTTAGATCTGCCAAACTTGAGCAAGTGACTTCTGAAATGAATTTTTCGGTCAACACTATCTCTGAAAATTCCCTTAGAAATATCTTCATTTAAAAAAATATGAAGTAAAATAAATAAAACCTTACTTTTTCAAGTGGTCTTATCGACATTACACATGAATATTTCCTAGGAATAAACAAAGCACAATTATAATTTTATTGATTTTAGCAAAATAAAATTACATAAGTAACTTTTTTGAAAAAACTAATGGGTAAGTTTTCTTGTTTCCTTGTCTCCAGGGCACTTGGCATTCTTTATCAACTGGTGCATAAAAGAGTAGAAAAATAAAAGATTATCATATTGTCCTTTGTATTTCTCTTTTAATATATCAGTATGATAGTCTACCAAAAAGTAGTAAATGGCTTCAATTGTGGAAAGGAAGGTATCTGGCTTTCCTTTTTGATGGCGCCAAAAGCAAGTTTTTCTTGTTTTCAACTCAACTTGTAGCAACCCTGCCAAAAACAAATAAGAAATATATAGGTATTTCTTGTTAACCACAGAGTATGGTACAATAATGATTTCCCTTAATTATTTTAAGGATTCTTTTTTTAGACTTCTTCAATCCCAATTCCAAACAGGGTATTTTCTCAAATGTATTAAGATATATACAGAAGCAATACAAAACACAGGATGAAATATTATCCATGACAGTTATCTGTAAGTCTCAGACCTTACACCAATGGGTTACAAGTGGTTAACATTTAAGATGGTCATCTCTGTCATCTATTTACCAATGTCTTTTTTCACTTTAACCTGTGACAGGACTAAGTTCACCAATTTTCAGAAGAGTTTCATTTCCTTGATAAATTGACATTTTTAAGACATCATTCATTCTGAAACTCACTGAGACCAGATCGGCAGGTTAACGGTTCTTAATACTGTTAAAGCTACTGGATGATCACTTTTTGGCTCTCTCTTCATGTACAGAGTACCTAGAGCTGTTTCATTAGCTGTCACATCTGTGTTTCAGAGCCTTGGGGACACAGTCAGCTAATGCTGTGCTCCTAAATATTTAAAGAGGAAATGACTCATGAAATCTTACAATAGTACTCTCATCTTTTGGGCTTCCCTTGTGGCTCAGCTGGTAAAGAACCTGCCTGCAATGTGGGAGACCTGGGTTCGATCCCTGGTTTAGGAAGATCCCCTGGAGAAGGGAAAGGCTCTACACCAGTATTCTGGCCTAGAGAATTCCATAAATTGTACAGTCCATGAGGTCACAAAGAGTCGGACATGACTGAGCCACTTTCACTTTCACTCTCATCTCTTACAACTCAGATGTCAACATACAAACTCAGAAGGCTTTTAGCACCTTAGACCAGTACTGAGACTCACAATAAAATTTGCTTTTAAAAAATCATATTTTATTCTAAATCAATACTCACAGCAAATATAAACTGACTAAACCTGCCATTTAAAAGACAATGGTCATCAGAATGTAACACAATAGGAATGACCTCCACAAGGCTTCCATTCAATACTGCACTCAAGGTCTTAGTTAACACAATACTACAAAAACAATAAATTAATTACATGCATAATAATTGAAAAGGGAAAAACACAATTGACATCTGTTGTTGTTGTTGTTCAGTTGCTAAGAGTAAAGTCTTACTCTTTGTGACCCCATGGACTGCAGCATGCCAGGCTTCTCTGTCATTCACTATCTCATGGGGTTTGCTCAAATTCATGTTCATTGAGTTGATGATGCCATCCAACCATCTCATCCTCCACTGCCCCCTTCTCCTTTTGCCCTCAATCTTTCCCAGCATCAGAATCTTTACCAATAAGTCGGCTCTTCGCATCTGGTGGCCAAGGTATTGGAACTTCAGCTTCAGCATCAGTCATTCCAATGCATATTCAGGATTGATTTCCTTTATTATTAGGATTATTATTAGGATTGACTGTTTTGATCTCCTTGCAGTCCAAGGGAATCTCAAAAGTCTCCAGCACCACAATTCGAAAGCATCAATACTTTGGCACTCAGTCTTCTTTATGGTCCAACTCTCACATCCGAACATGACTACTAGAAAAACCATAGCTTTGACTATACGGACCTTTGTTGGCAAAGTGATGTCTCTGCTTTTTAATATGCTGTCTAGGTTTATCATAGCTTTCCTTTCAAGAAGCAAGCATCTTTTGGATCACAGCCTTGTCATGGTGAAAGAGAGAGATTTTTAAAAGGAAAAAAGTGCTAAAACATGAAAGATGGATAAATTCCACACTAAGAATTTCAGTTCTTCAATGATACCATTAAGAAATTTAGAAGATGAGTCAGAGACTGCATGAAGATATTTCAAAACCTAAGTATGTATATTCTAGAATATATAAAGAATTCCTACAAATCAATAAGACAAACAAAACACTAGAAAAATGGACATAGATATTTCACAGAACAGGATTGCTGCTGCTGCTGCTAAGTCACTTCAGTCGTGTCTGACTCTGTGCGACCCCACAGATGGCAGCCCACCAGGCTCCCCCGTCCCTGGGATTCTCCAGGCAAGAATACTGGAATGGGTTGCCATTCATGCACGAAAGTGAGAAGGCAAAGTGAAGTCGCTCAGTCGTGTCCGACTCTTAGTGACCTCATGGACTGCAGCCTACCAGGCTCCTCCATCCATGGGATTTTCCAGGCAAGAGTACTGTACGGCCAAATAAGCAAACAAAATGATGCTCAACCCAATTAGTCATTAGTGAAAGGTAAATTATGACTACAACCAGATACCATATTATACCCACTCTATTGGCAAGTATCCAACATTTGACGACACAATGGTAGGAGGCATTATGAACTGATAGGAATTCTTGCACATTAATGATGGGAGTATAAACTTGTATACCCACGCTTTGGAAAATAGTTGGCATCGTCCTGTAAGACTGAACATTCTTATACGTAACAAAACAGCAATTCCAGTTCTAGGTATGTTTCCTAGAGGAAGCTTGCACATGTGCAAGAATGTTCATAGTAGCACTGTGTGTAATAGTAGCACATAGTAGTGCTGTAGCAAAAACCAGAAATAATTAAATTGTTTCATCAACAGACGACTGAATAAACCTCAGTATATTCACACAATCATACATCACACAGTAGTGAAAATGAGTAAACTATAGCTACAATCTTAGAAACAAAATGGTGAGTTTAAAATTTGAGTCCTGAGAAAACTACAAGTCAAAAAAAAAAAAGAAAAACTAATAATCTAAAAAAAGCAAATCTTTTTTTAATTGAAAGTATGTTGTACAATATTATATAAGTTACAAGTGTACAACATAGCGATTCACAATTTTTAAAGGTTATACCCCATTTATGCTGCTGCTACTGCTGCTAAGTCGCTTCAGTCGTGTCCGACTCTGTGCGACCCCATAGACGGCAGCCCTCGAGGCTCCCCCGTCCCTGGGATTCTCCAGGCAAGAACACTGGAGTGGGATGCCATTTCCTTCTCCAATGCATGAAAGTGAAAAGTGAAAGTGAAGTCGCTGAGTCCTGTCCGACTCTTAGAGACCCCATGGACTGCAGCCTACCAGGCTCCTCCGTCCATGGGATTTTCCAGGCAAGAGTGCTGGAGTGGGGTGCCATTGCCTTCTCCAACCCCATTTATAGTTATTATAAAATATTTGCTGTATTCCCTGTGCCATACAATACATCTTTATAGCTTACTTTATAGTTTGTCCCTTTTACTTTCCTACCCCTATATTGCCCCTCCTTCACTGGTATTCATCAGCTTGTTCTTTACATCAGTGAGTCTGCATCTCTTTTATTATATCCTTGTATTTTTTTAGATTTCACATATAACTGATATCATACAATATTTGTCTTTCCATTATTTCACTTAGCATAATGCCCTCCAAGTCCATCCATGTTACTGCAAATGGCAAGATTTCATTCTTTTTTAATGGCTGAGTAGTATTCTATTGTGTGTATGTTTGTATATGTGTACCACGTATGTTTTCCTCTAGGAGTTTTCTAGTATCTGTCTTACATTTATGTCTTTAATCCATTTTGAGTTTATTATTGTATATGGTATTAGAGAATATTTTAATTTCATTCTTTTACATGCTGCCGTTCAGTTTTCCCAGCACCACTTATTGAAGTGAGATGAATGCTGGTTTTAGTAATTTGGACTCCTTCCCCAAGAAAAAGACACCATCCTTCCCCAATGCATTCCCTAAGCCTTTCAATGATGAATCTTCAAGAACATTATGCCACTCTTCACTTGCAGGCTTACATTTCATGATTAAATTAGGCACTCAAACTTCAAATGTTTTGTTTTGAGAGCAGTAAAACATTCACAGCTATTTCTCTGTAAAGTTTGGCAAAAGAGTATGTTACATTGTTAAGAGGATTTGTAATCTCAGCATTCATAATAAGAGAAACAGAAACATTCTAACACAGTACATTTGAGGGCTTAAATAGAAATTTAGAGTTGGTTGTTCAGCTTAATCCCATCAAATGATAAAATGTTTTAAAACCTAACGGCAATGATTTATAACAAACAAGGGTTGTTTCTTGTGGAAGTAACTTGGCTTATCTGGAAACTGGTATTTCACACACATATAGAGATAATAAATATGCTGAGCCCTAAACAGTTTCTGTGGTGCAATGAGGAGTCAGAAGGGACAGGGGCTGAAGTAGGACATGCAGAAAAAACTGACTCTAGAAATCTGTTTATTTCATGATTTTGAAGGAATTAAGAAATCCATTTAAAATTCTGATGTAGCACAGAACTGAAATATATGATACTTTCTATGTGATCTGAGAATGAATAACAGAAAACTTTTGTCCAAATGTGATTTGAAGCCTTAAGCACAAAGGCTTAACAGATTTAAATTGTACCTCAATAATCCCCTTTATAATTTTTTTCAAGTGTTAATACCACTTATGTTCTTCATTTGATCCTTTCCATTACCATATAAGGTACTTTAAAGAAAATGGCTCAGGAAAAATCTTCAAACTGGGTAACGTGCAACTGTAACTATTCAAGGGAATATGGCAGGCAATACTCCAAAGAGCAGGGTTTTAGGGTTTCATCAATCAAACATTAGCAATAAGATTACAAACCTTATTCTGTCGTCTTTTTGCAGTCACTCTCCATATATACACCCTTCCCAAACACAGAAACACACAAGAACAGAAACACACAAGAACACAAATACACCATTTCTTTGTCTCTGTCTATCTTTCTCACACACATACACCCAATCAGAGAGAAGCAGAATGACAAAGAAATCTTACTAACATGTATGTTTTGAAGGGGTATAAACTATATAAATTAAGTGAGTTAAATCTAGTATTGTCATTCACTTAAGCTTGAGACTAATTAACACAAGATCCCAAAAAGTGCCATACACTTTCTTTTCTACATGATGTACATTTTTAATAACTGCCCAGGAGAAGCTCTTCCAGTTTGAAACTGATTTGGAAACTGCTTAAAACCAACTGGGTAACTTTCCTGCTCTCTAATCATATATGGTATACAAATAAAACCACCAAAGAGCCAGAAATAAACCCAAAGCTTTTAAAAAAACTACTGAGAAAGCCTAAAGAACTGAGTAAGGAACAAGCGAACAAGACAGGTAATATTCTTCATATTATTAGTTGTGTTATTTGGGCAAGTAAAGCAACTCTTTAAACCATTAATTATTAGAAACTAAGCTTTTCATTCTAAAGAAATATATACAAACAAAAAAAAGAAAGAAATGTTAAATCTGAATTGGAACTATTCATGTGAACTCAATACATAGCTATTTATTTTTCTTGGCTCTGTCCACTGAAGCAATGATATACAAGCAGTAATAAATGTATCAGATCTTGGTTTCTAATAACATTCCCCATTAAAAGAACCATAGTTCCTTCAAACAATTAATTCTAGGTCCGGGGCAGGAAAAAAGTACAAGTGAACTTGGGACACCTTGTTGTACCAGAAAGACTAAAGAGGCCATGCCACAAAGGACCTGAATGTTCCCAATGGCAAAATTTTAGACAATTTGGGCATCAAAAAGAATACAATCATGATAGATTATAATATACTGAATGAAAAGGAAATCCGTAAGACCACAATGATCCCAAAAAGAGGTTGTGGGAGAGAGAGGAAAAAGGAGAGAAAAAACGAAAAGCTCATCTTTACTTAAGAATGCCAGCAAACAAATGTAGAAGAAATAATAACATTAAAATTTCATCCTTTTGTAATCCTTAATGTAATTACTGATTTAGGCAATAGTCTGTCAGCAATGCAAGAGACCAGGTTCAAACCCTGGGTCGGGAAGACCCCCCGGAGAACGGAATGGCTACCCACTCCAGTATTCTTTCCTGGAGGGAGAAAGAAATTCTTCCATGGACAGAGGAGCCTGGTGGCCACAGTCCATGGGGTCAGAGAGTCGGACACAACTGAGTAACTAACACACACACACATATCAATAAATACTAAAACCACTTTGTAAAAAGCAGTTGGGAAATAGTTCAGTGTCTTAAAAGTATTACCCCACAGAGTACTAGTAATTTCAACAAAGAAAATAAACTTTATAATGGAGACATCTGGCAATCACTGCTTTAATCAAGGAATTAACATTATCAGCAGTAATGGAAAAAGGTACACAATGTCCTTTTATTTGATGTATACAATTTTAGCTACAAATAGGGTAACTAATCACCTATTAAAGGTACACCATGTCCTCTTACTTGATGTATACAACTTTAGCTACGAATAGGGTAACTAATCACCTAAACAGCTTCATTTCTGAAAGGGAATGCTATTATTAATTATATCAAAACAACATATATAAAGTAGAATTTTTGTAGACAACCATGGATTTATCCTTATCTGAAGTATCCTTACAAAAATATTTAAACTGAACCTAATATTAAAACCAGCAGACAACTGATCTGTCCTCGTCACACAAGCCCAAGTCATAAAACGCAAAAACAGGGGGACTGTTCTACATTAAAAGAGACTAAAGAGACATAATAACCAAATGGAATCTGAGTTCACAGGATGTATCAGAGGAAAAAGGCTACAAGAGATATTTTTGGGTCAATTAGGGAAATGTAAATTTGGACTAAAGATTATAGAACTTTGCTAACTTTCTTATAGTGATAAGGGTATAGCAATTACACCATTCTTAAGGATGTATACTTAGATATTTAAGGGTGATGCGCTGTAAAGCCTGCAACTTACTTTCAGATGGTTCAACCAAAAATATACGTATCTAAGTACACACAGATGCATATAATAGAGAAGAAAAAATAAAGCAAAAGTGGCAATGCAACTCTTCTTAAATGCATCAGTAGGTTTGAAGTTTGTGAAAGCTGGGGGAAGGAAAAGTCAAAAAAATAAATGCAACATTTTTATTCTTATTTACCTTGAAGTCTCTCATCAGTGAATATTTTGTTTGTTTGGTTCCAGGTGCTATCTATGAATACAATTTTTTTCAGTGTTGTGTCTTTGCACTTGCTGTCATTCAAATCCTGTTCTTCAGTTTTCTTGCGTTTAATGGATGGCTTATCAAGGTCATCATTTTTGCCTCTAATGCTATTTTGACTCTTTTTTTGCAGATGAAAAGAAATATCTTTTACTGAAACAGACTTAGGTCCAGGAAATACAAGTGCAACCTAAAGCAAAGAAGCTTATGTTAGTAGTGTGCTATGATCTTCAAAATTAATAAATTCAGACTTAAAACTTCAAGAGGAAAAACTATGTTGAGTATCTGAGAAAAAAGCATTAGGTTTTAGTATATGTGCCTCTTTAATACATATATGGTAAAGTTTTTGGTTCTTCCCTAGTAACCTATAATCATAATATACTACCAAGAAATACTTCTATACTTTAAAATAAGTTATTCACTTATTGATAGAAACCAGGTTAATTGTATCTTACATAAAAAAACTAAACTCTATAATGTTTTGTAAGACAAAAGGCAAAGTATGGGGTACTTTGTAAAAGAACCATTGAAAAGTGCTTGATAATTAAATACCATCTTCACCTATATAATAAGCAAAGAGAAAACAAATGATACAGCCAATGCTGGTGAGGAAACAGTATGCTGCTGCTGCTATGTCACGTCAGTCGTGTCCGACTCTGTGTGACCCCATGGACGGTAGCCCACCAGGCTCCCCCGTTCCTGGGATTCTCCAGGCAAGAACACTGGAGTGGGTTGCCATTTCCTTCTCCAATGCATGAAAGTGAAAAGTGAAAGTGAAGTTGTTCAGTTGTGCCCGACTCTTAGTGACCCCATGGACTGCAGCCTAGCAGGCTCCTCAATCCATGGGATTCTCCAGGCAAGAGTACTGGAGTGGGGTGCCATTGGCTTCTCTGGAGGAAACAGTGTAATAAGCCTTTAAAGCCATTACTGATGTCAAGTTTAAATAACGTAACTCTGTGAAAGCCATCTGGCAATATAAGTCAAGAGTCCTGAAATATTCATACTCTCTAGCCAAATGAGATTTCAATTATGGAAATTTATCTTAATAATTCTAAACATACACACAATACCCAGAATATATGTTAAAGTATGTTTATTACAGTGAAAACTTTAAAAATCTAACTGTTAAGGAACTACTCAGTGAATTATGGTACTTCCTTTCTTTCAGCATATTTTTACTGAGACCTTATATACTGTAGAACCTCCAAGGTATGAACAACTCCTAACACAAAGCAGGCACCCAGCAAATATTTGGTAAATGAATAAATGTTGATAGAATCATGGGTATTTATCCTCCATATTTTTCCGTATTTCCAAAGATTTTTGAGTGGAGATTATCATTTTTAATATGAAAAATAAATATTAAAATTTAAAATCTTAAATTTATAAACTTCAACGTTATAAAGTTTTTCAGACGCTCACAATGCACACCTACTTTTCCCGCAAGTTCAGGGCTTCTTAGTTTTCTTAGATTATAAGCACATCATGTCTTTTGATATTACCTAGCACTATGTTCTATGTAACTGACATGATATCTAGCTGATCAAAGAAGGAAATACAAATATATTCCTAGATCCCAAACTCAGATATCATTTACAAACACAACTTTCTATATAAATTCAACCAAAAATTACAATATATTGATAGGAAAGGAAAAACTTACCAAGTTCTTTCTTAAACAAACGAATGCATTGATTTTTTCTTTCTAGATTTACCATACCAACAAAAGTTCTCCCAAGAGACCTAGAGGTGTTTATGTTTCTTTCAGAAGTATTGAAGGCCTAGTTTTTTGAGATCTATAGCAACATCACTTTTCAACAAGACCAGCTGTAAGGACCTGTTGTCACTAATGTGACCATTTCAACTAGGTGAAAATCCATTAAGAATCTAGAAATGAGCAAGGAAGGCCTCTGAGTAGCCAAAATAAATATCACAAAAGCCATGTACTAAAGCTTTTAATTTAGAAAGGATTTCTAAAAATCCTTCTAGCTTAGTCTTTCTTTTTTTCTTCTGGAGAAATTTCAACATTTGTAATCTGGTTTCTCAGTTTGTATCAAATTAGCGTTTTTACGTGTAGTGTATAAACAAGAATGGAAAAAGGAGAAAAGTAAAAGCAGGTCTAGTAATACTAGCAAAGAGTAAAAATTGGAAGAAATAATGCAAACTAGTAAAAGTGGAAAGAGAGACTCAAAAAAGCCTAACATCTAGGATCATTTGCTCTTATAAGATACTAATGAAGTAAACTATATGTTGTTAAGTGCTACAGAAGGTTAACCCAAGACTATTAAATATTAAATTATGTTCAAGTAAGTTTAGAAAGGCAAGGGAGTTTAAAATTCATATTTAGATTCATTGTGAAAAGCTGTAAAAAAAAAAAAAATAAGCTGCCTACTTCATGGTCCTTTTCTTCATATTCTGGAATACATGGATATGTGTAAATATTTACAAATTCAGGTGCTAAGAGTTTTGCATGTACAGCAGTGCTTTTGCCATCTGTTTCATTCGGATGTTTAATGATGTCAATCTTCAATGGTAGCTAAAATTTAGAGAAAAAAGAAAAATGAACAAAAAAAATAGAAAATTCTAATTTTTATGTTATTAAAAATGGTCTTTAAAGCTTAAACAGCAAGCTCACACTAAGTTCCTATAAATACACTTATAGTTTGAAAGTCATACTTTTTTAGAACAGAATACTAAGACTAGTTAAGTCATAAAGCAAACACAAATTTATTTCTCAATACTGTTAATCATGTACTAGAACTATTTTCAACTCATTTAACAGACTCTTATAGCAATGTTCCAATGTCATATTCATTTGTCACATTGGACTGAGTCCTATTCCTTGCATTCAAATATCTGTGTCAAGAACATTTTATATAATTCCTATAAACTTTCAGGTCTGTTAATTTTATATTAAAAAGAAATATAAGCTCAGGCAGAAGTTTTAGATCTAAAATTCAAGTTAAAATTTTGTTCCTCAAAACATCTTTTGAGGTCAAAGGCATTATCTTTTAATGTTAACATCATGATTCTCAGCATGTGAAATTATTTATTAATTGGAAAAAGAGTTAACAGAATGGTTCCAGGAGGTATACTCTTTATAAAAAATAACTTTTAAAAATCATTTTGCCTATTTTCCTTAGTTTCATTATTTAATTACTATGAATTATGTCATATCTACATGCAAAAATAATATTGTCTTGCAAATTGTTTAAGATAGATTTTTCTATTATTTTGCTGACTTATTTGGTTTAGTTTTCTGTATAATGCTTGTATGAATCCTGCCTTCAGCCATGACTATGAAAACAGAAGCCAAGTCATATCTCTCCCATCATATGAGAAATTCTCTCTCTAGGACAGATTTTTCACTGTAGAGTTCAAATGATTTATTTGTTATGATAAGTACTGTTCCAGCTCCCAGCCCACACTAAAAGGCAACATTCTAGGTATTTACTCTGGGGCAACAGCTATTTAGCCTGGAGTACAAAACTATCTTGTTTTTTTAGAACAGATTTATTAAAGAGATAGGATTGAAACAATAAACTGCACATATTTGAAGTGTACAATCAAATGAGTTTTAATATATGCTACACCTTTGACTTCATCACCACAATAAAGCTAATGAACATATCCATCATCCCCAAAAGTCTTCTTGTGTCTTCCTCCTTCCCCTTACCTCATCAACTCCCACCCACAGTCCTAGGCAACTACTGATCTACTATAGGTTAGTTTGCATTATGTGGAAAAAGGAAGCTATATATCCTAGAAGGGCCATAAACATCCCAGATAACATTGAAAACATTCCTAGTTTTCAATCCAGGCTTTCAAACCCAATGTCTCCTACCTTCTCACTTAGGCCTAGTGATCATTTATAATTTGAAGGCAACAGCTTCAAAACATCAAATCAACTTCGAGTGATAGAAAATTTACCATTTAAGTAGGCAGTTCACAAATGATTTTACATCAGTCTACCTCTGGCTGAACTCTACATCAGACTTTCCTCATGAAACTCAATCCCAGCTGATGCTACTCTACATTCCCTTTCCCCAAGGGCCTTTCAGTAGCAGCTCAGCATTACCTTAGTTCAGGGAAGGCAGGAAAGAAGAAAGGAGAAAAAAAAAAAAAGAAAGCAGATCATGACAAAGTATTCTAATACCAATAAAACCAACTTTCTTATACAGCTGATGAATAGAGCTGAAAATTTCAAAGGCAATGACCAACATTTCTGATCAGTTGGCTATATCTGAAGGACATCATTTAAATCAAGAATGCAGGACTGAAAGTTACTAATGTATTTCACAAATCATGAAACTAGCATATCATGGACTAACATCTACAAGTATCAAACAGTTATGTAATATCTGTGCTCAAGAAGTATTTTTGGAGCCAATCCAGGTATCTTTAGTTTTCCCTGAGTAAGCCTGAAAATTATACTATGAAAGCCCAGACACAGGTCAAGTCATGGAAATACAGAAATATATGTTTGTGCTCTAGTTCACACATTTTAAAAGAAGATATATCTTAAACAATGACAGGGTACAGAGTAATACTACTAAAGTTGACCAGACTCAGTTCAAGTAGAGATGTTTGGTTTTCAAACATTTAAAGACCATCAATCTGTTCTCTAACATCTATGTTTCCTATGAGAGACTTACCACAAAACTTTCTACCCATATTTATCAAAATACAATTAGCAGAAAACTCTAGCCTTTTTCCATGTGATTATCAACCTTTGCAAAGATAATCTTTTCAATTCTAGTACTCTAATAAAGATGAAGCTTTCATCTGATGACCTTTTCTCGCCTTAAAAAAAAAAAATTTGTCATGACTTTTAAAAAAATTAATGAATTTGTCATGACATTAAAAAATTTTTCTTCTGCATTAAAAAGATATATATTAATGAATTTAATTCCTAGAGTAAAATTTATAGCTTGGGAGGTACTTACTCATTATTTAGTCATCTTCCTTTCCAAAGCAGGCTATCTAAAAGCAAATGCTGAACAATTTGTAAAAATAAAGTCGAAACTAGAAAATTTTTTAGATTTTTTTATTACTATGTAGTAACACAAAATTTTATGTATGGTAATTAAAATAAAACACTCCAGAAAATTTTGCGCCATCCAGTAGGCCATTTAGAGTTGATCAAACTCTTGGTATAGTGTTTTAGCCATTTCATTAAAATAGTGGACATTAGGTCATGGATTTAAAAAACAATACTCAGTTATTAAATTTCTACAAAAATATTAGCCCTATATTATTAACTTTTATTATTCCAATCACCAATCATTTTGAACAAAATATATCTTAAGATAAAACTTTTAATGGGATATTTTCTTTATGTGGCTATGATATAAACAGAAGATGAAATGATTCTGTTCATACCTCCAAAACTATACTTCAAAATGTAACTTTCTTATATGAGAGATGGGGATAATGGGAGAAGGGAGATAAAGGAGAAGGGGGCAGCAGAGGACGAGATGGTTAGATAGCATCACCAACTCAATGGACATGAATTTGAACAAACTCCAGGAGAGAGTAGAGGGCAGAGGAGCCTGGGGTGTCAAAAAGTTGAACAAGACTTAGTGACTGAACAACAATGCAGACTTTAGAAGAATTATTGTGCTCAAGCTCTCAGTTTTTCTGAGGTAACTATAAAGCTTACTGGATTCTATACTTACTTATTCTTGGCCAGTAAACTTTCCATTTTAGACCCCTAAGCAGATCATGGACTTGACAAGGTAACATGTAAGCTAAAATGCAATTCAAGTAACAATATACGAGTGTTTCAAAGTATTGTTCTTACCTAAAATTTAAATGAACCTTATCATCACATTAAACTTATTTTCTTATTGGCAAGTTCTAATGAATCCATGTGTAGAATTTGGTCTCTTTAAGGTCCTAATAGGCAGCAGTCAAATTTCATAAACCATTTAACTTAAAGTTTGAGTCACTGTTAGACAAGTTAACATATACGTAACTAAGTCTTTGATTACAGAGACATGATGGTCTACAGACCGTTGATCTATACAAAAGTAGTCTTGATAGGCAACAAAAAGTATAAGGTAAGCAATCAATTCAAATCAACTTGTTTAAATCTGGCGTTAAATCACCATAACACAGCCCAATGAGCAGGCCTTAGTCTTTTCAATTTCAGCTTAGTTTAGTTTTGGTCACTGACATGTGCTCCGTCTCCACATATAGAATGAGGCTAAACTCACAATTCTGCCTAAGCAAATATCAACCCTACTTCCTTCAGAATATGTTTTCTTCTCAAGGGCAGTCCAAGGCCCTGAGGTGGTTTTTGAAGCTCCTTCATGCAGCCTGTAAACTTGTCTCTTGTAGTTTTCGAGTTTATACCACATTTTTTCTATGCTGTAAGGAATTATAATCATTTATTTTAAAAAGTAACTGATTTCATTAAAAACAACAGTATTCATCTTATACGCAAGTGTTTCAGCAATGTATGTCTCTTTTTCTAGAAACAAGGGGGGGGAAAATAGGTTTACAGGTCTACAGGATTAAACTTTCTATTAATTAATTTTCATAATGATGTCATTTATCAAGCTTATCAGTTATATTAGAATAGGGATATATCAGATGTGTTTTTAAAATCAATTCTCCTACTTTCAAACAATTAAATTTCTCACCAACCTTCACATGTGGTATCTGTTCAACAGGTACATTTTCAACTGGGACGTAACATGTATAGCAGTAGAACATTCTTGAACCACCACACTTGAGACATTTTGATCTTCCATTTTGCTGAGCTTTTTTAAGAACTTCTTGAGATGCTAAGCATAAGTTTTGAAGAGGATCTTCTGCAGCTATGCATGTAGTTTGTGACTGCTGTATTTCCACAAATTTTGAAGTATCTTCTTCCCTTTCTTTGAGAAATATAGGTGTATTGAGAGACATTTTTCATTCAAATCAAAATTTAACTTTTATTTCTAAAACATATATTGTAGGTGCACTAGAAAAAAAAAGTGGGGGGCAAAATAAAAAACAAAACATTTCACTCACTGTTTAATTCACAACTGTGTGCTGACTTTAGTATTTACTAACAAATGTTAATAAGTTTTTAAACCACTAGATTAGCATGCTTTAAGATATAATATTAAAAAGCAATAAACTAAAAAAAAATTACCCTTTAAAGCTGCTGCTGCTGCTGCTAAGTTGCTTCAGTTGTGTCCGACTCTGTGCGACCCCATAGACGGCAGCCCACCAGGCTCCCCCATCCCTGGGATTCTCCAGGGTAGACCCTTTACAGCTAGTCCCTCCATAAAAATAGGAAGGTTGTCTCCCAGCAAAATTATTTCAAATATAAAGTTTAGGTCCAAACATTTTATTTCTCAGTGACTATTTTTGCTCCAGAAACAGTACTTTTGCTCTATATTAGGAATGTAATGTTTTTATGTTAGTATCAGCCAGGAATGTATTCAACCCTGCAAGCTCTGACTTTCACTTGTTATTATATGACATCAAATTACACTCTGACATGACATCAATTCTCAGTCTGAACCTTGAAAAAAATGCAAGGTGAAATCAGTAAAATTTAGCTGGTTATGTTCTAAAAGATGTAATTCTCTCCAACATAAATTAAAACACACATAAAAATATAACTAAACATCCATTAAAATGAGAGGCATCCACTACCAATTATAATTTTTTAAATATCTCAAAAGGTGAAACATATGCCTATAAAAATATAAAGGCATATACATAAAGATTAAAGTGTAATCTTATAAATGTTAAAATTTTACAGAGTAACATCAGTGTTCACCCATTCTAAGAATTCATATTGCTTTCAAAAATATACACCATTCAGTCTTCAGGTCTAGAGATAAAATAGTAAAGTGGCTTTCTCATTTAAATATTTCGTTCAAAGGAGGATGATGGTTGCCAAAACTGTTATTCAAATACTTTGTAAGCACAATATGCTTAGAGGGAAAAAGAGACTGGGGCCCTCTTAATTTGATATGCATTCCAGAGCTGTAAAATGATTCTCATAACCTAAAGTCTTATGGTATTGTGGTGTTTAACTATGAGACTCCAGGCACTTCAAGTACAAACACTGAGAGGAGAAATGCTGTGACAGAAACAGGGAACTTTTTGTGGTTTCCCAAAATGAAAGTGAACAAAGAGTCCAGTGGAACATAATACACAATATAATTTACTAACAAGAAGTTAGTGATACTAATTTAATCAGTCATCAGGAGTTTTTTAGAGATTGTAAATGCCAGGGAACTTGGGACCCAATAAAGAAAGGCAAAGAAAAAAGATGTTGGTCATTGAAGGAAAAGTAAAATATACTTGCCAAATTTATCCAAGGGGAAAGCCAAAATACAATAAATATTTTTGATGTGTACTGATTAGGTAAGGGTTTACATTTTGGGTTGCTAGGACAAAGTGATATTTAAAAATGATTGTCCCATCCCTCCTCTTGCCTCATGAATGGAAAACATTATGTGACCTCTACTCCAAATCATCTTCATAAAAATGACTTTTATCTTTGTCAGTATGCCCTCAATGACTGGGAGAGTGCAGGATATTAAGCTGTTACCTTTCCTTGAGGCTCAGATCCTTTTAAGACTGCGTGAGAGTCTTTGACCTTCTCTCTAGTAAATGCACTTAAAGATGCAGTATTCTGCACACAATTTCAGATGGTTTGCAGGTTAGATTCTATAGTCCATCTACAAATCTAGGTAAAGACATCTTCGCTAAGATCAAAAAGTCATTCGGAGAACAGGAGAAGGCTTAAAAATCTAGGAAGAGATCCTATTAATCTCCAGAAATCAGAGTCACAAATCCTTCTCTGGCCAACAAAAGGTCAATTCTCACAAGCCAATGGAGGTCTCATCACTGAACTCAGGAAACTAATTGGTCCCTAAATCCTCTTGGTTTGGCTTTGTTTTACTGTTACCTGAGGTTCTTAAAAACATTTTTAGGCTGCAATAGTCTTGAGTTATCCAGATCATGGGCTCATCCTAAAAAAGCAATTGGAGTGGTCTAATTCAATTTGACTCCACTTCCCTGGGTATTTCAGTAGCTATGCAGGGATTTGCATGTGCCACTATAGGGCCCAGCATTAGTGGGGAACTATGCAGTTCCCAACGGTGTCATGAAAGTCAATGTAGTTGCTTGACGTTTAATGGAAAACTGCTGGTGAGTTTTTCTGGAGCCTCAAAGCGCACTCCTCCTGAGATGCCTCAGAAAAATCCTCATGGATTCCACTTGGCAGTCTGTCCATATAGCTAAATGAATTTTTTTGTTGTTTAGTCATTCAGACGTGTCCAACTCTTTTGCAACCCCATGGACTGTAGCCCGCCAGGGTCCTCTGTCCACTGGATCTCCCAAGCAAGAATACTAGAGTGGGTTGCCACTAGGAGGTCTTCCTGACCCAGGGATCGAACCTACATCTCTTGCATCTCCGGCATTGGCAGGCAGGTTTTTCACCAGCTGAGCCAACAGGGAGGCCCCAAATTAGCAGAGCCTGTAAGTCCTTTCTCTACAAAAATCAAACAACACAAACACCCTGAGACGGTGCAAGGGAAAGGTCTATGGCTCCCTGCCTTGCCTTCCCTAAACACTCTCACATGTAGATAAGGTGGCTACAGAGGAGGCCTGCCGTTCTAAGTCATGGGGAGCTCCCTCCAAAGGTCTCTAAAACCATATGAACCGGGATCCATCCTGACCTAATCAACAACCTGTTTCTAATGTGTACAAATCATTTATTGCACACACAATGATTCAAAACTTTCAGAGCATACATCTTAACATCAAATATGTGTGATAAATACAAGTGGAGTTGTGGGGGTTACTGAGAACATAAAAAGACTTCGTTCCTAAGGAACTAACAAATATTTTTACCTAGATATGCACCTGTCATTTTGCAACTTGGGTTGAAAACAAATTAATTTTTTTCTCTTTCTACCCTCTTTACCACACAAATTAATTACTCAATCAAGTTGTACCAATTCTACCTTGCATATAATCCTGTATTTTTAGTCTCAAAGTCAGGATTCTAGATGGCCCATTGCAATCTCTTCACCTCTTTGCTTTTATGTGCTTATTACTAGTTCCAGATATTTAACACGGGAAAATGTATTTTAATTTGGAGTTACCTTTTAGTTAAGCTATCCTTCCTAGTAGTAGTCAACTCCCCAAGAGTAGAATCCTTCACTCTGCAATTCCAGAATGAGGAATTCAACAAATACTTAACTAAATCAAAACCATTATGAAAAAGAAGCATTCACTATGCAACTGCTACTGAAGTATCTGACAACCTTTACCTGTAATCTGCAGCCTAGCAGATTTTTTTCTTGTTTTTCCAAAATAATAAAGCAAAAGACTCCTAGTTACAAATAAGTTAACTCCTACCCCCACCCCCCATCCCCAGGCAGGAGACAGGAGTTCAATTCTTGGGTCAGAAAGATCCCCTGGAGGAGAAAATAGCAACCCACTCCAGTATTCTTGCCTGGAAAGTCCCACGGACAGAGGAACCTGGCAGGCTACAGTCCATGGGGTCACAGAGAGTGGGACACGAGTGATCACACAGCACAGCAATGGAACATTATACAAACTCCTTATCCTGTACTTTGGATCGTAACAGTACCAAATAAAACCCACTTAAATTTTATTTTCCTATTTTTAAGAACCTGGTCATAGGTACAGGTCCAATGGTCTACTGTTAAAGATTCAAGGTAACACCTTTTTCCTACAGGCTCACAGCCTGTGCCCTCCTCACCACCACTCCCCACACACACACGTACCACATCCTGTGGTAGAGACTGTCTTGCCTTAGTTTTTCATAGTACACTGGGGTTTAGAGAGAAGTAAATTTTAAATATTGTGGTTCTGAATCAAGCAGTGATTTTATCATCCAACTTCATGGAATTGGCACCTCGCAGTGTTAATAAACCTCCTGACTTGTCCTACATTTCCAAGAAATAATTCAGACTTAAGGGCAGCCTCTTTGCTTATTACCTATTTATAACCTTAAAACTTTAAATACACTGCATGGCACACTATGCCTGCACTAATTTTCTCCTTCAGTGATAACCAGTGTCCCGCAAATCACTCCAAACACTGAAAAATAAAAAATAGGGTACCTAGTGGACTAACTTTGCCTGAACAGACTTTTCTTGGGCCAGACTGCACTGAAAATAGTTGTTAGGGGTAAAAAAAGAAAAAAAAAAAAAAACTTTTTTTGAGGAAAAATTTGGACGCCCTTTCCCCAAAGGGCCCACAAGACTTTAAATATGCTAGCGGCCGCACAGGGACCAAGGCCCCACTCACAAGCGACACCCAGCAAGACCTCCACCGGGGCCCGGCCAAGGAGCGTCCACTCCCGCAGCTGCCGGGCTGCGGCCAGACCCCGGTCCCCACAGAAGCGCTGAGACCGGCACGAGGGATCAGAGTGGGACTCAGACCTGCACAACCCGCGAGTCCTCGCACAGCTCCACGCGTCTTCCGCTCCGCCGGAGCCCGAGGTGCTCGCCCGGCCCTGGTCCGGCCTGGCCGCGGCGGAGCGCTTTCCGGGCGACACCAGAGGGAGGAGCCCGGACGTTGCTAAGGCCGTTGCTAGGCCCGGGCTCAGCGCGGGTTCCGCTGGCAAAGGTAACGGGCGGGGAGAACCGCCGTGAGGGGTTAGAGGCAAAGTCCCGCCCCAGCTTTTTTTTTTTTTTTTTTTTTTTTGTGGTGTCACCCTTTTCCGGAGAGAAGTGATAGAGAACCAAGACCCTGCTCCGTGAGGCCTGGCCTCACATCCCGCCAGCGCTGCGCTGAGCTCCCTCCTGAGACTGGCCGGGACCGCGGAAGGAGGACGCGGTTCTCGAAATATACTATCAAGGTGTAGTTGCAGTGTGTTGTGAAAAATGCTATTCCTACAGAACACTTTCCCATTTGCCAATCCCTAAAATATTTTAGTGAGAACTTTGTTCTATTACTTTTTAAAAAATTTTTAATGGCTGTGTCCAGAGAAGTAGTTCGTATGCTGTATAGTAATGAAAGCTGTTTGAAAAATTGTATTTGATAATGAGGTCTACTTTAAAACTACAAACTCACACAGAGTCGGGACTACTTTGTGCACTTTTCCAATCTGAAATTAAGCGTAGTATGCGGATAGATTATTAAACCATTTTTCCTTCCCCCACCCCAAAGAACATCTGTAGGGAAGGAATGCATGTTGACAATTGTGAGATTTAAAAACACATTGGCTAGATCTTGAGCAATGTATTTATTGAATACTATGAGTTTAGCAATTGAGAGTTAAAAGACAGAATATTGCCCTAGGCAGGGGTCCTCAGTCTCCAGGATCTAATGCCTAATAATCTGAATTGGAGCTAATGTAATAATAGAAATAAAACACACAATAAGTGTAATGCGCTTGAATCATCCTGAACCCACCCCCACCCTCACCCCACCACCCCCCCGTTCTTGGGAAAATTATTTTCCACCAAACTGGTCCCTGGTGCCAGAAATGTTGGACCTTAAGTATCAAGTTAAGCATGCATAGTAGAGAAAATACAATATGGCTAATAAATTATAGGAATTTCAAAAGAACTCGGAATGGAGTGGTCAGTGAAGGGCTATTGGCTGGATTTGAGTAAAGCTCTGAAGAATGATTATGGTTTAGTACAGTGTTATTCAAAGGAATGGTGTGGGTCCCATTGGTGGAGGTCCCATTTGTAATCAAGGAAATCTAGTAACAACTACACTTTAAAAAAAAATGAAATTGCCTAGTTTGGAAAAGCAGTGCATGGCATTTGGTAAGGTTGAGTATTACTTTGTGGAGTTTTAAACTATATATGTATGCATGTATATGTACACTAGGTCACTTTATAAAATGTATTTCTTATTTTGTGTTTCTTTTTTAAAATGTTTGAAAGCCACCGCTTTAAGAAAGGGAAAGAGGAGAATCAATAGCAAAGTCTTCAAGCCAATAAGTAATTTATCATTTTAAACTAATTTAATTCAAATGCACAGATTAAAAAGCAAATGATTCTATTTCTTTATCAGAGTGAGTACTGGGTTACTATTACTATGTAATAAATTACTGCAAAATATGCTGTCTTAAAATAATCATTTTTTTATGTTAATGAGTCTTGTATTCAGTGGCATGTAGAGGGACAAATTTTTTCTGATAATTCAGCTATGAAGACTGTGAATGCTAGCAGAGGTCCAATGTGTTGCCTTTTCATGTGGCCTGGGCTTCCCCCCACGGTATGGCAGCAGAGTAACCAGACTGCTTAGGCCTAGTGCTCCAAAACCAAGTGTTGCAGTGAACAAGGCAGAAACTACATGTTGTTTTTCTAACCTAATCCCCAAAAGAAACAGCATTATTTCTCTCACATTCTTTTGATTGTAAGTGAGTTTGAAGGCATGTCCAAATTTTATGAGAGGGGACATAGATGCCACTTTTCAAAATACCATCAAGGAATTTTTGGCTGTTTTTTAAAAAACCAACACTGAA
Source organism: Bubalus kerabau (assembly GCF_029407905.1). Classification (NCBI taxonomy): domain Eukaryota; kingdom Metazoa; phylum Chordata; class Mammalia; order Artiodactyla; family Bovidae; genus Bubalus; species Bubalus kerabau. The sequence goes on from NC_073633.1 coordinate 65,636,182, forward strand.
TTTACTGCTGTCACCAAAACCCCTAAATTTCAGTGATTTAACACAGTAGATTTTTATTTCTCACAAGAAATCCATTGTGGATGTTACTAGTCAGATAAAGTGTTAAACTCAAGAATGTGAGTTTCTTTTTATTTTTAGTGTTTCTGCTGTTTCCTGTGACTTGGGGTTCGCAGCTTACCTGACAAGAGAAAAAGCACAGTGAATCACGTAAGAAGTTTTAGAGGTCAGCCCTAAAAAAGGCATATATCTTTGCCCAGATTTCATTGACCAGTTTAATCCAAGGTCCCTCCTTTAACTGCAAGGGAGCCTGAGAAATGTAGAGAAACATACAGATATTGGTGAGCAATAACAGTTTGCCACATTCTAAATTTTTAGCCAAAAATCCTGTAGTCCCTAACCCCTCTGCTAGATTTCATTTTTTCATTAGTTATCTATTTTATACATAATATCAATACTGTATGTATCAATACATACATACAGTATGTATCCCAGTCTCCCAATTTCCCCCAAACCCCTTTCCTCTTTGGTATCTATATGTTTGTTCTCTACATCTATGTCTGTATTTCTTCTTTGCAAATAGAATCACCATTACCATTTTTCTAGATTCCACATGTATTCATTAATATGTAATATTTTCCTCATTCCAACTTACTTCACTCTGTATGACACTCTCTGGGTGCCTCCGCATTTCGACAAATGACCCAATTTTGTTCCTTTTTATGGCTGAGTAATATTCCATTGTGTATATGTACCACATCTTCTTTATACATTGCCCTGTTGATGGAAATTTAGGTTGCTTTCATGTCCTGGCTATTGTAAATAGTGCTGCAGTGGACATTGGAGTGCATGTGTCTTTTTGAATTATGGCTTTCTTTGAGTGTATGCCCAATGGTAGAATTGCTGGATTATATACTAGTTCTATTTTTAGTTTTTTAAGTAACCTCCATACTTTTCTTAAAAGGAAAATTTTTTTCAAGTATTTTCAGTTGTTCTGTTATTTATTTCATATATCAAAATATACTACAGTTTCTTGATTTTTTTTCACTCTCCAACATTATCTGTTAACTTTCTCCTTTAGAAGTCAGTCATAAAGCTCTTTTATAACACCACTTTCAAGTGTGAACATTCCTTCTCTCCCCCACACTCTTTTTATCCTCTCATCTCTCAATATAGTAGTCTCACAGTTTTTGTTTAAAGTAACATTTTTATATATTATTTGACCCTGAACCACATATGATCACATTAACTTTTAATACAACCTTTTATTTCTTTGCTTTAATAATTGCCATGTTCTGTCTACTTATTAATAATCTATCCTCAGAAACTCTGCCAAAGTAACAAAACATTACAATCAAACATATTGATTAATCTAGCTGATTTTGTTTTCCTTCCAGATGTTCTCTCTAGAGCATTCAACCTCGAATTCATTCAGTATTGGTTGCTTTTACTAATTCAATACTGCTCTCCTGTGTTAGCTCCCTTGTTCCTTTTTCTTTGCATAATCCTTTGTTTTTCTGAAACATATTTTCTAGTAGTTTCCTGAGAAAAGGTAAATGAGAGTATTGTAGACAGCATAATAACCACCCTCAATGCAGATCCTATTGATATGTTTTCCCATGTGGCAGAAGGAACTTTGTACATGTGATTAAGTTAAGGATCCTGCAATGAGGAAATTACAGGATTATCTAAGTGGGTTCAGCATAATCATAAGTGTTCCTATAAAACGGATTACAAGAGGTCAGAAAGGGGAGAAGATGCTATACTACTGGCTTTGAGGTTGAAAGAAGGAGCTAAGGAGCAAAGCAGTGTAGGGGGCTCCTGGAAGCTGCAAAAGGCAAGGAAACAAATTCTCCCCTAGAACCTCCAGAAGGAGTATAGTTCTGCAGACCCATTTCAGGCCTCTGACCTCCAGATCTGGGAGATAAGTAAACCTGTATTGATTTAAATAGTTAAGTTTGCAGTAATTTGTTAGAGCAGCTATGTGAAACTAATATAGAGAAAAATGGTGATTTTTTTTTAAACTGGCTTAAAAATCTGAAGCATGCCATGTATTTAATTGATAGGCTGTCTGTATTTATTTGTGAATTTCTAGCTTGAAAGTCATTTTCTGGAAATAATCATCTAAATTCTTATCTTTTAACCTCTGATTCTTATCTTTAACACTTTTATTCTAGTTTCCAGAACATTGCTTCAGCTTCCTCCCCATAAACATTTTGTTGACTACTTAATTTATTTCATTATATTTGTACCTTTTATTTTTTCCCTATTGCCTCATAAAATACTGTTTTTTGGTTTCAGGGATGCATTTTATCATCTGTGTCTAAGCATCTTAAAGACATTTTAAAAGTTTCCTTCTGTTCCCTGTATTATCTGTATTCTCTCAGATTTTATTTTCAGTTATCTTCTCTGATTTCTATTTTTTTTTAATTTTATTTTATTTTTAAACTTTACATAACTGTATTAGTTTTGCCAAATATCAAAATGAATCCGCCACAGGTATACATGTGTTCCCCATCCTGAACCCTCCTCCTTCCTCCCTCCCCATTCCATCCCTCTGGGTCGTCCCAGTGCACCAGCCCCAAGCATCCAGTATCATGCATCGAACCTGGACTGGCAACTCATTTCATACATGATATTTTACATGTTTCAATGCCATTCTCCCAAATCTTCCCACCCTCTCCCTCTCCCACAGAGTCCATAAGACTGTTCTATACATCAGTGTCTCTTTTGCTGTCTCGTACACAGGGTTATTGTTACCATCTTTCTAAATTCCATATATATGCGTTAGTATACTGTATTGGTGTTTTTCTTTCTGGCTTACTTCACTCTGTATAATAGGCTCCAGTTTCATCCACCTCGTTAGAACTGATTCAAATGTATTCTTTTTAATGGCTGAATAATACTCCATTGTGTATATGTACCACAGCTTTCTTATCCATTCATCTGCTGATGGACATCTAGGTTGCTTCCATGTCCTGGCTATTATAAACAGTGCTGCAATGAACATTGGGGTACTCGTGTCTCTTTCCCTTCTGGTTTCCTCAGTGTGTATGCCCAGCAGTGGGATTGCTGGATCATAAGGCAGAATATTGGAAATAAAAGCAAAAATAAACAAATGGGACCTAATTAACCTTAAAAGCTTCTGCACATCAAAGGAAACTATTAGCAAGGTGAAAAGACAGCCTTCAGAATGGGAGAAGATAATAGCAAATGAAGCAACTGACAAACAACTAATCTCCAGAATATACAAGCAACTCCTACAGCTCAACTCCAGAAAAATAAATGACCCAATCAAAAAATGGGCCAAAGAACTAAATAGACATTTCTCCAAAGAAGACATACAGATGGCTAACACACACATGAAAAGATGCTCAACATCACTCATTATCAGAGAAATGCAAATCAAAACCACTATGAGGTACCATTTCACACCAGTCAGAATGGCTGCGATCCAAAACTCTACAAGTAATACATGCTGGAGAGGGTGTGGAGAAAAGGGAACCCTCTTGCACTGTTGGTGGGAATGCAAACTAGTACAGCCACTATGGAGAACAGTGTGGAGATTCCTTAAATATCTGATTTCTATTTTTTAATTTTTATCTTTTTTGATATTTTGCAGCTGTTCCTTAAATATATAGTAAGCCTTGGATTTCTGTTTGTATTGAAGAATGAAGAAGATTAAAATAGTGATATAAAGCTCAATGTGTCTTCATAAGAGGATCAGATTTTTCATTGGAAAATTTTCAAACATCTGTAGAATAAAAGGCACTAATGATGATAAGAGCAGAAATCAATGAAAGTGAAAACAAATGTGCACTAGAGGAAAGCAACAGGCCAAAATTGGTTCTTTGAAAAGATTAATAAAATTGAAAAGCCTTAAACCGACCAAGTAAAAAGAGAAAACTCAAAATACAAATATCAGGAATGAAAGTGGTAATATCCTACAGGTGATAAAAATAATAAGAGGATATTAAGAACAAATATTTATATCAAGATATTTGACATTTTTTGCTTTTCTTGAAAAATGTAATTTACCAAAACTGATAAAAAAGGAAATAGACAATTCCAATGACTCTATCAATTTTGAGAAATTACATCTATGTTAGCCTACTCTAGCTGCTATAATAGAATACTACAGACTTGGTCACTTAACAGAAATTTATTCTCTCACAGTTGTGGAGGCCTGAAGTCTAAAACCAAGGTGCTGTCAGTGTTGGTTTCCGGTGAGACCTTTCTTTCTGGCTTCCGGATGGCGGCTTTCTCACTGTGTCCTCACATAGCCTTTGTGCATGCGCGCAGAGAAAGACCCCTATGGTGTCTCTTACTCTTCTTAGAAGAATAGCACTCTTATTGAGCTAAGGCCCCACCCTTAAGACCTCATTAAATTTAATTTCCTCTCCAAAGGCTCCATCTCAAAATAGTCACATTGAGGGTTAGGTCTTCAAGGTAGGCCCTAGGGGAAAACATAATGTCTGAAATGAAGACTTTACTGGATCACCTAACAGCATTACTTATCCAAACTGACAAACAGAGGAAAAAAGTTTAGAAAAAAACTCAGCGGTCTTAGTGGGACCATTTCAAGCTATCTACCATAGATGCAGTTGGAGACCCAGAAGGAAAGATGGGCAAAAGAAAAAAACATTTGAATAAAAATGATGGATAATTATCCAAATTGATAAAAACTATAAATGGACATGTTCAGAAATTCAGCTAATCCAGACAGAATTAAGAAAGGAAGGAGAGGAGGGAGAGTTGGGGGAAGAGGGAGGGAAGGACAAACAACCCCACTGACTGCTGAAAACCAGTGATAAGGAGAATATTTTAAAAGCAGCCAGAGGAAAAGACATATAACATATAGGACAACAAATATTACATGATTAGAAATGTTCCTTTCCCCTTTGTTATTTGCAAGATTATGAGTAAAGTTGGTGTGGTTTCTTCCTTAAATCTTTTATAGAATTTACTTATGAAGCCATTTGAGTCTGGAGTTTTCTTTGTGAGATTTTCATTACAAATTCTATTTAATTGTCATAAGTTATTTACCTTTTCTAGCCACCTAAGAGAAATTAAAATGTATCCACAGAATTGTATGTATTTATAATAGCAACTTTTTTTCCTATAATACCTCAAATCTTTAAACAAGGCAATGCGTACACACACACACACACAGGAATACTACTCAGCAATAATATTTGATGATCTTGGATATTCCTCAGAAATCTTATGTTAAGCAAAACAAACCAAATACAAAAGAGTATGCAATGTTATGATTCCATTTTTATGAAAGTCTAGATCAGGCAAAGTTAATCTACAGCTAACTATAGTTACATAAAGCAGATTAGTGTTGCCTAACACCAGTGGTGGGATATTTTTGCATGAAATTGTAGGAATCAACAATAAAGTAGCACAAGGAAACATTATGGAAGTGATCTAAATATCAGTTTTCATTCCAACCCCAAGAAGAGTTTGCCAAAGAATATTTAAACTATTGTACAATTGTGCTCCTTTCACATGCTAGCAAAGTTGTGCTCAAAAAACTTCAAGCTAGGCTTCAGCAGTACATGAACCAAGAACTTCCAGATGTACAAGCTGGGTTTAGAAAAGGCAGAGGAACCAGAGATCAAATTGCCAACATTTGTTGGATCATGGTAAAAGCAGGGAATTCCAGAAAAACGTTTACTTCTGCTTCACTGACTATACAAAAGCCTTTGTGTGGATCACAGCAAACTATGAAAAATTCTTAAAGAGATGGGAATAATAAACACCTTACCTGCCTCCTGAGAAACCTGTATGCAGTTCAAGAAGCAACAGTTAGAACCATACATGGAACAGCTGACTGGTTCAAAACTGGGAAAGGAGTATGGCAAGACTGTAAATTGTCTCCCTAGTTATTTAACTGACATGCAAAGTACATCATGCAAAATGCCTGGCTGGATAAATCACAGGCTGGAATCAAGATTGCCAGCAGCAATATCAACAACCTCAGATATGAAGATGATACCACTCTAATGACAAGAAGTGAAGAAGAACTAAAGAGCCTCTTGATGAGGGTGAAGGAGAGTGAAAAGGTTAGCTTGAAACTCAACATTCAAAAAAACTAAGATCATGGCATCTGGTCCCATGAATTCATGGCAAATACAAAAGGAAAAAGTGTAAGCAAAGACAGATTTTATTTTCTTGGACTCCAAAATCACTGTGGATGGTGACTGCAGCCATGAAATTGAAAGACACCTGCTCCTAGGAAGGAAAGCTTTCACAAACCTAGACAGCATATTAAAAAACAGATAGATACATCACTTTACAGACAAAGGTTCATATAGTCAAAGCTATGGTTTTTCCAGTAGTCATGTATGGATATGAGAGCCTCAATGAAGGCTGAGCCCTGAAGAATTGATATTTTCCAATTGTGGTGCAGGAGAAAACTCTTGAGAGTCCCTTGCACAGCTAGGAGATCAAACCAGTCAATCCGAAAAGAAATCAACCCTGACTATTAACTGGAAGGACTAATGCTGAAGCTCCAATAATTTGGCCACCTGATGCAAAGAGCCAACTCATTGGAAAAAACCCTGATGCTGGGAAAGATTGAAGGCAAAAGAAGAGGAGGGCAGCTGAGGATGAGATGGTTAGATAATGTCACCAGGTCAATGAACATGAATTTGAACAAACTCCAGGAGACAGTGGAGGACAGAGGCTGGCATGCTGCAGTCCATGGGGTCGCAAGAGTCAGATACAACTTAGCCACTGAACAACAAAATATTACACAATTTTTTTTTCTTTAGCCACAGACTTTAATATTTGAATATTTGCAACTATGACTCTATACACAAATTTTAATTTCTTACAAAACTCTACATTCCATATTGCTAGGTCACTTCACTCTGCTTTATGCCACATTTCCATCAAAAGGCATTTCCCCAAATCACAATCTGCCTGATTGTGTGTTTGTTGTTTAGTTGCTAAGTTGTGTCTGACTCCAACTCCGTGGACTGTAGCCTGCCAGGTTACTCTGTCTTTGGGATTTCCCAGGCAACAATACTAGAGTTGGTGGCCATTTCCTTCTCCAGGGTACATTTTTTAAAATGTTTATTTATCTAACCATGCCAAGTCTTAGTTGTGGCATGCAGTATCTTTTCTTTTAGTTGCAGCATGCAAAATCTTAGTTGTGGCATGTGGGATCTAGTTGCCTGAACCAGGACTGAACTCAAGATCCCTGCTTTGGGAGCTCAGGGTCTTACCACTGGAGCACCAGTGAAGTCCCTAAATGCTACACATTTTAACTGTAATGAGGGTTACATGGATGTATGCATTTGTCACTTAAAATGGTAATTTTTTTACATAGTAATTGTGTAGTAAGTAAATTACACCTCAATATAGGTGATTTAAGTATAAAAATCATTTATATTTCTATTAACTATCAAGAAACCATAGAAAAGGACATGTTTAAAATACATTTGTGGCTTAAACATTTAAAACATACCATAAAATAGGAGTATACAATGGGATAAATCTAACGAAAGATGGAAAGATTGAAAAATCAATCCATACACTTAAGAGGTGTGCAATTTACTGTATGTGTGTTTTACTTCAACAAAAATATTAACAAAAATAAGTTGCACATATGACTTGATAAAAACAAGCCATAAATGAAACTATTATGTTAATATTAGAAATGTTAAAGTAGGCATGATTAAAGATATTTTAAAGGAATTGTGGAGATAAAATGGGTATAGGAGATAATGAAGCAGAAGAAAGAGTTTAAGATAATTCAGGCTTTAAACCTGGATAATTGTGAAACCTCTGTAATTAAAAATAAGATTTCTCTACTAAATACTTGTGTTTCAAGCAATGATCATGAATTGTGTTTTGAAAATACTAGGTTTAAAGTTAAAATACCTAAATGTAAAATATTTATGTTCAGTATTCACTCTATGAATCTTTAATGTGTCATTATTCTGAATAAAAATCAGTTTAAACAATTACATAGAATCTAAAAATTCAGGCATTAAAGATTACCACAAATCTCATACCTCTGAATCCTACTCCACACTGATGATATATTAGAGACAATATAAAAGTATTATAACTGATTTTGGAATTCCAGGGTAAATCACACATGAGTATGATGTACCCTTTTTATACCTGACTTTTCCTCAAGTTGCCAGTAATTTGCTAAAGATATTTGTATCTGTGTTCTTGAGGGACATTTGGTTTATAATTTTCTTTTTTTTGGTAATCTTGTCAGATTCTGTTATCAAAGTTATACTGGCATAATAAGAAAGTATTCCCTCATCTATTTTTGAAAGTTGCCTTATCATCTTCTTTCAGTTTTAGTGATTGTAGTTTTTAAGGATTTGCCCATCTCTTGTAGGTTGTTAAATTATTGACACAAGTTTTAAATTATATGCCCCTAAGTCATTTAATCAGTGTAGGCTCCCTAATGACATCCTTTTTATCCTTCCTGTATTGCTCATTTATTTTTTTCTCACATTTTTTAATTCAACCTACTAAAGAATCTTTCAAAAGACCAACTTTCAATTTGTTGAGTTCTCTATTTTCATATTTTTATTTAGTCTTCCCATATCTTTTAATTCCTTTTCTACTTATTTTTAAATTCTTTTCAGTTTTTTAGCTTTCTTAGCACTGTGTTTTCCTCTAAGCATAGGCTTAGGTGTATCCCACAAAGTTTGATACATTGTGTTTTCATTATCTTTCAGTTAGAAAATGTTCTAATTTTTCTTATTGCTTCCTCTTTGAGCTAGAAATGGATTATTTAATATTTAAGGATTCTCTAGTTGTCTTTTTGTTACTATTTTCTATTATAGTCAAAGAACATACCCTGAATGATTTCAATTATTTGGAATTTTTGAGTCTTGTCTTATGGTACAGCATGAGTCCATCTTCCACGTTTTATTACTTAAAAAGACTGTGTATTCTACAGTTGTGGGATTTAGTTGTTTTATAAATATCAATTAGGTTAGGTTGCTTGATAATGTTGTTCAAATCTTCTGTCTCCTGACTGATGTGTGTGTGTGTGTGTGTGTGTACACTTGATTCATCAGTTACTCAAAGCAGTATGCTAAAATCTCCAGCTATCACTGTGGTTTTGCCTGTTGTATGATCAGACCCCTCAAAACAGCAGTTCTCCTCCTCTTTGAATATCCCCTGCTCAACCAGTTCCTTCCCCAGCCAGTTATTCTAATCCTTGGACCAAAGTAGCTTTACCTGCTAGTTTATCAAGGGGAAACATTTGCCGTCATTAGCCAGTGGGGCTGCAAAGGACCCGCCTCTGCTAATTTACCTAGTAGCTGATGAGCCAATCTGAGGTTAATTGCCCCTATAAATGGTAGCCTCCTTTTCCTGGAACAGTGAAGATTACTGCCATGTCCAGACTGCCTTTTGGGTTGAGGTGTAGCTCCAGGACTTTGGACTTATAAGATTTCAAACTGTTGATGTTTCTGTCACCATTTACAGGTTCTTTCTTCCTGAGCAATTACAAGACTTGCAGGCCTGCAGGTGTAGGTCAATGCCTGTATTTCCCTTTAGTTTTATAAACTTCTGCTACATTTCTTTTGAAGCTCTTTTAGTAAATGCAGACGCATTTGTCATTGGTATGACTTAAGGAACTAACCTTTTGTGAATGTGAAATAACCTTATTTATGTCTGGTAATTTTCCTTTTCTTAAAGTCTACTTTGTCTGATATTAATATAGACACCAGTTATGTTTAGTGGTTGCATAGTTTTAGAATTCTCATTTGTTTCTTTTTTGGAATTTTAATGTCTCTTGAAATACTCCATGGCTTCATGCACTATAATCAAACCTATACTGTAAAGTCTTTAATGTATTTATAATACTTTTTAAGTCCTTGATGCTAATTACAATAACTGGATTCTCGGTGAATTGGTTTGTATTGACTGTATTTTCTTTTGATGATGGATCCCATGTTCCTTCTTTGTATGTCTTGAAATTGTTTTATTGTGTATTAGACATTCTGTGGAAAAAATTGTGGAGACAAATGTAATTTAATTTTAGTTTTGAGAGCATAAGCCTTTTTCTCTCCTTGGCACTTCAAGTGAGAGGCTGATTTTTTAAAAGCCCCCTAGATTTGAGTTGGGCTTTAGGATTGATTGTAGCTTTAATTAGATTAAGCTCACCTGTGACTAACTCAAGCTCCAACCTCCCTCTTGAGAGCCACCTCTTATCACTTGTCAGTGTTGAGTTGGGACACTTGCGGAATGAAGTTTTAGATGATTTCAGTTCACCTTTGGACCCAACTCTGTCTGGGCTCCTGGAACCCAAGTACTATAAGCATGTGTTAGCTTGTCTAGGTTCTGTATCTTTCCAGCCCCTCCTCTACTGCTGCTTAACAAAATTCAGAAGCAAGGTGTGGGTACCTGGGAAGGGACTATTTGGTTGAGTCATTTATATTTTTTCATTTGGGTATCTTTCAGACTCCAGTCTGTTCCCCAGCTCATGCAGACACTTGAAGCGCAGCTGATTTCTCTTCATCTCTTCAAAGTTACTCCCCATGGCAGGCCAACTTTTCCCTCAGTTGCCACACAGAACTCACGGTCAGGTAAGGGAACTGCCACAGCTTTATACTTACTTATAAAGGAGATGCTTCTTTCCGGATTTCGGGTCACCAGGGTTTCCCAGGAGGGCAGCTTCATGGGCTTGCAAGCTGTGTGGTTGCATGCATCTACTGATAAGAAGGACCCTACACTAGGTTTAATGATCTGACGTTACCATTTTGAAATTCTTATTTTCTGAGCACCGGGACTCTAAATTGTCACACATTATATAGTCCTGCTTAGTGGCATCCACCACTTTTCACGAACCCCATAGAAAAGTAAGATTTTTATTTGGTCCAGGATTTTCTTGTTGTTACCATGGAATCATTAGCATTTTGTATCCTACATCCTACCAAGGTCATAAGCCTGTTTAATTTATGCCTCACCTCCTTTTAACTTTCCCCCTAGAGAACTCTGGAATTTTATATTGAAATTAACTGAAATTTTCCTATGCATATTTCATTTCTTTAATTCATTTTTCTAATTCCCTTTAGTTGAAATGTGAGTATTTTTAGTGCTTTCTTCTAGAAGTGGTTTAACATCCATTACAAGGCAGGGAGAAAGGGTACCATTTAAATTGTTGTAATTATATTCCTTTGTATTCTGTGCATTTCAAAAAATATTGATGGCTTTCCTCTAGTAAAATTGCTATTCTCACTATCCCTAAAGATACTGTATCATGAACATTTTTTTTTTTTGTCTTTCAGTATTCTGTGCATACCATCTCTTATTTTTTCTTTTCTCAGTTTG